>NW_027191465.1:0-611102 GCF_011745625.1 Cladosporium halotolerans | reverse complement strand
TTCATTCCCAGACATCCATGTTCATATCATGTCGGAATGATGAACATGACATGACGTAATGAACATAATGAACATAATGGACTGTCGGTGTACTCTCTGTTCGCCTTGTGGTTGTGACTGTAGTGGACGGCGGCGAGCGTCTTTCCCACGCCACCGACGCCATGGAGAATACAGATGCGCCCAGGCGAGTTCAAGATCTGGTCGACGTCCCGAAGTAAGTTCGATCTGGAGTAGAAGTGTTCATTAGGTTGAGGCAGCTGGACAATGATCGGAAACTGTGGCGTTCCGGTTGTTTGATCCGGCGCATCTTCGTGTGTGAGGGCTTTGGGTTTTTCTGCATCCTGTATTGCTGCTGCTGGTGCATCGCCCATAACGCTCTCTTGGTCAGCTATAAATGCTTCGACATTTGCAGATTGGAATTCTTTCTTCGACCAATGTGTGTCCCTTGACACAATTGACTTCAGGTCGATCTGATGATCGACTTCCGAGTCTGAATCATCTTGGAAGACCGAGGCGTCCTGTTCTACGAGCGCATGGCCAGCAGACGACGCCACGAAGAACGCGAGTTGCTCCAAGTGTTCTGAAATATGTTTCCTCGCTGCGCGCTCACGTGCCTTGGTGCTCTCATGAGGAGACTTGGCGATGAAATCCCGACACAAAGGACACCTGCGATTGGGGTGCCGTCTCCCTATGTCCTTCCGGCACATTCTGCTTATGTTCGTCACCTGCATTGATGTCAACTTGACAGGATGATGATCGGCGAGGTGCGTCGCAAACAGATCTTGTGTCTCGAAGACAGAGTTGTACCCTTCTCGTTCGCATGGGTTGCAGACCCAGGAGCGTTGGGTGCGGTGACTATCATTCTCATGTCGCCACCACGACCATTTACTCCCATAGGTCTTTGATGCTATTGTGCAATCATCACAGGTACACAAGTATGGCTTCAGATCATTCAGGATGTGTTTCCTACACAGGAATCAGCAATGGGCGTGTGATCGCGAAATGCCCAACCTACTTCCACTCCAGGCGAGTCCGCATGCCTGAGATTTTGCGAGCACAGAACGGGCAGACAAACTCAACACCAGTGAAGTCCGCGTTTGGGGATGGCGGCAGTGGTATTCCGTATTGGGGCACCACTGTCTCATATTGTCCTTCAGCCGGCGGAAGGCCCATCGGGGTTTCTTTCGCCAGCATCGACGTATCATCATTGATCGTAATTGTGATCGTTGTAGGAGCAGTCAACACTTGGCTTTTCTGGCCAGTATTCTCATCTTCCAGACTGCTGAACGCACTTCGAGAGGTTGGAAACCTAGCGTCATCGCTGTTGTTTTCCCGAAGATCGGACTGACCGCTTTCCGAATCTTGGCTGGCATCTGAAGCGTATGTGCGATTAGGCGGACCGACTGTTCCCATCAATGCGGGCTTGAATCCTGGGGGCTCATCATTGTACTTTTCTTCGAGCGTCGATCGAAGCGTAATCAGTCTCTTCCTGAGCTCCCAATTCGCACAGCCCAGCCGTTCCACCAATTTCTCACTTGCATGCGGAAATCTCGCCCTCACGTGACTGATATCGTATTGAGAGGCACTCTCATTCACACACGCAACTTCTTCTGAGAGAGCTTGAGGTGCAGGATCCAGTAACGTTGGCCCTAGTACAAAGAGAAAGGAGATAACCTCATGTATCCTCCTGAGCGGCGTATCGGGTAAGGACTCAGGTAAAGTGACGTTCGTGTCCAGGCTGATGCTCGCAGAAACAATGCTGGGAGCGGAATCATTGTCCTGTGAGGACGATCTGAGGCTGTATCGCCCGAGGGCTGCTCGGCTGAAATTGTCGACATCACTGTCCAAACGGATGCTTTCGTCTGTAATTCCAGAGAGCTCAATCAAAAGTAAGATCACACGGTCACGCAGCACAGATGCATCTGCAAGCTTTTCATCCAATCCACCGCTCGGCACATCATGTTCGTGGGCCCAGATCCGTAACCGATCTATCTCATCTTGGAACCTTTCTGCTTTCGAATCCTGCTGCTGATCGTGTGAAGAGACCTCATGCGATTCCACCAGCGCTGACAAAGCTGCAAGTGCGTCGTTTGTAGACCGAGCTATGTTTTTGCGCTCGGCTTGGGCAACCGACATGTTCACAGAGGCCAAACATGTGGTGTTGCTTTGTCGCAGATCAACGCCCGAAAGAAGTTGAGATCTGGGGTTCGCCAATATCGTTGCAACCTTGGAAGGCTATTGCGAGGCGAAGTCGTGCGGGGCGAGGCAATCTAACAACGAAGACACATCGTGTGTGCAGGTGGCCCGTTGGTGGCCAATCATGCAGTTTGGCCTATCAACGCCTCAAAATCAGCCATAAGCGAGCTGTTGACCAAGACGACCACGTCGTGTGTTCTCCGAGACTGATTGTTGTGAGACCTCACGCAGCACCGGTATCTGCTTCGTTAAATGATATAATGGTTTTCCAGTACAAGTATTCGAGCCCACTGAATTGTATGAGTGGATTCAGAGGCCTCCGAGAGGGTTGCTTTCCTCACTACAAGGGAATGGCTGGAGCTTGAGGAACGCAGTAAGACCCGTCCCGCGCCGTGGATCCGGTGATGTATTGATACCTGATATATTATCAAGGTCATCTCCAACCAATCAAAGACCCAGCAAGGCTTACGTCCACCGGTGAACATTGCCGTCTTGGCCTTCATGTGACCCAGCACTTTAGCGTGTAATCTCATTTGCATGTACACACGAAGGACTCAACCACTCACGGTGGCGATTGCAATACTCGTCGCCCGCAGAAGATCATAATGCCGGCAAATGTATTCTGGAGGTTGATGGAATTTCCCCGTTGACCATCAATCCCAGTTTCGAAGGCTCATACTGGTGAGGTAATTGCGGCTGAATTTGGTTGACCCTTGGGCGTGGAACGCGACTGCTGCGCCTCTTCTCTATGTGGTCTGATGTTTGCATGTTTCGGGACGCGCTTCTTCCTCACTCGACCGCCAATGGTCTTCGCGTCAACCACCCACACACACTCTCTTTTCGTGTACAACGTCGTCACCGGTATCATCGGCGGTCATGAGTATAGTCACTGGGATCCATCACCTGCAACCGCTGCCCAAGTATGCGGTGGAAAAGCCTTACACTATGCGCTACGTGCCCGAAGGCCCAATCGCTGTCAGCAACGTGACACGAATCAAACACGACGTAAAGGTTCTCGACATGCGGGCAACGAATAAGGAGTACAGCCTCGACCGCAACGGCTTCACGTGGTCGCGTATCGACACAAAGATGGCGTACGAGGACTATGAGAGTCACGAAAAAATAACGGCAGTATATTTTTCGGAGCTGGAAAATTGCCTCAAGAAGCTATTCCCAGGATGCATGGTGGACTTTGTTTCCTACCTGGTACGGTCGCTCCGTGTACACCCGAGGTGAGGAGATGTGCTGAAGGTGTTCCAAGATTCGCAAGCGTGAAGGGTCATTTCCATTCTCGACGGGCCAGACCTACTCACATGGACAGCCCAACATTGTGGCACACATCGACGCCACACCGGAGGACATGGTCAGACAGATCATTCGCAGGCACGGGAGTGATTCGGAGCAACTACTCAAAGGTCGAGCTCAATACATCACGATGTGGAAGCCCCTTCGCGGACCGCTGCACGACTACCCCTTGGCTCTGTGCGACAGACGATCCATCAATGCAGCACAAGACCTTGAGCCCCAGGACATTGTCGATCGTCATGAAGTTCTGGAAAACGTCCACGTCTACCACAGGGCACAGCACAAGTGGCACTTCCTTCGCGGACAGGAGGATTCCGAAGTTCTCATCTTCAGACAGGCAGACACAAAGCCGAATGGGTTTGGTGAGCCAGTCTCTTCTAGCTCACATGGGTAGCCGCATACTGACTGAGAGATCTGTGGTAGGTGTCCCTCATTGCGCGATAATGAATCCCGATGCTCCGGAAGACTGCTTACCCAGAGAAAGCATTGAGGTTGTCGCCTTCGTTTACAGCCAGGAGTGACTAGCAGCTCAGATCCTCCGCCTTTTGAACATTCGAAAGTCGACTTCGATTCGCTCAATTATTTTGATCGAGGAGTTGAAGTCGCGGTCTCGGGAATGGCTCAGTCTTGTCTTCACACGACTCTCTGCAAGACCTTGAAGAGGGAGTCGAGCGACCCGGATGTGCGCCCGCACGGCATCATCGATCCTTTCGTGGGCCTGCCACCTATTAAGAACGACTAACCTGACTACTACTAGCTGATCAAGCAGCTCATTTGCATCAAGCAGGTTGAGATAAGGATCAACAAGAAGCAGTAACAGAGTCTCAGGCAGTCCAGGCAGGATGTCGGGATCTTGTGTGCAAATTGCAGGCAGGACGACGAGGATGGCAGTGCGCTCTACGCAATAGTGAAAGATACACTTGCATACATAGACCGTAAAACTTTAAATATGAACTCCATCGACTTGCAAGCTCGTCATATCATCCCAGCATCCGACCCAAATGCAGCTGCAGTCTTTTTCAGAGGCTTAATGATCTCTCTCATCACAAGGCTTGCGAATGCAGCGTGGTTTTTCGGCTTACCGTTTTCATCGAGTTCAACAGAGGGAAAGCTCAAGCAGGCTTTGACGGCTGCCGCATAGCTGGCGCCCAGCTCCTCTTCCACTAACCCCGAAACTCGTGTCGCGGTTTCCAGTGGAAAAGGAGGTTCGAGCTCGCCATTCCTTTGCTTTTCGTCGTCTTTTGCAAGATCCTCAATAGACTGATTGTGGCATAGCTCAAGCAAGAAGACACCGAGAGCAAACATCGAGATGTTGTCCGTGTACTGCATCAATTCATTGCCTCCAGATGTCGCCAAAGACGGAAGCGATACTGTTGAGGTGCGCTGTGACTGGAAGCGGTGGCTTATGTACGGTATAGGGACCTGTGAGGCATCCATGACGAGGAGTATGTTGTCTCTGGTCCACTTCCCAGGGAGCCAGCTTGTGCAAGAGATTTGGAGCACGCTCCAGGCAAGCATCAGTGCCAGTCGGATTCGATGCTTCTTCCTGAGGAATGTGCGCCTGCTATACACATCTGATAATCGGAACGACGACTTGGTCACTCCAGGCCTGGCCTTGCTGAAGAGACGGACACTTCTTCCACAGGCACTCGTCATTGATCCGCTTCTTTGGCGAGATCGCATTCTGGGTGGAATTGTCGGTGTTGCTTGCTCATAGCCCCTGACAAAAGTGCAAAGATCATGGATCACAGCGACTTGATTTGCTTGATCATTGCTTGGCGTGGCATATGGATTGGCGGTTGAACCAGGCACCGCCGCTGTCGACGAGCTATTGCTTCTGTAAATGCTCAGCGGGCTAATTCATCAAAGTGGAAGGGAGGGAGCAGACTCACATCGTCTGAGGGTGGAGGAGGCGATGGACGCTTCCACTCGGAGAGCTTGGTGATCCGGGTGTCGATGGATGGGTACCAGGACTGGCTTGCGAGATGGCGATCTCAGCGGTCATCCAGTTGCAATCCTCCGCCTTTTCCGCACTGTCTGCGAATAAGAGTGCAAATGCGAGGCAAGCAGTGTCGTCGTTCCCACTGGCCGGGATTGACCAGATCTCCAATTGCATGTGAATCGGGTGAGAGTCTGGGCAGCCACAAGTCCAACAAGCCCTGACCGCATCGTACAAGCTATTTGCACAGTCATGCACATGGTATAGATCTGGCGGCAGCTCTGGCTCCGGTAGTGGTGTTTGAGTTCGAGACGAGGCGAGAATCACTGCATCCTGAGCGAGCGTACGGAACTCGGTGACTCGCGCCTTCAACAGTGTCATGCTGGGGTTATGATCCTTTAAGCCCTTTCCGTGTAAGAACGATTTGATGACACGAGAGGCACGTTTTGACATCTTGTCGTCTTCTTTCTCTATTTTTGATAGCTTCACCTCCAGTGCAGAAATTGTCTTTTTGATCGTTTCGATCAGTTGGAGAAGACGGTCGGCATCTTCTCCCAAGTTTTTAATCACTCTTTCACGGAGAGACTGTTCCTTCCAGGCTGGCCCTTTCGAATCTTTGATCAAAGCTTCAACTTCAGAGTCAGGCAGTGCGGCACTGAGCAAATGCCTGATTGAGTTGGTGAAAATCAGCGAGTGGATATCGAGTGAACTGGCGAGCTCTTCCACATCCTTGGTACGTAGACGCCCGCGATAGTTTGAAACCGCTTTGCATGCAACGCTAAAAATTGCAATAGACAGGCCAGCAACCTCAAGACCCGACATTGTGCTGCAGGTTTGGCGGAGTAGGGATGAGATCGAAGCGAGGAAGCACTCCCCCCGGGCGGCCCTCATAAGACCACATTTCCTGCAGGCTAATCCCCAAGATGCGACGACGCCTTCGCAAGGCAACCTTCCAAGTACCGCACTACATCATAGTAAGGCTCCCGGGCCAGAGCTGCATCACCAGTGCCCGAGCCTCGCTTTCCCCGCGCAATATAAAGCTGCATGATGCAGCTGAGAGACGCCCGGGGGCCGGAGCGCTTTCCCAGGATCCGGTTCAGCCAAAACATGCCAAGTCTCACCGGCGACAGAAGGGGCCATGCCGTTGGTTGTTGTTGCGTCCGACTGCGGCGTGGCGCTTCCTTCGCTAAATTACCGACATTGGTCACGGGTCCATTCCTGCAACACGATTTCCGGGCGACTCCATTGAATCTCACGCCGCCACCATCGGAATATCCGCCATTGGCTCTCAAGAAGTAAAGGGTGGGTCTATACCGCTGCGAGGCAGCGCACTGCAGACACTGACACTGTACAGGTCGTCAAGATGGAAGACAACGCCAAAGTCCTTCTGCCGAAATGCAACGGCAAAAAACAACCATGGGCGCCGTTCTGGCCACCGACTACCAGCAACCTCGCCGGCGTCACCGAAGCCAAAGGGCAGATGCTTCTTCTCGACGGCACTGGCGGCAGTGGCACCACCGCCGTCCCGAACGCTGTCTCTATTCCTCCGAAGCCCAAGGGCGACAACTCTGAGGACAAGAAGCAGGACAATAAGACCGAGGGCAAGAAAGATTGAGAGACTTGTCACAATCAGCGCCGGCGTCTTCGGCGTCTAAATGGCATTTCGCAAGCGTACTTGGTGTACGGCTGTAAAAGTTCCTCCGGGGACACAGGCGTTATTGTTGCGGAATTGGAATTGGCGAAGAAGCACCAGTGGGGTTCAACAAATGTATACTAAGAGAAGGCCATATTTCATCCAGATGTACGTGTACGAAGCTTTGATTGGTTTTGACATTGGTTCCGTGAGGTCAAAGCAGGCTCCGAAGCTCCAGGTTTGAGTTTGATCCGTCCAACTTTCGCAAGGTACCTTGGCAGTTGACAGGAAAGAATGCGCGGGTGGTAAAAGACTTGCAGGACAGTAAGATGGTTGGATACCCTGCCAACGGGGATTTTCAATTGACTGTGAGCTAGCACAAAGAATACAATAGAGGCTGGCTCGACCCAGTCTTGGGTCAAGACCTCACTTCAGCCACTCCCAAACACGGACCTTCTGTTTTTCGGATCCAGGCGACACACTTCTAGAATTGAAACACCTTAGTTTATAAAAGATTCGCAAAACAGCGCCAACACACTCAGTTCATCTAGGACAGAGTGAGGAGACCAGGGCGGTAGGGCAGGGCATCGTAGGCAGCGCCGGAGTTAGGGTCACGGCCCTGGTAGAGCAGCTGCAGGTTGCAAGGGTCGACGGGGAAGGTCTGGTCGGCGGAAGAGCGGATCAGGTCACCGTGGGAGATGTCGTTGGTCCAGCTGGCGCCGCTGTTGGCCTTGCCGGCAAAAGGAGCGCTCTCGTCGCCGGCCTGAACGGTCCACTCGCCGTCGAGGCTGTCGGCGGTGAAAGAGCGGAAGTAACGGCCGTTCGAGCCCTGGGCCTCGACGATCATGAGGTACTTGTTCTGGCCCTCGAGGGTGTAGACCTGGACGGCCTCGAAAAGCTTCTGAGCAGTGTCCGACATGATAGTCTCGTACGCGGTTCCGAAGCTACCGGGGAACTCGCCAATAGGCATGCTAGAGCGGTAGATCTTGCCGTTGTCACCGCAGAAGAACAGGTACATGTTCTCGCTGTCACCAATGACGGTCTGGTCAATGGCACCGGTGTCGGACTGGATCTTGCCCTCGAACAGCGGCTGGGCAGCAGACCAGCTGGTCGCATCGGAGGGGTTGCTGGAGGTGCGGTAGCTGAAAGAGGTAGGGCCCCACTGGTGAGCAAGGATCCAGGTATCCTTGGGCTCGAAGTAGAAGAGAGTCGGGGCGACGGCAGTCTCGGTCATGGCAGTCTGGCTGGCACTGCCCATACCAGACCAGTCACCGAAGGTGCCAAAGGCCATAGAGCCATAGTTGGAGTCGGCACCGCTGTAGGAGGCGTAGACCAGGTGCTGGCCATTAACCGGGGCGGTGGTGAAATCCTTGAGAGACGCCCATCCGTTCTTGGGCTCGGCGAGAGCCTCGCTCGAAGTCCACTTGTAGGTCGAGGGCAGGGCGCAAGACTGCGCGTTGACCTGGGTGGCGGTGGCTGCCAGCAGCGCGGCGCCGGTCAACAGCGCGTTCTTCTTGGTCTCTTGGGATCTCATGGTGATGTCTAGGGCTGGGAGTGGTGTGTAGGGCAGAAGAAACCCTCGTCAGGGCAGCCTACCTTGACATATATAAGCATTGCGCCTTGAACTCTTGACCTTCGACTCTGGAGTCGCTTAATTCTTCGTAACAGCGGTTGGACCCACCCCAGTCTGAAGCCAGGTTTAGCTGTTTCACGATGAACATGTCAAAGTTCTTCCGCCGCGAATTAGCTTTGTCACTTGAGGCATTAGCCGGCCGCTAGAATTAGAGCCGCAAAAGAAGCGATGATTCTTGCGTACAATGCCCAGGCGGAGGGACTGCCTAGCCGGAGCGCTGCATCTGGAGTCTCTGACCGGACAATAGGTAAAACTTGAAGTGAATCGGCCATTATCTCTTCACGCATACGGGGCCAGAATGCGCCCAAAGAGACCGCTTGATGTTGAAAACGTTCCAGTATGCTCGAGCAAAGCAGTTCAAAGCCGCTGGACATTCTTGTTGCGGGCATCGAGTCTCCTGATGAGCTTGTCTGTTTGAAACTGTCGGGCCATCACCGAACGTCGCGGCTCCACAGCTGGGCTCCACTGGCAGCGTCGAGAACGAACAGGAGGTGTCAGGCTTGTCACGCATCAGTGCATCACGTTCTCGAAACACATGCGAACCTTACGAGGCAATTCCTCCGTACTAAATTGAAGTGTCGTGCAGACGCCGATGTGAACTTAGCTATATTCGCTTGTGTCTTGTAAGTGCTTATCCGGGTGCAACCCGGTCACTTGTAGATCTCCGGGTGGCGCGCAATAACTGCTTGAATGAGAGACGCGTACAAGATTCCACAATATAATTTACAATCATTGTTCACCGCCGTTGCTAGTAGATACCTCTATATGTATGCCCAATATGCTTTGCTGTATCCAAGCACCCAGACGCTGTCGACCCTGTTCCCCTTGTCATGCGCGTTCTCTTACAAGATGAAATGTCATTTTCGAACCCCGGTACTAAATCTATTCGTTCTCCACAACCTTCTTCACGGGATGCAACAACATGCCCGGCAGGCACATCCGACCTTTACCGCCCACTGACTCCGGGCGACCGTCGACGCTGTAGTGCCCGCCTGTCTCCTCCAACTCGGGACCAGAGACCTCGCGCAAAGGCGAGGTGTCGTCCTTATCCGTCCAGCCTAGCCAGCGTCTGTACAGAGTCTTCGGGAATTTTGAGGCATAGTACCAACTCCAGCCCTGGAAGTTGTACTCGCGATCGTGGTTGTAGACGCTGTCAAAGCGCTCGCCCCACTGGGCTAGCTCATTGCCGTCGGCATTGAAGATGGCATCCATGTACCAGCCGGGCCACTTGCGGTCAGTCCAGATCGGATGCGGGGCGTAGACGGCTTTGAGGCCGTGGTGCAGGGCCACTGTGGCGGGCCACATTTCTGCTTGCATCGCACGGCCCTCCAGGTTCTCGAGGTGCATGGCGTGAAGCTGGCGACGGGAAAAGCGGGAGAGCGTGTTGATGTATACACGGCGGTTCAGGTACTTGAAATCGGGGTGGTCAAAGTTGGGATCCGCATCGCCGTGGAAGACGGGATGAACGTCTGGGATGAAGTTCCAGATCTTGCTGCGGTACGACCATTCGGTCTGTTTAGGATCCCAGATGGGCTGAAGCGTGATGAGATCGGCCTCTTCACCGACACCCCATGTGAATGCGTCGTCTTTCATTGAGTGTGGGGGCTTGGGCCCGATCGGGATCTGAAGAGTCGTGTTGTAAGGCTGCGGGCCCCAAACTGGCATCATTCCATCTTCCTCCATGGCTTTCTCAATAGTCCAATCGGTGTCGTTGAGCCATTGTGAGTAAGTGCCATGAGCGTCTGGGAAATAGAAACGCTGGTTGCGCTCCCACATGTACTTCCGAGGGGTGTTGCGAGAGAACTGGGCCATCGCTTCCAGAAATTGGTAGTGGTTGCCAGTATATCTTGCATCGGTCTCCCAATTCCAGACATAGTCGAACTCGGGATGCGTTTCCATAAACCACTGCAGAGGCATGAACTGGTGCCAGTAAACCTGCCAATCGGTGACATCAGGGTACCAATATTGCATGATACCTTCGTTCCACAGAATGCTGATATCCTGCAGCTCCCGGGGCACAGAAGCCAGCAGATCTCTTCGAACCTTCTCATCAAACAGGTTGGCATTGTTGTCCTTGATATTCACAAACAGGAAGACCTGATACTCGCCGCCAGAGAGCAGTGACAGCTCGGTGATAAGCGCGCGGATGGCTTGCAGGTCGTTTTCAGTGTACGTGTAGCCTTCCCAGGTGCGGATCAGAAGCGCAGTCCTGTGGTGGTACTGGGGCTTGTTCGCTTCATCGGTGTCCTCCTGCACCTGCTCGATCGGCTTGTTGGGCATTTCTTGCACGGGAGTTGTATCCACAGCCACGCGTGCTTTCGGGGCCCATCGTTCCTTGTTCTCCACGACACACTCATCCTGTAGCCTGCCCCAGCCAACCGTGCTCCAGTCCGGCTTCGAAAAAGGCTCTTGCCAGTCCTTGACCTCCTTACGGTCGTCTTGCCCAAGTCCGTACGGTCCATAGCGATGGTATCGGTCGAAACACTTGCTGGTATCGACACCGGTCACGCCCGCGTCGCCAATCGCAACCTCAGGAAATCCGTGCGGAAGCGCCGAAAAAGCCTTCACAATGTCCTCTGCGCTCTCATTCAATCGGCGTCCTCGCGGTCCCACGCAAGATACGTGCTCGCCAATCCAATGCTTGTTGTACTCTGTCGAATCATAATTCGGGTACGGCAGGTACGGCTCCAGCTCCACATTCTTCTCACTCTTCAGGCTCTCGATACCGTTTTGGACGTAGAAGTCAACGTCAAAGTCGAAGCCCTCCCACCTGTTGGGGTTGTAATCTTTGTCAATGTACTCTTCGTAAGGAGGCCAGTGTCCACCCTGTGGTTGCTCTGGTCTCCACGGCCTGATAAGCTGCTGGATCATCGCTTGCACTTGCGCGTAAGGTCGGTGTGGCAGGGGCGACGGCTTGTACGCGGCGGCATTACCGGCTGCAGGAGATGGCTTTTGTACTGGCTCTCTGTCAGGCGTCGCAGCTTCATGGTCCCCCGCGTCCATCACGGGTGCTTCGGGAGGTGGTGCTGCTGCCTCGTGTGATCCGGCTCTGGCGGGCTCGTGAACGGGGATATCCAGATTCCCGGCTGGCTTCTCCGTATGCCCGTTGCTCGATTGATCCTCCTCATTGCTTGATGCGAACCCCGGAATGTCGTATTGCGGTAGGTAGCCACGATATGATGGCGTTGAGGAGAGGTAAGCGATCGCGGCAAGAAAAACAAGTACGGCCACCAGGGCCAGCCTGCGTGGCGAAGTAAAAGGTGACAGAAGCATTTCGCGATCGGCTTAGGTCGAATGTGAAGGCAATTGTGGAATGGTTGTGCCACAACCTCAGCAAGGGCGCCTGCGATGGCTAACGGCGCGCGAGTAGCAGTCCTATGCCGGCATCGAGCGGGGGGGTCGGGGACGAGACTCGATAAGCAAAGGCAAAGACCGGGGGAGAAATTGGGAACGCCGCAGCCGTGAAAGAGCGATGGCAACAGGGGGGATGTTTTTGGGGCAGCTTACAGGTCCCGCGTACCCTTAAGGAGAGTTGCGCGTACACGACTCTTGGTGCTGGGCGCCTTTCGTGACCCTGGCCGGCTTATGATGCTTTGGCTTTCCGCCGGTCTCGCCCCGCTGCGCGCCGCAACTCAATCTCTAACCCAAACTCCACAAAGAGGTGGACAGAAACTCACTATCGGAATCATCGCTCTGCCAACACATTAACATTTTCTGGATACGCGTCCGCTTTCTGTGTGGTGTATCGGGTTGCATGCATCGGAGCTCTTCACTGTCTCCCCAACACCGCAAAATCTCTTTCCATGCTACGCCTCGGTTCGTCTAGGGTTTCCAGAAAATCTACCAAGATCTGGACACGCTGTCATTCATCTCTGCAAGAGTACAAGCCCTTCTCTCTAGAAGTATTTTCGCTAGCTGTAAGATCTCATTTGCTCCTTCGCTGCTATCGTTCATGTGGTTCAACTCACATCCTCTGAAAGTCAAGCCGCGACCAGTCCCTGGCCTGACGCTTGCACGTTTATTTTAATCCGTTGTCCGAACTCATCTCTTTCCACCCTACCTTTCCTTCGCTCATTCTCCTTTTCGAATCTCACGGGTCGATTGACTGAACCAAGGATGCTTCTGCGTTCCATGCTTTACTAGAACGTCTTCTACCGTCTCATCCGCCATGGTCAAACTAGTGACAGTCAATCCCAGCTCCACTCTCACCGGGCATGCAACTGAATCAGCTCGCCATTGTCCCTCCTGCGGTTCGTGAAACACGACAAGTGTAATTTGGCCCGGTGTATCATGCTTCGAAGCAGCAACAAACGCTTGGTAGTAGATCGGCAACATGCGTGATGGCTGAGATTCGCGTGATGGCTGAGATTCGAGCAGCGCTTGCAGACGGCCAACGAAATGGTCGACACAGGCGTCGATGTCTTTGAAAGCAGCCTTGGTATCGGGCTCAAATATCTCCTGCTTCGCGAGTCGTCCGTTCGGCCAGTTCAGAATCTCGCGAGCATAGCTGTCGGTAGCTGCCTCGCATGTCTGTCGAAGCTCGTCCTCGTCTACGCCCTCCAATCTGTACGCCAGAATCTTGCAGTCGTCGAAATTGTAATCGCCACCTTGTTCAAGAATGCGACACGCTTCCGCAGGCAGAAAATGATTCATTTTGTGTGAGGAGTGACATTCAACAACACAAATATTCTTTGTGCCCGGGCAGCCGGGATCAGCAAGACTGACACAGCTAGTGAATTTGAGCCATGAACGCTGATGACAGCATTTTGCCCGCAATTCCTGACGTTTTGACCAACCGTGTCGGCGTGTGTTGAGTGGTATGAAAAGTACAATATTTATTGACCACACGAGAGCAAGGCGATTGCAATTTTACCGGCCGCAAAATCATATCTCAGGGGTACTGTAGTCAGGCCAGATCATCATAATCCAGGGCAGGGCAGATCAGGTTCGAATCAATTATAATAGTTCAGAATAGAAGCCCGCAGCTAGCGCCGGCTCTACACGAGCCAATCACCGGCAGATGCCCGCTGCGCGCCGCAACCCTGTCTCTCGTCCCACTGCACGGGCAAGGATTTCAGTCCATGCCTGATTGGGTTGCGAATCGTGATAATTCGAGCGCGTGTGAAGTGAAGTGTCGACGGCCTGCTATAACACAATCTGCCGGCAACACAAAAATGGAGGAACCACCTAACACGCATATCGGACCCGACAAACCATTGCCTTACTCGGACGAATTTTCGAACTCTGACGAATATGTTGACGCTTTGCTCAACTTTGCTGGCTCAAACGAGCTTTTACAGACGCTCTGTGGCGGCGTTCACATTCTAGACTTTTTCACCAGCACCCCAGACTTGTACTCCAGGATCTTACCACAAGAATGGCGGGACTTCTTTGGCGAATACGAGATTATGGATATCCTGGATCTACTCATGCGGGAGGATCTAGACTCATTAGACAATGATGAGCGATGGCAGAAGGGGACAACGCCGCCCACCTCGTTGCTGGACTACATTCGCTCTGTGCGAAAACATTTTCTGACCCGCGTCCCTTTCACGTCACAATGCGCCCGTAACCGGGCAATGAAGCCAACCCAAAAATTGACCCGCAGCGTGGCTGTGGGTATGAACGTGAAGAAAGTGCACGAGGTGGGCATCTTTGCATCCTACGTTGACAAACTTACCTCGTCGATTTCCGATGCCACTGGACACCCCATCTCTCATCTTGTGGACTTCGGCTCCGGCCAAAACTACCTCGGCCGTGCGCTAGCTTCACCACCTTACGACAGGAGCATTGTTGCGATTGAGAGCCGTGGTCACAATCAGGATCGGGCAATCAAGTACGACATCATGGCCAATTTGCGTCAGAAGGAAGCAAGTGTCATGCGAAACAAGAAAGCCTGGAGAGCTGGACTTGAGACTCCCGCAACAGACAGTGTACCATCAACGCCACCCTCTGAAAGCACAGAGCTCACGAACCAAGCATGCGAGGATGGAGAATGCGCAACGACTCAAGAACCCCAAGCGAAGGTCCAGCTATCCGCAGAAGGCAAAGGGACAATCCAATACGTCGAGCACTGGATCGAAGACGGCAACCTGACAAACGTCATGGACCAAATCGTCGACCCAGCCGAAGCAAAGCGGCAAATCGCCGCCACAAACCCCCAACCCCAAACTGAAGACCACCCAGGCTTCTCAGAAACCAACCTCTCCATGCCCACGACCTCCCAGAAAAACGCCATGGTCATCTCCCTCCACTCCTGCGGGAACCTCCTGCACCACGGCATCCGCAGCCTGACCCTCAACCCCGCCGTGCGCGCCATCTGCCTCGTAGGCTGCTGCTACAACCTGCTCACCGAGCGCCTCACGCCCGCGACCTACAAGCTGCCCGCCCTCCGCCCGGCAGCCCACCCGCGCGTCGAGAAAGAAGCCATGCGCGGCGATCCGCACGGTTTCCCCATGAGCGCGCGCCTGTGCAACGACCACAGCGCCAAATCCGCGGCTGAGGGCACGCCGGGCGTCAAGCTGAACATCACGGCGCGCATGATGGCCGTGCAGGCGCCGCAGAACTGGACGGCGAAGGACAGCTCGGGCTTCTTCCTGCGGCACTTCTACCGCGCGCTGCTGCAGCGGGTGTTTCTGGACAAGGAGATCGTGCCGCCGCCGCAGACGGCGTCGACGGGGTCGTCGAGCCCGCTGGGGCACACGAGCGGGACGCCGATTATTATCGGCTCGCTGAGGAAGGCGTGCTACGAGTCGTTTCCGAAGTATGTGCGTGGGGCGTTGACGAAGCTGTATCAGTGCCCGGAGCGAGGGGAGCTGTTCAAGGAGAAGATGGCCGGGGTGAGCGATGAGGAGCTGGAGCAGTACGAGCGGGACTTCGCGCCGCGGAAGCACGACCTCAGCATTGTGTGGAGTCTCATGGCTTTCTCGGCGGGCGTGGTGGAGAGTTTGATTGTGGTTGATCGTTGGCTGTGGCTCAAAGAGCAGGAAGAAGTGGGAGAAGCGTGGGTCGAGCCCGTCTTTGACTACGCAATTAGCCCCAGGAACATGGTGTTGGTCGGTATCAAAAAGTAGGGTCTGCATTTAGGCGAGTCGGACGTTTGCAGGACTGGTTTAAAGATCGCCTGGCCAGCCGGCTGAATTACAGCAATTACAGAGTTGGGTATATACAGATCCTTCGACTCAGCCAATCATACATAGCAATGACCTAGAACTCGCCCCTTCGGCTCTCAGTCGCAGGGCCCAGCGACCCAGCACCCCACACGCCAACCAAGCCCCAGAATCCTACTCTCCATCCTCTGACGAGACCAGCAGATCCTTGACCCTTGCGGATTCTAATCATGCCCTTTGCATCCTTTGTCTTGGTTTCACCCTCAGAGTACATAATGCTGTAGACGGTACCGCCGATACCAAGGTATGGCGCAGGCTCGATGATGAGTGGCGCATCGCGGGCATACTCCCTGATGTAGTTGACTTGGCAACGGCGTACAAGGGTTTCCAAGGGTAGGCGGATGAAGAGCTCACAGAGCGACGTGCCGAAGGAGGCGAAAGACCAGAGAGTAGGCGAAGATTCGGGCGCGATGTGGAATTGACGGCGAAGGATTTGAGGCATCGAGGTGGAGAACATCTGAGGAAGGGAGTGGTAGAGAGCAGTCGGAAGGCCGAGCTTGCTGGGCATGAGCAATGAAGGCAGTCGCTTCAGGTTGCTGAGAACGCCACGCGGTGCATGCGACGATGGAGTCACAATGAGGCGGGTGCGAACCAAGTCCAGAGGTGACAGCAGGAGGCCACTGAGGCAGCTGGCAAGTCCGATAACGACCAGGCTCGCAATCGGCGAAGGAGAGTCTGACAGGTCCAATCCCGTCGTACCAGCGCCGGAGGAGCTGGTGATGCCAGGGGTCAGGCCCCCGTTCTCGGGCCCACCCAAATCTGGAAGACCAAATACCGCCAACAGCATCGACCTCAAGAACGAGTCTGTCGTCCTCAAGAGAATGGAGTAGAGAAATGTGCAGTTTGTCGCTCGCCACAAACCGACGGCGCCGGAGGTATCGTAAAGTACGGATATGGCATGCATAACCGACTCACCACGCTTGAGCATTAATTTATATTCCGCATCTGGGTTATCGCGTCTACTGCGAGAGTTGCGAGACTGCGTGGGCGTGGGATCCGGAGATGGTGAGAGCGAGGGTGGCGTCCGACGTCTCTTTCTGGGAGATCGGCTTCGGGGCGCGGTAGACGAAAAGTAATCTGGTATATCATCATCACTCGCCTGAGAGCCTCCCTCAGCATCGTCGTCTGTCTCGCTGAACGACTCGTAGGCTCTGTCGCTCCTCCGCGAGCCTCCCTCCCGAGACGACTGACGCGGAGATGTCCTCCTCTTCCTTGGTGTCGCTACAGCAGCTACGTTTGGTGGCAGGGAGACTTGAAGGATTGTTTTGGCGACATCGAAGGGCTGGGCCATCAGACAGCTCGCGTATCGCCAAGCGAGCGTGTCGAGGAGTGTCCGGGTGTTCGTCCATGCTTCGCCGGCGGAGGAACGGAAGTCGAGATCCAAGTCTGGGAGAAGGTCGCTTGCATTGCTCTGATATGAGGGAGATGGCCGTGAAGCTCTCGATACGTTGGCGGTCTGCGCAGTCGCGTTGTTGGGTAAGGCCCCTTGTGCCGGGCCTATCGACGGTGGGATGTAGTATGGTCGCAGCGGATTAGGCTCTCGTGAGGCCGTCATAGGGAAGCGATCGTGGCGGTCCATAGCGGCGTGTTCGTAAATGACACGCAGATGCACCGGGTGTGAGGGTGGTAGGTGGTCTGTTAGCTGGATTCGACCGCGTAGGTCGATGTTGACGTAGGCAGGCTTGGAAGCTTGCTTGCTTGGTTTGGTGCTTCGCGTGTTGCAGCTTTGTGGAGAAGAGACCCCCGAAGCTCCGCCATCCGACTTGGACATTTCTCTGGTCAGCAACGCCCGGCCCGACGACTCAGCAGATACATTCATTCCGGTCGCATAGTCGCACCTCACGCAGGACATACCTCAGGCCCACTCCACACAGGTTGAGATAACCATCCCGGCACAATGGCTCAGACCCCTCGATTCGCAATGAACGCCCTTTCCACCTGCTCCCGCACTCTCCGCCCAAGCCTCTCATCACGGACAGGCCAATACATGAAATCGAGCCTTCGTGCGCAACACAACCGTCCCTTGTCCAGCTCAATCACGAACTCGGTCCGCCCTTCAGCCTTCCCCTCGCCTTCGTCTTCGCCCGCCCGCGCATTCTCCACATCCTCAGCAAAATACCACGGCCACCTCACACCACCTAAGCCCGGCGAGGAGCGCAAAGTGACATTCGTCGAGAAGGATGGCTCAGAAGTGACTTTCGAAGTTGCCGACGGCGACAACCTGCTTGACATTGCTCAGGCTAACGACCTCGAAATGGAGGGCGCGTGCGGCGGCTCATGCGCCTGCTCGACCTGTCACGTTATTGTGACCTCTGAGGAGATGTTTGACAAGATGGAGGAGCCTAGCGACGACGAGAACGACATGCTGGATCTGGCTTTTGGTCTTACGGAGACTTCAAGGCTAGGCTGCCAGGTTGTCATGAGCAAGGAACTGGACGGGCTGGTCGTCAAGCTTCCGAGCATGACAAGGAACCTGCAGGCGAGCGACTTTGGCGGAAACTAGGAGTCTTCGGAATACGAGTTGGCAAGACGCCACCGTTCGCCGATTGTAAGATGGGTTGGATATGTGCATGATACAAGTGGCATTGAATATGGCGGCATGTGTGTACAGCGAGGCGCAACAGGAACCGGCTACGACATGTGTAAAGAATATATACTTATTATGCTACGCCACTCCCAGCGACATGACCCGCATCTGTGAATCGATTCCAGCACACTACAGTCAGGAAATCCAGCGTCTGAGACCCGAGGACAACGCACTTCATGTGGGTGGGTACAACGCCCATGGCACGAGCATCTGCGCACGTCACACGCAGAACCGGTTTCTGTTCATCTACGAGTCCCGAGACAGCTGATCGTTTCCAGTGAATGGCATATCCCCTAGCTCTACACTCTCGAACCGACACAGCATCGCAGCCAAAACAACTCCAATCATTCCCAAGAAAATCGACTCACTCGCCCCAAACTTCCAACGGCATCGCTCCCCATCCAAAAAAATCCATGTCCACCAACCCAACCTGCACAACCTGCACCGACCCCATCCCAGGTCCCCACCTCCTAATCGAACGCAACCCAATCTGCCACCCCTGCTTCCGCCACCTCTTCACCCTCGCCCTGACCTCCGAGTCCTCCTTCCCCGCCAGCTGGGCCGACCAACCACTCTCGCCCTCCCGCTACGCCCACATCCTCGGCCCCGACCTCCTGCGCGCCTACCGCGCCAAAGCCCTCGAATACACGACCCCCCTCCAGGAACGCGTCTACTGCGCGCGCACGGATCCGCCGCGCCGCCCGGCGCCCTGCGGCGCGTACGTGGGCCGCGGGCGCGAGGACAAGGTCTGCGTGCGCTGCGCGGAGTGCATGTGGTATACTTGCTTGCGCTGCGAGGAGAGCTTTTCGACGGGGGATGTGGCGGGGGAGGAGGTGGAGATTTGGCACGAGTGTGATCCGCGCATGAATGCGGAGTTGGAGGAGAGGGCTTTTGGTGGGTTGGTGAGGGGCGTTGACTGGCAGTTTTGTCCGAATGGGAAGTGCGGGAGGACGGTGGAGCTGAGCGACGGGTGCAATCATATTCGATGTCTTTGCCGGGCGCACTTTTGCTTTGTTTGTGGGGGTTTCGTGAGGGATGGCGAGGGGCATTGGAGGAGGGAGGGCGGTTGTCCGAGGTTCGGGAAGAAGGGTGATGAGAGGGCTATTTATGATGACAATGACTCGTGGAACGACAACGACGATGTTGGGGACGAGGAGCGGGCGGGCGAGATCCAGAGGCGAGAGTACGGAGGTGAGGCGGCTCTTGGGAGGGCCTTCGAGGTGCAGATGAGCATGGTGGAGGAGGCGAGGAGGGAGCTACAAGAGCAGGAGGCAAGGAGGGTGAAATTCAGACAACGTGAGAGTGGATTGGGGAGCGGGAGCGAGGATCCACCTCGAAGGCACAGGCGCCGGAGGCACAGAGATCTTGGAAGGGAGCAAGATGTGGGCAACGAAGAGCGTCTGAATCACCGTCTCCATCGCAGAAAACAGGAAGTTTTCCATTCTGGGAGCTCAAATCAAGCGAGCGAGTATGGGCCCCGGAAGAGTCTAGGACTGCGGAATCTCATACGTGATGCCGTCAACACGGCCGAGCACCTCTTGTTTGGCAACCCAAATGCGAGGCGCGGCTAGAGGAGTCCTTGATAGATGTTCCGGATGCCAGTCCGGATTATATAACACTTTACTTCCTTCTTTAATCGGTGATCCAAAATCCTATTGGAGCACATGCCATGATCGTGAAGTCACCCGTCGTTGCCCTCAAGTCAACGTACGGGTACATTGCTCAAGGACGTTGCAATGTGAACCACGATCGTGCAACACAGACCCTGCTAGAACATTCGATATATTTCATCTTCATGTAACACGATCCCAGCCTGCCAGGGTACTACAAGCTGGCCACAGGAACCCTTTTTTCCGCAATCCCAAGGTCAGTCATGTCGGTGTCGTGATCGCTTGGTGTTGTCAGGGTTAGGGTTAGGGTGACCTTCCAATCAACCCGCGCTCAGGAAACACGCCTTGTACACCCCAACGACGCAAAACCGCGATTGATCGAGAGTACTCCTCTCGATTAAACAGAAAGACCACAGGCCTGCACGCTTCGAAAAACGATCGCTTTGCTTCTCCTCTGAACGTCCACGCTCGAGCCCCGCGCAAGTCACGCCCGCAAGTCACCTCACTCACTGCCTACTACCCGCACCCAATGCAAGCGCGGAGCTGTCAATAAGGTACAAAAGCTTGCCTCCCGTCGACCCGAGCAGATCCGCACATCACACGAGGCAATGGAAACCGACACGAAAAACCCACGAACTTCGAAATCCCTTTCATGCTCGTGCGTAGGTAATCCTCCGTCCCCACGCCCTCTCCCATATCGCATCTCCATCGTGACACGTCGGTGAATGATCCATCCTCGTAACCCCGCTCCCCCCCGCCGAAACCCATTTTCCAAATCTCCAAAAGAGAAGAAAGAAAGAAAGAAAGAAAGAAAGAAAGATGATGAAACCTCCCCAGTCGGGAAGGGAGAGAGAGAGAGAGGTATCTCTTTTCCAAAACCCCTCCCCCCAAACAAAGAATTCCAACCCGCCCGTCCTGGCGCCGTGCGGCCGGCCGTGAACCGCAGCGGAACACACAAAAAAAACGAAAAAAGAGAAAAAAAAAAAAAGACAATGCTGCGCGCCAAAACGCCTTTTCACGATGCCGATAGAATGCATGAAGCGTGCCGCCCCCCTTCCCTGCTCCCCTTTCCCTCTTTCTCTCGCACTTGGTCAAGATTCCCCCCTTTCGCAAAAAACGCTGTGGGCTTCCAGACTCTCCTTGCCCCGCGCAGAGCCCCTGCGCTCTTCTCGCTCGAACCGACGGCACGCGAGGCCAGGGGCAGATGTGCCGTGCCGTGTCGTGTCGTGTCGTGTCGTGTCCACGCGGCAACTGCTCCGGGGACCAGTCCTCGCAGTCGGCCGCCGGCGTGCGTGCGTGCGTGCGTGCGAACCGAACCCCGTCAGCAGACGGGGCCTCGCGCTGCTCCTGCTTTTCCCGCCGCCTCAAGTTCAGGCCGGAGCGCCGTCGCCGGGCGGCGGATCCTGCTTGCCGGCGGTGCTCGCCTCCTCGACCTCGGGAGCCGGGACGGTGGCGGGAGCGGCGGTGGCCGGGTCGTCGTTGTCGTCGTCTGCGGTCGGCGCGTCGTCCTCGCCCTCGCGCCGCGGCTCCTCGTCTTTACGCGGCTCGCCCTCGCCCTCGCCCGCCCTCCCCTCCGCCTGCTCCGCCGCGAGCCTCTCCTGCTCCTGCGTCTGCCGGCTGCCCTCCTCCTCCTTGACGGACGGATCGTCGCTGGCAGCCGCACGCTGCGCGCCCTCGCTGGGATCTGTCATGGGCATGCGGCCGCTGGGGCGGGTATCCGAGGAGGCGAAGAGACCCTTGCTCGCGGCGTCGAACCAGCCGCCGCGCTCCCAGTTGCCGGGCTTGTAGAGGCTGTCGGTGCGGGCGGATGCGTCGACGGCGCCGAGCATGATGTGGCGCAGGCGGTCGAAGGAGATGGGCTTCAGGATCCAGCCGTCGAAGCCGGCGGCGGCGTAGAGGGGCTGCTCGCGCTCGACGAGCGAGGCGGAGACGGCGATGATGGGCACGCGGCCGTTGGGCGCGGCGCGCGCGGAGAGCGTGTGGGTCGGGTGGGACTTTTCGAAGGACCGGATCATTTTGGCGGAGGTGAGGCCGTCGACGATGGGCATCTGCGGGGGTTGGGGTCAGCGATCGCGGCGTCCGCGGGGCATCGGGGGTGTAGGGAGTTGGGACGACGTACCTGCATGTCCATCAGGACGATGTCGAAGAAGCCCGTTTTCTCGCCGTAGGCGGCGGCGCACTCCTCGCCGTTGACGGTGAGGTAGACCTCGTGGCCGAGTTTCTCCAGGCGCTTCTTGATGATCCTGCTGTTGACGGGGTCGTCCTCGGCGACCAGCACGCGCATGTGGTCGGCGGAGGGCGGCTCGTCGGTGCTGTCGGGGACGTCCTTGACGTCGCCGAGCACGCGCTTCGCAGAGCTCGGGCGGTCGACGGGGCCCGGCGAGCCCAGCTCGTCCGGCATGCGGATGGACTTGACGGGGATGCCTTGGCCCTCGACCGCGACGGAACCCGGGCTCGTGACCTTTTCCTCGCGGAGGTGCGGCGGCACGGGCGCCGTTTCGATGCTTCGGGGCCGCTTTTGCGCCGGCGAGCCGGCGCTGTCGACCGCGCCGGGAGGGGGGAAAGTCGGATGGCGTTGGTCAAGCTTCGGCCTCGAGGGTATGTTCTTGAAGGAATTCCGTCTGCTATTGTCCCCTGACCCGGACCACCCTTCCACTTGGTGGGGCTCCTGGATGGCCTTGATCAGGCGATCGGCGTGGCTGTCCGCGCTGCCGGCGGAGCCTATGCTGTTGAAGCTTCGGCCGGACTTGGCGCTGCGCATGCTACGTCTGCTGCCGAGGCTGTCGGCACTGTTCTTGCGGGAGACGGCGGCGCCGCCTTCAGCGTTGGACGGACGGGCCTTGTGGCTACTTTGCGCAACCAAAGTCATCTCCTCATCTTTGTTGGACGGCGTGGACGGGGAGTGCGACGGGACGCGACCCAAAGGCGTTCTCGACCCGTCGGAGATACTGGCGGGGTTGTCCTCGATCGCTCGCTGCTCGGGTCCAGCGTCTGCCAGGTCCAACGGAAAGACCAGCACAAATCGCGAGCCCTTGCCCTCCTCCGACTTCAGCCGCAGCTGGCCGTTCATGTTCCGCAGGATGCGAGAGACCACCGCCAGTCCGAGTCCAAGTATGCGATTGCCTTCGGCCTTTTTGGTGTTGGCCAGGGCTTTGCTGGAGTCGGTGAGGCCTTCCATGGGGTTGTCGTCCTCGGTCTGCACCTGCTCGAGCTCGAGGAACAGGGCGTCCAGTTTCTTCTTGTCCATCCCCGTGCCTGTGTCGGATATGCTCACCTCGATGTCCACGTGTGCCTCCATGCGCGAGGTGACAGCCATGTCCACACGAACGCCACCTTCGCTGGTGCACTGGATAGCGTTGGCAGTGACGTTGCTGATCGCCTGCCTGACCCGGCGAGCGTCACCGACCACTTGGGTGGGTAGTCCTTCGTGGCCAACGATGTCGTATGTGATGTTCTTGCGCCGTGCGTCCCCGGCGAACATCTCGGTGGCTTCCCGCAAAATGTCCCTGAGGTCGAAAACCTCGTCTTTGACGAGCTCGCCCCCCTCTTCGGTCTTGGTCAGATCCAGGAGATCGTTGATCACGTAAATCAACGATTTCGACGCCGAGTGCGACTTGGAGAGATTGTCTCGCGTTTCTTTGTCCAGACTTCCCTCGAGTGCGATTTCAAGGTAGTTGATGATGGCATTGAGGGGCGTCCTGACCTCGTGTGCCGAATTCGCCAGCAGCAGACGGGTGAGTTGGCTGTTTTGCAACGCAGCCTCCTTCTGCCGCCAAACTTCGATGAACTTGCCGTAGACGAGGCACAAGACGGCGGCGGTCTCGATCTCTTCCTCCGTCCATTCCCGGCCTTTCCCAACGACAGTCTCACTCCACGTCTTGAAGCTTTTCCTCGGCTCCAGGTATCCTTCGGTGCCTTCCTTGATGAACTTCTCGTACGGGTTTCCAGCCCACTTCACCTCTCTCAGCTGGGGTGTCCGGAAAAACGCGATGAAGTCCTGGCCTTTGGAAGAAAGCGGGACGAGCAGCATGCCGGCGATGGCCTTAAATCCAGGAGCGTACTGCAAGTCCGGAAAGTCGTCCCGTATGTCGACAGTGGTCGTGACGTTTGTGATGCTCCGCATGCGTAGGTATTCGTGCATGGCCAGAAGCTCTTGTGGTTCTTCGACCTTGCCGAGGATCTTGGTCTCGTCGCGGATGGATAGCAGGCCAAAGTCGGCGGTAAACAGCTTGAGCAAATCCTCGGACGAAGCGATGATGTATCCCGACGGGTTGTCCTTGGTCGGGACCGTGTTGATGAGCTTTCTCGCCTGGAGACGCGACGCGTATGACAGGCGTTCAATGTTCCTGGAAGCCGAGTCGCCGACGAGACGGCACATTTTTCTGATGGGAAAGGACACTCGCATGCCCTTGGAGCCGTAGGTATGGCAGGAAATGAGGCCCCAGAGCTCGTCGAACGCGTTGATGGAGATGGACATCGAGGAGCGGACTGCCATGTTTGCGAGGTATTTGATGTGAATCGGTGACATGGCGCGGAGATAGGAGTGTGTGAGATCAAGCGGCGTTTCAAGGTCCTCGACCGTCCGGCACACCAGGCGGGCGGTCTGATGGTCCCGATCGTACAGCATACGGACTTTGTTCACCTTGTAGAGATCGCGAGCTTGTTTGGGAATGTCAGATGCGGGAAAGTTCAAGCCTTTGTACAGGTCCTTCGTGGCTCGCGGGTCAACGAGCTCGGTCACCACCCGGCCGTTCCACGCCTGGTCGAACTGGTACACCATGACTCGATGAAAGCCCGTGAGCTCTTTCACCACGCCGACGAGGACCTTGAGGAAAGTTTCGAGATTGCTTGCTGCCGCCAATTGCTCCTGAACCTGCGACATGATGTTGAAGACCTCCATTGCAGCGGCTTCGCCTTTGCGCTTCCTGGCGCTCCGTAAGACACGAAGGGGTTTGCTGTAATTCTGCGTGCTTTCCACGATCTCCTCCTCCGTCGGATCGCTGTTGAGCGTGTCTTCCGCCGGCTCCGGGGTAGCCTCGCCCGGGGGCACGAGAGGATTTTCTTGGTCGTCCTCAAGCTCGAATTCGCAGATGACGAGGTTCGGATGGCGGTCGTTGATGTGCATGGCGCACCACAGCTTGTGTGTCTTCCGGGAGGGCGAGCGCACGGAGATGGTGAAGACCTCTGGGCCATTTGCGACGACGTCTGCATCCTCATCTCGAATGAAGTCCACGTGGTCCAGCAGATTGTCGGCTTGCTCGTCGGACAGGATGTCGGTGAAGCTGTCGAGCGCAAACAGTTGCTTGGGGGTGTAGCCTAGGAGGTTCTTTGAGTTCTCGCTGACGACTCTGACCACGAACTTGTCGTCCTGTTGCTCCTCGAGCGCGAGCAAGACGCCAAACGACTGCACCGCACCCGGTATGTGGATGGGCTCGTCTTCGCACCGCTGCAGTGTTTCTCCGTCGCGTCCTGTGATGATGGCGTGGCCACCTTCCGTGATAACGTGCTTGAACCGAGCGGTCACCAAGGGACCGATGTCGTCTGGGTTGCTGCGCGTCGATTCAGCGTACGTGGAAGTCCTGGCAGCGCTCGGCGCGGTCGAACCGGCGCCCGTACTACGAGCATCTCCTCCGTCCGTCCCCGTCAGCATTGCCGCCAGGACATCAGGCGGCTGCCGCGACGGCGACATGGGGCCGGCTTTGGATCTGATGTCCTTTTCCGAGGGCTTTGCGGACTCCTGAATGTTTCGCCGGAGCGCTCGATCCCAGGCCGAGCCGCTGCCGGCCCTGTCTCTGTCATGACTCGCGGGTGTGCTCTGCCTTGAAGGCTCGGTCGTCTTTGTGGAGCTCCGTCTCGTTGTTGCTGGACTTGGGAAATATCCTTCGCGCTGCTGATGCCTTCCAGGGTCAGGCGTTGGGTTGGGCCCAACGGAAACGACAGAGCGGACGGGGAAGACTCTGTCGGCCTCGGCAGGGCTGAGTACGTCGTCGGCTGGGAAGGTGGGCGATTTGGGTTGAGCGTCTGTGTTGATTTTGGTCTGCGATGGTGTGCTATCATCGGTCAAGCCAGGCTTGCTCATGCGCCGGGACGTTGTTCCCGGCGCCGAAGGGCCTTCCTTCAGCAGCGTCGTAGCAAGTGCATGTCCGCCCTCGTCTTTCGTGGTGCCTCCGGTGCCGCTGGCGCGCCTGGAGCTGCTCTGGTCCCCGGACATGGCCGCGCGACTGGCGCAAGCCCAGTGTTGCCGTGCAGTGAGGTGTGGAAGCCGGCTGTGCCGCTCGCGACAATTACGACGAACGGTGTGTGTCCAGGTCTGGGAGTGCCGCGCTTCGCAGCGCCTTCGAGCGGGATGTACGGTGTGCGTGCGGTCTGGTCCCGATTATGCGTCCCACGGGGAAGGACCTAATAGTCCTGTAGTCGCCAGCCCAGTCGACCGTTCTCTTTCACATTGGCGGACGGGTATGGGTCGCAGGATGTCGTCCGGTATAGCGGCCAGTTGAATTGGACGGGCGTGTCAAGTGGCCAGAAGCGATGACCGCGTGCGCCGAACGACGATGAGACCGGGGATGTGGGTCCACGGTGCGGCGAGATAGCCGCGTAGCAAGCAAAGGCAGGAGCAAGAGTGGCTTGTGGGAGCGGCAGGCGGTGGGGTCTGGCGTAGGTGGTTGTGTCGTCGTCGAGACAGCTTTGTGGTGTATGTATGCCGCAGATCCGGGCAGGCTCGCGGAAGGGTCGCGCGCTCGGAGGCTGCAATGCGCGCACTGTGTGCCAGGGTGCGCGAGCGGACGAGCGACGGGTGCGGTGGCACCAGGCGGGTGGGCAGGAAGGCAGAGCAGAGCACAGGAGGGCAAAACGAGAGAGAGAGAGGGCGGGTGTGGCGCGGGCGAAACCCACGCGGGCGAGAATCAGGCTTGATGGATGATGCCCTGATGCCCTGACGTTCCCAGCGCACCGGGGCGGCGCTGGCGCTGTCTACCTTACACAAGGTATGCATATCACGGCGTACGAGTGCACACCTGCACACAATGATGCATGGTAACTTATATCACAAACAATAATATTCACTGCGCGCGTCCCCGCGATACCTGATGTTATTGCATGCACACGCCTCGCAGGCGCAGCAGCGCAGAGTTGCGGCCGCTTCCCTGCTCATCGACGCGCTCGTGCTAGCGGCCGCGGCCTGCTCCACCGCGAACAAGGGCAACGGCAGCGATCGGGGATTCATCAAGCTCGCCCGCGCGTTTGGAGTGGGCGCGGGGACGAGATCTGCGCCGGCGCAACGTGTGTGGGTGTGGCAGTGTGGGCTCCCTCCAGCGTGCGCGCCTACGAGGCAGGGAAGCGCATTGCCCGCAAGAGGTCGTGGTTCCATGCCTGAGGTGCAGTGCAGCGTCCGTCTCGTGGATGCGGCTCAGCGCTCTGTGTGCGCCGGAGCGGCTCTCGCCCGCCAGCACCGCACTGCACCGCCGGCCATCATCATCCGCCTGGCCCACCGCTGAGCGTGCGAGTATGTCATCATGCGCTCATACCTACGCCGCGCCGCTGCGCAGAGACTTCTGCCAGGGGCGCGCGAGGCGTCGAGGGCGTCTCCATTCGCTTGTGCACAAGCCGCCGCCTCTTCTGCGCGCATCGTGTGCTGTGGCGCACGGCGGAAGGCTGCGCCGACAGCAGTGGTGGTGGCCGACTGCTCTCGGGGCGGCGGCCGCAGCCATGGGATTGTAGAAAGGCCATGTCGGTCGGAGTCGGTGGCCGCTGCAGGGTCTGGGCCCTGTCGCCGTGTGCGCGGACGGCGTGTGCGCATCGCCGAGTGGAGATTCGAGCATGCCTGAGGACCTTCACGTCTGAGGACCTCCACACCTGAGGACCTCCACGCCCGAGGACTTTTGACGCCTGAGGACTTGCACGCCTGCGCCACCTCACCACCTCAGGGCTCACGGCAGCGTCCCGACCCGCCAACCCTGATCTCTGCTTAGTCCGCCACTTCACCAAAGCCGCGACAAGCCTTCAGCCCGCCTACGACCGTTGCCGGCTCTGCGAAGACGCGGCTCTGCCTTTGTCGCTCGAACACTTACACCAGCCAGTACTCCACACCTACACACCCACAACCGCCCTCGATGGCTGCGACGAGCCACGAACAGGGCGGTAGCAAAGCCCGCCGAAAATCCTCACCCATCGCCTCCGCCACCTCCCATCCGAGCCCCGGCCGCGAGATCAATGTCGTCTTTGCCTCCACCGGATGCACCGACCCGAGCATTGTTGAAGATGTTCTGCCCAGACTGGCCGCTCTGCCTGACATCTCCGTCCGTGCAATCCTGGACAGCGGGTACCGAGGTCAAGACTTCATCACCGCCTCATCATGTTGCACCACCATGGCCAACGTGAGGCGGCAGAGCGGTTCGAGGGACGTTGTCGAAGTTGAGCAAGAGGCGGCTGAACTGTGCGAGTGGGCGGATCTTCTGGTCCTGGCGCCCATCGATGCGAACAACATGGCCAAGATGCTGAACGGCGCCACCGACAACCTGCTGCAGGAGATCCTGCGCAGCTGGAACGTGTCCAAGAAGATCCTCATGGTCCCGGGCATGTCGGCCCTCATGTGGGAGAACCCCATGACGAAAAAGCAGCTCACGAAGATCCGCCGAAAGTGGAATTGGATACAGGTGCTGCAGCCTTTGCTCTGGAAGTTCGAGGGAAGCGAGAAGCGGGTGATCTCATGGGAAGCTGCGGAGGACCTTCGAGACGCCGTCTGCAATCAGATTAATCTCCTGAACATCGGACAGGACGTTGTCGTCTCACCCAGCCAGCGACAGGCCTTCGCAAAACACACGAAAACATCCAAAAACATCCTCCCTCCCGAACTCTGGACCATGATCATCGACTTCACCGGCGACTGGGAGCTCGCGCAGACCCTCCACATCTACACCAACCTCCCACCGCCCGCCGACTGGACATCCCACACCAGCCCTCACGGGCCCCGCAACTACATGGAAGCCCTCGAACTTACCATCCTCCGCGGCAACCTCAAAGACGTCGAGCACTTCATCGCCACGCACAGCGTGCCCCGCTGGCTGTCGAAACTCTGCATCAAGCTCATCATGCGCTTCGCCATGACCTCCCTCCTCGCGCACCTCGAAGCCAACCACCGCGACCTCTTCTGGACCACCTTCGGCCACACCTTCCTCCCGGACACCGCCAGCGCCGTCTTCGGCCGCACCGAGATCCTCGAGTTCTGGCGCACCTCCCCCTCCTTCCTGACGAAAGAATACAACTTCGAGGCCCTCGACGGCGCCTCGCGCGCGGGCTTCGTCGCCGTCCTCGAGTGGTGGCAACACTCCGGCCTGCCGCTCAAATTCACCGAGGCCGCCCTCGAGCAGGCCTCCTCCCAAGGCCACCTGCAAGTCCTCGAGTGGTGGAAGGCCCAATCGACAACCGTCGACGACAGCAGCGCCAGCGTCGACAGCAGCAAAGTCCGCCTCAAGCCCGGCAAGTCCATCGCTTTCGCGACGCAGAATGGCCACGCCGACGTCGTCCGCTGGTGGCTGCGCAGCGGCATCGCGTTCGGCAACGAGGACGCCGTGCCCAAGCTGGCCTCCACGCACGGGCACACGGAGATCCTGCGGCTGTGGCACGAGGCCAAGGGCGACAAGATGATCTTCGACAACCAGGTGCTCGTCGGCGCGACGAAGAACGGCAACGTCGGGGTTTTGGAGTGGTGGAAGCGCAGCGGGCTGAAGGTCGAGTACAAGACTTGCGACGTGGAGGAGGCGCTGGAGGACGGCGACGAGGGGGAGAGGGGCATGCGGGTCAGGAGGTGGTGGGCGACGAACGGGTTGAATTTGGGGGTTGGCACGAGCGAGTGGATGAAGACTAAGGTGTTGGATGGGTATTGATTTGTTTTTGTGGCTTTCTGTTGGTGACAGCGTTATGGTTGGAAGCGGGAGCAAGGCGTTTGGGTTTTGCTGGGTTTGGGAGGATTCCAGGGGAGGGTTTATTGCATTTTTGGGCGTCTGGGCTGGTCTGGTGACAGGAGGGAATTTCCCTTTGAAAGATTGACACACACACGGTGTTTGTTTGCTTTGTTGGGGTAGTTTTACGCTCGATTTGGCATTTTCCTCCCTCACGACCTAATGAAACCTCTACTCTGCTTCTACGAAATCTCTACCCACTTCTTTCCTCCCAAGCGCCGCGAGACTCGTGCCTCCTATCTATCGCCTTGCACATTCTGATCTCTCTCGGAAAATGCCCCTCTCCCACGTGCTCTACAGCGACATCCTCACCCCCGCCGCCCGGATCCAGTCTCTAGCGTGCATGGCGTCCCGCCGGTAGCACAGCTGTCCGTAGTCCCGGCAGGAGGGCAGGGCGCAGGGCCAGCGGGCGATGAGGCTTGCGGGCTGGGAGGGCAGTTCGAGGGAGATGGGAGGGTCGTGCCTGGGGTCTGGGATCGGGGCCGCGGGGAGGCGGGCGCGGATGCTTGCGCGTGGTGGGTTTCTGGTCTCTTCTGGAGGTGCGCGGCGGGGGTTCGGAGACGGCTCCTTGGGATGTGGATGGTGGACTGTGCGAGGCGGGCGGTTACGCGCCTGTGCGTGTTTGAGTCGAGCGTTTGGGCGGGATGATGCGCGAGGGTGTATTGGGACTGATGAGGCTGGGGTGTGTATCAAGTGTAGGATCTGGTGGGGAGGATGGATGGGTTTGCTCTGAGATGGCGGGAGGACGCTTTTCCGACGGGGCTCAGGTCTACCACACTCCGGACGCGAGTCCTCAGGTAGCTTACCTAAGGTAGGCGGAAATGGCAGGCGAAGGGCATTCGGCGCGGGGCGCGCGCGCCGGATCTTCCAGTCCTTCTTCCAACCTTCAGCGCCCGCCAAAGCAGTTCCCTCTGCTCGGGGTTAGGGCAGAGTGCTGATGTGCAGTGAGCACGGTGCACATGGGAATTCTAGCAAATGCGATGGGGCGAGGCATGGGAATCTGACAATCTGCATGCACACGGACTGCTTCGCTTCGCTTCGGCTCCAAGACGCCACCGCGGTGTCCGCCACGTGGTGTCCTTACAGTACAGCGTGTACCTAGGATAGCCTCGCCGCTTGGTGTATCCATGCCTCGGGCCCTCGGGCACTTGGCTTCCGATAAGATCAGATTAAACTAGATCAGACCTCCTTCGTTCGACCGCCCGATCGAGAGTTCGTGGCGGAGTGAGCATTTACGTGCAGGTGACATGATGACGACCTCTTGTTATTTCATCTTCATAGCACGTACTGACGATATGCCCTGGCGAGGTTCGAAGCATTGCCCGTGAGCCACAGAAGTCGAGTTTGCGGTCTCTTGCCGCTGTGACTTGGCAGCAAGTTTGTGCACTTGGCGAGAGCTTTCTCGTCACGCCTGGCCGCCAGCTTCGTGTGAACAGGGGCCAGGAAGATGGAGCACTCGCGAGGTGCTCGTTCTGGCATCAAGCCCTTGCAAGGTAGCCCCAGCAAACCACCTGGCAAGCCCTACGAGTTCGCAGATCAAAAGATAGGAAACTGTGGAGAACGATACAAGATCAAGGTATTCGTGTAGTAGAATCTATAGCAAACAAGGCAACTCCTTTCTCTTAAGAAAAAAAAAAAGGGCCAGGAACATGGTGTACTTTCTTCAATTCTTTGATTTCGCGTATATCCACAAGCCAGCAAAAAGAAAAAACCACAACGTCAAAGCGTCCTCGACTATGACGAACCTCTTACAACTCGTCGTGGCCGGAAGGCTCGTCGTCGTCATCGGGCATGCCACCGGCGCCGCCCTCGTACAGCTTCGAAGTGATGGGGTACGCGACGTCGCTCAGCTTCTGCTTCTGCTCGTCGAAGTCCTCAGAGGTGGCGGTGGCGGCGTTCTCCTCGAGCCAGTCCTGGGCCTCCTTGACGGCCTCGAGGAGGGTGTCCTTGTCGTCCTCGTCGATCTTGCCGCCGAGGCCTTCGTCGTCGTTGAGCTGGTTCTTGAGCGAGTAGGCGTAGTTCTCGAGGCCGTTGCGCGACTCGATGCGCTCGCGCGTCGCCTTGTCCTCGTCCGCGTACTTCTCCGCCTCTTCGACCATGCGCTCGATCTCCTCGGCGCTAAGGCGGCCCTTGTCGTTGGTGATGGTAATAGACTCGGTCTTGCCGCTGCCCTTGTCGCCGGCGCTCACGCGGAGGATGCCGTTAGCGTCGAGCTCGAAAGTCACCTCGATCTGGGGCTGGCCGCGAGGCGCGGGAGGAATGCCGGAGAGCTCGAACTTGCCGAGGAGGTTGCTGTGAAAAGGTTGTTAGCAAGTGGTCACGTTGAAATTGGACGACGTCCAAATCAGTACAAGCCAATGTCAAGGAGCGAGGTTTGAGTGTGAGTGGTGTGAATGTTAAGTCGACGGCGGGCACAGCGTTTGGTGTTTGTTGCTCGTGCAGTGGCGGCGGAGGTTGGAACGGTCCCTAGCATGATAATTGCACGGCACGCAGTGAAGTGGACCACATCCATCGGCGACGGCGTTGATGTGACGTTCTGTTCGATAGTGTCGTTCCATTTGGGACTTGCAGGACTTCGTGACATTGCAGAGGGGGCAGTGGTGGGCCTTGCTTGCGATGACCTGGTGGTATTTGGCGGTAGCTGTGGGCTGGTACTTCCTTGAGACGGCGAGACGCTTAGCCATGTACCCAGGTCTTGGGCTTGCACGCTGTTTGCGGTCCCAAGTATTCCTGACGACTCGTCTCCGTTCAGCAGCGACGCTAGCCATGTGCTCAAGTTGCTCGGGCGTGAGGTCGATGTCGTCGACACCCTTGATGACGCCTTCGGTGAGTGGGTTGTGGTGGCAGAGACCGTCCCACGGGTACTCCTTCCGAGCCCAAGGACCATCAGGGAAGCTGTATCGTGTGGTGCGCTTATACATAGGCCAGAAGATGAGGTGGAGTGCGGCCTCGATTGCAATGATAGCGGTGCGGAAAGCTGGCACTTGGGCTGCGGTGGGCGGGTTGCACCAGGCGAGCAGAGAGCTGTGGACTTGCTTGTAACCATCATCCTTTGCTTGCTTGACGTGACTAGGCTCCACACTGCGGCCTTCGTGTTGTAGAATGCGGGACCGCACGCCATCTTTGATACCAGTGCCAGAGCCGATGTAGAGCTTGTAGCGGGAGCCTTTACGAAGAACGAGGACATAGATGCCCCACACGTGGTGTGGGATGTCGGCGGGGAGAGACAGGAACCACTCGATGCGTGGCGCAGTAGCAGCTTGGACGACGTCGAAAAGTCCTTCACAGAAGGTGATGCCGAGCTGAGGGAACAAAGCAGCCAGATGGTCAGAAGTAGGAAAAACCGCACGGAAGCGAGGGTTGATCCAGTCGGAGACATTGAGACAGAGCCAGGTGAGGTGGAGAATGAGCGTCTGGATGTCGGGAGCGTCGTATGCCATGTCAATGACATTGCCTGGTAGGCGTGAAATGGGCGGAGTGCCAGGGGAGTGAAGAGTGGAGAGTGCAAAGACCGAGGCGAGAGAGCGGGTTTTGTGCCCATCCGGGCCCGCGTACTCGAGGCAGTAGCAATAGTACTGGAGTGAGCAGGTGCAGGCCACGTTCCGGGTAGGTGCCACGCCCTGGGGTAGGCAAGTGCAGGCCTGCACTACCTCACCTGAAGAGGCACGAGGCAAGATCCCCTGACATTGGGAAGAACTTCACGGGTGGGGAAGGGGAAATATTACTTACTGCGACGAAGTTAGCAATTGAACTGTACAGTGTTCTGGGATTTATTACTTGCCTTGTCCTTAGTCATCGTGCGCTCACCCTCAAAGACCTGGATCAGGACCACGGGCTGGTTATCGGCGGCGGTGGAGAAGATCTGGCTCTTCTTGGTCGGGATGGTGGTGCCACGCTTGATGAGGTGGGTCATGACGCCGCCAGTGGTCTCGATACCAAGGGTCAGAGGGTTCACATCCATGAGGACGATTTCCTTAGCCTCCTCCTCACCGGACAGAACACCACCCTGAACGGCAGCACCGTAGGCAACAGCCTCATCGGGGTTGATACCCTTCGAGGCCTTCTTGCCAAAGTACTCCTCCAACATGGCCTGAACCTTGGGGATACGAGTGGAACCACCGACCAGAACAATGTCATCAATGTCGCTCTTCTTCAGCTTGGCGTCCTTCAGGACCTGCTCAACCGGCTTGAGGGTCTTCTTGAACAGATCGTTGTTGAGCTCCTCGAACTTGGCGCGGGTGAGGGTCTCGGACAGGTCGTTGCCCTCGTGGAAGGCCTCGATCTCGATCTTGGTGCTCATCTGGCTGGACAGAGTGCGCTTGGCCTTCTCGACCTCGCGCTTCAGCTTGGACATGGTCTTCGCGTTCTTGGTGATATCGGTGTCGTGTTTCTTGTTGTAGGTCTTGGTCAGATAGTCAACAACGCGCTGGTCGAAGTCTTCGCCACCGAGGTGAGTGTCACCGGCGGTGGCCTGGACCTCGAAGACACCCTGGTCGACAGTCAAGATGGAGACATCGAAGGTACCACCACCGAGATCGTAGACGATGATCTGGCGTTCCTGGTCGGTCTTGTCGAGACCGTAGGCGAGGGCGGCGGCGGTGGGCTCGTTGACCACACGCATGACATTAAGACCGGCGATAGTACCAGCGTCCTTGGTGGCGGCACGCTGGGCGTCGTTGAAGTAGGCGGGGACGGTGACAACGGCGTTGACGACCTTCTCACCGAGGTACTGCTCGGCGACCTCCTTCATCTTTCCGAGGATCATGGAAGAAACCTCCTCGGGGGTGAAGGTCTTCTCAGCGCTGTGAGACCATGTCAGCAGGTGTTCCGTGTCTCCGCAGTTCCGCAAATGCTTACCCAGAAACCTCGACGCGGACGCGAGGCTGGCCGTTCTTCTCGACAACCTTGAAGGGGAAGTGCTTGATATCTCTCTGAATGTCCTTCTCGCTGTACTTCCTGCCAATGAGACGCTTGATGTCGAAGATGGTGCGGTGCGGGTTGGCGGCGAACTGGTTCTTCGCCGCATCACCGACAAGACGCTCCTCATCGTTCCAGGCAACCCAGGAAGGAGTGATACGGTTACCCTGGTCGTTGACGAGGATTTCGACTTTGCCGCCCTTCATGATACCAACGCAAGAGTAGGTGGTTCCGAGATCAATACCGATGACTGAGGAAAGTTAGCGAAACGTGCTTCCCGGAGCGATCCATTGTGATCTGAGGCGACTCCGCGCAAGCGAGCGCCCACGGGATGTCCATTGACTTACCAGGTCCAGTGACAGAAGTATCCTTAGCATCCTCCTGGGCGTTGGCCGAGGGGATCATGCCCATGAAGAGCATGGGCGCCAGAACGAGGGCACAGATGTAGAACATGGTCATCCACGGTGAGGTGGAGGGCGCTGACCGGCGGCGCTGGTCTCTGGAGTACCGAGCCATCGTGAGGGAGGCTGGCCTGTGATGTGTGGTGTGTAGGTGGAGTGGTGTCGCCCAAGCAGTGTCGCTGAGCTTTTTAGCTTCACCTGGCGGGCCCGATGGAGGGGAAGGGCTGTCGTCGACCCGGAGTCAAGGGGGGTATGCGACGACGTAGAGGGAAGAGAGTGGTGATGGATGAAGGATGGGGCAAGCAAGAGCAGCCAGTCTCGTGCTTGAAGTATTTGAGGAGGAAAAGGCCAGACAGCGCGATCCGATGCGATGGACCAGCTGTCCCTTTCCGCGCGATTCGCAGCATCTGAAAGGCCAGCTTTCGGCTTTCCGTCGCATCATAGCGCTTGGCGCTTCAGGGTCCGCGAGCAGCAGCATTCCCGACTGGGCCCTAGCGCGCGCTGCCTGAAACCGCGCTGGACCTCACTTGCTCCTTCATATGGCGATGCGACCGACTATTCGCTTGCCACATGCCTAGTGACTGCACGGTTGGTTGACTCACGCTGGTATTGCGTGCAGGCGTCGAGGACAGCTGTCTACATCTCTTTGTGAATACCACCAGAAGCTTCGAGACGGTGGTTGTTCAGCGCAAATGCCACATGTGCAGACTGCTGGATGTAGGCTCCATTGAGTAGCCTAGCGCTATGCTCACATCATAGTCCCACGTGTCAGTATGCACTTCCTCACACCTCGAAATCGCTTGTGCAAGGTCGTAGGATATCGCTTATCCATGATCGTAGGATAGATCAAACCAAGTGAATGAAAGCCGAGTCTTTCACGTCTCATGTTGCAGTCAAGTATTTACAGTGAATACCGTCGTCTCACGCGTGGCCCTCTGTACTGCAGTCATATCTTTCACTGCAAGTCTCCTGATCATGTATCGTTCACCTCCAGTGCCGCCCGGGGAAAAAATCACAGCTTGCTGGTCCAGTCACTCTTGCGCTCGGGAGACAGCCCCAAGTAATATACCGCCGCCATGACTGCCAATGATTGCTTCTGGTTGATACTCATGCTTTCGGGGCTATCCGTTTACCTAGCCCGCAGTCTCAACAACTCCTGGAATCGTTCTCTTCGGCGCCATGGCTACCTCCTCGCCGCGCGATTCTTTGATCTGGCCCGGATTATCGCTGGAACAAAGGCATTCGTCGTAACGATCTTCTTCTACCTCGTGGCCCGAGACGCTCTTTCGCTGCTGGATCGAATAATCAAAGCGGCCATCTCTCGTTACACGGCCCCCCATTCGAGTCCTCTTGCGGCAAAGACAGCTTTCCAGAAAGTCAATTCAATCAATGCCCAGCTCCGCGCATGGATTGAAGAGGATGCCGAAACAGCTTGGAGACAGAAACAGGAGGCCAGAGATAAGTGTTTGCGTCTGGCCCGAGAAGAAAGAATGAGATTTCGTGTCGAGTGTTGTGAGAGAGCCTCTTCAGAGATGTAGAAAGGAAGGTAATGTCTTTGGTAGAAACGGTAGCAGCATATTCGCTGATGTCATGCCCGCAATGCCGTTGCTGAGCTGATATAACGCAGACGCGAATATGCTGGAGGACTCAATGCACTGGAGGATGCCATCATGGATGGGATGCGTAAGGTATGTGCTCCTAGGTAGTGGTATCAACGACACTTCACTAACATGCAGAGTTAGCAGGCTTCCGCGCAACGCGGTGCATTCAATGATGATCCTCGAGTATCAATGCGTAAGCGGGCAACATATCTGTCTCCATCGACCGTGTCACGCGCCAGCGCGCCGATATGAGTCTGTTGTCTCGGGGGGATTGATGAATATGCTAGATTTGCAACATGAGGTAGCATCTTTGGTATCGACGAGCCCACCCCTTTATTCACTCTGTTGCTACCTCAGGCTCGTCTATCGTCCATCTTACCGCGCGTGCTCGCGCGCGCGTACCTTCACGTCGCCCCAGCCACCGGGATCTCCCTCCCGCCGCGCACCTCGCGCATCTGCGCGCACCTGCGTTTAACCTCACCTCACTCCCGTCGACCGGGAGCCCCGCTCCCGCATCCCGTCGAACACAACAACAAAAAGCTCCGCGTCTTGCAACTTTCTCTCCCCTTTTCCTTCCCCGACGACTCCAGCACAAGCACCACGCCGCCGCCGCCGCCATGTCGACCGCCGCCGCCGCCGCCGCGTCCGTTGCTCGCCTCGTCCCCCACGTCGTCGACATCCTCGTCGCGACGTGGTTCGCCCTTCTCGCGGGCGGCCTCGCCTGGGTTGTTTTCTTCGCGCCTGGCGAGCGCATCGAAGAGTGCGCTCCAAGCACTCGCGCCGCCAGCGCCGCCACGCCCTCGCCGCCGCCCGCGCCCCGCCGCCGCCCTGAGGACCGGTTTCGTCAGGCGGCGGAGCCAGTGAAGCCTGTCAAGGCTCCTCACGAGTTCCGCCGCCGGCCGGTGTACTGGGCGGCCGCACCACCAAAGACTACCGGCACAGCCGGTAGCACTGTCACCAACTGGCCACGCCGACGCCTCCGGCTCAACCTCGGTGTACAGCAAAAGACCACTGTCGACGGTGTCGACAGTGGCAACAGTGAGCGCCAGAAGCTCACTCCACTTCCGCAACCCCCGGCCGCGCCGCAACCGCCCCTCGAGGGGCCAGTTGCCTGCAACGCCGGCAACACCAACGTCTGGGATCAAGAATCCCCTCCCTCCAACAACCTGCTGCTCCTGGACGACACTTCAGCTCGTTCAGCCGTGGGCTCCTGGCTCATGAGCGTCGCCTCTTCCCTCGCGACGCCCTCCGGGAGCTCACGTACGAGCAGCAACGCCGTTTCCTGGTCGTCAATCTGGGACTCGGCTTCCGGTTCTGGTCGGAGTGGGTGAGACACCCCGACGGTGGTGCATGGGATCTGCGGAAGATGGATCTCGCGACGGCGAGAGAGGTGGAACAGCTGGTGCATGCCGCGCACGCCTTCGTCAAAGGGCTGTGCGCCGAGCAGACCACCGGCTACGAGTTCCTCAATCTCGTCCTCGCCGAAGTAGAAGACCTGCGCGACCGCATGGACAGCGGTATCGCGCAGGCAGAACTCGGCCGCCGCCAGCTCGGCCACTTCGAACACTTGGCTGGCATGCACCATCTTGGTCGCTGCTACGCCAGGCAGTTCGCGTGGCTCGCTGGGCTGCCACAGTACGGTCGCTGGCAGCTCTCTCGCTTCGCCGAAGAAGCAGAGAAGCACCAGACCCTCCTCCAGCTGCAACAATCACCGCCGCAGGAGCCGCAGCAGCAGCAGCAACAACAGCAGCTGCAGCGGGAGGAGGATCTGCGCCAGCACCAGAATGTGTGGCAACGGCGGCAGCAGGAGTTCGGAGAGGAGGAGGATCTGGCCACGCAGTTGGCAGAGGAGTTCGGGCGGCAGTCGTTGGAGGGCGAGGAGGAGACCGGACAGAGTGCACCACTTCCTCAGGTGCCTCTCACCCCGGCTCCGGCTGCACAGACGCAGTCACTCGCGGTGATGGGGACTTTTGTGCTCCCCGACATGGACTTGAGCGCCAGGGCTACGCGACGCACCACCACCGCGCGCAGGCCCGCTCAAGTCCAGGAGCACTGCCCTCCCATCACCAGGGTGACTGCTGACAACACCGAGGGTTACGGGGCCGAGCAGTACGCTCTGCCTCCTCCCCCTCGGTTTATGCAGCCACCCTCTGGCTCCATCGTCGCGGGGACCACTGTGCCTGGTCAACAGGCACAGTGGACCCCACCGCCAGCCTCGGTTCCATCCGGGTACGTTCCCTCGCCGTGCTGGCCACCCTCCTCTGGCAGGAAGTAGACAGGGCAATACTGTCGACACTGTCGCCCTTCCAAGGGTGAGACAGTGCAGTATTCACATGGACGCAGACGGGACCGCAACATGCAATCTGGAGCACGACAAGCACGGCATCTTATCGCCGACTCATCTTACGGTCTGTCGCTGGAGGACGCTCATAGCATGGGCTCTGCCCGGCGGCTATGAGTACGTCACCGGAAGACTTCGTGGCTTGCAGCATGGGCTTTGCCCGGTGGCTGTCAAGTCATGTCGTCGACCGGACTTCACGACGGACTGTTTGTGTCCAAGATGAGGCTTCGTGCTCAAGAGATTCATGTTCGGGTGTCTGCATAAGTCCATCACCCGCCCTACTTCCTCGCCACTCTCCCCCCTTGACCCTCATCATCTTCGCCATCCAGCATGATGTCGTGGCCGCTGCCTTCCCTGACGAAGCGCCCAGCGACGGCTCCCACCACAGCCACCACACACATGCACCACCAGGCCAGGCCAATGACACCCCTGTTCAAGCCAGCGCCATACAGCCAACCCGCAAGCACTGGCCCGACAGTCCTGGTCAAGCTCGAGACACTCTGCGCCACACCATGCACACTACCAAGCACACTTGGATGTGGACAGCAGTTGTTCACTAGAATGGCAGTCGAAGGCAACGCGAACGTGCGAGCAGTCACCTGCACGGTCAGCACAAGCGTGATACCCAACCAAACCCACGCGCCTGACGCCTGCTCTGGTGGCGAAGATGATGAGGGTACTATCGCCAGATATGGCGCCAAGAAGTAAGAGACAGGGAACAACAACAGACTCCATCGGAAGGAGCGTGTTGTTCCAAGCTTGAAGCTCACAGTCGGGAACAGCAGTAGCTGCATCGTTATTCCAATCACTCCGAGGATTGCAAGTGCCGTGCCGATACTCGGCGGCGGCAACGCAAGTCCACCGGTAAAAGTGAACGGAACATGCGGCCTGTAACCCGGAGGCAATGTGAGCGATGGCCTGTCTCGATCTTCTCCTGAGGATGCCGATGGATCGAAGCGTGGCGTCGACAAGAAGACAAACCACAAGTTGTTGAACGTCCCCACATGCATCGCCAGCATACCGTGAGCAATGAACGTCAAGACCACATTGCGAGTCCAAATACGACGGAACGGAAGCTGGCGCCGCACCCTCGGTCTCTCAACCTCGTCGCGCGCAGCAGGCTGCAACTCCACATCACCTGCCTCGCACGCCACGACGTCTCCGGCCAACGCAGCATACCCATGCGACTGCCGAGACCCAGTACACACCCTCAAGACCCACCGGCTGAAGCGCAAAGGATAATCCGGCTTGTCTCTCAAAGCCTCCAGCGTTTCTTCCAGACCAAACAAAATACCCAACGCGCTTCCAACAAGAAAGCATGCGTTGACAACATTCGGCAAAGCGTACGGGAACCTCATCAACCACCCCACGCCGTCTTTGCCGCCAATTGACCCACCCGGTCCAAAGGTCTGAGGGTAGCTGCCGACAGGATCGGCCAGCCAACCACCCAGCAGTGGCCCTATGATAACACCAATGTTGAAGCACATTGGCATCAACAAGAACGCCCTGCTCTGGTACTTTTTCTCGCGCACGATCTCAGAGATCATGGTCCGCATGACACCGATGTTGCCATTGAGCATACCACCCAAACATCGCCAGAAGACCGCAGCCGCGAAAGACCTGCTGAAGCCAAACCCAAGACTTCCGACAGCGGTCCCAAGCAAGCCGATCAAAATGACTCTCTTGCGCCCAAGGCCTTCCCAGTCTGCAAGTCGGCCCCACATAAAAGCCGTCAAGAACTGCGCACCGGTGAACGACGCCGCGAGAATACCAGCCTGGCTCGCCACCATGCTGTCCGACGGCGCTTCTCCATTCGGCAGCGTGAACGACTTGAGCTGATAAAACATATAACTCTGCAAGCCTTGCTGCGTCAACGGCTCAGACAGCCGAGCGAGCGTCAAAATCGCCAACTGGCCCTTCTTTGGCAACTCAGACCACGAGATCGGCCTCGCCTTCTTTTCCACCGGCGCAACCGCAGGCTCGTCCTCGGGATGTGTCGCAACCGCAGCCGCAGGTCGTTCATTCAATGCCGCGGCATCGCGACCCAGCAGATGGTCGGCCTCTTCATCGCCGTCCTCTGAATCCTCTTTCTTGGAATCATAAACATCATCATCATCAACATCTTTCGCCTCACCGAAGCTTTCATCATCCTGCCGGGCTCTGAAGCCCGCGCCAGCTCTGGAATTCTCAAGCGACGACGAAAGCTTCGCTCTCCGCTTCAGCGCGGCAGCATCGCGACCAAGCAAACGGTCAGCCTCTTCGCCGTCGTCCTCAAAGCCCTCTTTCTCGAGACTATAAGCGTCATCGCCGTCTTTCGACTTCTCGCGGCCCTGGCCGTGTCGCTGGGTCTTCAAACCCAAACGAGCCTGGGACTTCTCCTCCGACGAAAGCTTCGTGCTCCCGTTCAACGCGGCAGCATTGCGACCAAATACACGGTCGGCCTCTTCGTCATCATCGTCGTCTCCAGAATCCTTCTCCTCGAGACCATAATCGTCGTCGTCCCTTGACTGCTCGCGGCCCTGGCCGTATCGCCGGGCCTTGAAGCCCGCTCGAGTCCCGGAATTTTCGTCGTCGTCCTCAGAGCCTTCTCTCCTCAAGGCATCAAAGTCGTTATCGTCCTTCGACTGCGCGAGGCTCTGATCATGTTGCCGGGCTTTGTAACCCTCAACAGCCCGCGCCTTCTCAAACGACACCGAATGCGTCGTGCTCGGACTCGCCAGCAGCGTGCTCGCCGTGCTGTCTACCTGCGAAATGGAAGATTGCGCCGAGTGCGACGGACCTCCAGCGTTGTGTTCTCCGCTCATTCGGCGTTTGCTCTCGCGACGCAGCCGAGACGTTGGGGCAAAAGCAAAGCGCCCACCGCAATCCGGCTTCGTGACACCTGCAAGGCAAGAACACCGCCGCTGATGGCTCGAATTCGTCAGCAACAATGATTGCCGTCGATCAGAAATTCCGAATCTCACGAAATATCAAAGCCGATCTCGCGAAACGACCGCACGAAACACACAGCCGAGCGACGTTGAGGCCAAAGCAAAATGCGCCTCAAGGCCCCCCACCGCGATCCGACGCTCGTGAACCCCGCGACGCCAAATCGCTCCGGCCGTCGACTCGAACTTCTCAGCAACAACGATTGCTGTTCGACCAAAGAGTCAAAAAGACTTCCGCGAATGGATAACGACGACCACGCGAAAACGAAGTCACGAAAAACACAAAGCCCAAGCGCTCGCTCCACAAGCTCTACACAAGTACCCGCTTACCGCGCCGGAAGATAGGCAAACAGAGTTTTGCCATGCTCTCCAAGAAATGCGGGCAGAGTCCAATGGCAGCCGACTTCGGCTGGCTGAGCTTCCACATGCGGTCCCGCTTATGCCGTCATGAATGCATGAAACGACTTTACGAGTCGACGCAGCGTGTGTTTACAACCAAAATCATGACCTTTTCTTTTCTTTTCTTATTCGTTTGAGCTGTTGATGGTCTTCTGTTTGGGTATGGCGCAAAGGCGTTTTGGGTTTGGGATTGGGATAGATTGGGAAGGTCACCGCCATGAAGCAGAAACGACTATACGAGTGCATGCGGCGTTTATTGAAAACGAAAGAAAAGTACACAAAATAATGAAAAAAAGAAGCAGAAGAACAGAAAAACATAAAACCAAAACCAAGACCAAAAAAAAAAACAAAAAAACGCCTTCATCATGAACGGGATTTGTCGGGAAGGTTGTCGAGGTTTTTGTTCATTGAAACAGGTGGTAATGGGAGTATTGGAGAGTGAGTCTGCTGGAACAAGCGGGACTTCGCGAGGCTAGTGTGTTGTGTTACAGAATCGTTTGGGGCCTGGGAGTGGGACAGATTAGAAAGCTTGTCCTTCATTGAGCAGGTGGTCATGGAAGGTTGGAGAGTTATGAGTCTGCTGGAACAGACTAGGTATCGATGGGAGTTGAGCAAGTCTACATTCGCCAAGGTCATTTGCGAGCGAGCGCATTGGCATACGATAGATCGGTTCGTCCACGAAGACGATTAGACCGCACTAATGATAATGAAACACTTCCTAAGCATGTAAACCCACCTCTGCAACTGTATTTCTTGTGCTGTGCTGGAGACCCAGAACGCCCATCCCTGCCTTAGGCACTCAGCGTTTGCTCCACAAGTGGACCTGCCACTTGACGTCTCACGCGAGCGTCGTTCGCCAAGTCAAGGCCTACGGACAAACAACATCGTGCTTTGCGAACCTTTAGCGAAATCCCTTTCCAAGTTACCAAACATTCCTTGCGATGCTTAGCACCTAGACGACCGAACCAAAAATGGACGATCTGCTCGGCGAAGACTGGCAAAGCGCACCCAAACAGCCAGCTTCCGCGCCCTTACAACCCAACAACTTCGCTGCAGCCTACAACGGATTCCGAGCGAGTCCGCAACCTCAGCAGCAGTCGGGTAATGCGTCGCCGCTCAACCTCAGCCGCTCATCCAGCACGGTCAACAATGCGCCGAAGATAGGTTCTAAGCCGACCACGCCCGCGGGCGATGCCTTTGGAAACCTCACTTCGCTCCCCTCGCAAAAGGCCGCGAACAACCTTTCGATCCAAGAAAGGCAGAAGCAGTTGATCGAGGAGAAGAGGAGGCAGCAGAACCAGCAGGCGCAATTGTGGGACAACCTGGGCAGTGGGAGGGGAACACCGGATCTTCGAAGTCCGTCCCCGGCTCCTGCGCAGAGCACCGGAGAAGACGTGGATGACATACTGGCTGCTTTCAATCGATCTGCGCCTGTAGACAAGGCTAGCCACTATCCTCCTCCACCGTCTGGCGCAGCGAGCGGCAGAAGCACTCCCGCAGCGACCCAACCCGCTGCGGCCGCGCCTACTCCCGCAGCAGCTTTCGACGACGACGACGATCCTTTTGGTTTGGCTGAGATCGCTCAGAAGAGCAATGGACACGCGAGCAAGCAGCCTGCGCCGGCGGCGACGGACGAGGACGATATTCTTGGAGATCTGGGAAGACCTGTTGCGCCAAAGCCAGCCAGGCAGCCTTCGTCTGTGGCTGCAGCGCCTGAGTGGGATGAGAATGTGGCATCAAACAGATCTGCGCGAGGAAACGAGGCGCAAGATCGAGCGCTCGCGGAGCTAGTCGATATGGGGTTCCCTAGTGATACAGCGGAGGTGGCTCTGGCCGAGACTGGCGGAGATGTGCAGAACGCTGTAGGCTGGCTCTTGCAGCAAGCACATGCTCAGTCCAAGAAAGAGGCCCAAAACGAATCGCAACCGAGACGGCGAAGCCCCTCTGGAGGAAGCCGGGGACCAGCCTCGCGGCAACGGGGTGATCAGGATGGAGCGGCGCCCAGTTGGATGCGCGAACAAAGCCGGTCGAGCTCGGCGGCTCGGCGTCAGGACAATGGATCACCTGCTGAAGGCGACAGAGACGCATCGCAGATGGCTTCGGAGTTTGGCACCAAGCTTTTCAAATCGGCCAACTCGATCTGGAAAGCTAGCCAGAAACAGATGGCGAAGACGATGGCGGACTTTCAGCAAGAACGCAATACCAACCAGCCTAAGTGGATGACAGAAGGACCGAGTGGTGGCTCGAGTCGATCGAACAGCCAGCGACGACAGCCGCCGCCATCGGCAGCGCAGCAAGCGACGGATGAGGCTGCTATGTTGGATGCGCCGCGTGAGGTCCTTCCGCAGAGACCTGCGAGGTCTTCTGGCAGAGAGACATCTCAAGGTCCTCCAAGCCGTGAAGCAACACAACAACCTCAACAGCGTGCCTCACCACAGCCAAGGTTTATGGAGCAGCAGCCTTCGCTTGACAAGCGACCGACAGCGAAATTGAGTAGACAAGACGTTGAGGACCAATCTGCGCAGGCCTACGTCAGCCCATCCAGGAGGAAGAAGACAACACCGAAGCCTGAGCCTCAGCCTGAACCAGAGGTTGATCTCTTCGGTCCAGCACCAGCCAAACCCGCAACGACTACGACCGCACCCAAACCCGCTTCACGACCTAGCGCAGCACCTAGCCCACGTCCTCAAGCTGCACCGCGATCTGTCCCGCCCACGTCCCCTTCAGCCCTTTCTTCTTCAGCGGACCAGCGCAAACGTGGAGGCGAAGCTTTCAAACGAGGAGACTTCGCCGCAGCCCACGAGTCCTACACCGCTGCCCTCTCGCCGCTCCCTCCCACCCACCCCATCGCAATCATCGTCCTTTGCAACCGCGCACTCACAGCCATCAAAACCGGCGACCCCAAACTCGCCGTCTCCGACGCAGACCAAGCCCTCTCCATCATCGGCCCCAGCCAAGGCGCCAACGAGTCCATCGACCTCGGCGCCGGCGAAGGCGCAAAAGACATGCGCGAGTCCTTCGGCAAGGCCCTCATGCGCAAGGCCGAAGCCCTCGAGCACATGGAGAAGTGGGCCGACGCCGCCGCCGTCTGGAAGCAGGCCGTGCAGGCCGGCGTCGGCGGCGCTGTTGCGATTCGAGGCCGCGACCGCTGCGAGAAGACCGCCGCGCCCAAGCAGGCTCCTAAGCCTAAGGCTGCGCCCATACGCAGCGCCGCGCCGTCGGCTGGCAAGGCCCCGCCCGCGAAGAGCATGGGCAACAGCATGCAGCGCCCGGCGCTCAGCTCTGCGACTTCTGCGGAGGCCGTCAAGCGGCTGCGCGAGGCGAACGCGGCGGCGGAGAAGGCGGACGACGAGAAGTTTGCTCTGACTGATGCCGTCGAGGCGCGCTTGACGGCTTGGAAGGGTGGCAAAGCGGACAACCTGCGGGCTCTGCTGCAGAGCCTGGACGGCGTGCTGTGGGAGGGCGCCGGGTGGAAGAAGGTCGGCATGAGCGATTTGGTGATGCCGAATAAGGTCAAGATCGTCTATATGAAGGCAATCGGCAAGGTGCATCCTGATAAGGTGAGTTTTCATTGTGGAGTTGGAATGCGTTCTCTGGGACTAATGGATCTTTTCGCAGATACCCCAAGACGCCAGCACAGAGCAGAGGATGATCAGCGGAGCCGTGTTCAGCACGCTCAACGAGGCTTGGGACAAGTTCAAGAAGGACAACAATCTGTGAGAGGAGATTGTGCTCTCGGGCTTTCCGTATTGCTCAAATCTACCTGCAGTCTTGTGCTTCGCGACCCATGTTCCCGATCATCCCCCTTTGATCTCCTCTTTGATGTCCCCCGTGTAGAAGCTTGGCTTGTGCTCGGTGTCTTCCAGTACTCTTGTTCAAGTGCGTGAGTGTACTGTCACAGGCTGTTTGGCATCGTCGCCAGCATGCTCCTCCCACTTAGTAGCAGGTTCGTCGGTAACTGGCTTGCAAACTACCCATGACAATTCGTTAGTATGTTCCGCGATCTGACCGAGTTGACATGCTCTTACGGTCGCCTTGCGAAATGGACCCAGCCTTCTCTTCGCGCACGTTCCCGAGCACCACTCGTTCTTTGCCGGAGACGTGGATGTTGCTGAAGGTTCTCGCTTGATGCTCGTCGTTCTGTTCTTCCATTTCTCTGGATTCGCTGCGTGGATTGTCTGAATGTCTTTGTGTTGATCTTGCGGCTGCCCTGTTGTTCGAGTGAGCGTACTATGTTCCTGAAGGTAACAACCCGCGGGGTGAGGCTGAAGGATGGACAATCCGTTTTCTGGTTCGATCGAGGGTGTGAATGTTTGCGCTCCTTAGATCGAGATGTTATCGCGCACTCGTGACCTTTGATCGTTCTCAAACTGCAACCCATGTTCTACCATAGATGTGATCCGACCGTGAGACACCAGCCCTGCATCGCTTCCCTGCGCCATCAAAAAAGGAGAGATTGCGCATCAGGCCATCGAAGCGCTGGTTGATAGCCATCAAGTTGATGATGAAGAGCTCAGAAATACGCTCATTATGCAGTTCTCTTGATGGTTTGCCTTACCTTTATCTACAACAGATGTGATCCGACCGTAACACACCAGCCCTGCATCGCCTGCGTGCGCCATCGAAAAAGGAGAGACTGCGCATCAAACCATCAAAGCGCTGGTTGATAGCCATCAATATTGATGATGAAGAGCTCGAAAATACGTCAATTCCGCTGCATTCTTGATGGATTACCTGATCTTGAGGCCTCAAGGCAAGTCGAGGCAGATGTATTGTGCTTGTGGTACCGCAGCTAGCGCCGGGCTTATCCGAGCCAATCACGTCGTCGCATTCTGAGTTGGGCTGCCTGTTCAGCTTATGCCTTAGGTCCCTCGAGCCTTCATGGCGAGTTCTAAGTAATTCTGCGAGCCACGCTCGATCGAACTTGCGATAGAAAAGGTTTGAATAGCATGGCACTGTTCAAGAACGATATGCAATTCGGAACGCATTATTCGTCAAAAGCTGCAACTTTCCTGGTGAACTCGATCTAGAGTGGCATTCATTGCAAACGCTACAGACATCCATCTCCATCAAAACCCCTCCTAGACTCCCCAGTCATCAATCCCACGACGACCCATAATACTGCCTGCCCGCAAACCTCATCCACCCGCTCCCCACATCAAACACACACAGCACAGCCTTCATCCACACGTCCCCCAGAATCCACAGCCCATCGTGGTTCTCCTGCACGCCGCTGATGCACAGGTCCGGCCCGGCCTGCAGGATCATGTCGTCCGGGTGGACGTTGAAAACCTTGCCCTCGACGCTGACGCCGAACGTCGGCGGCGTGCTGCCGCACGGCACCGTGTACAGGTTCGTGGCCTCGTCTTTCCAGCCGGGCGGGCGGAAGGCCTCGGCCACCTCGAGCGCGAGCTCGTCTTCGATGTACACTAGAGACGTGCCGGAGTCGACGATGGCGTTGACGCGCGTGCTGTCTGGGTCGGAGGGGTCGAAGGGGCCTTTGAGCGGGGTTTTGCGCGGGTTGCGGCGGGCGTCGGCGGCGGAGGCGAACTGCGCGCCTGGGTCGGCGGAGATGGAGAAGCCGTCGACGGAGATGGTGTAGAATTGGTATTCGATTTCGCCGGAGGTGCGGTTGATGCCGACGGGGATGATGGGGGTGGAGATCCAGGTTGGGCCGAAGGGGATGTTGGGGATGCCGCCGAGGGACATCAGCCCGCCCTTGCCGGTGTAGTTGGGGTCGCGGGTGAGGGCCATGCTGAAGACGGGGTCGGTGGTGTTGGAGCGGTACATGTTGTCGAAGAGCGTGTTGTACTTGAGGGCGCGGCCGGGGACGGCGTCTTTGGGGACTTCGCCGACGTACATGGAGGTCAGGGTGCGGTAGGCGAAGCCGACGAGGCCGGAGGAGACGCCGTCGCCGTTCCAGGCGGCGTAGTCGACGAGACCGAATTCTTGCGACGGGACTGTGATGTCGGCCATGGTGAAGGTTTCGCGGCCCATGAGCCCGTTCAGTGTTTCTCCACTCGCGTAGGAAAGATTCATGCTGCGATCGACGAGTTTGCTGTATGTGGGTGAAGACAACTTATCGTACAGAGGACCAAAGAAGCAATCTGCTTCTGGGATTTGGATGTCTGAAACCGGATCGAAGCAGTCAAATTCTGTAATTACCAGCCAGGGATCGGAGCTGCCTGTGTCGATGACTACGTTGAATTCCTGGCCACCCACAGTGATTGGAGCGAGAAAGATGGTCCCGCCTGCGATGTCAAGCATTTCCACTGTCCCAAACTGTGGCATTGTAAGTCAGCCACTGTGTATGCTATGTATCGACTCTGCGACTCACTTGCTTAATGCGTGAGTAGTACGGGTCCGCGCCGGAACCCTTGGCTCTTATCGCATTGATATACATTGAGCTCAGAGAGCTCCCTTTCGTTCTCTGCAGCTCCATGATATTTTCCGTGATCTTGGGCGTCCCTGACAATGGCAAAGGGTCGTTGACAGCGAGTCTGCTAACAAAGAACTCTTCTCTAAGATCTCTGGGTATCCGCGGGCCTCTGTGCGCTTGTGTCGATGTCGCAAGAAGCAGGCAGAGGATGGCACGGGACGCCATCTTGAGGCTTTCGCCCGGTATTCGTAGTGGCTCTGGCAGTCTCAAAGCTCAGGAATTGGTAGTGATCTTCAGGCCGTGGAGTGTTTGTGGTTGTGAAATAGCTGTATCCGCTCTGCCGTCAAAAGGTTCTGTATGACTCTCATGTTACAAGGCAAATGGTCTGGATGGCCTGACAACCAGACCCTCAGGCCGTGCCATGCAGATTCACGCGGGTCCATTGTTGACAAACGGTAGGAATGCTTGCCATTTAGCAAGAAGCTCCTTGGCCCGCTCACTGGAATGTCTCTGAATTCGCTCCAGTTCCATGGCATCGGCTGTGCCGGTTGGCCGTGGAGAGGCATGTGGAGCGACTAGAGCTCGTTCGAAGAAATCGATTCATTGTCTTTCAGTACTGCAGCCCATAGCTCCACGCAGTATATCCACTGTACCTCGGGGTCACGTTTGGACGCCCGTTCACTGTGGGTGCCATGCTATAGGTTGAAGCTGTCAAGATTGCATGTATGGGATACGCGAACAGTCTGGTTCCTAACTTAACGGCACTACCGTCCTCAAGGACCGTAGGTGCAGGGCCTCACGTAGATCGGACAGACGGCGTAGCGGACGGAGGTGATGGCTCTGCGAGCTGAGGAGGTCACAAACATGTCATGCGCAGCAGAGGGCACGTTAGACTGCGGAATAACCCAGACACATGGCAGGATGTTGGCGGGATGATTGGCGTGGATGGTGCTTGTCTCCCCACAGCGTGCTAATGCACGACATGGGCATTGGGCATTGGCCGTGGGCTGCACGCGGTGCAGCAGCGGAGCGGAGCCATTGATGCGAACGGTGAAGCCGGCGGCACGAGGGCGCGTGGTTGGCTGCGGAGATGCGTCACCACCACCGCGCAGCCCATCGCCATCCCACCAAGCTCGCACCGAGGGGTCCTCGCCCGCCGGCCCACGAACCACCACTTGATCGCCACGCGTCAACAACTCCGCCTCTTGCTCGCATCCTCGGCGATACCCTCTACTATACCGTACAAACTCACACGGTACCGCGACACCAGCTTGCACCGACAGCAACGCTCGATCCAACGAACAAAGGACGCCCACATCGCCACCGCGAAGCCGATCGATTATCGCATCACGTCTCACGCCTCCACCACACCACACTCTTCACCACCACTCCCGCATCCCACTCCGTATCTCATCAAGTCTCCGCTGTATTTGCGCGCACCAAAGGGAACGCAAAATTCCCCTTACACCCTCACTCCATCCTCCCGGAGATCGTCTCCCGGCTTCGCCTCCCGCGCCTTTAAACACGCCGTGCCCTGCGAGGTCACAGCCAGGTGCACCAGCGCAAGCCTCCCAGAGACTATCTCCCAGTCCATCGGACCCTCCCGCGACGATCTATGAGCAGCCATCTGTGGAAGGCCTACTACGAAGACGATGTCGATTCTTTTCGGCACCTCTTGGAGGCCTCGATTGCCAACGCCAGGCAGATAGGCGTAAGAGGAGGCGGTAATGGCATAAACTTCTCTGTGGGAAGCCCAGGCGGGCTGAGTACGAGTCCGACCATGCTGGCCAAGACCCGGAAGTCGTCTGGATTCGGGAGCTCTGGCGCAGGCAATAGTGGGATTACATTCACCAAGGCGGATATCAACTTTAGAGATGCTAGTGGATTGACGATACTGCACCATGCTGCTTCGTCATCAGACGAGAACGCAGTAGCGTTCGCTGCAGCTCTTGTCGAGCATCCACTCATTGATCTGTACGTCCAAGACTACGAGAACAACTGGACGGCACTGCACCGCGCATTCTACTTCGGCAATATATCAATAGCTCGGATGATTCTTGAACGCGACGTTGGAAACGCTCTTGGTCAGACCACCGGGCACGTTCAGCAGACTGTCGGGCTGGTCAAGATCAAGGATCGCGAAGGCCATGGCCCATTCGATCTATACGCCGCCACAATCAAGGATCGCACTCTTCGACCAGAAACGAGCGATCAAATTCACGAAGAAGCTGATGGCAGCGATGAGGAAGACGGTCGAATGGATGCCGACGACGACGATGAATACAAGAGGTATCACAACGTAGCATACACACAGGTCAACGGCGACGAAGTGTACACATTCGGCAGCAACAGAAATGTGTCTCTTGGATTTGGCGATGAGGACGACAGGCAATTTCCCGAGCGCATCGTTCTGCGCCGACCAGAGCATCTTCTGCGACGCTTTTACCGCGAGCACCTCAAGCAGCAAGACAAGACTTTGTCTGCTCATGACGCTACTCACGAGTCTCAAGTCAGACTTGCCAAAAGCACGCCTGTTGAGAAGATTCCTTGGATTGTCAGGACCAAGCCGTTGATTATCCAGGATGTACTAATGGCTAAGCTACACACGGCCGTGCTCACCACAGACCCAGAGTCGAACCTTTACATGTGCGGGCACGGACAAGGTGGTAGATTGGGTGTCGGCGACGAGCGCACACGGTACAATTTTGTTTGTGTTGAAGGAGGTGCTCTGGCCGGAAAGAAGATCGCAACTGTCGCGCTTGGACAAAATCACACACTTGCTATTTCCACCGACGGTGAGATATACAGCTGGGGCAACAACGGGTTTGGTCAGCTTGGCTACAGTCTACCAAAGACCAGGAACGACGAAGACCCAATCAGCACGGTTCCTCAGCAGATATTTGGACCGTTGAAGCGAGAATCCATTGCGGGCATCGCTTCGTCTCGCATCCACTCTGTCGCTTTTACCGGCGCATCACTATTTACGTTTGGCAAGAACGAAGGTCAGCTCGGCATCGTCGACTCTGACGCGCGGTCACTGGAAATCCAGGTCACACCTCGCAAAGTGGCAGCCTCTCTCTTCACGTCGCCTATCGCAAGTGTCTCCGCAGTCGACAAGGCCACAGTCTGCCTGCTCGAAAATCACGACGTCTACGTCTTCGCAAACTTCGGGTACGCCAAGGTATCGTTCCCTCTGGAAGGCTTCTCGAACCATTTCCTGAAGCAGAGCTTTCTTGTCACAACCTACGACACCGCCCCAAACAGGATCGTCAAAGTCACATCCGGCGGCGATACTGTATGCGCACTTTCAAGCAGGGGTGAGATCTTCACACTTTCGGTCGCACACAGGGGTGGCAACCAGGCCTCATCCACCACAAACCCGACCAAAATCCGCGGCGCCGTCAGCCAGCCTGTGTGTATCTGGTCCCTCAAGACGGGCAATATGGCGGCCCGCGACGTCGGTGTTGACGCAGACGGCTCGATCCTCCTCACCACCGAGGAAGGTAGTGTCTGGAAGCGCACAAAGCGCGCGAAGATCAAGGACGCCACTGCATCTGGCACGGGTGAGTACAAGCCGAAGGACTACAAGTTCTCTCGCATTCCGGGTTTGACCCGCGTGCTGGCTGTTCGAGCTTCGGCGCACGGCGCCTACGCTGCGGTCAGGCGAGACTGCGACGTTACGAAGACGCAGATTGTGGTGGAGGACCAAACGCTGTGGAAGCAGTACCTTCCGCTTTTCGCTCTGAGACCGCTGGCTTTGCGGTTGGAGCAAGCGGAGATGAACGCTGAGGATAGGCCGCGCTTCTGGCAGGGGAACCGGAAGCCCGATGAGATGCAGACGCTCAGACGCGCGATTCTAGAGAGCAAGGATCTGGAGAAGGATCTTGCTGATATCTGCGAGCGGGCCATGAATGACTCTGCCGCGAAGTACGATGCGGTTCTGGCTACGTCGAGTTCCGAGCTGCGCATCCCGGTACACCGCTTTCTCCTCACTGGCAGGAGTAAGGTGCTACGACGAGGTCTCTCGGATGTGACTGAACAAGGCCAAGTATGGGCTATTCCTGACGCTGCTTCCGTCGAGATTGATGGCGAGGGCCGCACCGTCCTCACTTTCCAGGGCTTTGACATCTTGTCACTCGTCGACCTGGCATTGTACCTCTACATCGATCAGATCATCGAGTTCTGGCACATCCGCAACGCGCAGCAGATGTCATATAGGTATCGCCAGGTTCGCACCGAGCTGATGAAGCTCTCTGCCAAGCTAGAGCTCGTCAAACTGGAGCCCGCCGTTCGCCAGATGATCGAGCCGCGGGCTTGTATGGACATGGACTTTGAATCAGCTTACAAAGACTCTTCGTTCTTCCAAGACACCGATCTCATCGTTCAGCTGGAAGACGGCGAGGTCCGAGCACACAGCGTGCCTCTCTGCACTCGCTGTCCGTTCTTCGAGGGCCTCTTCATGGGTCGTGCTGGTGGGCGTTGGCTTGCTGGGCGAGATGAAGAAGACGTCACGGTCGATCTTTCGCACATCACGATGGACACCTTCAACCTTGTGCTCCGCCACATCTACGCCGATACAGGAGCTGAGCTCTTCGATGGTATCACGAGCACTGATCTCGATGAGTTCCTTGATGTGGTCCTGGATGTCCTCAGCGCAGCTAACGAGCTGATGCTCGAACGCTTGTCGCAGATCTGCCAATCTGTGATAGGCCGCTACGTCAACGCGCGCAACGTTTGCTGGCTGCTGAACGCCATCTCCCCCAGCTCTGTGCACGAGTTCAAGCACGCCAGCTTGGAGTACCTGTGCTTGAGCTTGGAGGCTATGCTGCAAGGTCACCATCTCAATGAACTTGACGAAGATCTCCTGGAAGAACTCGATGAAGTCGTCCAAGCAAATCAGCTTGCTTGCATGCCTTTCGCCAAGAGCGGCCGCGCCGAGGAAGACTTGCACGAGCGACATCCGGAGCTTGCCGCTATTCTTGAGCGCAACCGCAAGGCTAAGGTTGACTCTGTCAGGCTTCGCTCCAAGTACCAAGACGTTGACTTCTTCGCGCCCGGCTCTGTCGGCGATGACGGCACTCACTCGCCTTCGCAGAAGCCCAGACGCGGTTCGGCGATCGCTAGCAAAGCGGATGACGACCGACCTTCGCTCAAAGCGAAGGCTTCTTCGAAGGATATGATGTTTTCTATGGACGAAGAGATGAGCTCGTCGTATCGCTCGCCTGGCCCTTCTCCCGCGATCAAGCCCATGTCGACGCCCAAGCTGGACTCGATCCCTGCGGGCTCGCCTGCTGATGAAGGATGGCTTGATTCGCGAGGCAAGGCGATTGCGTCTCCGGTTCTCAGGCCGCAGCAGTCGTCCATCCCGGGTTCGATGACGCCTCGCACGCCAAAGTCGCCTTTGCTCAACGGCAGGACTCCTCCCAGTGGCGGCGTGCCTTGGACCGCCACACCGCTGGCAGGATCGTCTAAGACAGGCCTCAAGGACATCATGGCGCAGGCCTCCTCCAGCAGGACATCATCCCTGTCCCAGGGCCTAGCATCGCAAAAGGCCGCCGCAGAGAAACCCAGCGCCTCTCCATTCAGCCTCCCAGCGCCCAAACTTTCGCAAAAGGAGCGCAAAAAGATGCTCCAGCAGCAACAGGCCGCCAGCGCCCAATCCGCCGCGCGACTCAACGAGAGCAAACTCAACTCCTCCACCGCACGCGGCTCGCCCTGGCAAACCGTCTCCGCGCAGAAAGTGCCCTCGCTGAAAGACGTCATCGACACCCAGTCCTCCGCTCCTCCGCCGCCAACGCACCGCGCCTCAACTCCACACCTAACCATGCGCCAAACCGTCGCGAACCCCAAACCCGCTCCCCCACCGCCACAAGCTCAGCCAAAACCCATCATCGCCAGCCCCAGCGCCCGCCACAGCTTACCCGAAAACCACGCCCCGCGCCCAATCGCTCAGAGCACTTCCAACTCAAAGCCCATCCCCCAGAGCATCCGCCACTCGCCCGCGCCCGCGGAGCCCTCGCTGCAGCTCAGCATCGACGACATCGTGGCGCAGGAGCGCAGGCAGAAGGAGCTGCTGCAGGAGGCGGTCGCGAAGCGCGATCTGGGAGAAATCCAGGCCGAGCAGGAGTTTCAAGAGTGGTGGGAGAGGGAGAGTCGGAGGGTGCAGGAAGAGGAGATGGGGGGCGGGAGCGGGAGGAGGGATAGTGCGAAGGGGGGTGCGGGGAGGAAGGGACAGGGGAGGAAGAGGGGTGGTGGTGGTGGTGGTGGTGGTGGGAGGGGGAGGGGGAGAGGAGGGCAGCAGGCTGGTGGGCGGGGACAGAGTCAGGGGAGAGGACAGGCGCAGACGCAGAAGAGTTGATTGACGAGAAGAGGAGGGTGTAATTATTATTGATGCTGGTTTTGATGCTGATACTGGGCTGGAACTAGTACAGCCATATGATAGAGATGCCGAACATGTATACAGCTGTATTGTCGTTTATCTTATGAAATCAGCTGGCTGCGGAGGATTCCATATTTGCAAATCAGAGATCCTGTTTTACGTATTTGTAGGTATACCACTGGACGCCATCCCACATGACAGACACACTCGCGGTGTGGACCTGCCCGATGGAGGTGGCAGCTGCAAGCCCACCAAGCGGGTGAGAAAATAAGGCTGCCCGCCCGCTCTCCACGGCAGAGTGGCAGACCCACCCACCGAGCTGGCGGGCGGGCGGGCGGCCGCGGTCGGTCGTTCACCCATCATCCCCAGAGAAAGAGACGCCGCGGGCCACTCGCACTGCTCCAAGACCTCCGTCCATGCCAGGGAGCGCAAGAGCGAGGAAACACCCACGACACCCAACACCGCCGAGCTTCTACTAATAACACCCATTCTATACCACGCACGCGGTTTCACCCTCACGCAGCATTGCATCACACCAACACCGCGCCGCCGCCTCACGCCACGCCTCGCACGTCGCACACGCCCGTCACCGCCGCCCTCCCTTCGCCCACGCCCACGCGAGACTGCGCGCCGCCCACGTTTCCGCCTGCAGCACCCACGAGCCGCTCGGACAAGCCTCGCCGACCGGGGACTGCTGCCGCACTCCATCTGCGCACTGCCCGCCCGTCCGTTGGCCGCGCGACGACACACCCTGAAGAGGCCGCACACCCGCGCCCGCGAGGCGGACCTCCATCGCGACAGCACACCACCGCCGCCATGCCGAGCGCCTCCTCGCCCGCGCCCGCCATGCCCTCGTCGCCCAAAGCCTCCACGGGCTCAGCGCGCCCCGGCCTGCCCAAGCGCCACTCCAGCCATTCCACCTCCGGGCAGACGAGGCAAGCCGTCCGCGACGCCGTCTCGCCCGGCTCGCACCCCGAGGGCCAGCAGGCCCTGCGGCACCCGGTGCGCAGCGGCAAGCACGCCCGCATCGTCCTGCCGCGCAACCACTCCAGCGGCCGCAACCTGGCCAAGATGGGCCGCGCGCACGAGGCCGCCGCCCAGCGCCAGCACCAGCAGCCGCAGAACCACCACGGCCGCAACCGCAGCCACGAGAACGACACCGAGATCCGGCTCCCCGGCAGCCTGGACGAGAGCACGCCCGTCCTCCAGCAGCAGATGCAGCAGCAGCAGCGCCCCGCGATGCGCCGTAACATGACGTCTTACCACCTCTCGCGGAACCAGTCGCACACGAAGCTGAAGAAGAACCACTCGCACGGCGCGCTGCAGCGGCTCAACTCGCGCGGCAACCTGGCCGCGCTGGGCGGCAGCGGCAAGGCGCCGCCCTCGCCGGGGCTCAAGGGCCGCAGCAAGCGGCCCAAGAGCGCCGACATGAGCAAGTGGGCGCTGGAGAAGGACCTGCACGAGCAGGAGGTCGAGCTGGCGCAGCGGCTGGCGGAGAAGAGGGAGCGCGGCGGAGGGCCGAAGAAGGTTGGTTTTGCGGTCGGGAGTTCGGGCGACAGTGCTGACGAGGAGGCGGTCGATATGGATGGGCACGGGATGGAGGAGGGTGATTGGACAGAGGAGAGCACGAGCGCGAGCCCGTATAGCACGAGGCAGAACACGGCGAATAATTCGCGGAGGGAGAGTGTGGTGCAGGACAGGTCGGCTGAGAGGGTGCCGGTTGTGGTTGGGAAGGGGGCGTTGCTGCCGGAGAGGCTGGTGCAGGTGGAGCGTCCGGAGGTGCAGCAGGAGGGTCATCAGTCGAGTGTTGAGGAGAATGACGAAGACGAGGAGAAGACTGAGACCGAGACTGAGGAGGACGACGAGACGCCCAGCCCTCGCAGCACTGTCAAGCCGAGACCACAGGCTGCAGGACCTACTTCACAGCCTGCGCAAGAGCAGCGACAGCAGCCGCAAGAACTGCAGCTACCTAAGCAGCCGATATCAGAAAGACAGCAGCCTCCGAAGATCTCTCAACCCCCGAGGAGTCCGCTCCATGCGGCGAGGGAGCACCCCAACCCGACCATGCCATATCTGAGGAATGCTAGCGGCACTCTACCTGCACCAGCGATGACGAGCAACGTGAACGCCCTGGACAGCTCACATAGCGTTCGCGGGTCGCCCGCTACATCAACGCTGTCAACTGGCTCCGCCTCAGCAGGAGACGCCGAGCAACAAGAGCTCGTCTCTCGCTTCATCCCCAGCACGTCACATCCATACACCGGCAGCAACCCAACCACCACCCAAAATACACCCAAGATGTCCTCCTTCCACACTCCTGAAGCAGACAGCTCTATGCACCGCCACAACAAAAACCACTCCCGCCACACCTCCCAACAGCACCCCGAGCCCATCAGCCCCGGCAACTCGACCATCTCCGGCTCCTCCGGCACCGCCACCCCAGCCCTCGGCCGCTCGCGCACCGAGCTCAAAATGCTACAAGAAAAAGCCATGGCCGACATCCACTCCGCCGTCGACCGCAACCCCTTCATCCCCGCCCACGTCTACGACCGCCGCAACGAATCCCTCAAATCCTACCTCAACCTCGCCGCCCTCAGCAACGCCGCCGCCGCCACCAACGGCGGCTCCGTCACGCCCACCGGCACCAACACGCTCGCCAACTCCGCCTCGACCAACCTCTCCCTCGGCCCGGAGATCTTCCAGGGCCGCTTCAAGGCCGTGCACACGGAACTCCGCGTCGTGCAGAAGTTCCGCGACCCGCTCGCGGAGTCCCTCACCCGCCTGCGCGCCTGCAAGGGCAGCAGGCTCAGCCGCTCGCCGCAGAAAGTGCACGCGGCGGCTCTGCGGACCAGCAAGAGCGCCGTCTCGCTGCCGGCTGCGGCGGGGGGCAAGAAGGGCCTGCACTCGCGCGCCGTGAGCGGCGCGGCGGCGGAGAAGGGGCTGAGCGGGAGTCCGCTCAAGGGCGGGCCGGTGGGTGCACCGGCCGGGCTGCAGAGTTCGAGGAGCTCGGTCAATGTGCAGGGGCAGGGGAGGAGGGGCCCGCAGAGGGGGGTGTCGTTTGTTGGGGGCGAGGGGCGGGATGAGGAGGAGAGAGGGGAGGAGGAGAGTGTGGAGGCTGTGGCGAGGAGGCTTTGGGGGGATGTTGGGGGGGTTGGGGCTTGAAGGGGGAGGGTTATTGATGTTGGGAATTCGGTTTTGTTGGGTGGTTTGGTTGGTTTTTCTGAGGGGTTGAATTTTTCTTTATTTCTTTCCTTTTAGCGAGGCGTTGGGTTTATTCGGTCTTCTGATAATTTTAGTCCTCTGTTTTACTCCGGGCCTCAGGGCTTTGACGATGGTGCATGCGAAGGATGGGGATAGGGATGTTGCGAACTCGTTATTGTCACTATATCAAGACAGGACAGTGTGTATGATACGTTGGATCATTGATATTTACGATGGGTACTGTATTTTGGAGATCGCAATTGAGTGAACTCTAACACAGTCATAACCGCCAAGCCGTATCTCCTCTTATAAACGGCGACCCTGGTCGATGAAGTGAAGTCGGCTAAATCTCACGCCGCGATCGACGGAAAACTGGGTCTCATGCGGGGAACGCTTCCTCCTCCTTCTACAACCAGAGCGTTTTTTGACTTCATGCTTCCTCTCTCGCTTGATGGCGATCGCACGGCATAGCCCGAGCTGCACTTAGGGCATTCAGCCTGATGTTTAGACTGCTTTGCTGCAGGAGGTAAGACGTAATGACGACAAGTCTCGACGGCTCCCTGCTGGAGGTCCGTCGTCAATGCATCGATGGATTGAACTATGCTCTCTAGCGTGGCCAAGCGATGAGGAGGTGCTCCCAGAGTGCGGTAAAATGCAAGACATCGTCAGGACTGGCCACACCGGCTCTCAATATATTACAATGGCTCCCCTCTTCCAGCAACAACTCACGCCCCAACGCTGCTCCAAACCTCCAAGGCGTCCACCACCATGGCCCCCCCAAAACACCTCCTCCCCTGGTCTCTAGCACCTCTCCTTCTCGCGCCCTTCGCCCACGCCCAAAATGATGCCTCGCAGTGTTCCTCCAGCTCCTCCGCAGCTTACAACGCCACTTTCACCACCCTAGGCTGCTATAACGACAGCAGCGTCAGCATCCTGTCGGCCGCGAAACTCAGCACAATCGCCATGACGCCCTCGTACTGCGCGAGCTGGTGCGGCGAGCGTGGGTATGCCTACGGCGGGATCAATTTCGGCACGCAGTGCTTTTGCGATAATGAGCCGGATTTCGGCAATGCGAACGAGATCGACGAGAGCAGGTGCCAGCCGTGCGTCACGGACCCGGGGAATAAGTGCGGTGGGGGCTATATGTGAGTTTTTCCTGCCCTTGGGTCCTGGGATAGAAAGCTGATCGGATGGATCGGATAGCATGACGCTCCTGCAAGTCGACAACCCGCAGGGCAACGCCAGCATCGGCGCGGACCTGTTCACGCCGGCGTGCCAGACGAGCCCCCTGTGCTCGCGCGGCATCTGCGATGCGAGCTTGAGCGTCGCCGAGCGCGTCGCTTCGCTCGTCGGCGATCTGACGCTGGAGGAGAAGATCCTCAACCTCGTGGATGCCTCCGCCGGCGCGCGCAGGATCGGTCTGCCCTCGTACGAGTGGTGGAGCGAGGCGACGCATGGCGTTGGCTCGGCGCCGGGCGTGCAGTTTACTCCAAAGGGGTACAATTTCAGCTATGCTACGAGTTTCCCTTCGCCGATTCACTACGCGGCTGCGTTTGATGATGAGCTTATTAAGGCTATTGGGGAGGTTGTTGGGAGGGAGGGTAGGGCATTTGGAAATAATGGGTATGCGGGCTTTGATTACTGGGCGCCGAACGTAAGTTGTGGAGGTGGTTTATATGCCGCTGATCTTGACTGACAATTACTCCAGATGAACAACTTCCGCGACCCACGCTGGGGCAGAGGCCAAGAGACGCCCGGCGAAGACGTGCTGCACGTGCAGAACTACATCCGCAACTTCGTCCCGGCTCTGCAGGGCGACGACCTCGACAACAAGCAGATCATCGCCACCTGCAAGCACTATGCCGTCTATGACATCGAGACTGGCCGGTATGGCAACAACTATGACCCTACGCAGCAGGATCTTGCCGACTACTACCTTGCACCCTTCAAGACTTGCATCCAGGAGGCACATGTCGGTAGCGTGATGTGTTCTTACAACGCCGTACTCGGTATCCCTTCCTGTGCCAGCGAATATCTGCTCGAAGAGGTGTTGAGGGACCACTGGAACTTCACCGCCGACTACCATTACGTTGTCGGCGACTGCGGTGCTGTTGGCGACATCACTGACTGGCACAATTTCACCGAAACCGCTGAGGACGCGGCATCCGTGGCTCTCAATGCTGGAACAGATCTTGACTGCGGTAACACATACGTCCGACTCAACGAATCTCTCGCCGCCAATACGACCACTGTCGCTCGAGTGGACGAGGCACTGACGAGGCTTTACAACGCTCTTTTCACTGTTGGTTTCTTCGATGGCGGCAAGTATGCCGAAGTAGGCTGGTCTGATGTCGCCACGCCTGAGGCCGACGCGCTGGCTTATGAAGCCGCTGTGGCGGGCATTACGCTTCTGAAGAACACCAAGGACATCTTGCCTCTGGATGGTGATCGGAAGCGGAAGGTCGCGCTTATTGGACCTTACGGCAATGCGACGGAGCAGATGCAGGGCGCTTACTCTGGCACTCCGAGGCATATTGTCAGCCCGTTGGAGGCTCTCAATGGCTACGGCATGTGGGACGTCACTTACGAAGAGGGCACTGGTATCAACTCCAACAGCACCGAGGACTTCGATGCTGCGGTGTCTGCAGCCAAGGACGCTGACGTGGTGATCTTTATGGGCGGTCTGGACAACACTCTCGAGCGCGAGACAAACGACAGGGAGACGCTCGAATGGCCCGGAAACCAGCTCGACCTCATCGAACGGCTCGCAGGCACCGGCAAGCCCGTGGTAGTCTGCCAATTTGGCGGCGGACAAGTCGACGACACCGCCCTCGTCCGCAACAAAAACGTCAAAGCCCTCCTCTGGGTCGGATACCCCAGCCAAAGCGGCGGCACCGCCATCCTCGACATTCTCACCGGCAAGAAATCCCCCGCCGGCCGCCTACCCATCACGCAGTATCCCGCCGCATACAACGACGAAGTCAGCATCTACGACATCAACCTCCGTCCCAACGCCACTTACCCCGGCCGCACCTACCAATGGTACACCGGCAAGCCCGTCTTCCCCTTCGCCTACGGCCTGCACTACACCACCTTCGCCACCAAACTCACCCACCCCCCGCGCAAATCCTACAACATCCAACAACTCCTCCACGCCGCCCACTCCTCCTCTACGTCACCCCACCTCCTCCCCGACACAATCCCCTTCACAACCCTCCGCGCCCACATCACCAACACCGGCCGGCGCCACACAAGCGACTACACCGCCCTCCTCTTCCTCTCGAGCCCCAACGCCGGCCCCGCCCCGCGGCCCCTCAAACGCCTCGTCTCGTACGCCCGCGCGCACGATCTCCGCCCGCGCGGCGGCAAGCAGACGGTCGATCTGCCGCTTTCGCTGGGCTCGTTGGCGCGCGCGGATGATAATGGGGATATGGTCATCTACCCGGGGAAGTACAAGTTGGCGCTTGACAATGACGCGCGCGCGGTGGTGGAGTTTGAGTTGAAGGGCAAGGCGGCGGTCGTGGAGACGCTGCCGAGGCCGAGGGAGGAGTATGAGTTTACGGTGCCGGTGACGATTCAGCCGCCGAGTTATGCCGATTATGGCGAGAATGTGTAAGGGCGGCAAGTTTGCGGGAACCTGGCTGTTGAAGGCTTCAGTCGGCCAGTTTTTTGAGTAGTGAGATGCTCGATAGTACACCTGTATCGTCATCGCAAATCTGTGCTTTCCGTGACGGACACCTACCCTGGAGACGAGGTCTAGGAGGAGTCGAATGGAGGACGCTGCGCGGGACGTGTTCACGGGAGTATACGTGGGCTTAGTCGCAGATGGAAATACCACTGCTTGCAGGTACTTGCCTTGCAGTACCATTGGCGAGCCGCTCAGTCGAATCGAGCATGTCGTAACCTCAGTATAGTCAATCGGCTACACAGCGTTTGTCATTCCTCATTTCGCGTGAACACGAAATGACACCTGTCCTGACCTTGTCATACGACACCACGCAGCAAACACCGGCAACTGTATTACTCTTGGCGACATCGACAAGGGCACCAGCCTTCCAGCCGCACTAGCTCACCACGACAAACGTCTAGTAGAAGCCACTGGCATGAAAATGCGCGGTGCTTTGGGCTCGTCGCTCTCACAAGAATTTGGGACTCCTCGTCCAGCCCAAGTGTAAGAAAATCAAGTCAAGCTCCGCACCCAGCTGGGCAAGCGTGTCGTCCTGGCACCCGCTTACTCTCGCCAACGAGTCAATTTGCGCCGGTCGCTACGGTAGTGTCAATGGCGCTGGCATCACGCGACGTGTCCGAATGTCCACTGCTTGGACCTGTGACGGACGACTCCCGGCTCACCGTCCCGAGTGTCGCCCAGGCTAGCGAAAACGCTCCAAGGGGGCGTAGCCATTGGGGCTAGGAGGGAGGGGATGAGGGGGCTGGCGAGTTGGGGAGATGAGAGACAGGGCCTTGGCGAGCAAGCGAACGTGGGAAGGGGGAGGCGAGATGACGAGAGAGCGATTGGGCATGCTGACTGAGGAGCATAGGGTAAGGTAAGGTAAGGTAACAGTCATCAGAAGTCATGCAGTCAGCTTGCAATCGACAAAGGTTCGGTAGCAATGCCGACAGCCCATGCGACCCAGTTTTTTCGCTCGACGTGGTCGTCGCTGACGGCGGCCACGTTGTTGTTCCTCCCTGCCCTGCGGGTGTTTGACACGCCCCCGGTCGTGCGTACCTGGGGTTGAGGCGCGGGCCTTCGGGCGCTAGCGCAGGAACCGTTTCACCCAATTTCGCCTGTTCTTTCTGATCTCGCTATGGCCGGCCGGGACGAACGCTCCGGGCCCGTGGGCGAGCGCGTTGGTTGATTGCTGTTCGCGTACGGGCGTTGTGCACGCGATGGTGTTGCAAGAGCAATCGCGGCGAAGAGTCGCAATATGTTACGGCTCACAAGATCAGGCCAGCAAACACCGCAGACAAGACAACCGTGCACTGCTGCACTGCGGCCAAGGCCCGATGCGCAGTTGAGACATTCCAGCCCTAAGCAGCGACAGCCGGCGGCTAGCGAGAGGCAGAGACGACTCCATCGCGGTGGTGTGACCATGTGACCAGCACAGCGAACACCGCCAGACCGGGTGGCTTGATTCGCTTGCGTCGCCGCCCAATTTCCCGTCGCTTCGGATAGCTAATGTCGTGTCATCGAATACCGCAATCAATAGTCACCACCGGATTCCAATGAATCGCCGGTACTCGTTGCTTGGAAGGGCAAAACCTTAACCGACCATGCAGATTCGGTCAAGGTTTTGCGCCCACTGCCGGTACTGTTGGCAGATGGCTGCACACCTTATATTCCCGAGGTCAGTGTTGGCGCCCCAGCGCGCAGGTTTTTCTTCGTCTCTGCGATATTCTGGTATACCTGACGCCCCACCCACGCTCTTTGAACACCCATTGCTGCTGGACAAGCACGCCGCGATCGTTTGACCTACGATCCGCTTACACAGTCTTTACAATCGTCGCTCGTTACAACAAGAACTTTTGCCGCCGTCGCAGTCTATTCTTGACACACTGACTTGCGCCGCGACACTCGCTTGACAGCGCGCAAACAAGTCTCAGACGCCTGTCGTTTCACCATATCAGCGCTCTCAACAACCGACAAAGTCGACCATTGCTCTCGCACTCACCAATCTCGTACCTACCGGACTACCACAGCAATCGCAATCGCACAATCTCTGCGCAATTTCCATCGAAGCCCATCAACAAACAAACAAACCAATTTTCACATTCCACACCAGCGTCATCCATCGAACCCAGCACCCAAATCATCGGAACAGCAAAGCCATTCCAGAACCTCAGGGTCCAACCCATCGAAGCATTCCAACCAGATCATCAATCAACCAACCCACCAAATCAACCATGCGCCTCTCAACCACAGCCCTCCTAACCCCCCTCCTCCTCACCCTCGCCTCCGCGACCGACACCAACACCGCCTCAACAACCTGGACCCTAACCCGCACCGTCCAGCGCGTCGTCGCGACCGTCACCGCCACGCGCCCGGTCAACGACACGCACACGCACACCACCACGACCATGGCGAGCGTCAGCGCGACGCCGTACGGGAACGGGACGGCGACGGTGCTGGGCACTGGCGCGGGGCCGTCGAGTGGAGGAGTGAGTGAGGCGACGGGGTTGCCGGATTCGGGCGCTGGGAGAATGGGGTTGGAGGGAGTTGGGTTGCTGGTAGGTGTTGGTGTTGTTGGGTTTTTGGCGCTGTGAGGGCTCGATGTCGAGGGAGGTCGGGTTTTGTTGATGAGGAGGTCTTGTTTGATCGATGGTTTGGGCTTTTGGCCTTCTTTTTTTTTTTTTTTTTTGCTTTTTTCTCACAAAAACCTTGATGGTGGAGTTTCTGATGTGAGATACCTTTATGATTATTTATGTTTCATGTTTATCGAGACGAGGGAGAGATAGGGTGAGGTCGAGATGGGTCGAAGTGGTTTGGAAGATTGCTTGCTTTTGTATCTTCGGATACTCGAGAGAGAGAAATACTTTGTTCACAACCTCCGAGTGCCTGGTTCTTCGTAAGATCGATCGCACTGTTTTACTCTCTGGCGTCAGGTGTATTGTATGTCGCTAAAAGTCATCCATTCTGAGCACATGGCAATGTGCGATGATGATTGTTGGTAAGCCATACAAGTAGCTCCATAGCTGCTTGGTGCGAGTCGATCAGATGTTGCTTCGCAATTCCTCGATTTGTGAATGCAGCCAAGTGCTGGTAAGCGCGTCAAGCGTGGTTGGTTGGGCAGAAAGAAGTCCGTCCTTCGCTGGCGGGCGCCCTGAGGCGCTCCCTCTTGGCGGTCAGCGCGCCTGGTGGGGGTTTGGTGGGCTGTGTGACGTGACCGACTTTTGTGAGTCGTCTCGTTGATCAACTTCACGAGCATTGATTGTTGACTTTCCTCTGAAGCAAATAACCTCCTGTTCACTCTATCTTCTCTCCAAACCCTACAAACTCTTCCAAAAGGCTCCTTTTGCGACTCCGCGATTCGTGGGTGTTTCCCCACTCAGCACAGTCAACATGTCCGGCCACAAGCGCGTCAAAGACATCGACTACGACGACGACGACCTCTACTCCGGCTCCGAAGACGAGTACGGCAACAATGCGGGCGACGACGGCCTCACGGACGAAGACCGCCAGAACTTCGCCTCCCTCACGCCCGTCGTGCGCGCCGAGCTCGACGAGGCCGGCATCCCCACCACCACCAAGGAAATCGAAGACGCGCTGTGGCACTATTTCTGGGACGTGGGCAAGAGCGTGGCGTACCTGAAGAACGCGAAGCAGCCGAAGCAGCAGCCGAAGGTGGAGAAGAAGGAGAAGGCGAAGAGCAAGTTCGATCAGGCGCAGGAGAAGGCTGGAGGTGAGTTTTTCTTTTTCCTTGTGATTGTCTTTGCTGCTGCCGCGCGGGAGCTACTAGCTGGACCCCTGGGATTCTCTACTTCTTTTCCTGCGACAGGGGTCTGGAGGCAGGGCTGCTGTACTGGCGGGGCTGCGAGCAAGCGGGTCGGTCGACTGACTTGTCTGCGAGGGAAGAAGACCGTAGCCCGCCTCTGGATGCCTTGACGACGACGACGCCGGCCAGAGGCTGGTTCGCGAACGTTTCCTGGAACTGCGTGCCGAGCGACATGGCTGGGGATCTGGTGCCGACAGGATCAAAGAGGCCTGCGCCGAAGCTGCTAGGCGGGTCGAGCAAGCTGGCCAAACTCGCGGAGGAGAGGAGGAAGAAGGCAGAGGCGGCGAAGCAGGGCTTGCCGGTGGAGGCGGAGACGGGGAAGGCGACGAGTGCGCTGGATCGCTTGACGCTGGGCAAGGCTGCGGAGCAGGGAGGGAGGGAACAAGCTGCGCCGCCGCCAGAGCCGCGCAAGTATCCGGCGAGGAAGAAGAGGGAGCCTACGCCGCCGCCTGCGGAGCCTGAGCCTGAGCCTGAGCCGGAACGAGAGCAGTTGCCGGATTTGAGGGCGCCTCCTACAGCCTTTGGTCGGGCGATATCTACCTGCCCTCATAGTGGAGCCCTCAGCAAGTCAATGACCGTCAGCGATATGCTTGGCTCGACGACAGCCCCAGACGCCTTTCTCAATCCCTCTCCAGACGACGTCGTCTCCCGCGCGCAGGGCGGAAGCAAAGGTCTAAACAAGTGAGGGAAAGACACCTAGCTAACGACACGTTGAAGCCTCCGGAACCAACACTCCCAAACAAACCAAATCCCCCGCCAACAACCTAGCGAAGAAAGCCGAAAACCTCTCCCTCAACTCGAACTCCGCCACAGCACCCGCACCCACACAACCCAAAATCAAGTCCAAAAACCTCGACATCCCCACCCTCTGGTCCGCCTCCGCCTCCTCTCTCAAACCCTCCGCCGCCTTCGTCGTCATCGGCCACGTCGACCACGGCAAATCGACCCTCATGGGCCGCCTGCTCCTCGATACCGGCGCCGTGCCCCAGCGCGACATCGACAAGTACCGCAAAGAGGCCGCCGAGAAGGGCAAGGGGTCTTTCGCGCTCGCGTGGGTCATGGACACGAGTTCCGACGAGCGCGAGCGCGGCGTCACGGTCGATATCGCGCAGCATTTCTTTTCGACGGAGAAAGCGGATTTTGCGATCCTCGATGCGCCGGGGCATAGGGATTTCGTGCCGAATATGATTGGTGGTGCGGCGATGGCGGATTTGGGTGTTTTGGTTGTGGACGCGAATCAGTTGGAGAGCGGGCTTAAGGGCCAGACGAGGGAGCACGTGCTGCTTGCGCGCGCGGTGGGGTTGGAGAGGATGATTGTCGCTGTTAACAAGATGGACGGCTCGACGCCGGAGTGGGATAGGGGCTTGTTCGAGCAGGTCGGCGGGGAGGTGAGGAAGCTGCTCGCGGAGACGGGATTCGAGGACGAGAAGATCAAGGTCATCCCTTGCTCTGGCCTCAGCGGCGACAATGTCGCCAAAGCGCCTGCTTCCCCCGCTTCGTCATGGGTCGCGGAGGGCTGCGAAACGCTTACCAGCGCTTTGGAGTCTATGGCTGCTACGGTCCACACTGGCGAGGAGGACGTCAGAAAACCTCTGCGCATGCAGATCACAGACATCTTCCGCGGCGGCGTGCAAAACCCCTTCTCCGTCTCCGGCCGGCTGGCGACCGGCGCCGTGCAAGCGGGCGACAGCATCGTGGTCCTCCCGCGCGGCGAGCAGGCCGTCGTCAAGAGCGTCGAAGTCGCCAACGAGGCGCGCGATTACGCCGTCGCCGGCCAGCTGGCGACGCTGCACCTCGACAGCGGGGACATGGAGTCTCTTGAGAGAAATCTGAAGGCGGGCGATACGCTTTGCGATGCGAGGAGGCCTGTTAGTGTTCTCAAGGAGTTTGAAGTCGAGGTCGATGCGATCGGGACGCTGTTGCCGAGCGCGGTCGATGTGCATGTTGGGCGCTTGCATGTGCCTGGACGGATCGCGGGGATGGCGGAGTTGAGGGAGAAGCGGGGTGGGGAGGTCGTGAAGAGGAAGCCGAGGGTTGTTATGCCGGGGCAGGTTGTGAAGGTGAAGGTTGTGGTTGAGGAGGGCGTTGCTGTTGAGAAGGGGAGTGGCGTTGTCCTTAGGTCTGGTGGTGAGACGGTTGGGCGTGGACTCGTCGGGTAGAGGGTCTGCTGGGCCTGAAGAGATAAAAGATACGACGGCATATACACGACATCATGGGACGGAAAAAGCAAGATACCCTGCATACTAGAGAAAAAATACACAACGAACGCCATGATCCAATCCCGTTCTCCCTTTCTCAGTTATCAGTAAACTGCGTCCCCAACCCCTTCGCCTGCCTCATAATCCACTCCCTCGCCGTCAAGCCCTCATCCACCTCCCCCTCTGGCAAAGGCGGCACCCCTTCGCCCTCCAGTCTCCCAAGAATACACTCATCCTCCGGCCTCACAAAGTAGACCACGCTAAACCGCGGCCAAGTCCCCTGCTCGCCCGGCGCCGGCACGACCCTATGCCTCCCCGAGCACACCGCGCCATTCGTAAACCTCACCATCGCATCCCCCAGATTCACCACCGCATGCCCCCTCTTCGGCTTCACCCACAGCCACTCGCCCTCGGAGTCCGGCTCGAGCGGCCCAGCTTTGCGTGCGCTCTCGCTCCACACCTGCAGCCCGCCCAGCCAGTTCATCAGCACCGTGATGCTGCCGAAGTCCGTGTGCGACGGCGTCTGGATCTCGGGCATCTTGGGGTCCGCGCGCGGCGGGCCGCGGGTCAGGCGCACGAGGTCGCCGGAGCGGTGCTCGAGGCGGTGGCGCGAGGTGATGTCCTCGGGCTGGATGCCGAGGCGGGCCGCGAGGAGGGCCAGGATGTGCAGGCCTGTGGCGTGCGCGGCGCGCATGTAGGCGTTGAGGAGCGGCTGGTGGGACATGATGAGGGGCGGCCAGGAACGGGACATTTTGTCGGACTGCGAGGCGGGGAGGGTGAGGTCGTTTTTGGCGATGTTGAAGAATTCGGCGGTGTCTTTTGTTCCGGAGGAGTCGGTTACGGTGGCGCCGACGCGTTTGTAGCTGGGTCTGTTTTAGTGTGATGTCTTTAGGGATGGGGTTGGCGGGGGGGAAGAGGAGGACTTACCCGTCCAGTTGCCCTTCTTTCATCCTTTGCTCCTCCTTTTGCTCCATGGGCAGTTTAAAGAATTCCTCGGCCATGGCGCAGATCTCGTCGGCACCCTTGAGGATCGTCTCGCCGCTCTCGCACCCGGCGAGCTCGAGGTAGAAGAAGCCTCGGGTCTTGCAGGCTTCGAAGACGCGGTCTTGCTCGGAGGCATCTTCGGAGAGGAGTTTGGTCAAGGAGATGGTTTGGAGTTCGACGGTCTTCAGGGAGGGGTCGTTGGGGAAGGGAGGGTAGTCGTTCGGGGTGAACTCTGTGGCGTGAGGCATTGTGAAGAGAGGGATAGGAGTTGCGTGGAGTTGATTCTTTGGATTAAACGACGACAGGTAGATGTAGATACGCCGTGGTGTAAGACGAGGCTATAGACAGGAGATCGTCACGAGAGACTCAGCGAGACAGCAATTGCGTCGTGTACAAGATGCGAGTGTCTTTCCGAGTGCGAAAGCAAAGAAGACCTCGCCTTTTTATGTTGATGGGTGCGGAATGAAGACAAAGGAAACAGCGGAAACAATACCTCCTACCTTTGCTTTACGAGCCTCCTCCTCCCCAAGACCAGCCTCGGGCGGGGCTGTTCGGTAGTAGAAGAGATGAGGTCAAGAGCGGAATTGGAGGCGGCTTAGGGCAACGGCAGACGAAGCCACGAAGCCATGTGGGGGATGTGCGCGGGGTCGTGGTGGGAGTGATCCACAGTGGGAGACATACCTAGACACATTGCTGAATGCTATTTGTTCGAGCATTTACCGTGATTCTTCCCGTAGCTATAGATTGCAGGTCTTTATCGAGATTGGAAATATCACGCGGTGGATAGGCGAGCTAGAGGTGTCGGAAACCGCGAGCGATGGATTTACAAGGGTTAGCGTTGGGGTAGTGGTGAACTGAGTCTCACGGGATATATTTCCCAATTGCCAACCAGTGAACGACAATTTGTCATGAGCTTTTGACATTCAGTGAGACGACCAATAATTCAGAAACATGCTACAGCGTCCGATATGTGAGGGAAGGTGATTCTGGTGCTGATTTCGATCGTTTTACAATTGCCCCCACTTGAGTAGGTCACTGTGCTTTGAGACCCCGAGTACGACATGACTGCGGCCTTGCGTCTCCATCCTGGCTGACGAAGAACTAACATCTCGTACGTTGCGATCGATCATGACTTACCACCATATTCACCAGGAACTCAGAAATGGACCTACATTGGGAAAAAGCGTGTGTGCAACGTGTAGCTGATATCGGTTAAAAGCTACAACAACTTATCGAATGTTGTGATCGACCATGACGGACCACATTTGAAGCAACAACTACTACAATTTACCCCTCATACACTACGCAAACTCGTGCTGCCCTCCTACCCAGCTCTACAATGCCGGACAAGAGGAAGAGAAGAGGGAGAATGCAGCTAATACTCGCGCGAGACAACAAGCTGACATCACATGGAGAAGAAGCGAGAACTGCGCGTTTGACTCAGCATGTATTCGAATAGAACTGGATATATGGATACTTCTCATGTGCCCGTGGCGAGGGATAAGATGACCTCCGTCCCCGTGGTAGCGCCAGTGTATCTGCACTGCCGCATACAGCTGCTCAGGTGGTTGAGCGCTTGGAGAGGACTGCAACTCCCCAGAGGACTGCAACCCCCGTAAAACCGACCTCTCGCGTACAGCCTCATCATTAGTGTCGTGTTTGCTCCAATCCTCCTATCCCACCTCAATCCTCCTCAGCGCCCTCCCAGCGCCCATTAGCACCTCCACCTCCCCACTTCGCCCTCCCTTGATCCTTCTGCATCGGCGCGCCAGACCCAACAACCCCAACCTTCGCGTTCGGCGCATCCGGCGTGCGGAACATCGACTGCTTCGGCTTCGACAGCCCCGAAGCGGCGCTCGCCTTCTTCGGCCCGTTCTGCATGAAACTCTGCCAGTTGGCCTTCTTGTTCTCCATCACCTTGCCGCCCTTCAGCTTCTTCTTCTCCGGCTGCATGCGCGTCGGCCCGTCGCTGACCATGCTGGGCTCCTTGCGCTGCGCGGCGGCCCTGTCGATGACGGGCGGCGCGGAGATGGTGCCCGGCTCGGCCGGCGCAGGCGGCGGCGGGATCGAGGGCGCGGCGGGCGCTGCGGCGTCCGCCTTGCGCTTCTTGCCGGGCATCGCGCGCACCTCGTGCTTGCGCTTCGTCTCGGTCGAGTTGTCGATCTTGAAGCTGACGGTGTACACCGGGTCTGCGGAGCTGCCGGTCTTGGTGATGATGGTCGCTTCATAGAATTGCTTGTCGCCGCTCCACTTGGCGAGCACGAGGTCTTTGGCGTTGAAGACGGTGGGCGTGTCGTCGGCGGGGGGTGGGGGAGGCGGCGCCTCGGGCGAGGCCTTGCGGAACTTAGGGTGCTTTGTGGGATCCCATTTGGGCGGCGGAGGGGTCGCGTCGGCCTGGCTGCTGGGTTGTTTGGCGGCTGCGATGCGCTTTTCGAGGGTTGCGATCTCGGACTGGGCGTTGGCTCTCTCGCTCAGGACTTCGGCGTCGTCTGGCGCGAGAGTGAGGAGCTCGTCATATTGTGCGAGGAGTTCGTAGTGGGAGGACAGCTCCTCCTGAAGCTGGTCGAGATTGGCGGTTTGGCTCATCGTGACTTTAGTAGCCGTACACAAGTGGAAGTAGAGGCTGATTCAAGTACGTTACGCTTCTTCTTCCTTTCGCCTCGGCGTTCTTGTTGTGGTGAGCGCGTTTTGCGGAGCACGGCCGCGCGGTGAGGATGCAGATGTAGTGACAGGAGGATGGTGGTGTGTGAATCGAATGAAAGAGTGTCGTTGCGAAGTTGTGAGCAACGCTCGTGATGCGACGAGGAAGGCACGCGCGGAAGGGCGAACAAAACGCGGGGCGCGTGAATGCCTCTCACCAAAAGTTTGTGGCTTGCACCTCACTTCTCGCTCATTAGCAGAAATTGCTTATCAATCTTGGAGCTGACGATCATACATCTTGACCCTTGATGTTCTCAAAATGATCGAAATAGCCAAACAGCTTCTTATCATTACCCTCAGACTCGAGCCTCCCATTATCCATACTGGCTCTGATCATGCGACGCCACATACTTTCAGCTCGTATATCAGACTGCGAACACGGGACGATGTCCGCCGCCGCAACATGGCATTGACCAATACACCCACAAACACCGTTGTCTTTTCTTGATCAATCCCTCAGATGGAACACAAAGACAACGCCAATCCACTTTATTCCGATCCGCTGTACTACAGACGTCAGCGAGGAAAGGAGTGTTTACCTGTATTTTCTCATCTGCCGCACCAGCACGAGCCACACGAGCCACTGAATGCAGACGAAAGATCGCTTTCTGGATGCCAATCTGGTTCTTAATGATCCTGTTCATTGTACATGTCGATACAACTGTAGAACAGAGCGATCAGAGCGGGCAAAGAATACCTCAATCCTCTCCCACCCAATTCGCGCGCCTTCCACAGACAACAGCATGGGAGGGACGGTGGTTCCAGGTGAAAGACCTCTCTAGGGCGAATGATGTCTTCGGAGACAGACTGGTACACTGCTCGGTAGGGGAGATTGAAGTTGTGTTGTCACTTCGAATTGAGTTCAAGTCTGCAATTGGATGCTGGACTGTTGAACCCGGATTCTCGGTCCCGGAGCCTGGCATGCGAGGCATGCGTTTACCACCAGCTCCTCCTACGTTGTACTTGAAGTCAAGCAGCCAAGGACATCAGACCGGCATGATAAGGCTCTACTGCACATACGAATGTACATACTGTACCCTATACTGCGCACACCAGACAGGCGGTGACGAACAAGGACGAGGCAACTGACTCGCAATTGGTCTCTTTGAGGGCAAGGGAGCACAAAGCGCGGCGCAGGGTCCGGCCAGCGGCTTCTAGTCGCCTTTCCGCGCCAGGCCGACGCGGATGGAAGGCCGGCGACGTCTCTAGTCTCAGAGCAGGCTGGGAGGATTGGTAATCCACGCTGAAGGTCGAGAACCCCACGAAACACCCTGCTGCCTCTCCAATCACCGCGCGTGCCAGACTTCTAGCCGGAGGGCCATTCCACCGCGCCCTCAGGCCCTGCCCTCGTTGCAGGATCTTTGCGTGCACCAACCCGCAGACCGCAGACCCTCCTCGCCGCGCCCCGGCCTGCTCACTTCGTGTCGTAGCCGCTCTTCCTCTCTGACGTCTCCTCCTCCACCTCCACCCACGCTCCCATCATACCACCGCCGCCGCTGCCTGTCCCGACCCCAATCGTCCCTCCAGGCGAGCCATACACGTGCCAGACGGCTGCGCATTCGCAAGGTGAGCTTCCGCCTTCGTCCGCCTCCGCCCACGCCCACGCCTTTCCTCTCTGGCTCGCCGACCCCGCCTTCACACCACACCACACAGTGCACACACCCCCGTCGCGTTCTTGCGCCGCCTGCGGCTGAGGCCATCTCGCTCGTCTTACATCCTCAGTCCTACTCTCACTTGTTTCAATTTCCTACCACCACCACCCTTTGACATCATCGCCGTCCCCAGCCCGCTGCTCATCAGTCTGGAGTCGAACGTCGGCGCTGATGACCTCACTCTGAGTAGACCGTCCATCAATCTCGAGCGCAGCGCACACCACCAGTCAATGGCCAGTCAGCCACCCAAACAGACCCAGCAATTCAACCCATATCTGTCTCCCAACCAGCAAGACCTTCTCGTCGCCGCTCTCAACTCTCAAGCGACAAAGAAACCGCGCGCAAACCCTTCAGTCGGCGATACCGGCCTTACAAATCCCACTAGCTCCGCTGCTGTGCAACGCGACTCCAAACCCATGAGCGGCGGCGCTTTGTACCAGAGTCCAGCCAACATGGACGCTCTCATTACCGACTTCACTCCCGACCTCGACTACCTCGACGGCGACGCCAGCTTCGATTTTGACAATGCCGATCTGGGTGGTGAGATGATCGGCGCGCTTCCCGGCCTAGATGCCAACGGCCAGCCCGAGCAGCACGACAAGCGCAAAAGCCCCGATGAGAATGCATCGCCAGAAGAAGGCGATGCGAAGCGTCAAGAGTTGCAGGAGGGTGAAAAGGGCTCGAAGAAGCCTGGTAGGAAGCCTCTCACAAACGAGCCCACGACGGTAAGATCGCACTCTTTGCACGAACAATGTCATCTCTGTACCTCTTTTGCACTACACTGCGCACCCGAGCCTCTTTCCCGTCTCACAATTTGATTCCTTCATTTTTCATCGACCAGAGTTGCCCCGTAAACCTGCACTTGCTGACTGCCCACGCAGAAGCGAAAAGCACAAAATCGCGCTGCGCAGCGCGCTTTCCGAGAGCGCAAGGAGAAGCATTTGAAAGACTTGGAGACCAGAGTGGAGGAGCTTGCCAAAGCTCGTGAGGCCGATCAACATGAGAATGGCCTGCTGAAAGCTCAGGTCGACCGTCTCCAGACAGAGCTCAAGGATTACCGAAAACGCCTCTCCCTCAATGGCACAACCGGTCGAGGCTCGCCACCGTCATCGACCTATGGTGGGCACTCTAGAGCCGGCAATGGCTCGATAAACTATCAGAACAACTTCCAGTTCGATTTTCCCAAGTTTGGCGCCCTTCCAGGCAGCCAGATGTTCCCCAATGGCTCTCAGAGCGGAAGCGCCGACAACAGCCAGCGTGGTAGCGTCACGCCTCCAGTCCCAAACCAGTCACCTGGTGCCAATGTTGCATACGGAACACAAGCTCAGCAGCCGATGCTCAACCGTGCCAACAGCAACAGCAACAGCCAAATTAACAGCCAGAGTCCCAGCAGCTTGCAGAGCAACGGTTCGAACACTGGCAGCCCTGCCAACTCCGCATCTCTAAACGGAGCCGTCAACTACAACTTCGCCCCGTACAGCACGAACGACAACATGCACGGCTTCGCCACGACTCTTCCTCAGATGGGTGGCAACGGAAATGATCCTTTCGGCGACCTCTTCAGCCCCAGCATACTTAAGACGGTCAATCAGTCCAACAATGGTTACTTCAACAATCGGAATGGCCAGAACAACAACAATAATGGTGGCGACACGACAGCTGGCATCCCAGACAACCGCGTCTTCCGCTTCAACAGCACCAGCAACACCAGCGACAGTGCTTCGCCGAGTGCGAGCTCTCTCAGTCAGTGGAATGCCAACGGTACCACAAATAGTTCTTGTGGTACATCGCCCGAGCCTTCCCATGAGAGCCCGCAAAACAAGGACAAGTCGGCCGAGAGCTACGACAAGACGAATCTCCAGAACACCTACAATGCGAATGCGACCGCGAATACGAACAATGCTTTCATGTCTTCTCAGTATGCGAACAACAATCTTGGTGCTTTCGACATGAACAATGCAAACCCAACCTACAACGTGCCCCAGCTCGACTCCTTCGACCCTGTGCTCTTTGGAGACTACAGAGATACCAGCCAAGACAACATCTTCAGCAATGACTTCAGCGGAGGCTTCTTCGACGATGCCCTCAACACAGGACCCGTTGACTACTCCTCGCCCAGCAATCTTTTCGGCATCCTGCAAAATCTGCCGCAGCCGAGCCAGCAGTCAACCCCGGCTCCGAGCCGCAACCTCATGGCCGAAATCGACAAGACCAGAGACGGCGGAGACGACGACTACGGTCTGCCCAACACGCAGCCTCAACAAGGTATCCAGTCACAGCAACAGCAGCAATACAACGGCCAAGCCAGCACCCCTACAAACATGAAGAAGGACAGCTCCGGCAAGCTCATCAGCTGCAACAGCATATGGTACGCTCTAATTCCTCCACTCTCCTTCCAGATGCTCGCTTCTAACAACCTTTCTAGGTCCCAACTGCAATCCAACCAAGACTTCCAAGACGGCAAGTTCGACCTCGACGGGCTCTGCTCCGAACTCCGCGCCAAAGCCCGCTGCTCCGAGTCCGGCGTCATGGTCGACCAGGACCACGTCGACAAGGCCCTCAAGAAGCTCGGCCGCACCAAGGAAGAGAACGAGCGCGACAACGCGGGTCCGCCTGAGCCGGAGGGCAAGGGCCACCTCCTGTTTGAGCAGGACAGCTGGGAGCGCGTGCTGAAGAAGCTGGGTGGCTCGCAGAAGTCGTCTTAGGCGATGCGATTTCCGATTGCATTGTGCGAGTAGACGATTTCGAGTGGCCACTGCTGTTGCAGGGACAAGATGGTTGCCGCTGCTACTAGGTAGCAAGCGGCGGGCCTTTTAACGATACGACAAAATACGCAGATTGGGAAGCGCGGGAACGGCGATATTCGGCGAACAACGGAAAATGACTCCGAAAAGGGAAACGAACCATTGGTGCCGTTGGCAAGTATGAATTTTTGTGATCGGAGTTTTCTACTACTACTACTATTACCACTGGATGGGGGATTTTGCTTTGCTACGTGCAATGTACCAAACGATGGCCCGGGAACCCGCTCTGCGGCGCACTACCACGCTCGCTTGTTTGTTTGATTTGTTTTGACTTTTTGATCATGAAAGATAGTATGCAAGGCTCAGAATCTTTCTCACCTCATGTCCACTTCATCTTCTCGCCTCACGCTCCAATCCTCCCCCGCGCGTCCGCCCCAGCCATCGTCCCCCAACCCTCCGCCTCCAACGCCCTCCTCCCCTGCCCTCCGCACCCACGCTCGATCCCAAACACCAACACCGCCTCAAGCAACCCCAAACCCCACCCCCCCAAACTCAACCGCAACCCTCAACCTCCTTTCCAGCGTCTCCTCATCCCTGTACCTTGGCAAATAAAGCGTGCCAAAACACGTCGAGCTCGTCGGCAGCAGCTCGTTCTCGTCCTCCTCCCGCGCGCCCCACAGCCGCTCCGCGCCCGCGATCTTGAACGTCAGCGCGCCCGCGCCCGTGATCGGGATGCGCTCCGCCGCCGTCACGAATTTGAGCAAGGCCCGCTGGTCCTTCTCGTCCCAGCGCGCGAGGATCCGCCAGAAAGAGGCGATGTAGGGGTCGCTGGGGGCGTAGTGCTCGTAGTGGGTTGCGGAGCGGAGGGCGGGGAGCGAGAGGTGGGGGGTTCCTTGGAGGGTGGAGCGGAGGGTGGAGGGGGTATGGAGGGCGAGGGTGGAGGGGGGGAGGAGGGTGTGGAGGCCGCGGGTGAGGGCGAGGAGTTGGGGGAGGACGGAGAGGGTGGTGAGCCAGAGGGCGTAGTCGCGGGTGTAGGCGGGGGTGTTTTGGGGGGTGAGAGGGGTTGGTGGAGGGGTGGATGGGGAGGGGGGGAGGACGGTCCAGCCGGGCCAGGAGAGGGGGGAGGGTGGGGGGTTGCTGGTGGGGTTGGCGAGGGGGGTTGTTTCGGTTGTTTGGAGGGTGAAGGGCTGGGGTTTGTCGGTGTGTTGCTGGAGAGCGAGTTGGCTTTGGAGGTCTGCGATGGTGTGTTCGTCGACGCTTATGCGGAGGCCGTTGGCTTCGAGGGGGAATTCGCAGTCAAGGCCTTCGTGGGCGCCTTCGTTGATGGCGCGGAGTGAGCGGGTGACGGTGGGCCAGGCTTCTTCGAGGTCGTCGAGACTTCCGTAGGGTTGGTTGAGGAGTTGTTTGTAGAAGACCAGGGGGAAGTTGACGGGGATTGGTATGCCGTTGTGCAAGGCGAGGGCGAGTATCAAGCCGAATAACTCGAACATGTAGAGAGGCTGTAAGCTGCCGGGGCGGATTGTGGAAAGGCCTGTGATGGCGTCTGTAGAGAACATTCCTGGCTCATTGTTAGCGGTGTAATTGTGGCCTTCGAGTATGTGATCACGTTACCGTTGTCCTCGGCAAAAATTGCAGTACATATCAAGTTGAAAAACTCAATTTGAACACCTCCCAAGTCCTGACCGACCTCATGGCCTTCCATTTCTCCAAGACGGACCCTGAGTGGCTTGACCAGCTCGCACTTGCGGCGCTGCCAGAGCTGATCAAAGGCGTCTTGAATGATTCTTTCCCTCCGGATGGTCACTAGTAGGTAAAAGTCGCGCAGGTGCTGGACCTCAGTAGAGCGCGCATCCCATTCTACACTCGCAGCATCGCTGGTCGCCACATGGCGATCAAAAATGTCCTCATGGACATGAGCTTGCTTGTTCGCTTCCCTGGAGCAATTTAAGTCAACCATGTAATCATCCAAGGAAACAGGCGTAGAACATACCTCATCCGCAAGTGATTCTGCATTCGAAAGTACAAGAGAATTTGACTCGCTGTGAAGAGGAAAGGAAACGAGAGCAGATGCCTTGACATTGTAGTCAACGGAGGGTTTTGTGTTGCCCAGCTCCGCATGGCCTCGGTCAAGTTCATCTTTTTAAAGACATAAGGCAACAGGTTTGCATCTGATGTCCGGGTTGGATGCCAGCGATTCCATATCCACTGTTGCATCTCCAAAAGCTCTAGAGCACCGCACGCGATCGAGCCGCGCTTGACGATTGGTGATCCATCCCAGTCCCTGATGAATGCCTTTTTGAACCAGAGCGGATAAGGCCATGGAACCCATGGAGTGGTCTCATCCGTTCTCTTCGAAAGCTTGTCTGCTGTTCGGGCGCGCGCAATTTTGTCCACATGATTGGCAACATACGTCAAGAGTCCGCCAGTGCCCAAAGAATGTCTTCTGGGCTTGACCATGACGTCTTCCACCTGTGTGCGAAGAGCGACGACCTTGCAGATTTCGGAGCACAAGCGAACATTTTGGTCAGAGTCGAACGCGCGCAATAGAGCGTCCACGTCAGCGAGACCGGGTCCTGCTTCATGACCCTGCGAAGGCGTGGCGCGGCCGTGATTAACGTAATATGCAAGTGTCTGCCAGTCGGAAGGATGGTCATTATCTGGGAGCATGTCGTAAAACAGACTGAGAGCGGCTGCCAATACATCCGCCACTTCTTGATTCCTCGCGAAGCGGGGGTTGACTGTCTGATCATCAAGGAAAGGTCGCTCGTGGTATTTTTGCAGTTTTCTAGTGATAGCTGCGACTCGAAGAGAGATTGGGTCGACGGATTGTCTGGTCAAGCTCTCGACATGCTCGCCCCTAGCTAGACGTTTGAAACAATCGGTGTCTGCCATTAGCTGAGTGAGAGAAGTCGGATCTTTGGGGCCCTCTTCAGGCTCAGGTCTTTCGCCAGACTCTGTTGAATCACTTTGCATCCGCGCCTCATAGTACTCGCAGAGGTAAGCGTCGGGGTCTGGTCGACTGAGCAAGGCAAAGGCGACAATCCTGGCGGATCGTGGACTATAGTTCCGAGTCGGTGCCCTTGTAGCATTCCTCGCGCCAGTGGCACACTGAGATTTCTTGCACTTGGAGTCACCGCACCCGAGCACAAGTTGTCCGACCAGTCTTACTCTTGTCAGTCAATTCGGGCACCCTTCAGTCGGCGCTTCACGTACCTGGGCATCAGGCGCCTAATGTGACCCACTTCCTGATCAAATTCATCGTCATATTCCTTGATTATGGCGTCCCAGTCAATGGACATGTCGTCAGCGTAGACGCTACTCGCTCCTGATGAGGAGCCGGCGGCGTCTACTGTCGATTCTGCTGCCTGAGTAACGCTGTTCTCCATGGCAGCGTGTGTCGGTGGCGTGCGAATCCGAAATTCGCACCTTTTAATGATACAGTGAACCAACTGATTAGGAGACCGCCATCACAAACGGTCCACTCGCGCTAGAACCGGACGTAAAGGTTTCCTATCCTCAGGCAGGCATGGTCGATACCGCTACAACTTTCCCCTTGAGGAGATGGAAGAAGAGAGGCAGGCGTGTTGTTGATTTCCGGGATGAAGACTACGATCCAAGGTCTTGAAAGTTACAAAGAAGCTGGATGTATATATCTTTCGTAATGTGTATGCCTCTGCATTTGATGGAGATGGTCCTCATACGTTTAACGCATGCGGACGTGAGCACGAGCCAATCATCGTCACAGCCCAAACCAGAGTGCAAGCCTGAGGACGCGAAAATTTGGGGCAGGGTGGGAGCCCAAATCGCAGCAGCCCCGCCAAAAACTGGCCGGCGCACTGCGCAGCCCGCCCACTCATACCGCCCGCGACCATTTACGCCTAATCTTCTTTTAACCTCACTCGCTCGGCCACTCCCCAAAATCGACTACACACACGACCGGGGACATTACACATACCGGGATTTCACACAAAATGGCCAACGGCGCCCCCGACAGCTGGGAAGACCAGATGCGCGACGAGGATCTGTCCCAGCAGACCCAGCAGAGCCTGAATTTCCAGCAACAGCAGCAGCAGGGCCCCAACACCTTCGTTCCCGGCGCGAGCACTTTCACACCTGGTGCTTCTAGCTTCACTCCTGGCGCCGCATCCTTTCAGCCCGGCAACTTCAGCCAGTACGGCGGTGGATACGGTCAGCAGTATGGCTACCCCCAGTACGGCCAGTATGGAGGTGGATATGGCCAGCAGGCCTACCAGCAATACGGACAACAGGGTTACGGACAGAACTACGGACAGCAGGGCTACGGACAGTACCAGCAGTCTCAGCAATCATACGTCCCTCCCCAGCAGCGACAGCAGGCGCCTATGCTTGCTAAGCGCGGCGAGGCACTCCCTACTGCTTCACAGCCAAAGCCTGCTGCGGCACCCAAGCCTGCTGGTGCAGCTCCCGTAAAGACGCTCTCACTGAGTGCACAAGATACTGGTGCTAAGGCACCTGCGAAGACCCTCTCCTTGAGCGCGGATGACACTGGAGCAAAGCCAAAGGCCGAGAAGGTCGGCGGCACCAAGGTCCTCTCTCTGGGCGTTCCCTCACCCGCCGCATCGCCAGCTCCTTCCGCAAAAGACAAGGCCAGCGACGCTCCTGGTGCCGGCAAGGCAGTCACTGCGGCCAAGGCTGTCGAGAAGACCGGCGAGTCGGCCACCGCCAGCGGCAACACTTCCCCTACCGCCTCTGGCCGTCAATCCCCCACACCGTCGAAGGCTGAGCAGAAGGCCGAGCAGCGACGAGCCGATCTTGTTGCGCAGGAGCAGGCAGCCGAGGTCGGGGACGAGCTCATCGAGGAGATGTACGGCAAGGAGCACGTGAACGTTATCTTCTTGGGACACGTCGATGCTGGAAAGAGTACCCTCGGTGGTAGCATCCTCTACGCCTCCGGCATGGTCGATGAGCGAACAATGGAAAAGTACAAGAGAGAATCCAAGGAATTGGGCAGAGAATCATGGTACCTGTCATGGGCGCTTGACCAGACCAAAGAAGAACGCTCCAAGGGTAAGACTGTTGAGGTCGGTAGGGGTTTCTTCGAGACTGAGAAGCGCCGCTACTCCATCCTCGACGCCCCCGGTCACAAGACGTACGTCCCCAACATGGTTTCTGGTGCTTCCCAGGCCGACGTTGGTGTGCTGGTTATCTCGGCCCGCAAGGGCGAGTACGAGACCGGTTTCGAAAAGGGCGGTCAGACTCGTGAGCACGCCGTCCTTGCAAAGACTCAGGGTATCAACAAGCTCATCGTTGTCGTCAACAAGATGGACGACGCAACTGTTGAATGGTCGCAGGATCGCTACAACGAGTGTCTTGCTAAGCTCACAATCTTCTTGAAGGGCTTGGGATACAACCCCAAGACCGACCTGACTTTCATGCCCGTCGCCGCGCAGCAAACCCTCGGTATCAAGGATCGCGTGCCCAAGGAAGTCGCTCCCTGGAACGACGCGCCCTCCCTTCTCGAATACCTCGACAACATGCAGACATTGGAGCGCAAGGTGAACGCGCCTTTCATGATGCCCATCGCCGCCAAGTACCGCGACCTCGGCACCATGATTGAAGGCAAGATCGAGGCCGGTGTCATCAAGAAGGACGCCAAGTACATCCTCATGCCCAGCAGAGCGGAGATCACCATCTCCGCCCTCTTCGGCGAAACTGAGGACGAAATCCCCATGGCCGCCTGCGGTGAGCAGGTCCGCATCCGCATCAAGGGTGTCGAAGAAGAAGACATCATGCCCGGCTTCGTGCTCTGCTCCCCGCGCCGCCCCGTGCACTGCGTGACGGCCTTCGAGGCGCAGATCCGCCTGCTGGAGCTCAAGTCCATCCTGTCCGCCGGTTTCAACTGCGTGCTGCACGTCCACTCCGCCACCGAAGAGGTCACCTTCTCCGCCCTGCTGCACAAGCTCGAGCCCAAGACCAACCGCAAGAGCAAGAAGCCCCCTGGATTCGCCAAGCAGGGCATGAACATCATTGCCCGCCTCGAGATCACCGGCGCCGTTAGCAACGTTTGCGTTGAGCGTTTCGAGGACTACCCTCAGATGGGCCGCTTCACCCTCCGTGACCAGGGCCAGACCATCGCCATCGGCAAGATCACCAGGCTGATCACCGACCCCGTTGGCGAGGCCAAGGCGGCCGATGCCAAGGCTGAGGCCGATGCTATTGCCTCTTAAGCGCATAAACGCATGGTGTGAACACGTCGCGACGAAGTTGTTATTTCTTTGACGAGGAGTCTTTCTCCCATGGGTCAGAAGGATTCCACTGATTACGACGGAGGGCAAATCGGCAAGGACATCAAGACGACCCGCCTTGAAAGGCATGTGTGCATGGCAGGGAGGTAGCGAAGCGACTCAGGATCACGAATAGGGGAAATTAGGCGTACGTAGGTAACGTTTTCTGTTTGAAAAAATCGATATATCTGAACGGACGGAAGTGTTCCGGTTTCCAACTCTCATTAAGTGCTCGTGTTCTAGAAAAGTGATATACAGCAGCCTAGCACTCGTCACCTCCAAGGCGACGAAGTCATTCCCAACGGCGGTGGCGGCGGTAAGCTGAAATCGACCAGGCTCTCTGGCTCTTCTCTTCCTTCCTCCCGCTTCTGCTGCGCGTAGAACCTTGAACCCGCATCGCCCGACGAGTTCCAGGGCGGCAGCGGCAGGGGCGAGCTCGAGATAGTCAACGCCTGAGTCTCCGGAAGGGGTTTCTCGACTGGGCTGATGGGGCGACTGGGTGAGCTCGGCGGTGAAAGGTCGCCTTCTTGTTGTACAGCGTCTTGCTTGGAAGCGAAGTCGTGGCGCGGCGAGGACTGCGTCGGCGTAATTTTGCCGGCCCGGCTAGGTCGGGGAAGAGGGGGAGAGGATGGTGGAGATCTAGAGTTCGAGTGGGATTCTTTGGCGAGTGGGGTAGGCTGCATGGGTGTCTTGTCCTGCTCGCCGATGGGAGCGGGCAGGTCGTCGCTGCAGAGTTCCTGCGAAGGCCCTTCTTTGGGATTCGGAAGCATGATCACTTCGTCTTCATCTTCGTGGTCTGAGGCTGGGCCGATGCCGCGGTCGAGGTCGTCCTCGTAGGTTTCCTCTTCGTCGCTTTCGGCTTCGCTGTCCGCGATGAGAGTCTTCGAGTGCTGCGTGCGTGGCGCCTGGGTCTGTGTCCAGGCGTAACGGGCGGCGTCTCTGTCCAGAGCAGCGCTTACTGGGTCGAATGTATGTGGACCTGGATCGTCATAGTCGTGATCGTCGTGAGTTTCGTTATATGCTTGGGAGTCTTTGATATTCTCGCGGTCAGACAGACTGCGGTAGAGCTGGCTTGACAAGTCGAGATCTTCCTGCTGCGAGTCTTGCACAGTCAAGGTCCGATGCAGTGCTGGAGGTGCCTGGGTCATGATATTCTCATCTGAGACTTGGGAATCTTGGATGGTGGTAGTTCTCTTCAGTTTCCGAGGCGATGCTGGCTTTGGCGCAGATTGCTCGCTGGCTTGCGTAGCTTCGACTAGTACTGGCCGATGAGGTCTTCTCGGCGGTGGCATGGGAGCTTCTTCATGCAAAGGCGCCTTGCCCATCTTTGTGCGCATACGCACTTGCTGCAGCATTTTCATTGTTGGGTTTTGACTTTCTTGTGATTCCTGTTGCCATCGGGGCGGCGGAACATTTGTGCTTTTCTCCTTTAATGGAGACCTTCGCATGGTCTTGAGCTTTGATGGTGACTGTTCTGGATTCAGTCGTCGCTCTGACCTCTGCGAGCGGGTTGGAGACATTTTGATGCTAGGAGGCGTCTGCGATGATGGTATTTCCAGATGTCGAGCTGATTTCTTCGGAGTAGTGAAATCATGAGTAGCAATGCTGTGAAGTGCGAGCTCCTGGGGGACCGGATCCTCCTTCCGAGGGCTCAGTCGTCTCGACTCCTTCGCAGGTGAAACCGCCCGCCTGGATGCAGATTTATTCACAACACCATCATCTATGTGCCCCAACCATGGCAACCTTCTCTTCGTTTTTGACTCTCGCGAGACATCAGGAACATCCCTTCTCGCCGGTCCGTGGTCCAGATCGTCCTCGCCCTCGCTGTCATCCACAATATCGTCGATCGTCCGGCGCCCGAACGACGAAGGCACAAAATCCATTTGCGTCATAGTCTGCTGCCCTTTCTCCAACTCATGTTCCTGCTTGATCTTTCCTGACCGACGCCTAGCATTGGATATGGCCCTTGCTTTAGGAGTCCAATCGTCCTCCCCATTATCATCATCTCCGCCAGATACCCGTCGCCTTTTCCTAGGCTGCTCTACCGCAAAGTCATGCTCGTCCTCATAGCTACTCGGTATGGATATGATCTCGGTGGAAGTATGTGGTGTGCTGACGAAGTCCAACTGTGTCAACGAAGACTGGCGTTTCTCTTTCTCGATGGAAGCCAGCGAAGCCCTTGGCTTAGCAATGTGTCGACGGTGGCCGAATTTCTTTTGTTTCTTGATCCCTGAAGCAGGCATCTTGAGCCGGTCGAGAAGGCATTCGACAGGCGTGTGTGAGATCTCAGATCAGATGTTGCATGATTATTAGTGCGTCTAAGAATGTGTCGACTTCGATGCAGCCAGCCAGACGCGTGAAGGAGCTGGAAGACGCGACAAGCAGGACGTCGGGCTTGGCATGACGCGATTTGCGATTTTATTTCTGGGGAACGAACGCATCGAGCAAACGTTTGGAGCACAACCACATCTTCATGTCTTGATCAAAAAGTCAACTTGACTGTGCCAGAGCCTGTTGGGGCGTTCAATCCGTCTCATTGATACCTCCAATATGGCCGGGCCACTGGATGCTCACGCCAAGCCTCCCGACTTCATCAGGCAGGTCTACAAGCACTATCAGAAACTGAACCCTCGTGCTGTTGATCAGGACGATGGGGTTATAGACACCTTGAACCTGCAAAACAGCTCACATGCCACGCCTTCGAGCCTACTGCATCTGTCAGCAGAGATCAGACAGACCTTCGCAGGATTTGCTGGTTGTCAGATCGATCAAGCAGACGTCCCTCAGATTTACAGCATCAATGCTGTTCCTGGTAAGTCTGCCAATCTCAACATTGGCAGAGCATTGATCTGAGGTGAGTCAATAGGGCTCTTTGTCTACCCTTCTCTATTCCCACAGGAAGTCCAGCTTCAAATCCTTGCAAAGTCATTCCATCGCGACCTATCCAACGAGGACCACCAGACGAACGTGCATATGTTTCACGGCGTCACGTATCCTCCTGGTCATAGGTCATATTTCGACGAACAGGCCAAGAACCTCAGCTTTGAGCCTAGAGATCCTACTGTTCACAAATCGATCACAACCCAACAGTACCTTACCAAAAAGCTCCGCTGGATGACCCTTGGTGGACAGTACGACTGGACTAACAAAGTATATCCCGATGGTCCTCCACCTCCTTTCCCTCCGGATATTAAGCGCCTGATTGAAGACATCTTCCCGATGAAAGCTGAGGCGGCAATCGTGAATCTGTATTCGCCCGGCGACACACTTTCCCTGCATCGCGACGTCAGCGAAGAATGCAATCAGCCGCTGGTATCAATATCACTGGGCTGTGACGGCATCTTCACGATCGGGCTTGATGGAGAGGAGCAAGATGGCATTCCCAAAGTTGCCACTTTGAGGCTCAGATCCGGGGATGCGGTCTTGATGAGCGGCGAAAGCAGATACGCTTGGCATAGTGTGCCGAAAGTACTTGAAGGGACCTGCCCGGAATGGATGCAGAATTGGCCAGGAGATGAATACGAAGAATGGAAGGGATGGATGGAAAGGAAGAGAATCAATTTGAACGTCAGGCAGATGTTCGACTGATCGATCGTTTGCTTGATGGCGCCTTTGGTGCTGCCATCGCGAAGGCGACATTGATCGTGTCATTCTATGGTCTGCGTTGAGGTTTGCTTGATACCCCATGACGAACGGTCTCACATCATGTGGCAAGACAATGGATCGCTGCTTGAAACCTTCAATAGCTCCGCACTGCAGTCTTGATCGCGAAGACCACCTCTATTCACCGCTCGCAGACTTCACTCTCATCAAGCAAACATTCACGTTTCACTCCTGCACACCCAATAAATACCCCCTCCGCCAACCATGCACATCCACCATCCTACATCCAGCAACCAGCACCCCCCAAATCCTCACCATGATCTCCCCCACCGCCCTCCACTGGCGCTGCATCACCGACTCTCACGGCGGCACCTATACCCACCGGCCCGCGAACGCCTCCGACATCCTCACCTTCGACCCCGCCGCCCTCCCAGCCATCGGCACCCACGGCTGCCACACTTGCGTGGGTGTCTACTTTAAACTCTCAGACACCACCTGTTTCGTGGCGCACATTAACGCCGGGCATCTGGATTTCGTCACGCAGCACGACACTTCGCAGGACATGCGCCTCGTGACGCCCGGGGAAGGGGTGTACGTGCGCGACCAAACTTATGTGAAGCTCATGGATGAGAGTGTGGCGTCGAGGTGGCCGGAAGTGGCGGACATCGAGGAGGTGGTTGTTGTTTGTCCGCTACTGAGACATCCGGAGCACGGCGCATTTTTGACAGGGTGGTATATTGTTGATGGGATAAAGGCTTTTCTCGGGAGGCAGGACGTGGAGGTGAACGAGGAAGCGCAGGGGTTTGCCGTTGAGCATGAGACGGGCAAGATAAGTTATTTTCCATTCCAGAATGATGACGAGGAGGCGGATGGGAGCTCGCCGATGCCGGATGATGGGGTGAATTTTGTCGCGCATAATTCGCATCAGGGGCGCGATGAGAAGAGGTGGTTTATTGATGTTGATGAGATGCACCGGTCGCAGGAGAGAGCGAGGCCGAGTTCTGCATGGCCGGCAAGACGGTCGGTTGATTCAAAGACGCTGGAGCGGAGGAGCGATTCGGTGTGATTTCGAGAATGGTCTGGTCAATTGGATCTTGCCCTGGCTTGGGATACTTACTGTACTGTATGTCAAGAGCATTTTTTCAAGTTTTTGTGCTACGTGGGAAGAGTGTCAATGTCCAATTCGTATCAGGAGAACAAGATCTTGCAAAACAAGATATCTAACGATAGGAACGTGCTGTACAACATGTTCTAGCACTCTGCATCTTCCTCATTTCTTTACCCTTCCTTCTCAAGCCACGTAAGCATTGAGACCACCCACGGTAACGGTAAGCAAAGCAGGGTTCGGGCTGCTCATCGCTCCCTCTTGTCCAACTCCTCCGTCTGGGGTGACATCGTCGTACGGGAAAGCGTAGCCTTTTCCGTCGATGTTCGCGGCATGAACAAGTCGAGAGTAATGCTGATAGATAGTTGTTAACTTGTAATCTCGCGAGATAAACCGGGTAAGACTCACGTTCGTCACAGCATTCTGATAATACTGCGCCGGGCCGACTTTGTTCGGGTGCTCACTGGCCAACAACAAGGTGCTGCGATTGAACGCTGCGGCCAGGCGAGGAATGATGGCGTTCGTCTGTTGGTTGCCGCCGGTCTGAAAGGGGCCCGTCGAGCAGCCGAAGATATCCCTAGCGGTTGGCTTCTGGAACGTAATGGTGCCGTTTGCGTAGGTCAAGGCGTTGTTGGTCACTTGGCCGTTGACGTTGCCGAAAGACGCTTGGGTGTTGATGGTGAGCGGCTGTGTCGTGTAGCGTGACCAGACTGTTGTTGTCAGTAAGACGTTGATGCTCGCCGATGTCAGTGACCTGACTCACCTTGATTCACGTAATCGTCCCAGTAGGTCTTGAACCACGAAGGGTTAAGCAAGATACCAGAGTTTGGGCTGAGCGCACGGAGATTCTGACCACTCTTCGATTTGACGATTAAAGAACTCCACCTGCGGCCGTCTTTGGCGGTCTGATTCTGCAGACCCTTGCAGATTTGCTCAAGACCGTCAGGCTTCATTCCTGACACGTGCGAGGTGGCCCCGGACTCATTCTTGAGCGTCAAAGCGATTGGCACCGCGGAGACGAAATCAACGTAGCTGATGTTGATGAACAACTCCCAGCTGTTGTACGTAAATTCGCAGAATCCAAAGTTTGTATCGACGTTAGGGTCGGATGGGTTGAAGATCGAGGGCTCCACGAGGCCTGGGCCTGGATTGACAAAGAACTGCAGTGGTTTGCCCACAGAGAACCAGATGCGGCCACCAGCGATTCGTGGAATCGTTGCAGTGACGGTACTTCCTGGTGCGCCTAGTTGGATCGACACATCCTGGCCCAGTGGCTGACCCGTCGATGATGGCGACGGTGGATAGTAGGCTGTCTTGGCATCGGCGGACAATAAAAATAGAGCGCTGTTGTTGTCGATGGCCTGGCCCGCTGCGTGATGTCAGTAGAGAGCACTTTTTTTCGCGTATCCCTCGAAATCTTACTGATGTAGGCATAGACTTGACTGGAGCTTGTCTGGTTCTGCAAAGCAATCTGCAACGTTGGCATAGTGGTCGCAGCCCTTACTTCGGACTGGCCCTGAGGTTTATTAGGCTGTTGAGATGCCGCCTGCGGCTCCTCAGGTGAAGATGCTTTGTTGGGTAGGGCAGCGGGTTGCTCGGTGGTGGACGATTTGGTACGACGCCTTGATGTTATGCGCTTGATCATACCCCTGATGCGGGACCAAACGGATTGAGAAGGAGCCATGACTGGCTGATGTGGCTTTCTCTCACTTGTAACCGAATCAAAACCTCGAGGAGGAACGACAGCTCGTCCACGGCAACGGTCCAGGAAGGGGCGAGTTTATAACCTCTTACCTTCGAGATCATCGCAGTCAGGCGTGCAGGCGCGCAACAAGCAGAAACACCAAGACGCCAATCCTTCGATATAATGGGTGTCAGCAGCGCCATATGTGGAGTCGAAGCACACCGCCGCCAAATGCTATAATTCTCCGACTGGGTGTGGCCCTCCGAACGTGACGGTGTAAAAGGACGGATAGTGGTAGGGGAAGGCCTTAGCAGACAGCCAGCCGAGAGAAATCGCCACGAGGACATCACACGTCGCCGTTGGCTAGTCGAGGTACGCGATACCTGTTGGGTAATGGGCTGTCCTCGCCATCACTATCCGTACAAGCCTCCAAGCCAGCCTGTACTTTTAATTGTCTTCGCTAAACATGGCATCGCTCCATGATGACAAGCCACGCATCAAGGTGCTACAGTGGCTGGCAAGGGACAATGAATTGTACGAGAGGTACTCGGTGTGAAGGGTGACGCTGTAGCTGAAAGCCACAGGGGGTCAGGCGATGGGGTGTGTTCACACTGTCGACCTGGACGTTTTCGTCAGGTGAGCACACCACACGTCTGGCACATGTAGATCCTTAGCGAGCAAAGCACAACGGTGGTAGTGCAACCTCAGGTCACACTTGACACTGCAGGTAATAATGCATAACAGGAGCCATCACCTTGCGCTGCATTATTAATTTATGCATCTCGGCGTGACCGTCCGGAAGGCGCCGTTGCCCCGCTTGTTTGACTTCGTCTGCTCGGCTTGCTGAAGGCTGCCCCCCTCTCGCCTGCGGAACACCTACCCAGTAGGGCCGACAATCTTGACTGCCGATACCACTCCCTTTGCAGGGCAGTGAGGAGAAGTGGGCATTTCTGCCGGCTGTAACAAAACCCTACCAATGTCTTTAGTATAACGAAACGGTAGGTTACGACTATCTTCTCCTACGTCTTCTCTACACCCATATCAGCCTTCACTCACAGCAATCATGGCTCCCCCTACAGCTATTGTCACAGGCGCCTGCTCAGGCATTGGCCTGGCACTGACAAAGCATCTTCTGGCTCTCAAGTGGTATGTGTTCATGGCAGACATCAACCCGCCCCCTGAGACCCTTGAGAACACGACCTTCATCCGCACCGATATCTCTTCCTGGTCCGAACAAGCAGCTCTGTTCCAGAAAGCATACGATGCGCAAGGCCGTCTCGACTTCTGCGGCCTCAACGCAGGTATCTCAGATAAAGACGACATCTTCTACAACATCTCCGGCGACCCTTCGAAGCCGCCTACAGAGCCGAATATGAAGACCATCGACGTCAACTTCACCGGCCAGTACTACGGCATCAAGCTCGCAGCACACTACATGAGCCTCGACAGCACCGCAGCAGGCAAGAAGCGGACCGGTGGCAAGATAGCCATAACCGCCAGCGGCAGTGGCATCTTCCCCATCTCCGCTGTGCCCATCTACTCTGCGACAAAGCACGCTCTCGTCGGCCTCACGCGCAGTCTCGCGCCAGTCTCGCAGGGCAAGGATATCCGCATCAACGCGATCGCGCCGGCGATGGTCGCGACCAACCTCCCTGAGCCGGGCTTCCTGGAGCTGTTCCCACCCGAGCAGATCACGCCCATGAGCACGATCATGCGCTGCTTTGACGCGATCTCGCACTTTGAAGATGTGGAGAAGGATGATTGGGTGCAGACTGGCAAGAACGGCGAGATTATTGAGGGGAATCTGCAGGACCTTATCTGGCACCCGTCGCCGGAGAGGCCGCCGCAGTCGGAGTATCTCAATGAGGACGGAATGAAGGTGTGGACGGATACGTATGCGAAGAAGATGACGGAAAAATAGAGGGAAATATCAAATGTGCAAGGGACGCGTGTAAAGGTGTGAGCGTATGATGAATGATGGGATCAATGGATACCACTTTATTTACATAAAGACCTTTCAGATAGACCATGCTCTGCTAGCTGAATGCTTAGAGTTTCACCTCCAATTGCTTCTGCTCCAGATAAGGCGGGCAATGAAGTATCGCAGATTTTGTTGAAAAACGTAATATCATAAGAACTTCATTGTCGCCGGTGCTGTAATTATCCAGATATGTCTATTCGTTCTGGGTGTCCAGCTCTCAATCGGCGTTTGAAGTGATCTGCATGCACGTCATCAGGCAAGGACCCTGACAAAACACCAAAACACATCCCACCTCGTCCTCAAACTGAAACACTCCAGTCGAAGCCCCGCGTTCACCAAGCTCCCACTTCTTCCACCAACCACAATCTAGCTACAAACGAACGCATACCGATTCACGTCTACCTCTTCACCCATCGAACCTTCACACGCAAGCAATATCGACCATGGACCGTCCCAACAAGCCCAGCGCCATCTCCCCCTCCGCTGGTGGCCCGCAGCCCTCCGTGCACACCGAGCGTGGCCGCGTCTACGCATCCCTGCCTACCGGTGACACTGTGGAGATCTTGCTGTATGGCGCGACGATCGTCAGCTGGAAGAGCAATGGCAAGGAGAACCTGTTCGTCAGCGACAATGCCGTGCTCGACGGCAGCAAGCCCGTGAGAGGAGGTGTCCCGGTTGTCTTCCCGGTATGTCAACACACCCCTGCTAAGCTACCTACGAGATGACACAAGTATTAACAAATCATTTCAGGCTTTCGGTCCTCCCCCCAAAGACCACGCAACCGGCGCCCTCCCGCAGCACGGTTTCGCCCGCAACTCCACCTGGGAGTACCTGGGCTCGTCGTCGTCCGAGTCGGGCGCGCTGTCCAAGGGCGGCGACGATTCCGTCAAGCTCGACTTCGGGCTCAGCGCCGCCAACCTGTCGGACGAGCACAAGAAGGCCTGGCCGTACGAGTTCGGCCTCGTGTACACCGTCACGCTGGGCAAGGATGGCCTGCAGACGATGCTGAACGTCCGCAACCAGGGCAAGGAGCCGTTCGAGTTCCAGATGCTGCTGCACACTTACTTCAAGGTTGATGTGAGTAACACACACCACCTACCAGCCAGACCTTCGAACCATCCAGACGCAGCCGCTAACTCACCTTCGTCACAGGACGTAACCACCCTCCAAATCAACGGCCTCGGCTCCGTAACCTACACCGACAAAGTCCTCAACGCAACCGAGCACACGCAGAGCGACCCCGCGCTCAAGATCGCCGGCGAGACCGACCGCGTCTACAAGTCCATCAAGCAGGACACCACCTCGGTGCTGCAGGGCGGCAAGCCGCGCTTCGACGTCACGCGCGACAACCTCGAGGACACGGTCGTGTGGAACCCGTGGGTCGAGAAGAACAAGGCGATGGCGGACCTGCACGACGGCGCGTACAAGAACTTCGTGTGTGTCGAGGTCGGCGCTGTGAATGGGTGGCAGAGACTGGAGGCCGGGGAGACGTTTGAGGGCGGGATGATTGTCAAGAGTCATCTCTGATGAGTAGATTTGAGCCGAAGGAGAGAAGGAGGGCTCATGAGGTTCTGAGTAATGACTGACGAGAGATGGGATTGGATGGGATGGCATACGGGAAAAGCGTTTTCGGCATAGGCATAGAAGTACGGTATTCTCCACTAAACAATGAGTATCGGCCAGATGGTACAGCATGTCAGTTTTGGTTTCTTGTATCAGCTCGCTTGCCGAATACGAATTTGACGCCCACCAAGGCGAGCCTGCATGCACAAGAAAAACGCAGCATCATCATAACGATATAGCTTGGCCCGATATAAGGATTTAAGCATGACGCTGCTGGAAACTCAACGCAAAGGACAAACGCTGGACAGAAAAGCAAAGCTTGGTTATCCTAAATTAACAAGAAAAGATAAAAGAAACAAACTTCGAAGAAGACACGCTTAGATCAAGTTCACAATTCCCACAACCAAGCCAACAACCACCGCACCATAAGCCCCCAGCCTGCCCGCGCCACCAGTAACGCTCACCTCCTCGTCAGGCACCTTGTAAGTCGGGTCGTAATCGCTCAGCGGCCCCTGTGCGATGGTGCCATCCCAGCAGTACTCCTGGAAACACTGACTGCACACCTCCGGGACCTCCGTGCCCGTCCTGTCCAGCGAGCGCGACAGGATCGCGCAGCCGACGCACGTGGGCCAGCTGTTGTCGCCGAGCGTGCCGTTGGCCTGTGTGGCAGAGTAGTAGCCGTTGAGGACGATGGCGTCGCGCTCGGTGACGTTGTAGGCCGGGTCGAAGGTGCTGACGTTGGAGTTGTAGACGTAGGGCGCGTTGGGGAGGTAGACGATCAGCGGCGGGATGTTGGAGGCGTTGGTGAAGTTGCTGGAGTCGCAGCCGAAGAAGGTCGGGCGGGAGTTCAGCCCGAGGTTGGCGAAGGTGGTTACGCTGGGAATGCTGGGGAAGGCGGTGTCGTTTTGGATGGGGTTGAGGGAGCGCCGGTAGGTGGCTTCGAGGGATGCGCCATTGGGCCATCCGGAACCTGAGTCGGCAGTAGGCCATGTTTCGTTTGTATCAGCGGAGGAGTCGATGGCGAAGATTACGTCGATGGCGCGCTCAGGTTGGATGAGCGGGTTGAGGGGAATGTTTTGAAGGTCCTGGTAGAGTTGTTAGTGTCTGAATTTTGAAGGGTGGAAAGTGAAGTGTGAGGAGACATACCTCTCCGCCGTCGACGAGAGTGAGTTGGCGGCTCTCGGCGTTGGGGTTCGTGTCATTATTGTAGTGGTAGAACGGATTGACCCAGTCAGCGATATCGTTGTCTGCTTCGCCGACGGCTGAGAGGGCGGATTCAAGGACGGACTGCAGAGCGTCTTGGAAGGCACCGCTAGTCTCGGAGTTGTTGACCAGGAGCAGGCCTTGGTTGAAGAGGGAACTGCTAGTTCCCATAACGAAGCTGGCGCTGTCGAAGCCGGTGACACACCTGTCATTGTCGATGGGAGAACCAGCAGAGAAGTTTGTGCCGACATACTGCAGGGGTGCGAAGCCGAACACGGTCGGGTCGTGGGAGCCCATCTCCCATGGGTTGAAGGTGTAAACGGTGGTGTTGGAAGCGATCAGGAGCTCACCGGGAGCCCTGCCGTCGGCGACGATGAGGGGCAGCGGCGCCTCGCCGTCCTGGAACCATTGCTGGCGGGCAATGCTAGAGAAGGTGTATTCAGGGCCTCCACCAGTGGCGTTGATCAGCTGGTAGGACAGAGCACGACCCCAGTAGTCGGTGAGGGTCGTGTCAAAGCCAGCATCCTGCTTGTTTTCCACAGAGTCTCGGATGCTACTGTAGTAGTCCACAGAGTCAAGAATCTGAATGGATCCAGAGTCAGGGCCTTCGAAGATAGAGTTCTCAAATTGCCACAAAGAAGAGCCGTCACCGCTGTAGGAAAGAATGTCGGAGACGGAAGAAAAGTTGTTCGTGTACAACGAGCCGACCAGCCAGCTGCCACCCGAGAGACCGGCGATGTAGGTGCTTGACTGCAGCAAGCCACCCAACTGTCCACTGTTCGTCGAGTTCTCGGTCCTGCTGTCCCAGGCTTGCACGTGGCCGGCGCCGTTCAACATGGCGCGGTAGCCGCCACCGGAAAATGCGATGCCGATGTTGGGGAGTGCGCTGGCATTGTTCTGGTTGTCGTCGATGTATCTGTTGGTGTCAAGACCGGTGATGTTCATGCGCCCAAGGAGATCGCGCATGGGCTGCACAGTCGCGTTGCGTCGCACTTCGAGCCAGTCCTTCTCCTGGGATGAGAGGTCTGTCGCATTGCGAATAGAAGGTGTGTTGGAGGGGCACGGGTTTGTCTGCGGGACATATCCGTGTGGCGCGTTGGCGGGCAATGCGCGCTCCACGAGGCCTGAGGCGGCGAACGCGATTCCGTCCTGAACACTAGGGTGGTACGCAGGCGACGCTGTTTCGCGAATGTCAGCTGTGGCACAGAACCTCCTGGTTTCCGTGATCACAAAACATACCCGAGGCCGAACCCAGCACGGCAGCCCCTGAGAGCAGAGTCTGATGCTTCATAGTGAGAGAATTATGATACCCGTAACACAAGGAGAAAGCCTGCGGGCGAGGCTGATATTAAGAAGAGTGATTGAAGGATGCGCCAAAGGAGCGCCAGGTGCATCGCCCGCCCTAATTATGCTTCGCCCTCACGCGACTCGGCCTGCTCTCAGTGGCACTCACGGATACGAGCGGATGCTATGACGCCAAACGGCAAGTTTGTTTTGGCACCGAGACTGGCTCCACGATCGCCCCGTGCCTGGCGATCACTTTGGGGACCAACGGTTGTCACGACTGTCACCCCGCTCTGGCGTGACCACCGTGGCATGATCGGTGCTGCGACCACTGCAAGGCAAACTCTCCATGTCAGACGCTGCCTCTTCGGTCAAGGTCGCAACATTCCCTGCGAAATTAGGAGCTCCATCAGAGGAGCACGCGACAAGACCCAATGACAGGGCTGTATCGCGGCCAAGGATTGCTCGGCTCGGAGGATCCGCTGCGCCACTGCCGCAGCCAGATTCCATCCGCTCGGTCTCTATCCAGCCGCCGGAGCGAACCGACCAACCGTTTCTGCAACTGTGCATGTGGAGACTATGACCTGCCTGTCAACCCTGTTACAAATTCACGGTTGGAGAGACGGCAGGGCTTTAGGGCGGACAAACATGACGCAGGCAGAATCGGGTTGAGTACCGCCCGAGAGGCACAGCCTTACACAGGTGGCCGTGGTGGCGCCGTGACCGCGAGGAATCGAGAATCGAAGAGAATCTGATACTTATGCAGATCGTGCTTTGCAAACATGCAGCAACGATTGGCTCCATGCTATTCTTATACATGTATCGGCTGCTTTTCTCTCTCTATCCAGATTTATGCTGATGCTTATGCATCTCAAGCTCAAGCACCGCTGCCCTAATCGTACAACCCGCGGGTATCGTCCCTAGAACGCCAAACAAAATGCCGCTAATAATCACAACGTTCCGACTCCGTCATCAGAACGGGTCTTCCATCTTCACATCTTTGGCGCCTACCTCTGCCCGTCGGGTGCCTGCCACGCGCTCATCCTGCTCGCCCTTCACACCCTCTGAAGTCTCGTCTGCCACGAAGACACCCAGTCCAGAGAAGGCTTCGCACAGTGCTCGGCCGCCAAACTGTTCCATGACATCGTAGCCACCGGCGCGGACGACCTTGTCCTTCTTCGGGTTCTGAATGACCTCCCAAGTGTATTCGTCTTGCAAGTTGTAGTACTGCCGTCCTTCGAAGCTGAGGCCGCCAAAAGGATCGATGGGCGCCTCGGGCTCTGGCGCTTTGCGCGACTTGAGACCTTTAATGACCAAGTTTGAGCTGCCGTTGTTCATGTCCGATGCTGCCTGTAGTTGTCTCTGGCGCTCCGCTGCGGCCTGGCGGTCCATGCGACGCTTTAGTTGCACCTGCTGGCCCTCCTTCGCAACAGTCTCGGCGTCCTCTGTGCCCATAGCGAGGCGGTTCAGCATATCGCGCTTGGTCTCCGCAGCCTCTCGTCGTTCCTCCTCTTCTTCCCTGTGGGCCGCCTCGCGCCGTAGCTTTGCCTGTTGCCTCTCCTGCTTCTGCAGCTCCTTGTATGACATCTTCTCTTCCTGAGCCAAGTGCTGATTCGCCGCGATCTCGTCCGCATGAAGCGACCGGTAAGACTCCAGGCGCTGATTCGACTTCTCCACATCGATCCCCTCCACCAAGTTGAAAGTGATGTCCTCCACATCGTTCAAGTAGTCGTTGTACGCCCTCAAGTCCTCAAAGTCCTCCTCCCGCTTGTTGAACACCAGCGCCACCCTCTTCCGGATGTCCACCTCGCGCTCGACCTTGATGTCCTCGAACGTCTGCACGCGGAACCTATGCTTGCGCAGCGTCCGCTTGCAACCTGGCAGCGGACACTGCGCCGGCCCGTGCGAGAAGATGCGGTCCACGCAGGACTCGCACATCTTGTGGTAGCATTCCGGGTTGACGAGGAAGCGCAGGTTGGCGTTCAGGTAGCGCGAGCTCTTGCACACCGGGCAGGACTCTGTCGCCGGGTCGGCGACGCGCAGCGACGACAGGTCGTCGTGCAGTCGCCCGCCGTCTGCTGCGTCGCCGCCGCTGCCGCCGCCGCCGCCAGGGCGTTTGACGGCCGGCGCGGGCTTCGACTGCGCGGCGCGAGACATGTTCGTCTCGCTGCAGGCCGGGTTGGGGATCGTGGCGAGGGGTGTTGGCGGTCGGTATGTCTGGGCCGGCGGTATTGTCGCGCGGTGGACGAATGGCAGGCCGGCGACTGGTTAGAGTTGCGGAGAAGGTCGGGAAGCGGGCTCGCTGGTGGCTGACTGGCCCGAGCGCGGAAGCAGCGCAAAGTGCAAAGGTTGCTTTGCTCTGGGGGCGCAAGTCGGGATGCATGCGATCATCATCCAGTCTCGTGTGTAGGAAAAACCAACGAAACCCTCTCTCCGCCCCGCCATTCCTGCTTCATCTTCCCCATCTCGCCTTCCATCGCCGCGCACACGACCTCCTCGCTCTGTCTGGATCTTGGATAGTTGCGACTCCGATTAGCGACACCTGACCCGCCCACACCTACTTTTTACGATACACACTTCACAATGGCCGAGGGACACGGTCTGGACCACTCGAGAGATCCCTGCCCTTGGGTCGCGCTTTCAGATTTCGGTGGTGCTTTTTGCATGGGCGTATGTTGAACACCTGGATGCGATTGAAGGGAAAAAGGAGACAGACATCTGACATATGCGACAGGCAATCGGCGGAGCAGTATGGCACGGTGTTAAGGGATACAGAAACAGCCCGTACGGCGAGAGGAGAATAGGAGGTACGTCAACCGGAGAATGGGTGCGATGATGACTGTATTCCGCGATACTAATGCGTCTCTGCAGCCATCACAGCCATCAAGGCACGCGCACCCGTGCTCGGCGGCAACTTCGGCGTCTGGGGCGGCATGTTCAGCACATTCGACTGCGCGGTCAAGGGCATGCGCAAGAAGGAGGATCCCTGGAACGCCATCATCGCCGGCTTCTTCACCGGTGGTGCCCTCGCCGTCCGTGGCGGTCCCAAAGCCATTCGCAACGGTGCCATCGGCTGCGCCGTCCTGCTGGCCGTCATTGAGGGTGTCGGTATCGGTTTCCAGAGGATGATGGCCGAGAACACGAAGCTCGAGATGCCCCCGCCTCCTCCCAGTGAGGGCAGCGAGGGACGTCTGCCTGCCGCGGCGTAGAGCGGTGGACGTCGCTTTCTGGCCGCTTGGTTTTGGCCGGTGCTGCTCGCCATGCGTGGCATAGCATGTTGTTTTGTATTGATACGGGGTGCGATGCATAGCGGGCGTGGCTTTCTGTTTTGCGCGAGGGAACACCTCGGGTTGCGCATTCTTCTGGCTCTCTCCTCTTTGGCAGGAAACATGGTCATAGAAACTCACAGACTAGACCTGGGGCTGCTGCCGTGGCAGATCGGCGGGCTTCGTGTACGTGTACATATATTTCAAAAAGGCTTAATGACTTCTCAGTTGATGGTGCATCTCGCCTCCGTCAAATTGTTCAGTATCTGGTGTCTTCACATATCCACGAGCTGACTGCCCCAAATTTGGTTCGCCCCAGCTTCAGCAACCAAGTGCGGGCACGACTTGAGCGGGACAGCTGTGTGACCTCCAAACATCAACCCGAGACATTGCCTGCCTGACAAACGCTACGCTTGTGCAAGAGCAACAAACAATCAACGAAGCCACATTGTTTTTTGTAAAACGCGATGATACTCGCAGAACCGATCCATGCCACATCAGATCGTTCTTCATAAAACAAACACATCAACCCCTGCTGTCGTGTTTGCCCTGCTCACCGCCACTGGAGCATGCGCATACCTTATAAGCAAGCATGGCTGACCACACGCCACAACGCCAAATGTCACTGATCCCATACACCAACGATGAGAACAGAGATATCGTTCTGTACGCTCAGCCGTTGCTGCAAATGTACTTGAGCCCGTCAGTATGCTAACTCACCTCCTCCCAGACGCCGAGGCAATGCCGTCGTGGTCTACGACAACACCTCGCGCGAGCTCATGCTCCGCGACGCGCCGCCCGAGACGCCCATAGACCTCCACGAATGCCCCTATTGCCGCCGCCCTTACGGCCGCGACTACGAGCGTAGCGACCCTGACACCGACGACGGGCACCATGCGTACGGCACGGGTTTCGGCGGCGAAGAGCGCCCGTCTCTCGACCCCAACTACTTCGCCATGCTGGCCGCGAGCACGAGGCCTTCGCCCGCGAGCTCGGAGCCAGGGACGCCGACTGCGCGCCGAGCGGCTTTGCGCTCTGGCCGGTCGAGGGACGTGAGCGGTGCTGGGGGCCCGCCTTCGGGGGCGGAGTTTGTCGCTAGCGAGCCGACGCCTGCGAGGGGGAGGGGCATCAGTAGTTCGGCTTTCAACCCGGGTTACTTCAAGCAGCATTTCCGCGAGCAGGGGGTTCTTGGGCGTGGGGGTAATGGCGTGGTGCTGCTCGTTGAGCACATCATGGACGATGTTGGGCTGGGGCATTTTGCTTGCAAACGGGTTCCTGTGGGAAACGACCACGCCTGGTTGGAGAAGGTGCTCATCGAGGTCAATCTGCTGCGGCAGACGTCGCATCCGAATCTGGTGCCGTGCTACTGGGTCTGGCTGGAGGATCACCACCCGACGACTTTCGGCCCGCCGGTGCCTTGCTTGTGGATTCTGCAGGAGTACTGTAACGGAGGCGATTTGCACAACTACGTTCTTGGACCCAAAGAGCGGTCGGACTCCAAGGAGAAGCTGAAAGAGCGCATGCGGAGGCGTTCGCGAGGCGATGCGTCACCGCCTAGAGGGTTGAGAGGACCCAGCAAGCTTACTTTCGACGAGATCTTCTCGTTCTTCCGGGACATCACTTCTGGACTGCATCATCTCCATTCGAAGGGGTACATTCACCGAGATCTGAAGCCGTCTAATTGTCTTTTGCAAGGTGATGGCACTAGGACCAAGGCCATGATCTCAGATTTCGGCGAGATGCAAATCACTGGGTCGAAGCGAGGAAACACAGGTGCAACTGGAACAATTTCTTACTGCGCTCCTGAAGTGCTCCGGCACAATGAGGCGGATGGAGTGTTTGGAGACTTCACCACAAAAAGCGACATCTTCTCTTTGGGCATGATCGTGTATTTCATGTGCTTTGGTCGATTGCCATACACTAACGCTGACGGCATTGACGAGGACAACGAAGATTTGGATCTACTGCGGGCGGAGATCACTGCATGGCCTGGCTTCAGCGACGAGACTCGCATGCGACCTGACCTACCTGAAAGACTGTACAAATACTTGAGGCGACTCCTTTCTGTCGACCCGCATGAACGACCCAGCACGGAAGAGATCCTAGCATCGATCCAGGCAGGTGGCGTGTCAAACGACATCTTTCCCGGTATGGCAGGAGAAGGCACCTCGCGAGTATCGCCCATTGATTCACCACGCGCAACACCCTCTCCACGCCGCCCTTCAGCAATACTCAGCAGACCCGGCCTGTCGAATCTACGTCACCGGCAGTCCAGCTCAAGCGACAAGCAAGTCGCTCGTTCACCATCACCAGTCAAGCGACAAACAACTTACAACGGCAAAGAGAGCGGCCGTCCCGGCAGCGCCGACTCGGCCGTGGTCGTTCGACCCAAACATATCGACCTACCAACTCCACGCCCCGAAGTCGCATCACCGCAGCAAAGCCCTCGACTTATGCTCCCACCACCAATCCCTAACCAATCTCTCGCAATGCGACTCGCCCACTACCTCCATCACACCCTCCACCACCCCGCAACAGCGCCGTCATTCCGCGCCGCCCTCTTCTTTGCAAAACTCACGGCGCTCTTCCTCCCTTGCGCGCCTTTCGCCGCGAGCGCCTGGTTCCTCTATCCTCTTCTCGCTTTGGCGGCCCTCGATATGGGGATCTTGCCGTTTCATTGGCAGCGTTCTTGGATGCTGTTGGGGCTGCATTTTGTGATTGTGTTTTTGGCTAGGCAGCGGGGCGTTCTTTGCGAGGGGAAAAGTCTCACTTGGGGCGGGTATGATTGATGAATTGATGGCGTAAGGGTTGCTTGGTTGGCTGCGTGTCTTTTGTTTATACCCTTTTGCTGGTTTTGTACATCGTCCAGCGGTCCATCAAGCGGATGCATCGTTTTGCTCTCGGTGTACACATCTTCAAAAGTCCCCAGCATTGGGTTCGCAACTATGTCACTGCATGGCGTTCCGTCAGGCGTCATGGAATTGCATCTATCCTAGAAATCGAAACACAATCCTTCGTGAAGTTGCATACAAGCAATGCAACCGAACAACCGACTTGGCATACCCTCAGTCATCCTCGTTGATATTGCCAAGGCCCTCAACAATCTCTCTGGCTACACAGAAGCATAACCCACAACAACCACGAGCCAGGCATGAGCTATCATACACGAAATGAAATCTTATGCAACAAGCCGGCAATACGTGCTTGGCCATGCCTTGGCCATCCAAGCTTTTCCTTACCGATATCTCTCGCTTGGTCACAGTTATTGGAGGTATGACAAAAGTGCACGGACACTTGCACAAGCAATTGTGGATGCTTTTATCTCTTCATCCGAGCTTCAGGCGGCAGCCGACAACGACTTTGGATACCGCAAAGATTGAGTTTGGAGCTTCCCAAGCCACTACAAGCACGGGCAGTCGTTGATAGTGTACATATAAGAAGTATGGTAGTTTTGAACGGTGAGTATACAGTCCATCTTCTCATCTTTCCTCCTTCTGCTGTTAAGTGAGATCGTCAACATGCCGTTTCTTCTTCCGGCCGCGCTCGGGCTCGCCTCAATGGCTGCTGCGGCTCTGGTGCCTGCTTCTTCGGTTCAAGAGAGGACTTTGGAATGTGTGATCAAACCGAAGGTATTCATCATCTCGCTCTTCGCGCCTGAAGCGGCGGTCTGGTATGGCATCCCGGAATTCGACCTTTTGGCCATGAACGTCACGGTGCCTGGATTCAGCGCTCAATTCCCGGATGCTCATTGCACGGCCGATGGAGAGATCTGCCAGCTCACGACCTCAATGGGCGAGATCAACTCTGCCCTCACCGTCGGCTCGTTGATGCACAGCTCTCGCTTCGACCTCTCGCAGACCTACTTCCTCACCGCCGGAATCGCGGGCATCAACCCCGAAGTCGCAACAATCGGCTCCGTCACCTTCGCCCGCTACGCCATCCAAGTCGCTCTACAGCACGAGTTTGACATCCGCGACCTGCCCGGCAACTATAGCACAGGCTACATTCCGATCGGGAGCACCTCTCCCACCGAGTACCCTCAATCAATCTACGGTACCGAAGTCTTCGAAATCTCCCAACCCCTCCAAAAGCTCGCCGCCAACTTCGCCCGCAGCGCCTCCCTGAACGACAGCTCGCAAGCCGTCTCCTACCGCGCGAACTACGTCTCCGAACTCTACGCCGCCGCCCGCCAGACGCCTGCCGTCTTCGAGTGCGACGTCGCCACCTCCGACGTCTACTACAGCGGCCGCTTGCTCGGCGAGGCATTCGACAACTACACCAGCCTTGTCACGAACGGCACCGGCGTCTACTGCACGACGGCGCAGGAGGATAACGCCGTGCTCGAGGCGCTGCTGCGAGCCGCGGGCTCGAAGATCGTTGATTTCGCTCGCGTGATTGTCATGCGTACTGGGTCGAATTTCGATCGTCCTTCGATTGGGGGCTCGGCGACGACGAACTTGTTCTATGCTGAGCAAGGCGGTTTCGCGCCGGCGGTGGAGAACATCTACCGTGCGGGCATCAAGGTGATTGAGGGGATTTTGGACGGCTGGAACTCTACTTTCGCGCAGGGCGTGAATGCTACGAACTATATTGGAGAGTAAGTTGATGTGGCTGAGAACTGAATCTGTTAAGAGGGATTGCGCTGACCCTGGTTCTAGCATCTACGGCACCCTTGGTGGCAAGCCTGACTTCGGACCGTACTCCAACGGCGGTGGACCACAAGAGTCTGCGGATATCTACGCACGCAGATGATGCTTTAAGAGCAATAAGCGATAGACGATCTGGACGATGAATGATTTGACATTATGTACGGGGTTATGAATCAATCAAGCGTCGCTTTTGAGTGTTGTGCATGATTTCGTAGCATTCTTAGTAGTCACCCGGGGGCGCGCCGTACTTCTCGTTCTGGATGACCTCAATCCAGTAGTTGTCGGGGTCTGCGAACTTTGTTAGTACATGTGGGCCTATGGCTATGCCTGTGAAATATGTCTTACCCAGAACAAAAGCAACGTTCTTCATCCTTCCGTCTGTCAGCTTCTTCTTCCACTGCACACCCTTCTCCTCGAACCTCTTGCAAGCCGCCTCGAGGTTGTCGACCGACACACAGATGTGGCCGAAGCCCTGAGGCTCGGTGTTGCCGTTGTGGTAGACCTGGCCCTCTTCCTTCTCAGTGCCGTAGTTCCAGGTCAGCTCCAGCAGACCCTCACGGTCCGCCACCGGGTTGACGCCGTTAGCGCTCTGCTCAGGCGCGGGCGGGCCGTAGCCAAAGAAGTAGAGGTTGAACTGGGCGTCCTTGTTCTCAGAAACACGCTTGAGGTTCATGCCCATGACGTCTTCGTAGAACTTGACGGAGACATCCTTGTCCTTGACGCGAATCATGGTGTGGTTCATGCGGTAGGTGCCGACGTCAGTCGTCGTCACATTCTCCGTTTCGCTGACGGGATTCTGCGCAATAATTTCAACCCAGTACTCGTCCGGGTCGAGCGCGAAGGCAATGCTGCGCATGCGGCCGTCCTCAAGCCGCTTCTGGAACTTGTAGCCCGCGTCGCTGATGCGCTTGCACGCGGCCTGGATGTTGTCGACGCTGATGCACACATGGCCGAAGCCCTTGCCGGGCTCCTTGTTGCCGTTGGCGACCTTGTAGTTGGGGTCGTCCTCGGTGCCGTAGTTGTGCGTCAGCTCGATGATGCCCTCGCGGTCGCTCCAGTGATTGCCCGCCGAGGCGGCTTTGGGCGAGTTGTAGGCAAGGAAGTAAAGGTCGAACTTGTTGTCGGGGAACTTCTTCTGCTCCACGATGGACATGCCCAGGTGCTCGTAGAACTTGACGCTGGCCTTGGGGTCTTTCACCCGCAGCATCGAGTGGTTAAACTTGTACTTGGAGGTGTCGGTCATTGTGGCGGCTGTGCTGGTGGTTGCTAAAGTTCTAGGTTTGGAGATCTGTGTGCTCAAATTGGTGAGACGAGATGCTGCAGTGGTGGCACGGGAGTACATATGGAGATTTCTGTGTGCAAAGTGATATCAGGTGGCATTGGGCTTTTTTGGGTCCTGCGATTCCCATGCCTCACACAGGCCATCCGTAGCCATACGCCCGGAGCTCATCCATGACGTAAAACCGCGAAAGGCGGGGCTCTGCACTTGCGGCGGCTAGAGCATACGTGCATAAACGGGTAGAGATCATCATGCGTAACAATGAATGTACAGAAAAACTGGCAGTTGATGTCTGTGTTGCAGCGAACAAAAGGTGGTATATCGCTGTCTGAGAGGGACTTCATTGAACGGAGAGCACCATAATGGCTCTTTGAGCACGGCACGTGATCGGCTTCCTTGTCTCGACCACTGCCGGCCACCCCGCGCCGCGCCGGCGGATTCAACACTGCAAACGCAAACCTACCCGTCCCTGACTCCGCTTGGTCCCAAAAGCAACATCCGTCCGCGACCTGCAGGAAGGCTTGTTTGTAATACCGGATCAGCTATTACATATCGTGGTCTTGCGACATCAACACCTTCTGCAATTGACTCCGAACAGCACGGTCCTGACCAACCCAGCACAACACTTCACTGTCGCCACACTGCCTTTCCGCCCGACACCGGCGCTCGCTGTCGCACGCCTTGCACAGCCCTTGCGCACCTCGGTTCCTCCCAGGCCACCGTTCGCGACCTGTCTGCCTTGGCTGGCGACATCACACGCGGGTTCTGTTATCCAGAAATCTCGATACTCCGACAAGCCGGTCCTTCACAATCTCCTCCCGTTGAACCCCCCTCCGAAACCCCGACCACAAATCACAACGATGTCCGACGACGTTCGCGGCGATATGACTATGGACGAGTACAAGTTCCCGACCAGCCGCCTGCGTCGCAGAATCGAAGACAGCGAGCGCACCCCTCTGGTCCTGATTGCCTGCGGCTCCTTCTCCCCGATCACATTCCTCCACTTGCGCATGTTCGAGATGGCAGCCGATTACGCTCGTTTCAACTCCAACTTCGAGGTGGTTGGTGCTTATCTCTCCTGCGTCGGCGACGCGTACAAAAAGACCGGCCTGGTGAAGGCCGAGCATAGGATAAACATGTGTTCGTCTGCAGTCAGCCAGAGTAGCTGGATCTCTGTGGATCCCTGGGAGGCACTTCACGGCGAATATTTGGAGACGGCTAAGGTGCTAGACCACTTTGAGCATGAGATCAACGGTGTATTGGATGGCGTCGAGACGCCGAATGGCAGGAAGAAGTGCAGGATTGCGCTGTTGGCTGGCGCCGATCTTATCCAGACAATGAGCACACCGGGTGTATGGGCGCCGAAGGATATCGATTACATCTTGAGGAACTTCGGAGCGTTTATCGTTGAGGTATGTCTTGGTCCATTCCAGTATACCGAAGCTCAATCACTAACATCTTGATTAGCGCATGGGCACAGACATCGACGAAGCCCTCTCCACACTTCAGCCGTGGAAGGACAATATCTGGGTTATTCAGCAGCTTGTGCAGAACGACATTTCATCCACCAAAATCCGCCTTTTCCGCCGCAGAGACATGTCCATCCGTTACCTGGTCCCGGAGCCCGTTGTTCAGTATATCGAGGCCAACAATCTGTACGACGAGGATGGAGCCGCAAGCACCGGCGGCCAGGGCAAGGGCAAGAAGCCTGGCGAGAGCAATGGCGTTGCCTCAGCCTCAGGCCCAGCAAGGGCTAACGACTTGGCTTGAAGTTGTGGTTGAGTGCCGCTTGCGTGGCGAGATGATTTACGATGAGATGAATGGGCGGCGACACAAGTTGGCGAACCGGCGTTTTCATGGATTAGGAGTTTAGGATTGGCAAGAGGCCAGAGGGCGCGATTACAATGCAGCCATTCAAGACATGTATACTAGAGCGTTACATTAGTCTCGCGGACTACTGCTCTACAATCTAAAGCTATTACACTTCAGGCGCTCGCATATCTGGGCTTGCGGTAAGAGGTGACGTTCAAGTAAGCTTGTCTTGGCGCGACTTCCTCAGCGTTATCCCTCAGGCTTCGCTACAAATTTGAGGTGTGAAAGTTACCCTGATGCTTATCTGTACGATGGTCAAGTGTGCAGTAGACCTCGTTTTGATGCATAACAGTTTCATCAATTTCATGAATGTTACGAAGCAGAATGTATCATTCATCGGCAACAACAGGACCTACGCCCCCGAGTCCCTCCCAGAATCTTCTCAGGCCATTGACCTTTCCTCTGTTTGGCCATTCTTCACGAGGATGCTGTTCGCGCCTTTCAGTGACACCACTTAGTCGCAGGCGTCTACTGAATCGCCAGATGAGGATGCCAACACCGGTAGTCTCTCTCCGCCTCTCCTTGATTTCGAAGGCTTTGCGTTCTAACCGAGCCCTCAAACCTTCTTTCAGGCTTTCTCGCTCTAAGCGACGCTTGCGCTCGACCAGCGGTCCGGCTACACCTACGCCCCACACGATATCACCTGAGCGTCGATCGATCCTACAGCATTCCTTCGGTAAGATGTTCGCAGACAGCAGTGTGGAGATATTGGGTCGCCCTTGGAGCGAACGGTTTAGCCGGATGCTAACGAGTGACCAGTGCAGACGGCGAGCAGCCTGGTGTGTTCGTGTCAGGTAAATTCCGGCCGCAGGCGGTGAGAGCGCCTGCAGATTTGGCCTGCGGAGCAACAAGTATTCCATACGCTCGTGGGCATTTCTAAGCCGTAAATGATGCAGAAGGGGGTCCAGTGACAGATTGCGAAGACGACGGCATGTCTATTAGGTGTTTCGTTAGCACAGCGTGGTTATCACGCAATCGTTGCCTGCCTACTCGGGAGGTCGCCAGCAGTTCTGGCACGTCCACAAAGCAAAGAATACGGAGCAGAAGCTCCACCGGCATAGATAAAAGCCTCGACACCGACGGACCCGACATTATGGTCTTAGTTCTTCTGAACGTCAAGGGAATCCTTAGGAAGATCGTGGCGTGAAGTGGACCGCGAGAGCTCCAGCGTGGAATGTAACGTCACCAGCTTCGGCTCCTGGCGCAAGCGCCGGCATCGCGAGAGTTTCACACCAGCTGGGAGCATGGACACTTGTGCAGGACGTCTTCTCATCGACGCGCTCGAGGCGCCGTGTCTCAACACAGTTTCAACACAAGGACTCTACGAAGTGATTAGCCAGTTAATGACGGGAGCCGCCAGGCCTCTGTGCAAAATCAAAGTGCCAACCCTTTTCCCGCTGTTGTGTGCATTAGTTTGAGGCAAGATGGCCTAAGGCGAGCCACACCCACCAGTCCACCACAGGTACACCGGCTATCGGAATCCACTGCGTAGTAGCCTTGCTGCTAGAAACGACAGTTTGAGCCTTTTGAATTCTAGCCTGCCAAGGAACAACACATCTGCGGATACTACGGAGGGCAAGGCAGGCCAACTGGCGGTCTAGCCGTCCCTTGCCCGCAACTTTTCTCAAGAATCTCATTCTACAAGCGTACCCGTCGTTCTGGAACACTGCAAAATACACATGTACGGCTAGTCGGCTACTGCGTTTACACGTGCAAGCCCTGTACCTGCACAGGCAGGCTCGCCGCACCAATTATTGAGCTCCGCCTTCCATGAGACTAGGCTTCTTCGGCTGCAGACGCCCATGCCAGCGCACCAATGAGCCCCCCCGAATGTGGCTCCGCCGCCTCGCAGCTCTTCGCTCTCAGCAGACGAGCGGTCGATGTGTGAACGGGCGGCCCTTGCTCCGTCGCTTGTGCCCCAGCGTCGCCTTACATTCACATGACCGAGCTTTGGTGCTGGCCACGCACTTGCAGAAGGTAAATTTCGACGTCAGCTGAAACGAGATTCTCTACTCCATGGGCACATTACGGCCACCACGGAACGCAGAGACACCGTCCGGCGCTCCCAACTGCCTATCTCAGGTGCTAATGTCATGCCATCGTGGTCAGCGGCCTTTGATGCGCAGCCATGACGCTCCAGGCGACTAATCGCAGCCACCGCGCCTGCTGATGCTGCGCTCGTGCAGACGTCAGTGCACGAACCTCCCAGCCTCCTTGAAACCAGATATGCACCGCAATTTAGGCGGGCCAGTCTCAATGCCCAATTCTTGCGGTGTTTGCCTTCGAAATGGCCGAGGGATGCAGCTGGTTTGCCTAGGGCGGCCGATCTCAAACCTGTCTGGGTCGCTAGGGCAAAGTACCATGCATATATGTTGTTTTGTTGCGAAGCCGTTTGCCGCGACTCATTGTTTGACAACCAAGCTCCTCCAAACGTTATGAAACCTTCCAGAAGCTGCTCAGAGCCAAATAGTAAGGCTCAATGAGAGACCGGTGAGCAGAAGGCGTCATTGGCAAAGCCTTGGAGCTAAGGTGGACTTTTCGGTATGTACTCATACTTCGAGGGCCGCGGTGCTGACCCTCTCTCATTTCAACGCACAATTAGGCTTTTCCCAACCCACCATACTACGTCTGCCACGTCACAGAGCGGAGAAAGCCTGGTCGAATCTAGCGCAGTCATGCTATCGAGACGAGTAGCATCCTGCCGCAAGAGGCTTGCCCAGGCTGCGTCCCTCCCTAGGGCCCGTTCGTATCCCCGTCCAACCTAACCACTCTTGCATGCCATGCGGGCAAACCAGTGGTCGATTCGACCCTTCCACGGCGTGCTGCAGTAGCGAAGAGGCGGGAGACGGTCACATGAGCATCAAGGGCGGGCAATCCCACGCGTCCCGTCTGCACGAGCATACCCTCTCGACCCTCCTGGTGGTCTGACATGCCTGCTAATGCATCTCATCGAACACGATTACTGGCGGGCAACGTCAACCACGCTGTACATCGCGATAGTGTCATCAGCTCATGGCAAGGATGCTCCGGCCGTGTCCATCCCTGCCGTGGACTCGGGAGTAACTCTGCATTCCTCGGCCATATCGATGAGGCAACGATCGAAACTATACGCGACTCGCATCAATTTCTGCGGGAAAGTCGGACGCATCTCGCCGCGGCCTCGCGTAAGTGTTATCTAACACTGGTCGAGATTGAAACGGCAACGTGCCGTCACATGAGGCCGCCTGCCTCAGGCCAACGGCTCCCGTCATCGAGGGCCATTGCTGCTGATTGGCCGAAGCCGTTGGTGTCAATGGCTCTCTAACAATATCTTGAGGCACAGAACGAGCCTCCGGGATGCCCAATAGCATACACTGCTTTGAGCAAGATACATGACCCGTGCATACGCAGCACCGGGACGGCACGTGACTTGAGCTTCACTTCACCTCTACCACGATATACCTCCACCACCGGTACACCACCGAACTCAAGCCTGGAAGCTAAATTGGCCCGGTGGAGTGAAGAGAGGAGACACGTACATCAGCACACATGCTCCGAGCTAGCAAGAATAGGCGGAGACGCAGCCACGACGACGATGATCCTGCCAGGATCAATATTGAAGGTGCAGGCTAGGCATGGCCGACGACGCTCGGGTGGCATTGCATCTGCGGTAGATGGTACTCTAGCTCAAAACGGAGGGTACCGTCGTCTCCGCCGCGTCCTGTTGGCTCGATGCAAGCGAGGCATCGCTCAACGGCAGGGACGGAGGACCCGGCCGATGCGTGAGCGGAATGGAGTTGAGGGTCGACGATGCGTTGGCATGAACATCGAGAGTCAATGGAGAGGGTATAAATATGGGGTGGATATCGAGGAGGAACCGTCTTCCTTTCTCTCATCATCAGCAGCATCCACTTCAGAAGCAGCTCGAGCTCAAAGCAAACGAACTCTGACCAAAGAGACCAATCGTCACATCCTTTCCTCGTATGCTTCCCTTATCCCATCACTCCTCAAACACAACTATGATCACAACACCCCCCAGTCAAAACAAACCTTATCCAACGCCGCAATGCCCGACGTCCATCGTTCAATGCCATTGACTAAACCCTATTTCAACAGGACCTCACATTCCAATCGATTTCGCTCCACACCATTAGCCCACCCCCACATCACCAGTACGAAGACCTTCCAAACCCACACGATAGTCACTAGGTCACTAGCTGATACAGACCGCCCAGACGCCACCAGCAACCATGTGCTTCTACGAGCAGTTCCTCTACCAGTGCAGCGACTGGAAGTGGGGCAACTTCCGTCAGCACTGCCAAGCCGAATACCGCACAGGCGAGACCTGCGGCTCCAAGTTCGTTTTCCAAACCTTCGGCCTCCAGGAGAAGTGCAAGCTGTGCCTCAAGATCGATGCCAAGGAACGCCGCAAGGCGAAGCACATCGACGACTACAACCGCTGGCGCCGGGAACCACGCCGCTACAGCGCTTCGATTGAGAAGGCTCTCGGCGACATCAAGTCTCTCGAGAACGAGATTGGCCAGCTCAAGGCCGAGAAGGCCGATCGCTCGAGGGCTTTTGGGGCTCGTCGTTGAGCGACGAGGAGATGGCTTGAGCTGCTGCAGCTGCTTGACGGGCACCCTCTGGAATGCTTGGAAAGGTTGAATGATGTCCAGTCGCTCTGGACTAGCGGCAGTCGTTTCGATCACAGGTCGGTCGAAGTGGGACCACCTCAGAATGCTTGTTTCTTTTTTGACAGGTGCGACATTTGGGGCGTTTGTGCTGGCGTGTTTCGGGTCGCTCTTCCGGTTTCAGGTAATGTTGGTTCCAGATAACAGACTTATGGAATTATCTCATTGTCACATACTCGTCATTCCATCATTGCGGCGCGCTCAGTAGCGAGGCTTGAAGTCGTGAAGCCAGCCAATCCGCTGTCGGATGGCTTGCAAGCCGGCGCCAAAGAACACAGCTCAGAGGTGGGCTTCGACCACGACACCCACTTTCACTTGAGCTAAACAGACCCAGCGTTTCAAACGCCGAGCAGGATTTGAAGTGAGCGATTACGAAACGTCTGTTATTGATCACTGAGCTATGTGACGTTAATGGTTACTACTTCGAAAACGATAATCGACCCTCAAGCGACCTCGCGAGCGGCAAATTCCAGAATCATCAAGCACCAAAATTGGCAGGTGGGAGTCTCAATCGGATTGGAAGTCATATTAAGATTTAGGCAGAATCTATGAACGCCGGTAAAAGCCTAGAATCATGGACACGCATGAACATTCGTCCCTCACAGTCTGCCGCCCGCCTTGTAATCAACGAATCATGAATGCAAACACGTCTCAGTCGTTACTTCGTAGAGAGATGCCATTTCTCTATCTCTCCGTCGTCGAGGAAGGAGACGTAGGTGTGGGTTCCGGTGTTGGGTTGCCAGCAAGCGATGGGGCAAAGATTCCGACAGGAGGGCCAAAAGATTGAGGCCCGCTCCCGTATCCGTCACTTTTGAAGCCATAGACACCATTGCCACCCGGAGGACACTGCTCGAAACAGCCAAGGAGGGTAGTTGTCATCCATAGGGTAGTGGTGCTGACGTTGTAAGATAGACAAGAGGTTGCCGGAGGCGCAGTCGGGAAAGGCGGAGATGTCACGTTCAAGGGCGGACTTGTAGACAATGGTATAGTTTGGCCACTGGTAGCGAAAGATGTATTGCCACCAGTGCTTGAAGGCTCGACAGGCGGCGCCAGAGTCTGAACGAAGGGTACAAACTGAGGCCTGGTGGCGGTCGTACTGAACGTACCGGAGCGTGGCCTGTTACTGAAGCTAGCTGTGTCCGCGCTACTTAACTCCGAAACGGTAAGGTTGAGGGGAACCGTCCCTGTGGCAACTGTGACAGTAACGTTGGAAGGCGACTCTGTGCTGAGCGGCGGAGATGACAGTGGATTCGTACCAGAAGGGAAGCTCGTAGTCACTGTGCCTGTCCGCGGCTTGTTCGAATTACTGAAGTCGTCGCTACTGATCCCAGTTGCGAGAGAAGTTGTCTGATTGAGGCTCGGAACGGTCGGAACAGATTGAATGGACGTAGGCAGCGACAACGTCGTACTGCCAGATTCAGTACGATTCCTCAGATCTCGGGAGTTGGTAAATGTTCCAGTCGGAGAGGGCGTGGTGGCCCCGGAAGCAGCTGTACTTGTCGCCCCGGATGTCTCGCCGTCCGAGTTCGCACCGGAGGCGGCAGTACTGAAAACACCTCCTGTGCCTCCAGATGTGAGCACGGTGGAAATGTCAACGAGAGTATCCGTGACCGAAGGAGGGGCTCCGGGTACGGCTGTGGACGAGACGACGCCAGACCCTGCCAACCCTGTGGCGCCTGAAACGCCGTTGCTAGAAACGCCAATTGAAATTGGAATGGCCTGCGTGCTGACAGAGACTGAGCTGCCTTCCGGGAAAGTTGAACCACCTGCTCCACTAGCCACACCACCTACGACACCTTGAGAGCCCCCGGAGCTGATTATGACTGTTTGGGTGCTGAAAGAACTGATTGACGTAGTAGTCCCTGCAGGTCCCGTTGAGCCAAAAAGTCCGCTGCCTACGCCACTCACAGCACCTGAGGCTGCCCCAGAATTGAGAATGACTGTTTGGGTTCTGATGGTACTGGTTGATGTAAGCGGGCCAGCAGGTCCCGTAAAACCGGCGGCTCCGCTGGCCTCGGCTCCTTCTCCACCTGAGATTGCTCCCGAGTTGAGGATGATACTTTGAGTGCTGAATGCTGATGTAGTTGCGGCCGTTGGTCCTGGGGTCGCAAAGACGCCGGATGCTTGGTTGCCAGTGGCGCCTTGTATGTTCCCCGAACTGATGATGACAGTCTGCGTTGAGAACGATGAGATTGATGTCGAAGTGAGATTGCGTGCATCGCCACTACCAGCTCCACCAGAAACGCCGTTGTTAGAGGCCTCGGTGTAGGTGTAGTAGTTCGTGGTGGTGGTTGCAAAGAGCTCTGTACCATTTGCCGCAAAAGTGTCATTTCCAATCAGCTCGGTCGTTTTGTAGACTGTCTGATCCGGCTCATACGATATCTCGGTGTAATTGCTGAAGCTTAGGACACTATACTGACCATCTGCGCCGTCGTGCTGCTCAGTGACTCCAGAGCTATTGTACGCGATGGGTACCGCCGTCTCACCAACTGCATAAACCGTAGCTGAGTTGACCCATGCGAGAGAGAAAGAGGAGTAGTAGGTATAATACCAGCCCCCATTGCTAGACACATTTGTAGAAAAGGCTGAGCCGGTCGAGAAGGTGGTTCCGTTCGCAACGTACGTTGAATACGCGGTGACGCCGTTGAGCGCTGGACGACCACTGAGTATGGGGCCTGGAGGCGGTGTTATGATGGGCATAGTTGACACGCTGCTGCCCATCGTGGAAGCGATCATCGACCCCATCTCCGCCGGGTCCATAGTTGGCGTCTCAGTGCTGAATGACACTAGTTCAGTGGTGGTGCCATTTCCGTTATCATGGCCGACAGCAATGCTTCGCAGTATGGCAACGGCAACGCCGTCGGTTGTCACGCTCTCGCTTTCGTTCGCAGCAGACTTCAAAAAGCAGTTTCCGTCCTCTGAACTCCTTCCAAAGTAAGAAACACCTTGGCATACCGGTTGATCAAATTGGGCGTTCGCATAGGAGCAAGAGGCGACGCACTCCGCAAATGTGTCGTATGTCAGCTTGAGCTCGGGAGAGAGTTCAGGCGCATCTGGCAAGTCAGTGTCGCAAAAGACGTCATAATCAAATCGCTCGTTACCAAGCATTTGACTGATCATTTCGGCATCGTCTTCAGGACAAGTGAATGGTGGCGCAGTCGGATCCGGGCCGGAGGGCGTGGTACCATTAGTTGAAGTGGGTAGATCCAGGCTTGGCGTCCCTTGAGGTACTCCGGTAGTTTGGACGAAAAAGCTGCTGTAACCGGGGAGCCCTTCAGTTACAGGAAGCCCCTGACTGGCGCTTGACGGCTTGATGACGGAAGAATTGGCGTTCACATATGACGAGCTTAGGCCATTACCAGTTGCAGATGGAGGCTGTGCGGTTATCGGAGAAGCTGTGACGGTAACAGTGGACGTGATTTCACGCTCGACGCGTGTACTGAACACAGTAGTTGTCGTTTGAACGAAACCAAAAAGCGTGACGAACTTGGTTGAATTAGTATGGCATCCCTCGAGATCAGCGATATTAGTGGAAGACTTACGTTGGGCAAGTTGGTGTATGTTTCAGTGATTGTGGTCTCGACGTAGCCTTGACACGAGCATGCGCTGCTTAATGATAACGCGATCTCGTTGTCATCCTCGGGTAGAGCTGTCGAATTTTCCGCCTGCCTGCGGAACAGATTGATATAATCACTCTTTGCCATGAACCATGCGTTGCGAGGCATTGGAGTGATCCGGGCGTCGCGCTCTTCTATTCCTTCCGGGGTGACGGTAGTCGTGACGACAGTGACCGGTGTTGTGCGCACAAGGTCCGTCTCTGTCTCGACGACAGTTCTCAAATCGGTCATCGTACTAGGGCATGTCAGATGTTTTTCAAGGCGGCTAGGTAAACCAATACCTACACCACAGGTGTATAATCAACGACGACTGTGCGGTTGGGGTAGTCGATCCCGAGAAGTTCGCAAAAGTTTTCACCGAAGGAGCTGTTCGTTACGAAGACATAGTATTCATCTTGGAGGCAAACGTCCTGACTTGTACCCTGTGCTTCGTTTTGCCTCTTGAAAAGCCGACTGGCCCAGGCTAAGAAGCTCTCATGAGATGTGACCTCATCGTTTCTTTCCTGCAGCTGTCGGTACGAATGCGGGATGCGGGCGTTGGCGATGTTGAAACATAGGCAGAGGCTCAAGGCCACTGCGGTGGAGTTCTTCATGGCGACACGCCACAAACTGATGAGTTTCCACTCGATGCTGGAATATAATTGAAGCTGTGATGAGTGTTCATATGGTTTCGGCGCTTGACATTCGGAACTGTCTGATATAAAATCCTCTGCTACCGGCTAGGGATGCTTGTGCGATCTATAAGTAAATGGGCATCCAAGCCATAGCCAGTGCAAGTTTCCTGCTAGCCACTATCCAGTAGCTTGCCTTGCAGAGGCTGGTAGGTTTGTGACAGACGGGAGGCTGAGGCGGCATACGGAATGGGGTAGCCGAGTACGAGATGTGCAACGCTCCTTCGTGACTGATGGTGGGTATTGCGAGGTTTCAAGAGTGCTTTACCCGCCATGTGCACGGGAGAGACGTCACTTACAAGGATCAGTCAGAGAAGATGGTGGTGTTTCCATTCTCAGAGGCGAGGAGTTATGCGAAATTAGCGAACATCTCCGGCCTCCCTTGCTGGAATGCTGCGATGTGAGCCTAAGTCAACCTCCCACGGCGCACGGTTCCTTGCACAGTTCACATTCCTGTGGTGGCCACCACACCTCGAAGAACTAGGCAACTAAAACGTGCTCGGAAAAGCGGCGCGCAGAGCTCGAAACCAAACGCATATGTTCAGAGTTTTCCAGTGATGAAGGGAAAAGAAGGGATGCAGTGGAGTTTGATGGTGCGACGAGACGCGTCCAAGGCCTTGACCTCGGGACCCTCTATGCGGGCCAAAGATTTCTGCGAACATCATGCATGTGCTCAATTGTGTCGCTAATGTTTGGAAAGAACAAGCGCAAAGCCATTGGATAGTGAAGGCGAGCGTACATGAGATGGTGTGGTGAGAGGTTTGCTTGGAAGAGAGGGACAACGTGGAGGGTGAAGACAGGCTGAAGACAGCCGACAAACGTTTATCACGTGACACGCGGTGCTGACGATGCGTTCATGCAAGCTCGACTTCACCACCGTGATGTCAGGCAACCTGCATAGCCAATACATACCACCTTCCTTTAGTTTCACACTTCACTCCTTTGCAATTGGCTGACTAAAAGCTCGAGCGCGGATTTGCACCCGTTATGCATGCGGGCGACCTTTCCGAGTAGAGAAAGAAGCCTGCATCCCCAATGGGCATCTGCGCTTCCTGTCTCGGCCTGAACCGTCATCCCTCGCGAGAGGTTGGTCACACTCTGTGCTAGACAAGTCGGGATTGCCCACATGACACGAGCTGACTCTCAAACAGCAGATTGACGAGTCTGATCCGTTGCTGGATGATGGACAGACAGTCCGATACGGCGCTGCTGGCGAAGATGAGGTAGCACAGCCAGACGAGGAAGAGCTGGAGCGGGAAAGGGAAGCGCTGAACCGGATCACCATGCAAGCCACTGAGTATGTCTCGTGTCTCTAGCAAAACATATGACCGACTGACGCCTCCGTTCACAGGAGCATGATCGATGTCTTACACCCCAACGCAGTGACAATCAACAATCACCTGTCGCCGTATAATTCTGTCCGAGGCAAAAACGAAGATGTTGGTAGCGAGTCTACAATCACGAATGGTAATCAAGGGGCTGAAGAAGCAGACGAACAAGCCTGGCTCGACAGTGTCACTTCGACTGAATCAGGCTCCGTCACACACATTAAGCCACTGCAAAAAGGTGCACTCGTCATGGATATGGGACAATTGAGAGACACCGCACTGTCAGGTTCGGTCAGGAAAGGCTCAAAAGTGGGCCTGGGTCGGATGTGATACGTAGGAGTTGGTTGCATCGGCATTGGAAGCGCAGCCGTTTTCTTTGCGTCGCGTCGCGTTTGAGCTCGAGATACCCTACCGCTTTGGCGTGTATATTTTATATGTGTGTAAGTCGCCTCGTGCTCAAAATGCTTTGAGTATTTGATCCAGCTGGAGGTTAAGAAGAAACAAATGAACTTGAGAGATGTTGCGTCAAGCCTGGATTAATTTGTATTAGAAGCTGTGATTACTATGACTTTATGTCCGCATTTGGAGGCGCCTTCCTTTGATGAACGAGCGTATTTTTCCAGTATCCTGCGGAACCCCGTGCAAGCTAGTTTTCGAGCATTGCTCGGCGGTTCAAACAAGCCTTGATTCGCTGAATACGCCAAGCCATCACGGATCGCATATCACTTGATCTCAACGCGCTCCGAAGGTCCAGTCATCAAACCCGTCGTCGTCGTCATCGTCATCATCGTCTTCATCGTATGCAGCATCGTTGTCTTCGTTGTGTCCGGCTTTGCTCTTGGCATCCACTCCTGTTCGATCAGGATCCGGACTGTCCCCGGCACCGTCTCCATGAACTCCTTCTGCGCTTCCGTTGGCTTCCTCCAATTTTCCAGCTCTAAGCAGTTCCCTTTTCTCCCTAAGCTTCTTGACCCTACCTTCGAGAGTTTGCATCTCTGCGAACTCATCCTCCAACGCTCGCGCTGCATCCTCCCTTTCTTCCTCGAGCTCCGCATCCCGTCGCCCGCGTTGCGTCGATTGCTCTTCCCGCGCTTGTGCAGCCAGATCGTCCGCAGATTGTGCTGGAGCAGAGATGGTAAAGCTCTCGCGTGCAGCGTTCGCCCTGCTTTCCCGTTCCATGGCAGCAAGATCAGCCTCTAAAGCGTCCAGCTCAGCCGCATCGTGCTCCTGCTGGGACGGTTTTGTTTCAGCAGCCGGTGCGCGCGTAGGTGCATTCTGCGCACCAGGGACCGTTTGGTTGGTTGTTGCCGCTTGGCCAGGAACTGATCCTTTTGCTCGTTTGCGTTCTTCGCTGTCCGAGTCTTCTCCTTCTACCGGACTGCGTGCCTTTCGTTTCTTCCCGTTTCCAGCCTCTGCTTTGCGCGCCGCAGCCGCATCTTGCTCCCGACTAAGGCGCAATGTGTGTCCTGTAGAATGTAAATGTGTGCCCCATGCAGCTTCTGACTTGATCGGGCATTCGCAGAGGTTGCAGAGTAGGTTCCCGGTTGACGTATAGGAGGCGTGAGGATGCACGACACGGCGCTCTTTGCGAGCAGCGCGCAAGAGCGCACGAGGGTCTTCTGAGGCCATGATCTGTGTTGTAACTTGATGTGTGATCTTTTTTCCCCGAACCTTACCGTGACGACATCAAAACGCGAAATCACATGACAGATGCAAGATGCTCTTCATAAGCCGCGACCGGGGTAGAAGCAGACGCTCGGGCCTCATCCGCAGTCCCGCAGCTCGAGTCGACGTGCCTCCGCTTCGCGTGTTCTGTGCCTTATCGACTTCCGCCCTCTTGTCCCCACCAGCGAAACACCACCACCGCGACAAAACCCTTCAGGAAGCTCAATCGGATCTACTCGACTTTCCCTGGCGCACGAAGAGCCTGGTCTGGAGAATAAGATCGCCGACGTCAGCTGCAGTGCGCAGAGACGGTCGCGTGCCCCGCCGCCCGCCTACACTCGAGAGCGACGACGTGGAACATCGTCGCGTAGGACTTTGGAGGATCGCACGGTGATCGCGAAGGCAGAAATCACCCGGTGGCGTAGCTGCCGTATCGTGACGTGCCCTTAGCGGCCCTGCCATCAAGCGGCGCAAGCCCGCCTAGCTAGATCTGTTGTGTGAAATTGTTTCCACTCCTCGCGTTTCTTCGTCGCATCCCACTCCCGCGACTATCTCTACGGCCATAGAATCCAGTCGAGCATAGTGCGATTCAGCAGCCATGGCAGGTGAGCATGTCCCATCAATCGCGTCCACCACCTCCCAGAACGCGTACGCGTATCGCCGCCGGCAGGCTGGAGGCGCGAGGACGGATCAGCAGTGAGCCAATACTGACAGCAGAATAGACGAACCGCGCCGCTCAGGCCGTGCGACCAAAGGCCAACACAAGAACGCGTCTACCTCGCCAGCGCCCACGCCCAAGCCTGCAAAAGGTGCCGCTGGCAAGCAGAGCAAGAAGGCGGCAGCCTCACAGCAAGTTAAAGAGGAAGAGGACGACGAAGAAGACGTGATCCGCTGCATTTGCGGAAATGACGACGAGAATGATAAGCGCGCGTTTGTCTCCTGCGACGCCTGCTCTGTCTGGCAGCACAACATATGCATGGGCGTGCCGGAGGATGAGGATGAAGTTGGCGAACACTACTTCTGCGAGCAGTGTAGACCCGAAGAGCACGAAGAGACTGTTGCAGCAATCAAGAATGGAGACAAGATTTGGGAGACCAGAAACAAAATATACGCTCAAGAGAAGAAGATGAGCCGCAGCCGCAAGTCCAAAAGCGGCAAGCCGGGCTGGTTGAAGAGGGATCTCAGAGAGGAGAGCGCTGTTGAAGAGCAGAAGCCCACGCCAACACCGGCGCCCGACAGCAAAGAGAGTGGTAACAAGCGCAAGAGAGAGTCTGAAGTGTCAACCAAGGAAGGTTCGGAAGCGCCTGCAGAGGACAAGCCCACCAAAGGGGCGCGTCAAGACAAGCGTCGCAAGTCAGGGACCGCCAAATCAGCATCTGAGGACCCAGACACGGCACTGGTCTCGATTGAAAAGCTGCCGAAAGAGCGACAGAATATTGCTGTCGCACTCAGCAAGATCATTGCGGAGAGCATCACAGAGCAAGTGAAGGCCGGCTCGTATAGAATACCCGATGGCCAAACGACCAAATCTCTGGGTGATCGCTACGCATCCAAGATTGAGTATGCCTTGCAGATGCATCACGAAGGGCCAGCAAATAAGAATTACGCTGCTCAGTTCAGGATGCTGCATGCAAACCTGAAGCAAAACAAGACCTTGATACTAGAGCTTCTGTCTGGAGCGATGACGCCCGATAGCATGGCCACTATGCAGTCGAGCGACATGGCAAGCGAGAAAATGCAACAGGAAAGGGCGGCCATGAAGGCAGAAGCCGACAGGCATGCCACAATCGACCAAAAGGACGCTGGCCCGCGGTACAGGCGCACGCACAAAGGCGATGAATTGATCGAGGATGAGTCTGCATCGACAAGCTCGGCGCCAGTTGCTCGCCCAGTACGGCACAGTGTATCAGACGCTGAAATGGCCGGAATGAGCCCAACTCGTGAGGGAGCAGGCTCACCTAGTCAACCTGCTCAGACACCCCTCACAGTCGATACCAAGAAGTCCGACTCTGGCCATGGAAGAAGAACATCAAGCCAACAGTTCGACGTGAACAGCATTTGGGCAAAGACCGCGCAATCACCAACGCAACAAAATGCTCCCCGACCCATGCAAGTGCCACCCAGAAGACGAAGCTCGGTGCAGCACCAAGCGGCCGACGGGGCGAAAGAGGACGCCGATGTTGATCGCATGCTAGCCGAAGATGATGATGACAACTATGCGCCAGCTGAACCGTCTGGTGCAGACAGCATTGTGTGGCGCGGCAAACTTGTCCAGAGCTCCGGGGATAGCGAACCCACTGTCAACGCGCGCTTCGTGGCTGGGCGTGATGTCGCTCTCACCATACCGTGGAAGCAGATGCTCCCAGATAAGCTCAACATCGACGGCCGATTGCAGATTCAAAAGGCAGAGGAATACCTGTGTGGTTTGCAGTGGAGCAGCTCTTCAGACGTGTCCGTCCTTGCATTCACGCCCTATGACGATGCAGCGGCGTTTCAGCAATTCTTTGACTACTTTGCCACACGCTCACGATATGCGGTCGTCAACAAAGACAAGCCTTCACTGGTCAAGGATCTCTACATCATTCCGATTGAGCCCGGCGGCAAGCTTCCCGATCATGTCGAGATGCTGGAGCACTGCACTCTCAAGCGACCAATTGAGGAGCGTCTCCTCCTGGCCACTTTCGTGGTAGCACGTGCTAACGATACTCCCACACCGGCCACAGCGCAGCCTTCACATAACTCTGAGGCCATACAAGAAACGCCGCAGCAGCCCACGAACGGTCATCACCTGCCGCAACACATGCGTAACTCGGTGGCCGGACCCCAAGGATCTCCCTTGCAGTCTTCTGGGCCTCAGTTCTCACCTGCACCCGGTCCATACGGCGGTCCCAATAGCCCGCTGCCACCAAACCCATACCAGCCTTCGCCTCAGCAGCCGTCTGCCAACACCCCGCCCACCTACCCGCATCAACAACAGCAGCAATACCCAATGCCTCAGCAGCAGCAGGCTCCTGCGCCACAGGGATTCCCACCGGCGCCTGCCTACCCGCCACAGCCCGCCATCCACAATCCACTCGCGGCACAAATCTTGGGCGACTTGCAGTTCACGCCTTCGGCGCAGCAGATCCTTTCTGCGGACCCGCAAATCGGCGAGGAGAAGCTGAACAACTTGAAGCGAATCCTGCTCGAGGATGAGGGCGCGCGGACGGACATCGCTATCTTGGCCGCGAAGTTGGGCGCTTCAGGTCGCTAGCTATTGTTTGGGAAGCACCTCGGGGGCGGATGAATGATCACGTGTTCCGCGTCGGACGATTCAAGGGAAGAGCGCGACTTCAGCGCTCCATGTTGGGGATATGGACTCGGATGACGAGGCGAGGAATGGATGGTGTATGATGCTGTAAATTCATGTAGTTGATTTTCTTGACGTTCGTAATCAACGGTTTCCAGTATCACGAAAAGGCCTGAATCTGTCATGTCCATTTTGTGCTATAATCACTATTTCACATGGTCTCAACGCTGCGGCAGCGTCTGCTGCTTCTGCTCTGCATGGTGCACCAGTCCCCTCAGAGAGAAGCTCGCCCTGACGGTGGTGCCTCCTCCAACGTCGAACTTCTTCTCCAAAGTCATGTCTGGCGCCTTCAAGACCTCGTCGAACGGCACGTCAACTCCACCAATCTCCTTCTCCCCATTCATGAGACTAAGACGGAACGGCTGCCCACTGCCCGCCGAATCAACGTGCAGCGGAACCCTGAAGTTCTGGTCAAACGTCGGGTTGTTGATGTCCGTCCCCGGCGCATCCGTCTTGACCGCCGTCTGGAACGTGTGCTTCTGGCCCCAGCTGACCTTGACGCTGGGCGTCAGCTGCTCGCGCTGGCCCTTGATGCCGTACGCGTTGCCGACGAGGATGTTGGCGACGCCGCACATGCACGCCGGGCCGTGGTGCGCGGCCGCCGAGAAGCTCTTGCCGCCGTCGGCCGCCAGGTTGTAGTACTCGCACGCGATCGAGACTTTGCCACCCGTCTCCTCGCCCTTGTGCGTCAGCGCCAGCTCGTGCCGGCCGCCGCCGAGCAGGACTTCTTTGACCGTCGTCACGGCCATGCCGACTTCGTCGTCGCCGTTGACGTCTTCGTCCAGCAGGTGCAGCTTGATGCACTGGTCGAAGTCGGTGACGACGAAGTCGCTCGTCTCGTCCCACGAGGGGTGGGTGGTGTTGTTCTTGGTGGTGGTCTTCCACTCGGGCTCCGCGCCGACCTCGACCTTGGTGTAGCAGTCCGGTGCGGCGCGGGTCAGTTTGGCGAAGAGCTTCTTGGCCTTGTTTTGCGATTCTTCTTCCGCGAAGTCCCACGCCTTCTCGACGGTGATGCGGATGACGCCGAGGGGCTGCACGAAGGTCTTGAAGTAGTCGTTCTTCGCGTCGAGAGTCACGAGGTAGCGGTTGGGCAGGGTGGCCATGCTGTTGATGATGGAGAGGATCACGCCGCGCACAGCCCCGTCGATGGCATCGAAGTCGGCAACGTTTGCGGCACCTGTGAAATCGAGCTCGAGCATGGGCGGATTTACGAAGGACACTTGGGCGGCACCGATCTATATATCACATTAGGAAAACGTGTACCAAGATAGTTTCAGGTTACAACATTCACTCACCAGGGGAATGATGTTGGTCAATGGGCCGAGCAGAACAGATAGCCTGCCGCGAAGCTTGACATGCTTGACTCCCTAGCAATGGAAAATAATAAGGTCAGCCCGATCTCACGTTAGCGCCATGCAATGGTCTACTCACCAGAGCCGGCATCATACTAGCATCGAGCTGGATATCTTAGTCAGGATGTAAGTGAAAGAGCTCTGTGGCACCGAATCCCAGGCAGATAATTACCGCACTCTCCGTCCCAGTCAACGTTCATGTCAAGTTTGATGCCACCGGTAGTGGATTCCACGGTGCGCACATTGTTCAAGCGAAGGGGGACAGTCCCGAGGTCGATCTTAGTGAAGTGAAGGCCAGACAACGGGCCCGGCAGCATCGACTTGAACATAGGCTCGACAATGTCCTTGGTCATCTGGCTGCCGGCAACGCTGATGTTCGGCCATAGCTGTGCGACGATTTCGTTCAAGAAGGCTTGTTGAAATTTAGTCAGTCATGTGTGCTTGAATCGATTGACCGAAATTTGTTGTCTCGTATGCATGTTCCATAGGATTGTGAGTGCTCACCGGCCTGCTCGCCCTTTCCCTCAGCCGTGAGCTTTTCCACGAGGTTCGAAGCCATGTTTGACAATGATTAGGTAGGTGTTTGCACAGAATGTTCTGAGGCGAAGTCACAGAAGCTTAGAAAGTAGATGTAATATCAGGAGCGGTAGGAGCTACGGCAGGTACTAGAGCGATCATCGTCATTTGTGTGGCAGTGTCCCTTGTGCAGATACCATGCAGCCTAGGTGCTCCGCGCCCGGCAGCCAACTTTTCCATGGTTTCAAGCTTGAATGGCGTTTGCGCCATTGGCCGATGGACGCCACTTTGAGTTTCACAGCTGATTAATAATGCTTCGAACATGAGAGCAGAGCTACAGCTGCGAGGCGACATCCACGGTTGCCATTATGACCCTTTGCTCACCGACACGTGAGTGCTGTGACAGGGGAGGGAGAGATGGCAGACAAGTCTGGATCTTGGGCGGGACGCTCGATGACGGAATGGCTGCTCCACTCCTTCGCGGGGATCGACAACAGACAGGGTGGAGCTTCAAATTGCTTGCCAAGGGCCGCGATATCATTTCAGGTATAGGTATCATTATCATCATCTGGACGCCTCACCTTTTTCGACCCCGCTTCATATGAGCACCTACCTCGAAGACAAAGATATGTCTCCCTCGTCGTACTCCGTGTCCCTCACCCTCGTGATTTCGCGTGTGCAAGTACACCAGTCCACCGATGGATCTAATTTTACTGCTTGGGTGGCTCGCTACGGGCAAGCTGCTCTCGGTCACTTCTAGCACATGTCTGATCGAGCACCCTGTTTTTTGTTCCCCACATTAGCATCTCCCGTTCGCCTTCGGCCAGCCTCGGCAACATTTTGTTTAGACAAGAATCTTGTATCACCCTAACTGAGTATTCTGGCCCAAGTGTTTGCTGCACCCTCTTTGCAACAATTCCTGTAGCATGCCTTTGGGGTCATCATATCAAGGCGAATGTCCGGTGAACGCTGTCCCTGCCCCGCTTCGCAATGTTTCATTGGCCAGGGTTCTTTCTCCTCGGATGCAGGTGGGCTTCGACAGTCCGTCGGAAATTACATCACCTTGAACGCTTCTCTTAATTTAAGGGCTACAGCATCGTAGGCGTACGGAAGGCAAGGTAGGCTGAAAATCGCGTTTGAACATGGTTGGATCGAAGCACGGCGGTGAAGAGCAGCGGCAACAGCAGCAGCATGACGAATCTTTGGCCACCCTGCTGGCTAGTCAAGGCCACGAGGAGCTTTTCATTGGCACTATTCAGAACATTGCGAGTAGCATGAGAGAAGATATCGATGCTCTCTTCAGCGTCCCTACTGCCGCTGACCCAGAAGAAATTGATGAGATCGAAGTTCGCCTGGACGACGCTGCGGTGTCCGAAAGCGCGGACGCATCTCATGAGCCAATGATGTCCGATACGTGGGACAGCGAGCCGGGCATGTCGTCAAAGGAAGCACAGAAAATCACGAAGCAGCGGCAGAAAGCTGAAAAGCAGCAGGACAAGGCTCAGAAGCAGATCGTCAAGAGGAAGGAGAAAAAGCAAGCCTCTGATGCCAAGCAGCGAGAGAAGAATCAAGCAGCCATGAAGAAGCAGCTCGATTCTGAGGAGTTCTCTGACCTGAGAGAGAAGTCTCTACGGCATTTTGATGCATGGTCTACGCAAGCACTGGGCCGGATCACTGATGAGCTACGACTTGAGATGGATGAGCAGCAAGCCTCAGAAAACGGGCCAGGGAACGTCGATTCACTGCAAGACCTGCCAGAGCTACATCGGATGCTCATCCTACACAGCTGTCTTCTCCTTTTACTGGGACTGGAGCACTACTGGCCTGAATCCCGAGTTTTCCTCAAACAACTGTTGGCGCATCTCGGCCTTGCCAAGGATGTCCTTGTCAAAGAAGAGAGCAAGGTCGCTCAAGGCCTAGCCCACGCCGCCGACTCCGGCATGGACGCCGACGAAGAAACCAAGAAGCGGATCCGCGACAAGAAAGTCGCCCGCAGATGGATGATAGGCGCTGGCGCTGCCGTCGGGGCCACCCTCATCGGAGTTACAGGCGGATTAGCTGCGCCTCTCCTCGCGGCGGGCGTGGGTTCAGCAATGGCAGGTATCGGTCTAGGATCTACTGCGGTCACCGCTTATCTCGGCGCTATGGCCGGCAGCGCTCCACTCATTGGTGTTCTTTTCGGCGCGTATGGAGGCAAGATGGCAGGTGAGTTGGTAGGCAACTACGCCAAGGAGGTTTCGGACTTTGCATTCATACCCGTCCGAAAGTCGACCTTCACGAAGGACGCGGCTAGCCGTCGTTTGCGAGTCGCGATAGGCGTATCGGGTTGGGTCACAGAAGGTCCCGATGTCGTGAAGCCTTGGCAGTTCATCGGCAAAGAAGGCTTCGAGTCGTATGCGCTGCGCTGGGAATTGGACACACTCCTGGAAATGGGACACGCAATGGGGACGTATTCGCAGAGCGCCGCTTGGGGGTTTGCCAAAAGCCAGGCCGTTGCGCAGACGACCTTTGCGACCCTATCCGCAGCTCTCTGGCCGCTCGGTGTCGCCAGAGCGGCGAGACTGGTCGACAACCCGTTCACCCTGGCCTTGCAGAAGAGCGTCAAGGCCGGTCGCGTGCTGGCTGACGCACTCTGTAACAAAGTCCAGGGCGAGCGGCCGGTGACCTTGCTCGGCTACTCCATCGGTGCCCGGGTGATCGTCTCGTGTCTGGAAGAATTAGCCAAGCGCAGAGCTTTTGGTATCGTCGAGAACGTCGTGTTAGCCGGCGCGGCAAACTCTCGCGACACCAAAGTCTGGCGCCGCATTCGAGCGGTGGTCTCGGGACGAGTCATCAACGCCTACTCGACCAACGACCACCTCCTTGCCTTCCTTTTTCGCACGCACAATATGACCGCTGGAGTAGCAGGTTTGGGGCCGATTGAGCACGTCCACGGCGTCGAGAATGTAGACGTCAGCTCGATCGTCAGCAGTCACTTCCAGTACCGGTACTTGACTGGCCAGATCATGTCCGCTTGCGGGTTCGAGGACATTGACCACCACGCTGTTGAGCGTGAGATTGAGCGGATGCAGAAGGAAACCGCTCAGGTGGAGAAAAAGCGAGCGGAGAAAGAGCGTATCGCGCGGGAAGAAGGGTTGACCTCTGAGAGCGAGGCGAAGAAGATGGAAGAGCAGGTTGAGCAGAAAAGAAAGCCGAAGAAGGAGAAGATGGACGATGCAATGAACGGCTTCAAACAGAAGTTCTCGAAGATGTCGATGAACCGGCGTGGAAAGGGTGAAAGTGGGACTGATGGCTCGGAGGTGGAGCAAAGTGACAGCGCGAGCGAGTACAACATGGATATTTCGACCAAGGCAAATGGCGGGAAGACCAAACAAGTGGGCACGAAGGGTGCGAAGTCGACGGGAAAGGCTATAGGTGGATTTGTGCCTGGTCCAGTGTAAAAGATCATTTGGGCATAGATGTCGTTGTCAATTTAGCGCATCTTTGACAAGTCATGCGCTTGTCGTTACGTCCTCCTAATATATACGCAGTCCTCAACTTCAGTGCAGTCGCTTGCATTGACGCGTATAGTCGAGCGAGCGCGACGAAAACCTGAGCTGCATGCGGAAACGGTCGCATTACAAGTTTCCAAAGGTGGGCTGGCCATGACTCTAGCGTATAGGCGTTCGTCCCGAGGCCGAGCGCATACTAAGAAAGAAGATACGTGCTTATCGTTGCGAGAATCTCCAGTAATGCTATGATGTCTGGGTTGATTGCGCGCCAAGAGCCAGTAGTTTATATGAGATCCATCGACTAAAATTTCAGAGGCTATTGGCGACGTGGAAAATGTTATTCGATTTTGCAGTGAATCGAACTCCTAGTGCCAACTATCGGGTCAATATGAGGATTGCTTGCTTCATCATCGTGGCATCATCGTGCATCGAGTCAAAACTTCAATCTCTTTGGTAGTAATGATAGAATGTCGTTTGTAATCATGTAGCACATCCGGCCTCGCGTGATGCATCTTCGAGCCACACTTGCGGCATTGGGTCTGGCTTTTGGCTGGGCCGCTGGCCACGATGAATCCGCATCACTCCGTAACAGGAGCGTTTCTATGGCCCTGTTCTCGGATCTAGAGGAGCTTGCGAGACTGTGCGATGTATCCTATTGCACATCGATGTTCACCGGCGGCGTCTCGGAGCCATTCAATTGTTGGAGCCGATGTAGCGACTTCCCGCAACTAGAACTCGTCAAAGACTGGCGAACGGGTTTGAGCACGCACAGCGACAGCGGCGGTTACCTTGCGCTTGATCACGGCAGACATAGGATCCTTGTCGCCTTTCGCGGGACTATCAACCTTGCGGGGATGGTTGCTGATTTTCGCCTATCGCCCCACGAATATACGCCTTTTCCGGGATCAGAGGATCAAACGACTGGCCAGACAGTCGTTGGCAGGAGAGACAGCCATGTCGAACATGTTCCACGGTGTTCGGATTGCACCGTACATGCTGGGTTCTCTCGAGTCTGGAACAACACCCGGATCCATATCATTGACGCTGTCGCGAAGCAAGTGGCGCAGTATCCTGAGTACGAGCTCCACCTTGTCGGCCATAGTCTCGGTGCAGCAGTCGCTGCATTTGCTGCTCTAGACTTCAACGCACGACAATGGCAGCCTTGGATCACCACCTTCGGAGAGCCTCGCATCGGGAACGCTGCGACAAATAAGCATATCGATTCAGTGTTCGGTCTCAATGAAGATCCGGACGCTGACGCGAGTCGCGACCAAGATACCTTTCGCTGGCGCCGAGTCACCCGTATCAATGACCCTATACCTCTTCTGCCACCGACCGAGTGGGGCTTTGGGATGCATGCCGGCGAGATCTACATCACCAAGCCCTCACTTTCACCCTCTGCCGATGACCTCAAGCATTGTAAAGGCGCGTTTGACAAGAGAGGAATTGCCGGAGAAGATCCGAGCTACCCAGAAAAGCTGGAGACAGCGATGCTGGAGAGTAAGGGTATTTGGGGTGCGCTCAAAGAAAGTGTGCCCAAACTCTTTGCAAGCATGATGAGGTGGGATATATCTCATCGCTACAGGTTCTGGGAGGTGTTAATCGCGCATCGCGACTACTTCTGGCGTTTAGGTCTTTGTGTGCCTGGTGGCGATCCAACCGGCGGAGGTGGCCATTTCCCAGAGCTTGCAGAGTGGAGGTTAGAACATGGAATCAAGAACACTCCAGATCTGAAGGCCGAGGCATCACAGGAGACCAACAAGAAGATTGAGCGCGAGACTGAGATGGATTCTCAGAAAGAGCTTTAAATCTGATGAACAGTCACCGGCCGGTTGTAAAGTAAGGCGATGCTAGGCTTTTCTCTCTTCTGTCTCCTCGACAATTTGAGAGGACGTCCGAGACGTTTGATCGTGAGCCAAGATGTGAGCCCAGAACTACAGCCACCAGGCACGAGCGATACATAATGTCAGGGATGATTGACGTTCCGAATGCTCACCCCACCGGAAGCCAGCTCGAATCCACGTTACCCGGCCACCGACCAATTTTCTTTTCGCTTGTCTCTCAGGAAGGACCACTTCACATTACAACTCATCGAAAAATAACATACAATCCATCACCGCGTACACGAATGTTTGTGGCGTGACAACCGTCGCAAAGCATAAAGCAGCTTGAGATACTCTTGAGGAGACAACGGCATTATAACTCGTGCTTGTAGAGATGTTTCCTACACACAAGCGTGAACCTGCCTTCCGGCGAAGAACCAAATTATGAGGGCGCCGCATTGTGTACCTAAGACAATTCACTGATGGCGGTGAGTCGCTTGAGAAGTGGTGAGAAGCCACGCCCACAACTTCCGAGAATCGTGTGCGATCTCGGAACATGTGGGCAGAGGGACCTCAACATTGTTTCTACACCTGCTATGATCATATGTGAGCCGCAGTCCTCTCTAATACAACACCTCGAGCACTGTCACCCTCTTGGAACGGACTCACGCAATCTGCTTGCGTCATGGCAGAAAAGCAGCCAGTTTCGCCCTCCCCAGACGCAGAGAAGTTGGAGAGCTTGGTCATCACAGCAGAGAATGCGGACAATGAAACAAATGGCGACTCTCAAAATGCTGGGATCAAGATGTCAACTTGGAGGAGGAGAGCAACAATGGCTACGCTGTGTCTGACGCAGTTCACCACTGCCTTAGATGTGACGATTATCGCGACCGCACTCCCGACCATCACACGAACCTTGAACGCGAACGCTTCTCAGTACGCATGGATCGGAAGCTCTTACACCCTCGCGAGTACTTCGTCATCTCCTATATGGGCAAAGATGTCCGATTTGTTCGGTGTCAAGTGGACTCTCATAGCAGCGAATGTCGTCTTTGCCGGCGGCAGTCTGCTTGCTGCCCTCTCGACGACACCCGCTCTGCTAATAGGTGGCCGCACTCTTCTAGGCATCGGTAGCGGTGGAATCCAAGTCCTGATAACGATCCTTATCGGCAGGATGTTTGTGATGGCGGAGAGAGCAAAGTATTACGGTCTCATGGGCCTGGTATTTGCGGCAGCGAGTGGGCTTGGGCCAGTACTCGGCGGCGTCTTTACGCAGACTATAGGATGGAGATGGTGTTGTAAGTCCTGGTGTCACATACTCATAAGGACGTTCCGTTTCACGAGCTAACAGGAAAATCAGTCTGGATAAATCTACCAATCAATGCATCTGCGCTGGCAGTTTTGACCTGCACATTGATGGCCGATGTGCCACTCTCAATACTGTTCGACAGCCTGCGGAAACTAGACTGGACCGGAATGATACTCATCATTGGAGGTGCGGTTGCCTTCCTCTTTGGTCTGCAAACTGGCGCTGGCTCCGAAACCACTTGGAAATCAGCCTCTGCAGTGGCACCTCTCGCTGCAGGAATAACACTTCTAGCGGTTTTTGTGTGGTACGAAACCTCGTTTGCGAAAGAGCCGTTGATACCAATGCGCATTTTCTGCGCTCTCGGACCCGCAGCAGCGATGGCGATCACTTGCCTTCACAGCTTCGCATTCATCGCGTGCGACTTCTTCCTCCCTCTGTACTACCAGATCGTCCTCCAGTTCTCGCCTCTCAAAGCAGGCCTCGCGCTCCTCGCGCTTGTCGTTCCACTCTCTCTGGCGACTTTCCTCACAGGGTTGCTGGTAAGACGGCTCGGAAGCTTCACGCTTTTCATGGTGACCGGCAGCGCCATGATGTTGCTCGGAACTTCGCTGTTGACGAACTTCGGCACACGGACCGAGTGGGCGAAAATTATTTGCTTCCAGATCGTTCTTGGAGTTGGTGTGGGCCAAGTCTTCCAGACGCCATTGCTGGCGTTGCAGTCTTTTGTCAGCGCTGAACACCTTACTCCAGCGATCTCGGCACAAGGGTTTGCTCGCAATCTCTTTTCCAGCGTGAGCATCGTCGTTGGCACCGTCTTACTGGAAACGAAGATAGGCAGCTCTCTTGATGCGATCGAGCGGACTGAAAGTGAGCTTACGACGTATACTGAAGCTTTCTGGCGAATGTGGATTTTCTATACTTGTGTCTGCGCGACGATGCTTCTGATGGCAATGATTATGGTCATACGCAAGGCGAAAGGAGACGGGAGTCGGAAGGGTTGGAAGGAGTGCTTCAGCAATGCCGCATGACTACTATCTAAAGGTGGTAGCATCCAACTCAATGTTTTGCATCTCCGAGGTCGTAAACCTCTTCCACGTCATTTACGGTAACACGAGGCCCTTGATACGACTTCCTCCCATCTACCATCCACTGTATAGCAGAAATTGTCACGATAACTCCGAAGGCGACGACGCAGTAGTTCATTGACGTGCCAGTGACTTCTTTCTGCGGTGGGAAGAGGAAGAGCACCGTGGTGACCACAGTGTACACCAGGCCTATGATGTTGGCAGTCCACCCGAGCCAGGACGGCAGCCTGAAGCTGCGCTCGGGGAGCTTGCGTCGCATTTGAGCCACACTGATAGCGATTGGAATACCGTAGCTGACCCCCAATGCGACGACAGAAGCCGCAACGATGGCGTTGAAAGCAATTGTTGAGCCCAGATAGATGCATCCGAAGATTACGACAACCACCACATTCAGATAGAGCGCATTCATTGGCACTCCCAGAGTCGGATGGACTTTCCACCAAAGGCGCGACACTGGAAGGCCGCCATCTCGCGCGAATGCGAAGGTCATGCGCGATGAGGTTGTCATGACCGCGATGCCAGCGAACAAAAAGCATACGAGAGGAAACATAAGCAGGCATACTGCACCGGCTTTAGATTTTGTGGCGTTGTAGAATATTGCCAGAAGTGGACCCACGGAAGAGGAGACAATGTTGTCGACGTTCTGCATGCCACCGGAGACGAAAAGGACCACAACAAGGAACAAGAACCCAGTGGAGATGCCTATGAGCTGACAATATACCATGATCTTGGGTCCCTCAACAGCGGCATTCGGGATCTCTTCGATCATGTGAGCGACAGCATCAAAGCCAGTAAGTCCGAGGCCTCCCTGGAGAAGTCCCAAAAGCCATGCGACGCCATCCGGCCAGCCGGTGGTATTCATGAAGGTGCCAAACACATATTCGGGACTTGCATAATTAGGTGCGGCGGTGGCAAGTACGGTGATTGATATTAGTAGAAACCCACCAATGCTCCACGCCAACGCAACGCCGTTTATGCGTGGAAGCAGAGTGTGCATGTATGCGTTGACGGTGAAGGCGAGCATCGTTACGCCCAGGAAAATAAGAAATTGATGCCACCTCTGGTACTCATACGTCGGCACCTCCAGTGAGATAATGTTGATAATGAGCGTGCTCGCCAGCGAAGAATTTGTTGCTACCAAGGCGACCCAGCCGGAAACGTTGATCCATCCAGTGATCCACGATAGACCTCGCTTCAGGGAATTTGGAGAGATGGCTGCAACCCAATGGTATTGACCACCCGCTGTTGGATATGCTGAAAGGAACTCGCCCAAGCTTGCAGCCAGAGATAAGTTGCATATGCCTGCAGTTGCCAGACCCCAGATGACCGCAACAGGACCTCCGGATGGCAGAGCAAGAGAGAGTGACGCTGCCAAAGCGGTCCAAGAATTGAGGATGGCGAACGCAAGACCGAGCATCGACCATCGTGAGAATTGTCGTTCGAAGGACTGCGCATGACCCAAAGTGGCCAGCTGAATGTCATCTTGAGTTAATTGAGGCTTGACTTCGTCCATGATTGTTCTGATAGTGTGGATAGTGGTTGATTTCACCGAGAGAGTTGATGTGAGAGCATGTAGTGATACAGGCAATGGGACTCATCCAAGCTGCATATCAATCTCTAGAGTGTTGCTCTTCACCAGAGCGATCAGTAACATGTCCGGGATCCTTGAACGTGATATAAAGCATTGCCTCCAGAAACCCTACCTCGGCCAGAAGCTTATCTCGAATACGACGGCCTCTCGCCAAACAGCATGCCGAAGCACGTCCAAACGGGAAGGCTTATCGCCATAATGTAACCTTGTCCCCGCACTCTCATGAACGCTAACATTGCCATACTTCCGCGTGATACAGTTGAAACTCGCATGAGATGCGCGTCTCCGGCTGGACATTCTGTATTCGGTCTAGGTGGTATCAGCAACGTGCGGACGCATGGCAGGTCACGTTGGTATCTGCGACGAAATATGCAGAGAGACCGAAGTAGAGCGACGCCCATACTTCGAGCGGTAATAGAAGGTTGATATCATTTTTCATGTGTCCAAGGATGGATGCCTGTTGCGATAAGCTCCAGAGGAACGAGAAAAGTGGGGCATGTCAGCCGCACACGGCTGAGCTCTTTGCTCCGGAGTATCAACACTTCTTGTTACCTGTGACAAGACCCTGCCATCTCAAGCCTTCATCATGTTTGTTCCAGGGCTGCTCTCTCTTCTGACGTTCTTTGGTGCCGCCAACGCCGAATGCTTCGAACCCTCTCCCGCATTCCCTACTCCGAAGTGGCATAAGGTACTGCCTCCGCCATTGCCCCAAGCGTTATCCAGTTCTGCTTGCTTATAGACTCGCGATCATCAAGCATTCAGGTCCATGGATACCGAATGGTGTGTTTCTGGGCCTGGAAAAGGCGATTTGGAAAATCGCTCGAACCTTCCCTGCAGAAACATCATTTTCCATTGAAATCACTACTGGGAACGAGACCTTGTGGTCTAAGCATCATACCGCGCAAGAATCTGATGTGGAAAGACCTGGTGTCTCCCGTGTGGACTCAAACAGTCAATATCGGCTGGCATCCATCACAAAGGTCTTCACAACCCTCGGCTTATTGTACCAACACGAGGCGGGCAACGTCAGTCTCGATGACAGCGTGGACAATTACATCTCGGAACTCGCAAGCCCGAGCTCCGGATTGATACCTTGGAAAGACATCACCCTGAGGATGCTGGCAAGCCAATTGTACGCCGCTTCAGCAGCTACCCTTTGCTTCCTAAGGTCGATATAGTAACTTTCACGTCTAGGTCGGGCATTCCCAGAGACTTTGCGATTGGCTCGGCGCTTGATATCATCGAGGACCCGACCAAAATAGGTCTGCCACAACCTCCACCGGACTTCCCACTTCCATGTCCCGGACTCAAGAACAACGGGACCTGCACTCGTACTGACCTGTTGAAGGCTTTGACCCATCAAGCTCCGGTATTTGCTCCGAATCAGAAGTCCACCTACTCAAATGATGCTTTCGAGATATTGGGTCTTGTGCTCGAAAACGTGACTAGGCTTAGCTACAGCGAATACATACAGCAAGCGATTCTGGAGCCGCTGAACATGACCATGTCTTCCTTCGAGAAGCCCTCAGATGAGCACGCCGTCCTACCTAAGGGCAAGAATGCCTGGGACTGGGAGGAAGGTGTCCAGAGACCTACCGGCGGACTTTTTTCAACCACCGCGGACATGAGCAAATTTCTGCGCTTCATCTTGGGTAATTTTAACTCGATTGCTACTGGAGTCAACTGGCTGCTGCCTGTCAGTTGGGGAACGGGAGTCACCAACTTCTATGGCATGCCTTGGGAGATCTCTCGAAGCGACGATATCCTCGAGCACGTCAGACGGCCTGTGACTTTCGTCACCAAATCGGGAGGACTGCCTGGTTATTATTCACGGATCATTCTACTGCCAGAGTATAATTTGGGTTTCACGTTCCTTTTGGGTAGCAATGTGGATGTCCTCGAAAAGCTTATCGAACCCACCTTGACAACGCTCGTGAGGGCAGCAGAAGCCGCGGTCTGGACACACATCAATGAGGACTATACGGGCAGGTTTGTGGCGACGCATGCTTCCCTGAACTCAACGCTGTCAATCACGAGCACGCTCTCGAAGGGCTTGATGATCTCGAACTTCATCTCCAACGGATCCGACATGCTCCGCACAGTGATCCCACGCTACCTGTATCCAGGTGTGGGCAGGAATGGAATTGATTGGCACGCTCAGTTAATCCCAACCTTGCTTTATAAGAACGAGACAACGAAACAGGGTGAAATCTGGAGGATCCTCATCGTCAAAGATCGCCCTGATGAGCCGACAAGGCCGAAAATGTTCGAGGACTGGTGCGTGACGGACGTTGACTTCATGAGCTACGCTGGGAAGCCGATTAACGAGGTTGTGTTCTGGCATGAGGCCCGCAATATAGAGCTTCCTGCTTTTGATGGTGTCTTTGAGCCAATGCACGAGCGCCGCGAGTCGGACGCCGGATCTCCCTGGTTCGTGGGCCAAGTTTGGCAGAGAATCATTGGATGAGAGTACAGGCATGAAATCCATCGTCTCTTTATGACCTATTCTATACTTGTAAAGTTCTTCGAAATGATGTTGAGCGTAATGGAGAGGCACTAATTGATTCGGTATCCGACAATTTCTCTTCAGTATGTATTCATTCGCTTTTTGGCCGCGAAATCTCAGACGGGATACCGTCCTTTACTTTTCCACTTAAGCGATCATCATCGCAGCCCATCATTGTGAATGCGTCGATATGGCCATCATGGGTCAGCACGCCGCCTTTTTAAGTTCGACGGATCACTTTAAGAGCTTCTGACTGGTCTCTTGCTGGTCCGATGTAGTGATTTCTTGATGCCTATATGCTTCAGCTGAGCGGACGAGGCATTGCCGTCATCTTTTTGGCCCGGCGGTGAACGCACAGGCGAGTTCGCAGAGGTGGTCTGTATTAGGGCTCCTGGGGGACATCATATTCTCTGGCACCTTCTGTACATGGAAGGATGATTATGCTTTCCGCGGTCATGCCGAGTCGCTTTTTGTCCTCCAAGGAAAGCCGTCGAAGTGCGGCGACCGTGCTTCCGCCACACGGGCCGGCAGATATGCCTTGCATTCCAAGATATCCTGAAGCCTGATGGGCTTCATAGTCAGAGACAGTCATGCTTGCTTGGAGGCCTTGACTCAATACTGGCCAGGCAGTGGTAGAGACTGTACCGCATTCCAGACCGGCCATGATCGTTGGTGAGGTCTTGATTGCAGTTGAGCGGCCACATTCGAGGCTTTCTCTCAAGCACGCAGCGACATCTGGCTCAACGCCAATGACAGTAGTGCTACTACCTTGACGGCGGAAGAAGGAGGTGACCGCTTGAGCGAAAGAGCCAACACCTACTGGGGCAAACACATGTGTGGCATGCTGACCGTCCAGTTGCTCCTCTATCTCTGACATCATGGTACTGTACCCGTCGACGATCCACTACGATTTGTCAGTCGCTGATTTCGGTCTCGCACACCGTTGACTCACTTGAGGTATATCCTGGTAATCTCCAAACGCAAAATCTTGGATCAGAAGGCCACCATGTTCGTGGGAAGCAGCCTGCGCTTCAAGTACGGCGTCATCATAGCTTCCATTCGAGACGATAACTTTTGCACCTTCAGACTCTATGAGCTTGATAGTTGATGCGTGCATGCCTGACGGTACACGAATTTTGACGGGTACGTTGAGCCAGCGACCCATGCGTGCCACTGCACGACCATGGTTCCCATCAGTCGCAGCATGAAGGGTAATCTGCGTCTCCTTGACCGCAAGTTTGAGATCTTTCAGCTCTGAGGCGAGCGGCAAATCGAGCTGAAACGCAATGGCCCTGAAAGTGCCCCAAGACGCCCCAAGGATTTTGAAGGATGGTAAATCAAATCTGCTCCCTTCATCTTTGAGGTATATTGCGCGAACTCCAATCTCTTGTGCTAGATCGTCGAGCTTGACTAGGCCTGTTGGCTTGTAGTTCGGCAGGCTGCGATGGAAGTGGCGCACTTCCTCGAGTGAGTGACTTTGCGGTGCGGTCCACCGCTGCCAGTCATCGTTGTAGTAGACTGGGCGGAGGACGATACTCATAATTTGAGAAGGATGACTGAGCGACCTGGCCGAAGAACTGCCTTTAAAGAGCGTGCAAGGGTCGTGAAAGATATATACCAGAGAGGAGACGGGAATGCTTTGTCCTCAGTCTTGGCTCCACGTGCTTCGGAAAACTGGTTCCTCGATGTTTGACTGATATCGCTCAAAGACCCCCTCTTTACAGAAACGGACACCCTCGGTCAACGGACAATCAGCCAAAAAAGATATTTATGCAGTGGTAATTAAGAGTACGGTAGTGTCGCTGTGGGGAGGTGTCGAGAAGACCAGGCTGAGTCGGAGCCGGCATCTCGGAATTTCCGCCACGCCCTTCCAAATGTTGACAGCTCCTGTTTGCTACTCGCAATGCTCATATCATAGTGCTAACGCATGTATAGGCTATTGTGTAAAACAGGTATATTTTCTGTCGATAGTAGATCACAATACAGTGTTGAGGTAGTCTAATTCATGAATGAGTTCGCTACGTAGTTGAAATGTATCGTTCCGCAACCCCAACCCTAACCCTACGTACCCCAACATCAACATTCAGGTCAGCACTCCGCAACCTGCGCTCAAGGTACCACGACACCAAATCAACAACAGTCCAAATGCAAAGGCACCTACGATCGAAGGAGACCCCAGCCTCCTTCACCTCTCTCTTCTAGTTCAACAGAATCGCCACCCACCTCCTCCCCATCTCCTCCCTCGCTCGCTCCGCCTCCCTCAGTTCCAACACACACCCTCCCGCGCCCTCCCCCTTTCCCCGCAAAACATCAATCACGATCTCCAGCGCGACCCCAATTCCCGGCGGCGCGGTGCTCTTCGTGGTCTCCAAGCAGTACGCCACGCTGCGCACGATGCGCCGCACGGCGTGCTGCCAGTGGGCCTGGGGCGCGAGAGCCGTGAAGCGCTCGGTTCTCGGGGAGGGAGGGAGGTAAGGCAGGCTGTGGGTCTGCGCGAGCCCGGCGTGGATGCCTTCGAGCGAGGACCAGACCATTGTCTCGAGGGACCAGAGCAGGGTGATCAGGGCGGCGAGTTTGGGGGACGGGAAGTGCAGGTTTGGGGGCTCGGTGGCGGATTCCCAGTAAAGTGGGCCTGGGTGTTTGGTTTGGAGCGTGTGGTGGAAGTGCGCGAGGTCGTCGTCGATGTCGAGCAGGCGGCTGAGGATTGTGAGGAGCGTGGGGAGGCTTTGCGAGAGTGGTTTGAGGGCTAGCGTGTCGGCTTTTTGGAGCAGGGCGGGGCCGCGCGCGAGGATGTCGGCGAGGGCGTGCAGGTCGTCTTTCGGGTGGAGTTCCCAGGGGACGGTGAGCCATTCGCGTGTGCTGAGGAAGTTGGGGCGGCGTTGTTCGAAGCCGTAGAAGATCTGTTGGGCAGGTGTCAGCGGTGTGTGAGGGCTGGGCGTTAGATTTGATGGTGCTTCTTACTCCGTGCAGCCGGATGGCGAGAAACAGCTCATGCCCGACTCCGTCGCGATGTGCTTTGGCGCCGCGCATCTGCACTAGTCGGACGCAAGCACGACGATGCCACTCGTAGGCTGCGCGGCATTTGTCAGGGCATTCGATGACCTCGAACACTGCCAGGGCAAGGCAAGCTCCGAGTGTTTCGTCCTCAAGGATAGCGTCTGGGGCTCGCAGGGCATTCCGAACTTCTCGCAGTCCCTCAGAATACAAGTGCCGGCTGAAATCGATTAGGGCAGGATTGCTATCGCTGCGGGCTAACCAGGCGGCACAACAAGCTAAGGGTGAGGCTTTGAGTGGGGTTGAGGTTGCGGCGAAGTGTTGTAGGGTCGGAATCCATATTTGGATAAGAGCGATATCGGTTGGTCGATCGGACTTGAACAGATTTACTGCGTGTGAGAGCAGCTGTTGTTGCATGTGACTAATGTTCGAGACCCTTTATGGCATTGTGAAGGCTCAGGAGGCATAACGCGGCGTGGGTTGAGCCAGACTGATAGCCCGCGATTCAGGATCGACAACGGTGCTATGATAGGGCGTGGCAATTTTTCGTGCAAGCAACGTCTCATCGACCGGGCTGGTGGGTGCTTTGGCGGCTTCTTTCCTAGGCTTACGGTACACGCTTTTGTGCGACCCAGGATCGTTGACCACAAAAGTAAACGTGCCTGGGAAACGACACTCACGATCGTCTCCCTTTGCAGCGGGCACACTGTGGACGCGAGAAATCGCACTGCTTGACGTAAGCGATATCTCAATCACGAGGCTAGAGAGAAGGGGACACACCGTCACTCGCCGCTTCTTGCAAGACTCGCAGCCGCGGACACGCTTTGGCACGCCGACCATGCTGAAGAAATTTGGGATGCATGTGTGCGAAAAGCGAATGCAATGCTGCGGGCGGAGGTAGCCAATTCTGGTCACATTGCGAGCATGGAAGAAGGCTGCCTGAGTGATGGTTTGTGGTGGAGCTGCAATGTTTGCGCTAGGCCCAATGTGGTGCCATTGCGTGCAGGGTCTCAGCCCAGCGATCCACTCTGGCGGATTCGCGTTTCGTTATCAGCGTTTGCTGACAATAATAAGACGTTACGACTGAATGATTTCTTCAAACTAACCATGCTTGGTGTCATCCTTAACGGTATGATTCAACGGTCGTCAGGATGTGAAGATGCCTCGCCAACGGAGACGCCGTTGAAGTCTTGCTATAAGTACGGTCGGCACGTATGGTGGCCTATTCATCATTCCGTCTGACAGCTTTACTATTCATCAAACATTTCCTTGTCCTTCGAATATCTGTGTCTGCAAAGATGGTATCCGCTCTGTCAAGTCTAGGCGTAGCGACTCTTTGCTTGTTAATTCCAACGATGCTTGCTTGCGTTTTCGTCTGCTACAAGCAGCGTAGATCTCCAGCACCAGCAGCTTGGTTCTTGTTGGTCCTCGTATGCTTGAGTTAGTTCAAATAGTGATGCTCACGACCTTCTGCCCATCGTTAATCGACCAACAGTCCGCATCGCAGGCGCAACCCTCTCCTCTCTAACCCCCAACCCCAACGTCGGCGTCGACGCCGCAACATTCGCCCTCCTGAGCGCCGGCGGCCTACCCTTACTCCTATTGATGGTCTTACTACTCAGCCAAATGTACCCTCCCACCTCTCGATCACCTCACCAAAATGACGCTAACCTCCCGTCCAGCGCCAAGACCGATTTTCCAAGCGACCAACGCGCCCACTACGCCATCGTCGTCCTGCGCCTGCTATCCCTGACGACCCTCGCGCTCACCATCGCGGGCGTCCGCATGCACGCGCAGAAAGACAGCCCCGATGTCGTGCGGATCGGCCAGCGACTCGCGGAAGCCGGGGCGATCGTCTCGCTCGCTCTGCTGGGGGCTAGCTTTTGTGGGGATGGTTTTCTCTGGTGCAGATATGGACCCGCCCTGGAGAGGAACAGTCGGAGGGTGCGAGTTTCGCGTATTTGTCTAGTGTCAATGTCCGCGCGCTAATCGGTGCTTCAGATCTTGGCTGCGAATGTCGTGGCGAGCGTCTTCTTGACTATTAGACTCGTTTACTTCTGCCTGGCGATTTTCACGGCGGAGAGGGTGGGCTCGCGATGGAATCCTATCTCGGGGTCTGTGGCTGCCTTGGTCTGCATGGTGTTGATCCCGGAGTTTGTCGTAGTGCTGATTTGCGTTTACGTTGGGCTTACGATTGATGGGTCAATGGGCAAAGACAATGACCAGAACTGCACGCGACGGACCAGCAGCAAGAGTGATGACGAGACGAGTCCGGCGTAGCACCCAGATCTCACCGGCAGCGTGTGCTGAGAAGACAATAACATTACTTTTTGTGATATAACTATAAATATGTAATCCAACCACCCCCGCTATCACGTCGACTCCGCCTGCAAAAACTTCCACAACCGCCCGAACTCCGTCTCCTCGCCCCTCGCCAACAACTCGTACGGATCGCCCCGCTCGACGATCTCGCCCCCGTCCAGCACCACGACCGTGTCGTGGTCCAGGATACTCTCCAGCCTGTGCGCGACGGTGATGATCGTCTGCCCGCCGAAGTTCTGCCTGATGACCTTCTGCATGACCTCGTCCGTGTGCTCGTCGACCGTGCTCGTCGCCTCGTCCAGCACGAGCACCTGGCTCGGGTTCAGCAGCGCGCGCGCCAAGCAGAACAGCTGCTTCTGGCCCTGCGAGAGGTGCAGCTCGGCGATGTCGAACTCGAGGTCGCCGGCGCCCTTTTCTTCAACGAGCTCTAGGAGGGAGACGGTCTCGAGCGCGTCGCAGATGGCGTCGGTGGAATGGATGCCGCGCGGGTCGATGTTGGCGCGCACGGAGCCCTGGATGAAGACGCCGTCTTGCGTGATGGAATTGATGCGCGAGCGGATGTCGTGGCGGGGGAGTGTGGAGATGTCGAGCCCATCGATGAGGATGCGGCCGGCGGAGAGATCGAGCATGCGGAAGAGGGTCATGGCGAGGGAGGATTTGCCGCTGGGAGGGGTGTTAGTGGCCATTCAGTGGATGTGACGAGGATTAATTAGTGTAGCTTACCTTCCTGTACGACCGCAGAGGCCGATCTTGGAGCCCGGCTGGATGTCCAGCGAGAGGTCCTTGATGGCCAGGTGCGTCTGCGAGTAGCCGGCGGAGATCCTGTCGAACTCGATCTTGCCCTGCTGCGGCCAGGTGGTCGGCAGGGTGTAGTTGCTGGCGACGGTCTGCTCCTCGCGCGGCGTCTTCTCCTGGTACTCCTTGATGCGGGCGATGGAGCCGATGTGCGTCTCGAGGTTCGTCCAGAACTGGATCAGCATCTTGATGCTCTGCGTGAAAAGGACGACGTTGTAGAGCGCCACGCCGATGTACGCGGTGTCGGTGCTATCCAGGCAGGCGACGAGGATCATCAGGATGACCGCGATGCCGGCGACCATCAGGTCGAGTGTAAGAGAGAGCCAGCGCTGGATCGCGTACATCATGTAGAAGGGTCGCTGGGAGTACTCGAGAAGTTCGAAGTTCTTCTCTTCCATGGGAGTCTGCCAGCCGAAAGCTCGGATGGAGGGGAGACCTTTAAGGGTGTCGGTGAAATGAGAGAACAGAGGAGCCTTGGCCTCGATGTCGAGGAGACGAAGCTGTCGTGACGTGCGGAGGTAGACTCTCTGAATGCAGTAGAGGAAAATGAAAAGGAAAGGGAAGGAAATGGCTGCGTAGCCTGCGGAGACACCGACGAGGATCAGCTGAGCCAGACAGAGGAAACCCGTCGCTACGACGTTGATGGCTGCGACAGGAAGATCCATGTCGATGAGCTGCAGGTCCTGACTAAAGCGATTAAGGATACTGCCGGTGTCCGTGACCGAAAGGAAAGACATTTTGGCGCCGAGAGTCGTCTGAAGAAGGATGCGGTGAAAGTTGGCACCGGAGATGGGCACCATAGTGACGATGAGCTGGTAGGAACCAGCAAGGAGAGCAATCATGGCAATAAAACCAAGCATTGCATAAATGCCCATGTAGTAGTTCTCTTGCCCGGCAGGATCAGATGAGGTCGCCCACCACTTGAGCCAGATACTCGGGAACGACAGACAGAAGACGAATCCAGCCATGGCGACAATGAAGATCATGGTGGCGGTCCAGCCGACGGATTTAACGTAGTAAAGGTACGTAGCTGTGTCTCCCTCCTGGCGAGACTTGTCGTGCTCCTTGACGGCTTCTTCCTTTTTCAACGGAATGTCGCGAACAGTAGGGATCACGGCAACGACAGGGTTATAGTTCCAGTCAGGGACATTCAAAGCGAAAGAAGCGACGTAGCCACCCTTCTTGTCGAGAGTCTCAAAGTCACCGTTCTCGGTAACGTGGCCTTCGGCATCAAGGACAATGATCTGATCAGCGTACGGAACGCGCTTGACCGAAGAGGACGCGACGATGACGGTTGTGCCAATTTCGCGGAGCAAGCCGTTGGTTCCAAGGAGGTTGTGGAAGATCTGGTTTTCGGTGGAAGCATCCAATCCACTGAAAGGGTCGTCCATCATGATGACAGACTTCCTGGAATAGATTGCTCGCGCGAGGGCGATACGCTGACTTTGACCTCCACTGAGCGCAGTGCCGCCGCTACCGATGATAGTGTCGTCGCCGGCGGAGATCTGTTCGAGATCCTTGTCAAGAGCGCATGCGCGCAGCACTGTTGTGTACCACTTCGCATCGTAGTCAAGCATTGCAGTGATACTGTCACGGATGCTGACGTTCATGTGCCACGGGGACTGGGAGCAATACGCCATAGAGTCGACGTGAGCGTTCAACGAGCCACCCATGCAAGGAACCTCGCCCAGGAAAGCTTGCAGCAGAGTCGACTTGCCAGACCCAGAGGGACCGATGAGCATGGTGAAAGTGCCGGGAGCGATGCTCGCGGAGACCTCCTTGAGGATTGGCTCTTTCTCGGTGTCCCAACCGAAGCTGGCTTTGTGCACGTTCAGTGCGTCGGAACCAGACAAAGTCAATTGGCTGTCTTCTGATCTTAGAGGCTTGGACTCAAGCTCGATGTCGTTGTATTCGGAGACACCGCTGACGGAGACTGCGGTGGCGCTGAGGTGACCCTTCTTGGCTTTCGGACCAGATGAGGAAGCAGCGCGAGTTGGCTGCACAACGTCCTTGTTCAAAAATTCCTCAATGCGGGCGAAGGATCCAGCGGACGCGGCAAACTGCATGAGAGCCATGACCAGGGTCAGCAACGGGTCCGTTCCAAGGGCAAAGATAGAGAGCGACGTGTAGATTTTGGAAGTAGAGATGGCGCCGTTCGAAAGGGCAACGAACGTGCCGATGGTCGCGATGGGAGAGAAGACGCGCGCTAGCCATGCGAAAGCCATGTTGACCACGAGGAGCTTTCTGAACATTGCAGAGTCGCGCATCTCATCCATTCGAAGGCTGTGCAGTGAGTTCATGAGGACGTTCTCAAGTCCCATCATCTTGATGCCCTTAAGTGAGCTTAGCATGCTTCCGGTTGAAGAGAGGCGCTTCTCAATCGCCTTCAGCCAGTTGGCTTGATGCTGTCCGATGCCGCCCATGGCGACGAGAGAAGCAAGGAGGGCGAAGACCATCACACCGACGTTCACTGCAACGGCGACGCCGAGCTCCTGTTGCAACATGAAGATGGCGAGGCCAATTTCGATGGGATTCGCAACCATGTCCGTGATCGTAGACCAGCCTTGGACGATACGTTCAACATCCGCACTCATAAGAGTGACGGAGTTAGCTGGGTCGGCATCTGTGAGCGACAACCCCGTCGCCTTGCGGTAAATCATCGACACGAGTCCTCCACGAAGCATAGTGATCGCTCGGTAAGCGCGGTGCTGGTGCTGACTCAGAGAGACAGCCATGCCTGTGTAGACGAGGAAGTAAGCACCGATGAGGGCATACCCGACGTTGTTGTTGTACTCTGTGGGCTCATTGCTTGAAACGGCAAGAGCGCGTTTGAGCAATACCGGCTGGGCGAACGTGAACCCAATCAGCGCGAGTCGCGCCGGCGCAGCGGAGAGAAGAGGCCACTTGAGTGTCGTGATAGCTGTGCCTAGGAGAGACGCCTTTCCTTTGGCTTTGTTTGCGTCCCATGTCTGAGAAAGCATGTGGTGACTGTTTCTGGCTTTCAGAGAGTTGTCTAGAACGGGCAGGTCGCCAACATCGAGGGTATTGGAGTAGCCACGAAGGAAGATCGGGTTGATCCACCAGAACAGGGCGCGATTGACCATGTCAGCCCTTGCTTCGGGGCTGGCATCATGGTAAGGAGATCCAGGGATCTGTTGTTTCGGCAAAGATTCGAACACAAACGCGAGAATCTTGACGACAAACACAAGAGTGTAGAGAATGGCAATGCGGTGGGACACCGCAGAGTAGTCCTGGCGAAGCCACAGCGTGCGAACGCAAGCGATGTCGCAAAGGATGGAGACAAAAAGATACAATTGGTGAAGGAGTGAAGGCCGAACAGAACGTGTGTGTTCAAAGAAAGAGACGAGTCCGAGAAAGAGGCAGCTGACGCCAGCGACTGCGTTTGCGGCGACGGATGCTTTGGTGCTAGTCGAGCCTGGAGTTGCCCAGATTCCAGCCAGGGCAAAATAGAAGACCGCGACGCAAGTCCAGCAGAACTGTGACCAAAGTCAGCGAGATACTAGAGAGAGGAAGCAGGCGAAACGCACAGCCTTGGGAGCCGCGATCCATGCTGATGCTGTTGTAACGGGTGACTTGAGTAAAGAAAGGAAGCGAACGGCAGCGATTAATACGGTCAACAACACCGGCAAGAGAATGAGGATCGATTCTTCGAAAAGCAGAGGGAAGTCGAAGCCGCCGCGGCACTCATGCGCGTACAGCTGCACGGTGTTGTCGATGCGGACGCAGTCGGCCATGGCTGGTATCACGCCTCGAGGACGGTCAAGAGGTGCGAGTTGTGGTGGGAGTGTTGCCGACCCCGTTCACCCCATCGATCGTCGAAGGTCCAGACTGGCGTAATGGAATGTAATCGCAACAGAGGGAGTGACGCGACGGAAGACACCAGCTTCGGCTCAAGCAGACGGCAACATCGCAACGGAGGCGAGAACCGACATGCCGGGTGAGGGCGAGCCACTGATCAACGTACTACCAAGGCCGGGGTGGCGGCTAAGAGACCGTGTCAGGGGATAGAGCTATTTGACATGAATAGTGGGACGTGTGATGTACACAAACCCCATTCTTCCGACGTAGGAGGCAGCGCTAGCTCCAACAATGCTCCTAGTGGGGCTGCTAAGCCGGGGTGGCACAGCAGTGACAAGCGGACGGTGCGGTTGGGGCGCGGGATGGCAAATTGGCATGCCTGCTATGCGGTGCACGGCGTGGGCGTGCGTGGTGGCATGGCGGAGGGTTGCGCAAGAAAACGCCCGAGCGTCCCAAGTGCCTGTCGATCGTGTGGGTCGTCCACGCGCGCACCGCCGCCGGGGGCGTTGAGCGCCAGATGAAATTTCCCGTCGAGATCGAGGTGTGAAACGTGAAGCGCCGATCAAGCTTCACGCGGCGGTTGTGAACGCTCGCCCGTGCGAGTCGCGGAGGCAAGGCGACGTTGCCACTGCAGCGCTCTGCTTGCACGCTGGCGCGCATGCTGGTCGCTGACATGTATGTCCACGGCACAAGGCCCGACGTCTGAACAAACTCGAGGTGGCACGCGGAAGCCGGGAACCGCCTTAGCGCCAGCAGGAGGTTCTGCTCTGCCGGTAGCGAGTCGGCGCCTCGCAGATCGATGCGCGCAGGGGCGGGCTCTAATCGCCCACATAGGAAAGTGTACAAGCGATTAACGACAGGGGTTCGGAGCACAGGCCGGTGGCAGCGTCCAGAATCGTCACACGTCAGCCCGAACTTGAGCCACTGCTACTGCTGCATGCGGCGTTGGCGCCGCCCTAACGCCTTCACCGTCGGCGGCCCGCCCGTGTTCCCGCGCTAGCGCCCCGCGGCCCGAGTCGCCTGCGCCCCAGCCGGGCGCCGCCCGCTCCTCGCCGGTAGCCATTATTCAGACCTCCAGAGCGACTACTGTAGCTTGGCGCAAGGACCGTCGTTTGCTGGCGGTGGAGCTCCTCAATACCTCCGTGCAGCGTAAGGATGGAGGCACGGGAGGCCACGCTGCAATTGGATGCTGGGCCCGGCAGCGCCGGGTGCGAGAGGGTGTGCCACCAGCGAAGGCGCGCGCGGTTCGAGCAATTTGAGAACTCGAGCACCCTTGCAGTCCATGGCAGATGCATCTCTTCGATCGGCGTTGATCTAGACGGAGCTCGCCCTTCCGACCTTCCTACGTCTTTCATACGACCTCGATCTCTTCGTCGCTCGTGAAAGCCCTCGTCTGCTTGTTCGCTCGTCCATGTATTCCCCATACCCTTAACGCCATTACTACACTATTATTAATTGCATACATTTGCATCCTAATCACGCAGCCGCCGACATGGAGCGATCAGTACAGTGCTGCTTACCTTCTTTCCCCAACACTGCTTCCAGCAGCACTACTCCCAGGACACCCGCATCCTTGCCCGTATCGTTGACCGAACATGATCTCGACCTCCTCAGAATTTCTTACCAAAGCACTGCTGCCATCGATGCCCTGCTCATCAAAGCCTGGGCAGTGGTGCTCCGATGCTACACTGGTTCCGACGAATTATGCTTCGGCTACCAGAGGGAGCACGCCGGTGACGACGCACACATTCAGAACCACATTGTGACACTGAGCATATCAGACGAAGACCAAGTCGTCGAGCTACGGAGCAGAGAGATCTCTGCCTCTCCGACCACCCAGCTCGATTTCGCCACATACAACACAGTCTTCCTCCGGCAATCCGAGAAGGAAGACATCGACTTCTCTACCGACTTCGCATCCGCAATCCCCGAAAACTGTCGCATCCGTTTCTGCATCGAGGACGTCTTCGGCGTCCCCGCACTCAACCTCGAATATTGGCGCGATGAGATGTCCACCGGACACGTCACCTGCATTGCTCAAGTGCTGAGCCAGATCATCAGCCAACTGCTCGCTTTCGACGACCGCCAAATCGGCGCGCTCGACTACTTCACCCCACAGGACAGCAGGCGCGTCGCGAAGTGGAACACTTCCATGCCGCCGACCCGCGACAGCTGCATCCACGAAATCGTCCAGAAACAATGCCGCAAGTGGCCCGTAAAGGAAGCCATTTGTGCGTGGGACGGTGTTTTCACATTCGGGGAACTCGACTCGATTACTTCTCGCATCGCGAGCTACTTACAAAGCCGGGGCGTTGGACCTGAGACAATGGTTCCGCTTTGCTTTGAGAAAACGGTTCGTCATGTCGATCTTCCAACGCTTATCCTCCGAAAGTTTGCAGGCACGAGGCGGCTCTTTTGCGAGCTATTGAAACGGTTTTGAAAGAAAGAGATTTCAAGAAATTCATCAAATGAGGACTTCTGACTATTGTTTCTCTCATTTATGGGGAAGAGCAGGGTGCTACCCTCCGCTCTACACCTTCAAGATCAATTCTCGACTTGGAGAGCCTTTGTCCTGCAAACTTTCGAATAGGCAGCGGATACCCATCAACGGAGCCTCCCGAGCTAACTTTCTATCTCAGAAATGGTACACTATCGCAGTCTATTCCGTGCTGAAAGCGGGCGGCGCGTTCGTCCCCTTAGACCCTTCGCACCCAGAATCGCGTCTCCGCTCCCTCATTGAGAAGGTCGGAGCCAAAATTGTGCTTTCTTCATCAGCGCAACAATCGAAGGTTGCACTCGCGACAGAACAACCTGTAATTGCTATCGATGATGACCTGCTGGCGAAGTGCTTTTCCTCGACGCTCAAAAACGAGGTCACGCCCGGCAATGCCGCCTACATCATCTTCACTTCCGGCTCGACCGGAGAGCCCAAAGGAACAGTCGTGGAACACCGAGCCTTCGCCTCCAGCTGTTCCGCTCACACAGATGCTTTGCGGTTGACGCCAGAATGTCGCGTTCTGCAGTTCGCCGCGCACACGTTCGACGCCAGTCTGGTTGACATCCTCAGCTTGCTCATGAACGGCGGAACCGTGTGCATCCCCAGCGAAGAATCTCGCGTCAACGACCTCGCTGGCGCCATCAACAGCTTGAACGTCAATTACCTCGGACTGACGCCGTCGGTGATCGAGTTTTTGACTCCTGTTATGGTTCCCAACGTGCACACGGTCACTCTGGCTGGCGAAGCTATGTCAGTCAACCAAAGGGACACCTGGTGTCACCTCAACCTCGTGAACGGCTTTGGGCCTACGGAAACGAGCATCACTTCGGCTGGTAATCCCAACGTGACGCGCGAGACGGACGTCAAAGACATCGGCCTTCCAGTCGGAGGCAAGTGTTGGATTGTGTCCGCAGACGACCACCACAAAATGATGCCCGTCGGTAAGCGGCTCCAGCCTCTAATCAATCTCATTCGGACCCCCCACTAACACCTCCCTGCAGGCGCCGTCGGCGAAATGCTCGTCGAAGGCCCCTCGCTCGCCCGCGGCTACCTGCACAACCCGGACAAGACCGCCGAAGCCTTCATCTACGCCCCCAACTGGGCGACCGACAGCAACGAGGCCGGCGAGAAGCGCCGCTTCTACAAGAGTGGCGACTTGGTAAGGTACAACTCCTCTCTGGGAACACTGACCTACATCGGCAGGAAAGACACGCAGGTCAAGCTGCACGGCCAGCGCGTCGAGCTCGGCGAGATCGAGAGCCGCCTGACGGCCGACGTCGACGTGCAGCTTGCGCTCGTGCATGTGCCGCGCGCCGGCTATGCGAAGGGAAAGCTCGTGACGATTTTCTGCTTCGCGGGCGCGAACCACACCGAGGCGCGCGAGCTGGTGCTGGAGACGGAGTCGGAACAGAGGGTTGTGGGGCTGCGGCAGCGGATTGGCGCCGTGCTGCCGACGTACATGGTTCCTGGCGTCTGGCTGGGCGTGGAGTCTATGCCGCTGCTCACGTCTGGCAAGCTTGATCGCAAGAAAGCTGCGAAGTGGCTGGAGGAGATGGAGGAGGACCCGCAGTTCGAAGTCGAGGGCGACGGGCCGCTCGACGAGTCCCAGTACACGCCTGCCAACGAGACCGAGAGGCTCCTGGCGGAGGCATGGAGTCGCGTCCTGAACATCCCAGTCCACCGCCTGAAGTTGACGGAGAACTTCCTGAAACTCGGCGGCGACTCTTTGACTGCCATGACGTGCACGAGTTTGTGCAAGAAGGCCGGTCTTGGGTTGACCGTGCAAGATATCCTGCGCCGTCACTCCATTAGGGATCTGGCTCTGCACACGTCGGCGATCCAATCCCCGACGTTCTACGAAGAGAAGATCGAGGAGAAGTTCGATCTCTCGCCCATCCAGTACCTGCACTCGCTCGTTCGCGCCGAGCACGAGGGATACTTCAACCAGAGCATCCAGACTCGCGTCCACGAAACGATCAGTGAGGCCCAGCTCCGCACAGCCATTGAAGCCCTGGTCACTCGCCACAGCATGCTCCGCGCGCGTTTCTCGCATGAGGGACCTGAGCGCAAGATGCAGCAGCGCATTACTCAGGACGTCGATAACTCTTACCGCTTGAACCACCAGGACGTTGAGAGTGAAGGTGAGGTCGAAGGCATCATTTCCACCAGCCAGCAGTCGATCGACTGCTTTGTTGGACCTCTGCTTTCTGTCGATCTGATTAATGTCCCCGGTCAGAGCCAGATTCTTTCTCTGGTTGGCCACCATCTCGTCGTCGACATCGTTTCGTTCCGCCTCATCCTTGAAGACTTGGAAGAACTCATCCAAGAGCCTACCAAGTCTTCGACCGCCTCGATGCCCTTCCAAATGTGGTCCGCCAAGCAGACGGAGCAAGCGGAGCTGGACGAGGAGGTTAAGAACGAGCTCGAAGTCGCGCCGCCGCACAACTTCAACTTCTGGGGCGTCGACGAATCGATCAGCTATGGAGAAGTCGAGATCTCCGCTTTCGAAGTCAGCCAGGAGAGCACATCGCTTCTCCTGACGGGCTGCCACGAGAGCCTGCACACCGAAACCGTCGATCTGCTCCTGGCGTGTATGCTCCATTCTTTCGCGCAGGCATTCCCTGGCGGTCCCGTGCCCGTGATCAACAACGAGGGTCATGGACGCGAGCCGTGGGATCCCTCGATCGACATTTCGCGCACAGTCGGCTGGTTCACGACCCTATACCCCATCTGGGTGCCAGGACTGTCTGCCGACCAGGACCTGCTGCAGACCGTCGCGCACGTGAAGGACTCTCGCCGCCGCGCGTCTGATAATGGCCGTGCTTTCTTTGCGCACCGTACACTCTCAGCTGCTGGCCGCAATAAGTTCCCTCACCCGGTTCCTATGGAGATGTCGTTTAACTACTTGGGCCAGAATAGAGACCTGCAGAACCAGAAGGGCCTATTCCAGCTTGCAGACACCATGGTTGGCGAGACTCGTGAGGGCGGTGGTGCCGCTGATTTTGGTCGCGACACCCCTCGCTTTGCGCTCTTCGAGATCTCTGCTGCCGTTATTGAGGGCCAGCTGCGCTTCAACTTCTCCTACGGAAGGTCTATCAAGCACAAAGACCAGGTGCAGGTGTGGCTGAAACACTGTCAAGCCCTCCTCGAGCAGCTTCCTCACCAGCTCCTCGCGGCTCCTCCCACCAAGACCGTCAGCGATTTCCCGATGCTCAAGATGAGCAGCGATCAGCTGGAGCAGATCGAGTCCGGTATCATGCCCAGGTACGGGATCACGTCTCTGCACGCCGTCGAGGATATGTACCCCTGTACGCGCATGCAGCAGGGTATTCTTCTCAGCCGGTGCCGGAACCCTCTGCTCTACGCCGTGCACACCACTTTCGAGGTTCGCGGTCTGGGCTCTGAGAAGAACACTGTCTTCCGCATTCTTGCTGCCTGGTCTAAGCTCATCGCGCACCACTCGATGCTCCGAACAATCTTTGTTGACAGGCTCACGCCGTCTACGCCCTTTGGACAGGTTGTGCTGAAGGACATCGGATATCTGCAGCCTGCTCTTCTGACATGCGAGGATGAGGAACAAGTCATGGCCACTTTCGCCAGCCGCGACATCGTGCCTTACCACGACTCTCACCGCTTCTCCGTCTGCACTGCTACGAAGTCTGGAGCCGTTTTCTGCAGACTGGAAATGAACCACGCTGCTATGGATGGCGCCTCGATCTCCATCCTCTTGAACGACCTCAGGGAAGCTTGTGCGGAGAAGTTCGTCGACGGACCCAAGCCGGAGTTCAAGGAGTTCGCGAAGCACCTCCAGAAGCAGTCGTCCGCGGAAGCGATGGACTTCTGGACCTCCTATCTCGACAACACCCGCCCCTGCCACATCCCTCTCAACCCCAAGGGCAACAGTCTGACCAACAGAACTTCGATCCACACCTCGCGCGTCGAGTTCAGCGACTTCGACCGTCTCCACCGCTTCTGCGAGACTGCCGGCATTACCCAGTCGACTGTCTTCAACGTCGCCTGGGGTCTCCTTCTTTCCTTCCTGACCCAGTCTGACGACGTATGCTTCGCCTACACGACTTCGCTTCGCGATGCCCCGGTCGAAGGAGTTGACGCCATGATCGGCCCAGTCATGAACCTGAACGTCTGCCGCATCAAGCTCCCCAGCGCGGACGCCAACGCCACTCTCTTCGATGTCCTTCAGCAGACGCAGAACGATTTCACTCAGTCGCTGCCGCATCGCGCGTGTTCGTTGATCGACGTGCTTCATCAGATGAAGATGGCCAATGTCTCGCTGTTCAACAGCGGCGTTTCTTACAGGAAGCTCCCACCGCAGCAGGATGCCAGCGATCACCAGTCAGTGGAGTTCGTCCAGAAGGGCTACATTCATGATCCGGCCGAGACTGCTGTCTATGTCAACGTCGAGGCCTCTGATTCTTCCGCCACCATCGAGCTGAACCACTGGACCGAATGCCTCTCCAACTCCCAGGCAGACCTCATCGCCAAGCTGTACGTGGAGAAGATTGAGGACGTCATCCGTGACTCCGAGCACCAGCAGATTGTCTCTCGCTTGCGCCAGATGGGCGACGAGGAGAAGTCGTTCTTCGAAGACCAAGACACCACGCCGTGGGTGAACGACGTCGCTGGCGTCGAACCCTGCCTCCTGCCGACGATCAGCGATCCTGAGCCTGCGACCGAAGAGACCGAAGTCCACTCGTTCGTCCACTTGGCCGTGCAGCAGCCCGCGAAGCTCTTGCAGTTCTGCAAGGAGAACGACTTCGACGCCGCGCTGGTCTACCAGTTTGTCTGGGCGATCGTGCTTCGTCTCTACTCCGGCGTTCCTGAGACGTGCTTCGGCGTTCTGGACAGGTCGCGCGAGAATCACCGCCTGGAGAACCGCAAGGTGAACACTGATGACACCACACCGATTCTGCAGGCGCTGCAGCAGTTGAAGATCGATTCGGCCAACCGCTCCAAGGCATGGATCTCGGCCACGAAAGCCATGCAGCCCGAGGCCACAGAGGACATCCCCTTTAACACTGTCGTCTGCGCTCAATCAGGAGAAGAGGCCTCCAGCACAGCCACTATCAACCGCCTCTTGTCCGGCGGCAGCTTCAGCGCCATCCTGCTGAACCCTGGCCCGCTCACTCGCCGTTCTGCGCATGTCAAGCTGCACTACTCCAAGAACCTCGCGAGGGACTACGTCGAGTCGATCACTGACTGCTTCCTGCACGTTCTCACCCAACTCCCGATGAAGGCGCTTCAGTCGATCGGAGACTTGGACTTCGTCGACGACAAGGCTTGCCGCCAGTACCTGCAGTGGAGCGCGCCAGTCCCGCAGACTGATGAGCGCTGTGCACACACGATTATCGAAGAGCGCGCTCTTCAACACCCGTCAGCGCCTGCAGTCAGCGCCTGGGATGGTAGCCTTGACTACTCGGAGCTTCTGGCGCTCACCACGAAATTTTCTCAGAAGCTGCGCATGCTCGGCGTTGGTCCCAATGTATTCGTTGCTTGCCTGTTCGACAAGTCCATGTGGGCCGTTGTCGCTCAGCTGTCTGTCATGCAAGCCGGAGGCGCGTTCGTCTCCCTCGACCCTACGCATGGCGAAGAGCGCCTGCAGACCCTCGTTCGTCAGCTGAATGCACCTCTCGTACTCTGCTCGGCTGCTCATCTTGACATTGCGTCCCGCATTTCCGACGTGGCTATCGCCGTTGAGAACGAAGACATCGAGAATGCGCCGGAGCCTCTCGCTCACACAGTCGTCGACACCCTGCCCACCGACCCTGCGTACGCCGTTTTCACTTCCGGTACAACAGGCACCCCCAAGGCAACCGTCGTCGAGCACACTGCTCTCACCGTCTCTGCCGCGAACTGGGCCCACCTTGGCTTCAACGACAACGCGCGTGTCTTCCAATTCTCGGCATTTACGTTCGACGTCTCCGTCATGGACGTCTTTTTCACCCTCCTTAACGGCGCCTGCATCTGCATGCCTAGCGAGAGCGACCGCATGAACGACGTCGCGGGCGCGATCAACCGGTCTGGTGCGACGCTCATGTCGTGTGTGCCCACCCTCTTCGCTACCATCAACCCGGCTTCGGTCCCTACTCTTCAGTACCTCATCTCTGGAGGCGAGAAGATGTCGGCCGCTTTCATCGAGCAATGGAAGAGCCGCCATCTCGTCAACGCCTTTGGCCCGTCGGAGACCACAGTTATCGCTACCGTCAGCCTGAAGTCCGACGGAAAGGGCAACCTCGTCAACACCGACGGCACCGACATCGGTTTCCCGCAATGCGGACGCGCGTGGATCACCGACCCGGAGAACGTCGACAAGCTCATGCCCCGTGGCGCCGTCGGCGAGCTCGTGATGGAAGGCCCCAACGTCGGCCGCGGATACCTCAACAACGACGAGAAGACCAAGCACTCCTTCATCCGCGATCCCGCGTGGTCGCGCGACGTACGCCTGCATCCCATCTTCCGCCAGGACCCGACGCCGGAGCGCCAGCGCATGTACCGCACTGGTGACCTGGCGAGGTTCAGCCCGACTGGGTCGTTGACTTTCTTGACGAGGAACGACACTCAGGTCAAGCTCAAGGGCCAGCGTGTGGAGCTGGAGGAGATCGAGCACCACAGTTCTGTCTTGGCCAATGCTGATGTGCTTGTCGATATCGTCAAGCCGAAGGAAAACACGATGGCCGCTGGTCTGGCTGCTTTCTTCGTCAGCCCTGTTGAGTCTGGCGAGGCTGCGGACGGAGTACTCCTGCCCATGACACCAGCAAGATCTGCCCTCGTCGAGAGCCTCCGTGAGGGTCTGCCACACCATCTCCCGCTCTACATGGTGCCGACGTTCTTCTACCCCGTCCGCTACCTCCCCCGTACCACCTCTGCCAAGTTGGACCGTCGCGGACTCCAGACCATGGCGGCTTCTCTGACGAAAGAACAAATGAGACCTTACGCAAGCACTGCCAGCGCGACCACCGACGCCCCAAAGACCGGTCTCGAACCCCAGATGAGAGAGTTGTGGGAGACCGTCATGCGACTTACGCCTGGCTCTGTGACCGACAGCGACACCTTCTTCGCTCTCGGTGGCGACTCCTTCGCAGCAATGAACCTCGTGAGCGCTGCTCAGGCTAGTGGCCTCTCGCTCACTGTGGCCGATATTTTCACACATCCTGGTTTGGCCGAGATGTGTGCGGCTTGCAAGAGGAACAACCCGCTGCAAACCATCAAGCCCGCCACCATTGAGCCGTTCTCGCTCATCCCCGCCGACGCTCCTCGCGAGGAGGTCCTGGCCGATGCTTCTGAGGTTTGCGGCGTCGAAGTCGAAGCGATCGAGGACGTCTACCCTTGCAGCCCGGTCCAGGCTGGCCTCATCACATCTTCGACCAGCAAGCCCGGAGCCTACGTCGTTCGCTCGATCTACCGCCTCGCGCCCCAGATCGATCTTGCGAAGTTCAAGGCCGCTTGGCAGAAGACTGTCAATGACCTTCCGATTCTGAGGACTCGCATTGTCCACACGGCTGATGCTGGGTTCTGCCAGGTTGTCCTTCGTGAGGCACCCATTGCGTGGAAGTATCAGAAGACGGTGCCGAAGCACTCTGACAGCGTGCCTGCGCTGCCCTCGACCGAGGGTGATGTGCTCACTGACTACGCTATCGTTGAAGACGGCTCCGAGCGCTTCTTTGCTTGGTCGCTGCACCATGCTGCCTACGACGGCTTTAGCATTGGTCTGATGTTGCAGCACTGTCAAGAACACTACATGGATCTCGCTGCGCCAGAGCACCAGCCCACGCCGTACAGCTTCTTCATCGACTACTTGAGCAAGAGCGACAACACCGCTTCAGACGAGTTCTGGAAGTCCTACCTCGCGGATTTCAAGACGCCCGCTTTCCCTCGTGTCAAGGATACCTCCCGCCAGATCGCTGCGGGATCTCGCCAGTACAACAACATGGAGATCTCCAACATCTCCAACACCGATGTCACGCTCCCTGTCATGATCCGTGGCGCTTGGGCTCTTACCATAGCCGAACAATCCGAGTCGACTGACGTCTGCTTCGGAGAGACTCTGATGGCTCGCAACATTGCCCTGCGCGGTGTCACGAACATGGCTGGACCTGTCCTCACGACCGTCCCCACGCGCGTCCAAGTCGACAAGCAAACCTCGATCACCTCCTACCTGCAGAAGATTCAACAGCAGACGATCGATGTCATTCCTCACCAGCACGCAGGCGTTCAGCGTATCCGCCGCCTTGCAACGAGCACGTCGGCTGCCTGCGAGTTCCAGAACCTGCTGGTTGTCCAGGCCGACGACCAGCCGTTGGAGAAGTCCATGTGGGAGTTCAACGACGTTCAGGCTGGTGAGGAGTTCTTCACTCACCCCTTGGTGGTTGAGTGCAAGGTTGCTGGATCGCAGATCAAGACCACTGCTCATCATGACGACCACGTAATCGCAGCCAGCCAAGTCAATGGTCTGATTGCTCGCTTCAACTTCATCTTGAAGCAACTCGTTGAGCTTCCCAAGAGCTCCGATCTCGTCGTGGGCAACATCGACCTTGTCAGCCCAGCAGACAAGCAGCAGATTCTGGAGTGGAACACTGATCGCATTGACCCGATCGAGAAGACCATTCAAGACCTCGTTTACGAGCAGTGCGCCTCTCAGCCAGACGCAGATGCAATCTGCGCCTGGGACGGGAACCTCTCCTACCGCGAGATGTGCGATCACGCAGCGGTCTTCGCCCACTACCTCATCTCTCTCGGCCTCAAAAAGGAGATGTTTGTCCCTGTCTGTATGGACAAGTCGGCCTACATGGTCGTTGCAATTTTGGGTGTGCTCGCCGCTGGCGGCGCATACGTGCCGCTTGACCCGGCTCACCCAGCGAGCAGGCACGAGGAGATCATCGCCGACGTTGGAGCCGAGTTCGTCATTTGTCTGCCCAAGTATAGCCAGAGGTACTCCAGGAAGGTCGGAACGGTTCTCGCCATCGATCGCAGCGTGTTCGACTCCATGAAGTCTCCCAGCAAGCGCCCGCTCAACCGCTCCAGCAGCACCAACATGGCTTACGCGCTCTTCACTTCTGGCAGCACTGGCAAACCCAAGGGTATTGTCACCGAGCATGCCTCTTTTGTCACGAGTGTTAGCGCTTTCGCCCCGGTCATTCACCTTGGTCGCGGCACTCGCGCGTTCCACTTCGCTTCGTTGACTTTCGATGCCGCCGTCATGGAAATTTGGGGAACGCTCATCTTCGGTGGATGCGTCTGCATCCCTAGCGAGGAAGACAGACTGAACGATGTCGCTGGAGCCATGAACGCTATGGGCATTCACTGGACTTTCTGCACGCCTTCGGTCGCTTCCATCATCGAGCCGACAAGCGTGCCATCCCTCAAGACCTTGGTCTGCGGTGGCGAGATGATCTCTGCAGAGGTTATCAACAAGTGGACGCCTCATGTAGAGGTCATTAACGGCTACGGGCCCACTGAGACCGCAGTTTTCGCGACCTTGGCCAAGATCTCGCCGAAGAGCGAGCCCGCCTGCATTGGTCATGGTATCAAGTCCACCTCTACGTGGGTCGTTGACCCCGATGACCACGACCGCTTGATGCCCGTTGGCTCGGTGGGTGAACTGGCGCTCTCAGGCCGTCCTCTCGCTCGCGAGTACCTCAACAACCCTGCAAAGACCAACGCCGAGTTCATCGAGAACCCCCGTTGGGCTAGCTCCTTCCCTACCACGAGTGCCAGCCGCATCTACAAGACCGGCGACCTGGTCCGCTACTATCCGAACGGCGCCATCGAGTGTCTGGGCCGCAAAGACCACCAGGTCAAACTGCATGGCCAGAGAATGGAGCTCGGCGAGATCGAGTCCCGCCTGAGCCAAATGGACAGCATCCGCCACGCGATTGTCCTCCTCCCCAAGACCGGCCTGATCAAGAAGCGCCTCGTCGCCATCCTCGCCGTCAACGCCGGTGACAAGTCCCTGAAGTCCGCCGGCGACTGCCAGCTCGTCGAGCCCTCCGTCATGCACGCCGCCAAGCTGCCGGAAGTCCAGGCCTCGCTCGAGAAGCAACTGCCAATCTACATGGTTCCCCAGGCCTGGGTCGTCATGCAGTCGCTGCCTATGCTGGTCTCGGGCAAGATTGACCGCAAGCAGATCACGTCTTGGATCGAGAACGTCGACAAGCCGAACTACGAGCGCATCATGAAGGACTACGACGATATTAAGCGCGGCAAGGTGCCTGCTCCTGAGACGAAGGAGAAGGCTGGCGGCGCGACTGCTGTTGATATCCTGAGGGATGTCTGCGCTCAGGTGCTGAACGTTGAGCCGTCGAGTATGGAGTCAGATCGCTCTTTCCTCAGCTTGGGTAAGATTCTGAGATTCAGCCATTCAGCGTCCTTGCAAGCTAACATGTCTTTCTTCTAGGTGGCGATAGTATCACCGGCATGGCCGTGGTGTCCAAGGCCCGCAAGCAAGGCCTCAACGTCCGTCTGCAAGACATCATCCAGACGGACTCGATCGAAGAGCTCGCGAAGCGATCCACTCTCGCCGAGACGTCGAAGAAGCAGCCTACTGGACGCTCTAGGGCTGTCTCTGGCGCAAGCTTCTCGCTTTCTCCTATCCAGGACTTGTACTTCCAGCACGCGGTCAACGGACACAAGGGCACCAGCCGATTCAACCAGAGCATTACTGTGCGTCTGGCAAGGAAGATCGATAGCTCTAAGGTCGTGGAGGCTCTGAAGACGATTGTCCTGCGACATGGGATGTTGAGGGCGAGGTTTTCGAAAGATGCTGATGGAACTTGGAAGCAGCGAACTACGAGGGTAAGTCCCCAGCGGCAAATTGTCACCAAGCGATTAGTGCTAACCAAGCGCTTAGGACATTGATTCATCGTACGCCTTCAACGTCCATGAGACGAGCGATCGTGAACAGATCAAGTTGAAGATGGGAGAGTCGCAGCGCGCACCCGATCCCGAGAAGGGTCCGATCGTCGTTGCCGACATGTTCGATGCGCCTGGAACCGACCAGGTTCTGTTTCTGGTGGCCAACCATTTGTGCATTGACATGGTTTCTTGGCGCGTTGTGCTCCAAGAACTTGAAGAGTACCTCCACACCGGTACCATCGCCTCCGAGATCCCGCTCTCCTTCCAGGCCTGGTGCGGCTCTCAATCGCCAGGCGAGAAGGAGAGCCCGACCGTGCAGATCCCCGACGGCCTCCCCAACGCCGATTACTGGGGAGTAGGTGGCTTCGAGAACACTTATGGTCAAGTCAAGACTCAAGGATTCTCCGTCGACGAGAAGACCACCGCCTCCTTGCTCGACGGCGTACAATCGTCTGCCCAGATCGAGCCCTTGGACCTGCTTCTTGCAGTCGCATTCCAGTCCTTCACCCAGGTCTTCCCCAACCTCGCTGATCCGACCATCTGGAACGAGAGTCACGGTCGTCAATCAGCGACTCAAGACGTGTCAGAATCGGTGGGCTGGTTCACAGCCGTCAAAGCCCTCCAGATCAAACGCTCCTCTGACATCATGGAAACAATCAAGCAGGTGAAGGAGCTGAGGAAAGACTCCAAGAACATGAACGATTTTTCGCGCCGCACTGGATTGTTCGAGATCTTGTTCAACTACCTTGGCAAGCTCCAGCAACTGGAGCGATCGGATTCCTTGTTCCAACATTACGCCGACGTCTTCGCTGAAGGCGAGATGACGGACTACGGCGATATGGGATCCAGAACCGCCCGCTTTGCTCTCTTTGAGCTATCCGCCATCGTCATCAAAGACAAGCTGAGGATTGCCTTCACGTTCAACAAGAATCTGAAGAATCAAGACAAGATCGCCGAATGGATCTCCAGCTTTGAAGCTACTCTCCGCGCCGCACTTCCGAAGTTCAAGGAGATGGCCAGCGAGATTACTCCTGCTTCTTACCCTCTACTCCCGGTGTCTTCGAAGGAGCTGAAGCAGCTCGTTGAGAGAACTCTGCCACGCATGGGTGTGAAGAGTATAGCCGACGTCGAGAACATTTACCCGGTTGCACCTGTGCAGGAGGGTATCCTGCTAAGTCAGCTCCGCGATCCGTCCAACTACATGTTCCACGCCATCTTCAAGATCAACGAGAATAAATCTGGAGCCGCAGTTGACACGAAGCTGCTCGCAACGGCTTGGCAAAAGGTCGTCGACCGTCACCCGATTCTCAGGACCATCTTCGTCGAGAGCAACTACAAGAACGGAACATTCGACCAGGTCGTACTGAAGAAGGTCAATGCAATGCCAACAACAATCGCCTGCAATGATTGTTCCGCCGCTTCCAAGCAACTCGCTACCGTCCGCCTTTCCGACATCAACAAGCAGAGGTCGCCGCAGATTCCTCACCACGTCACTATCTGCCGTGTTATCTCGACTGGCGGAGTTGAAATGAAGATGGAACTCAATCATGCTTTGATCGACGGTGCATCTCTTTCCATCATCCTGCGCGACTTTTCCGCCGCCTATGGCGACTCGCTCACCCCGTCTACCCCTGGCCCCGACTACGCGCAGTTTGTCCAGTATCTCAAGAACCGCTCGGACATGACTGGCCTCGAATATTGGGCCAGGCACTTGCGCAATGTCCAGGCTTGCCACATTCCAACCGCGCAAAATCTCACCAAGACTCGCCGTCTGAACTCCCTCAAGGTCGCTTTCCACCGTTTCGACGAACTCCAGGCGCTTTGCAGGAGAGACTCGGTCACCTTCGCCACTCTCGCTCTTTCAACATGGGCAACTGTCCTCAGCGCCCTCACTGGACAAGATGATGTTTGCTTCGGTTACCTTTCCGCTGGCCGTGACGTTCCTGTGACTGATATTCAGGACGCCGTCGGTGTATTCATCAACATGCTTTGCTGCCGCGTCAAGCTTTCCTCACGCCAGGACTACGGCAGCCTGTTCCGCCAGGTGCAGAACGATTTCTTGGAAGGCCTGCCGCACCAAGCAACCTCTTTGGCAGAGATCCAGAACTACCTCGGCATGGACGGTCAGATGCTGTTCAACTCTACGCTCTCTATTCAGAACCAAATTCCTTCGGACGCTTCCCAGGCTGAGACTCTGTCTTTCTCGGCTAAGGAGGTTCACGATCCAAGCGAGTACCCAATGACTGTCAATGTCATCACAGCGAAGGATAACGAGGGTATCATGCTGAGATATTGGTCCGACAAGATCTCCGATAGCAGAGCACACGCTATCGCTGCCGCAATCTCTCAGACATTCGAGAACGCTCTCCAGGATGAGAAGGAATCTGGTATCATCACCCCCGGCGTCCCGACTCCGATTCCAGGAACGCCAATGTTGGTGCCGGACATGATGTCTGCTCCTTCTACGCCGCAACTGAGAGGCGTCCTCACCCCGCCACCAAGCGTGGACATGCTCGATCACAAGTCTTTGCACAGCCTCATCGATGAACGCGTCCACGCCGTTGTCAGCCAGATGATGGGCAACGCTGGTAACTCAAAGTCTGCAATGCAGCCGTCGCTTCTCACGCCCCAGAGACAGATGCAGCCTACGATCATGACCCCTCCGAGAAGCGAAGAAAACTTGCCGAACTCTCTCGCGGGTCTTGCCATTCACACTGAGCCTCCTAAGGCCGTTGAACCCGCAGACAAGGATGTATCCTCCGTTTACGAGCCCAACCTCCGCAACATCTGGGCGAACATCTTAGAGGTTGACGCGGATACCATCAAGCGTGACGACAGCTTCTTCCGTCTCGGTGGTGACAGCATCAAAGCCATGAAGCTGGCCAGCGCCGCGCGCGAGCAAGAAATGGCTCTTCGCGTGTCAGACATCTTCAAGTGCCCTGTCTTTGAGGAGATGCTTCGTATCATCACTGCCAACTCTGATGTGCCTAAAGCAGCACCTGTCGTTGCTCCTCCAGTCAGCAAGCCGACCATCGTGACGCCCGAAGAGAAGCCAACTGCGCAGCTGAAGCAATATGAACGCCCACGTGCTCGCTCTGTCTATGAGACAGTTCAACTCGATAGCGAATTCCTCCAGCGCAGCATCTGCCCGCAGATCGGCACCTTCAAGGGCGCCGTCGCGGATGTCCTTCCGGTGACCGACTTCCAGGCGTTCTCACTCACCGCGCAGGAGTTCAAGTCCAGGTGGATGCTCAATTACTTCTTCTTCGAAGGCCACGGTCCTCTGGATATCCGTCGTCTGCGCGAGGCTTGCAAGCGTGTTCTCGACTCTTTCGACATCCTCCGATCCGTGTTTGTTTGCGCCGAGGGTCAGTTCTACCAGGTTGTGCTCAAGAAGATGAAGGTCGACCTCGCCGTCCACGACACTGAGATGGATCTTGACGCCTTTGTCGCTAGCCTTCAGCAAAAAGACCGCGACCACCCACCGAAGCATGGCGAGCCATTTGTCAAATTCGCCGTCGCTCGTAAGGCGGGCACCAACCTGCACCGCATCTTGATCCGCATGTCTCACGCCCAGTACGACGGCGTGTGCCTCTGGAAGCTCCTTGATGCTGTCAAGCAGGGCTACGAGGGCGGAACGCTTCCCAAGACTTCCTCCTTCTCCAGCCACATGCGCCTCATGTCCAGCAGCGTTACTCCGGACCATTACGAGCATTTCACCAATCTGCTCAGGGGATCCAAGATGCCCGAGATCATTCGCCGCAACGGACCCAACACCTACTGCCATGTTGGTTCCGCAACCAACGTAGCCAAGACCATCGACATCTCCATGGGTAGCAAGGGCAGTATCACCATCGCCACTGTTGTTCAAGCTGCTTGGGCCATGACTTTGGCCAAGATTTCTGCTCAGCCTGACGTCGTCTTTGGCCTTACCATCAACGGCCGCAATGCATCTGTGCCTGGTATTGAGACCGCGGTCGGCCCTTGTGTCAACATGATCCCCGTGCGCGTCGCATTTGGTGAGAATTGGAACGGACTTGACCTTCTCCGTTACATCCAGGACCAATCGGTTGCCAACATGCCTTACGAGAACCTTGGTTTCCGCGAGATCATTCAACGCTGCACGGACTGGCCGAACTGGACCTACTTTACCACATCCGTGTTCCACCAGAATGTTCACTATGAGGGTGACATCACGCTGGACGAGGAAGCTTACAGGATCGGTGGCGCCGGTGTGGTCGACAACCTGTCAGATCTTACCTTTGTCTCTACGCCTCTGGCCCAAGAGGGCAAGTACCACCTGTCGCTCCACTACTCCGACAAGGGACCGATCGATTTGCCATTCGCGACGCGTGTTCTCAACATGGCTATTGAGGCTATCTCAAGCTTGACGACCAGCTCCAACGCTACCCTGCCCTCGCCTACCACCCTGACCTCATTGCCGGCTCAACAAATCGAAGAACTGGCCCGCCCCTCGGACGGCGACTTCCTCGGAGAGCGTCTCAAGGGCATCAAGATTGACAGCCTCCTCATCCACTCTCCTGCTTTGACACATGCATGGAGCCAGTGCCTTGAATCCCAGAAACAGAAGGACGACGGTTCCGCTGACAGCGACGGATTCGAACTTCATTCCACTTTCTTCGAGCTCGGCGGCGATCTCCTAGATCTCGGCAAGGTTGTGTACATGCTACACCAAGACGAATACAACGTGAGCCTCGAGGATCTCCTCGAGCACCCTACCTTCCTTGGCCAGTTGGCCGTGCTCGCTTTGAACAACGAACAAGCAATGGACGATGAAATGGAGACTGAGGCCGAGGATAACGGCAACAAGAGGTCGTCCCGCATCTCATCTCGTGGCGTTAGACGCCACTCCAGGCGCCAGTCTCGACACAACAGACGTACCTCTGCAGGCGCCGACGACAGTGCCCCTCCCATGCCTGGTCCGGCCGAACAACAGCTGCTACGCGATGAGCTTAAGAAACAAGGCAACAGTGAGACACCACTTGCATCCAAGCGCTCTTCCCGCCGCTGGTCTCGCCTATCATTCTCTAGGCGCAGCTCAGTAGGCAACAACGAAAGACCTCCCATGCCCGGCCCCAAAGAGAACCAGATGCTGCAGGAAGAACTCAACAAACGCGCCAATGCCAACGGTAACGTCGCAGCAGGCGTCGCCGAGACTCCGATCGCTTCCAAGCGCTCCTCCAGACGCTGGTCTCGATTCTCTCGCCGCGGTTCGACGACCGAGCCCGACACCGCCCTTCCTCCGATGCCGGCTCCCCTTGACAACCAAGCCCTTCAGGAGAAGCTTCACAAACACGCGCTTGCGCAGCGCTCGAACATGAATTCACCCTCTGGCTCCGAGCCTATTTCGGCCACGACTAAGGAGAGCTCGAAGACCGACAAGTCCGGCTCTCGTGGACTCTGGAAGGCCATTGGCCGCAGTAAGACCAAGAAGAGCGCCCAGCTTGAGTAGACTCTTGGCTCTTTTACTCTCTTTTGAGATCATGATTTCCTTTACTGTTTTGAAATGCATGGTGAACACACCATCCACCTGGCTCTAAGCCATGTTTCCTTTTCATGTCTCTGTCATTCTTTATCATAGAATTCGCCATGTACATACTTGAATCATCGCTCATTACATCTCTTTGAACAAAACTCTTCTCTATCAGTGTCCATTGGTCCGCCTCTCAGTCTCAATCATGAAGCCGCCGAAGAACTCCTCCATCGGTGCAAACGCCTCTTCGCCCAACGGCAGCACAGCACTGACGTACTGGTCTGGCCTGACAACCACGATGCATCCCTCTTTGCTCACACCTCGGCTTTTGTAGAAGTCTCCAAATCCAAAATTATAAGACGGCTCGTCCGTGAACGCTTTCTCATAGTCCTGGATCCTAAACTTGCCCTTGTGCGGCAGCAGCACCTCCGGCAAGTCGGAGACGTCGAGCGTTTTCCGCTCTTGCTGGAATACGGCGCGCACGTCGAAGATCGCGTCGATGTCGGCCTTCTCTGGAGTGAAGCGCGGGATCAGAGTGTTCTCGAGCCACTTGCACGTCTTGATCATCTGCGACGAAGGGCCCAGAGGCGCGTCTGCGTCGGAGCCGAAGAGCACTACGCGCCAGCGTCCGTCGGCTTTCATGACGTGCCCGAGCTGGACGGGTTTGGCGTCTGAGAGGCGGAGAACTTGGGCTGAGTGGAAGCGTTCGCCGATCGGGAAGCCGGTGGCTAGGTACTGGTGCTTGGTGTTCGATGCAATGATCATGGAGGGCTTGTAGTGCGTTTCTAGGCCGGCCATGAAGCGGCCCTGGCGCGTGAAGTAGTCTTGGAAGACGGCCGGGTCGACGGAGTTCTTGTCATCATCACTGCCGTTGGAAGCGGCCTTCGCTTTGGGTTTTGCGGCGAATTGGCGGGAGATTTCGCGGTCGAAGTCGATCAAGTGCTGAGCGATGTTTTGGCGTTCGGCAGAGTAGGTGTGCAGGAGCGCAGGACTTGCATTGCCGTGGAGCACGGATGCCAGCTTCCAGCCTAGGTTGTAGGTATCGTTCATTGACACGTTCATGCCCTGGCCTGCCTTTGCGCTGTGAGTATGGCATGCATCTCCGGCGATGAAAACGCGCGGGGATTTTGTGTCGCGATCGGCAGGAGTTACATCGTCGAAATGATTTGTGAGTCGCTGTCCGACCTCGTAGACACTCCAATGGCCGATATGCCTGACTTCGAACTTGTAGGGCTTGAAGATTCGCTGGGCGCGGTCGACGAGTACGTTAGCCGTGACGTTCTTGCTCGAGATGCGCTCGTCTTGTTTCAACTTGTCGAGCTCGATGTAAAACCTGGCCAAGTAGCCACCTTCTCGAGGTATGATCAATATACTGCCTTCTTCCGCGGAGTGTATGGCAGACTTGAGCCTGAGGTCAGGAAAGTCGGTCTCTACGAGAGCATCCAGGACGCCCCATGCTTGGTTGGCAAAATCGCCCTTCATCTCTAGACGAAGCGACTGACGTACGACGCTGCGGGCTCCGTCACAGCCAACCACGTATTTGGCTCTGATATGCTCTTTCTCCCCCTTCTTTCCTTCGTCCTGTCGCTCCACAAGCACGTCCACAGGTCCCTCCTCAGGTATCTCGAGGCTCGCCAATTTGCGGCTATAGCTTGGTTCCAGCCGCGTCGGCGACCACTTCATAGCATCCAGCCACATCCCGTGCATCCTCGCCTGATTCAAGATGACATGGGGAAACTCGCTCAGCCCTTCTTCTGTATCCCGTATCCTGCCCGTCCGTCTCAGACCTTTGCCATCTTCCGTAGGGCTCCAAAACGTCGTCTCCATCACCCAATATGCCTCCTTCAATACCCTCTCGCTGAACCCAAACGCCTCGAAGATCTCTATGGTCCGGCATTGTAGGCCGTCGGCGTTGCCTTGCTGCAATGGCCCCGGCTTCGGTTCGACTATTCGGGTGGTAATATTGGGGAACTGGGCCAGCTGCGCGCCTAACAGCTGGCCTGCTGGTCCGGCGCCTACAATGAGGACATCGACTTCGGAAGGTAGGGATGATTGGAAGTCGGGCTCTTGGGTGCCTTCGAATTGGTACTTGAGCGGGTCTTCGCAGCCGCCGAAGCCGTTGAGGTGGTACTGCATTGCCGTCTTCGCCAATATCGAGTTCAGACCGAGTCTCTGGAAGTGGTTTGTGTGTACTGGAAACGGCCGTATCACCTTGGTGAGCGGTGAGCTGTTGGATGTTATGCGCTCGTCTCGGCGTGTTGGCAGTCCCAAGGGAGCAGGGAGTGGAGTAGAGAGGGACTTAGGGGAGGCGAGTTATAGGAGAAGAGAGACTCATTGGAGCGTCTGATCACACCTACCTTCTTGTATCCTATGGACCGACTCCATGGGTTCGACACGGCGAGGGTATCGGCATCTTCGGACTCGGATCCAGGGACATGGGGACTCCGAAGCAGCAACGTGGGGAGATCGCTGCGGGGTTGAGCATCCCATCACGGCACTTTCAACGGGACATCTTGCGCTCAGCAACACCTAATCCCGCCTCGACTGCCGACGCACACATTATACGATGCAGTGATATGCTGACCCGGTCGAGGTGGGTGGACTTCTCGTGCTTCTGATGGCAGCTGGAATTCCGCTGTGGAGCCACCACCAAACGTCGGCAGCAAACGACGGAGCGCGTCGCGTCCTGCTTCCGCACTCTCCACCACTGCGCTTCAAAACAAAGCTCACTAAGGGAAATCGTGACGGCAGTTGATCACCTCAAGCACGCAGCAGCACATTGCCTGGATGAGCGACTCTGAACAGTCGCAGCTGGCTCGGTTGCCGGCGCGTCTATCAGCTGCGCCCTCAGAACTCCAGAATCTACGTACTATTGCTCAGGCCTGAAGGCATCTGTCTATTGATGATAAGGGCGACAAGTCATCCAGCTCGTCACAATGTATTCCTAGACGAGTCCATCTGTGGTAAGAGTTTGGAAAGCCCGCTTCGATTCGGCGTGCCGCAGAAACACAATTTCACCGCATGCCACCGCATGCTCTCATCTTCCTGAGATCGAGATGTTGCGAATCATTCTGAGCAGCTGCCGGACCACACAGCAGCAATGCAAATGACCTAAATCGATACAACTCATGAAGGATGGCCACCGCCGAGTGACGCTAAATTAATATCGCAGGTCTGCGTGCATGGCTGCTGTGGGGCTCACGCTTCCTTTTCTACCTTTGGCTAACAGAGATAACAAAACTTGGAGCGCTACTCTCCACTGACTCGATAGTCTTACAAAAATTTCAAAAGTTTATACGATGGCAAACGTACTTCAAGATCTGGACATACACGTGCTGCAGCCGCCCATCCAACAGCCTGCACTCGAGACGTTCGCATCGATTTTCCGCAGCCTCCGTCTACAATCGTTGCGCGAGAGCCCGGAATCTTTCACAGACAAATACGACGAAGTCGCTGCCCGATCGGATTCCTACTGGCCAACCTTCATTCAGATGCACAAAGGATCATTCACATAGCATTTGGAGTCTCAAAAGCGGAAGGCTCGATCATAACGAGAGCAGAGCCTCGTTGGCGAAGTGACCTGATCATGGCACATGGCAAACCGCTGGGAATGGCTGTCAACACAGGCCCTGTGCCATCCGAGCATTTCCTATCTCTTCCTGGCTCGCGCGTTCCCCCAAATCGTCCGGACTGCGAAGAGCAGCGCTTTCACGGCGGCTCACTGTTTCACATTCCCGAAGTTCGAGGCGACCGACGACTTTTCGCGCATCTTGTCCTGAGTCGTGATCAGTGGCTGCTGTCATCATTGCTATCCGCCCACAGCGATCCTCCGCCCGTGGCACGATTCCGCGGCGACGTGAAAAGTGGGCGCCACCAGAAAAGGCTGCTAGAGTTCTACGATCGAGCTGGCTGGCAAATCGCAGGGACACAAGCTTTACGAACTAACCAGCTCGCTCTGGGCGGTCCAGAGGCCGTGCAAGAGGCCGAGCTGAGGGGCGACGATATGGATGAGGTCTCTGTAGTTGTTGAGAAGATCTTCACTGTGTCCCACCTGGAATGGGAGATTCGAGAAAATCGTAAAAGGTTAGGACGCGACGCTGCTCGCCTATAATTGGGCGAGTGGAACCAGAATGAAAATAGGCCCGTATTAAGCCCTTGCAACATATCACTTAGACACTGCGAATGTGATTTGCGGGACTGCGGTGAAGTAAGCTTTTCAGGGACATGCTATTGACTTTGTCTATGCTCAAAGCTCTGAGCGCAGATCATGCAGCAATAAGACGCGCATACGTCTGACATTCCCACCGCTCATGTTGAGACCCGCTGCGGGCCCGCCCACCGGGTTATGAGAGATCGTTTTTTGTTGCAACGACCGCTTTTAGTAAAGAAAGGATTGGCCTCCGAGATCCAAACTCTATCTCTCGGGCCCATATCCCCGAGCTAAAAGCTTAAGCACAGCGGTGCACGTTCTTAGTGCTGTCCGTGCCATTGCAACTCACAGGTCGGCTACCTGAACCCGCTCGATGATATCCATATGAGAGTCTCACCGAATACACCCACTTGCGAGACTTTGCCGAGACCCATACAGATGCAGGACCGTCATGACGCATTGTGGGTCATGGAATTCGCCAATGCGGTGCAATCACCCACCGAGCGCGGGCAATGAAGTGATCGGAAAACATCACTGCCATCCGCGATTGGACATGGTGTAAGTCCTCTACCCTTCGCCTCGCCGCTCAGATCACGTGGCCATTGATGTTTGACCGACCGTCGCATGTGAGGAGTCTAAACTGGTCAATTTCACATCAACTTTCACATCGGAATGTACCTGCCGTGGCTCAGTACCATTGCATCAATTCTTAGCATGCTGCCAGACAGAGCGGCAGCGGAAAGCAACCTCACAGTACAAGAAGCGGCAGAGCTGGCTCTTGTGTATGCGTACCCGCTGCTTGCTTATAAGAAAACATATCTTGCTTTATCGCCGAGATTGCCCATCAACAACATCGGCCATGCTCGTCAGCTCAAGATGCCGGCGGATCAATCCGTCGTGAAGCCAAATGTGGACACGCTTTACTCCACGGTCATGTTCGACGTCTCCCGGCAGGATCTGATCGTCGGCATTCCTAATATCCCGGAGAGTCAGTACGCGCTATTCTCGTTTCATGATCTATACGGAAACAATTTCGCTGTTGTGGGGAAGGAAGACTACGGCTCTACCAAAAGGGTCCGCCTGAGCCATACATTAGCCAACAATACCGCCGTCGGAGCGAGCAGATACTCCGCGGCACCTTCTGAAACGCGTTTGTGGTCGCCCACAACTGTCGGTCACGTACTTGTTCGTTGGCTGGTGGATGGCGACAACCTTGATAGCATCCACGCGCTGCAGAACGCTACTTCGTCAACCACCATCCCGAGGCCTCTAGAGTCGGGTGAGCGTACCTTAACAAGCGCCAGTACCATCAACTGGAGTGCAAGTGCCCCGACGAAGGCAGAAGAGGCATTGCAGCTCCTGTGCCAACTAGACGAAGGAGATACACCCGGCAAGCTGGCAAACGGACTTACCGTCCAAGAAACGCTGGCGATTGCGGGCTTTAGCGATAATGCCACGAACTCTGGTGTCGACATGGACGCTGCAAACCGCGCCGCTACGGCCTCTGCAACCAAAGCGGGCGAAGATGCCCTGCAAAATGTGAACCATGGCTGGTCCGTGTTGCGACCTGATATCGCAGGGAACTTCGGAGAGGACTATAGTCTGCGCATGCAAATTGCGTTCACCGGCTACTTGATGCTCACGTCACCCAGCGCGGTCTATCCTAGTTGGAGCGACGGGACGCCTTCTCGGCCGTTGGAAGGGCAAGCCTTACATATAGGACCCGATGAGAGCTATATCTACACGTTCTCCAGAAGGCCGCCGCTTCAAGGCCTGGGGTTCTGGAGCCTGACCGCCTACAACTCAGAAGGCTTCCTTATTGAGAACCCTCGCAAAATTTATAAGATTGGCGATAGAAGCGACATCGCGTTCCCATCTGGCAAGCCTGTCTACGGACCCGATGCCAGTGCGGAGGACGATGGACCTTTCCAAATCCTAGTCCAACCGGCAGATGTGGCTCCGCCGACTAATTGGATGCAGAACTGGTTGCCGGGACCTAGTGGAGGTGGCAGTCTCAGCGTGCTGCTCAGGTGGTACGACGCTGCGCAACAATTGCTAGATGGCAAGTACGAATATCCTCGGGTGACAAAGCAGGGAGCGATACGGGCTGAGTGAGGGAACGAAACACCCCGGAATGGCATATGATCAACGGCGTCCTACCTGCCCAGGGGCAGAGAAACCTAGATACGATCATGCTTCATATTTAAGGCCCAATCTGCATTCGCTCATAGTAGATAAGGTATCATTGTCTATGTACAGGATGTCTGCTGTGAAAGCTCGCTGATATGCCTACTACATCTATTCTCCGCCATCATTCATGATTCGCTCACTTGGCCCGCTGCTTGACTTCAAACACGGCAGTAGGGTCGGGAATAGTAAACTCATTCCTCATCAGCGGCTGCGGCGTCTTCTGGGGCCGCACGTCATAGTTTGTAACAACGTGAGCAAGCATCAGCTTCATCAAGTGAGCCGCGAAGAAGCGACCGGGACAAGCGTGGCGCCCATGGCCCCATGCTAAGAAAGCGTCGTTGGGCGTCACAAGGCCTTGTTGTCGTTGCTTCAGGTATGCGGAGCCCTGCGTAGAACCCTCTTCATTGCTAGTGGCAGGTAAAGCGCCGCGGAGCTCAGAGAAGCGGAATGCATTGTATCTGTCTGGTTCAGGGTAGTTGTCTGGATCGCGTTGGATAGGATGGTTGGGTAAGGCTACTCGGACGCCAAACGGGACGTGAAAGTTGTCGCAGAAGTCGACGCCATTCGGAGCGGTGACCTGGCGCGTTATGGTCAGCGTTCGGTTAGTCGCGCAGTTGTGAATGTAGGTATTACCATTCGATGCATGCCGACGACACGGACTGAAAGCCGCATGGACTCTTTGATGGCAGAGTCAACCCTGTTTAACTGATCGACAGCAGCTTTCGTCCATTTGCCTCCATGAGCAGAAAGGGCTTGATCGCACTCCTGGCGGAGACCAAAGATAAAGTCGGATGCGTCGGACGATGAGTACAGATCGAACAAGGTGTTGGTAATGGCTATGCTCGTAGTGTGTATTGCAACCATGTTCAAAGCGAGTATACGGCGGCAGACAATCTCAGGATCGAGGTCAGACAAGTGACCTTGATCAAGACTCTCGAGAATAACCCATTGCAGGCCATCGTGCTGTCAAGTATAGTTAGAGAATTGCCCAGAGATTCGAGCGAATGTGTTCAAAGTTGGGAGATCATACATATTCATCCTTCGCAGATTCGTCCTTCGCCGCGCGTGCGGCTTGCAGTCTGCGTATCCTCTGTTCGATGACAGGACGTGCAACACGCAGACAAGCTTTCAGATGCTTCCGGATATGTCTTGTGAGGTACGGGGCAACGAATGGCCGTACCCATTTTGGTACGAGGTTGAAATGTGCTGCCGCTGTGAAGACAGCCATTGTGTATTGCCAGGAGTTTTCCAGAAACTCCGCTGAATGGCACAGCTCGATGCCAGTGAAGATTTTGTTAGCTGCCCGACTGACGACCTTGATGCAGCTTCGATACACCAGAACGTTGCATGTATTGCCCTTTGAAACAGCCCATAGCGAATCGAACGATGCCTTGACTTCATCATAGAGATCATCTGCGAGAAGAGGCAACTTCCGAGTCAACTGTCTGCGGACGACTCCAAGATGGAGTGGCCGAGTGTAGACCTCTTTCCTCGATGTGTAAAGTGAAGCGAGTTGCTCATAATGCATAACATGTAAGTCGACCTCATTGTCAGGTTTGCGAATCAGCTCGCGGGCCTGAGATCCAGGTAAGATCACCAAATGAGCATTGCCAAACTTGGGCAGCACGAATGGAATGTTATTCTTTGAGAACTAGGCATCGCGTCAGCATGATATAAGAGAGTGAAGAAAAGCTCATGTACGCTCACTTGTTTATAGCCTTTCTCAACCAGACCCCGAGTGTTCCTGATGGCATCGAGTCCAGCTCTCGTCTTGGGAAATAGTTTGTGGCGTAAGCCAACCCATGAGCATGAGCGCCAAAATGCTGTATACGGCGAGGAAAAGAAGTGAATTGCCAGAGCACACACAACCACTGACACCGCAGCAACAGCGGCGAGGCTCCGGCGGTCGTTGGACAACTGCTCAGGTAAATGCTCGAGGATCATCTTAGCAAGAATTTTGATTGAACAAGACCTTCCTTTCAGAAACTAAGATACCTTCGAATACCACCATGAACTTCTTCGGTGCGGCCTTTTCGCGTACGCTCTGTGAGGACCGCTGCGGGTCGCCTGACGGTGTGCGAGAGGGCACCATCAGCCGCTGGCTTGACGCCGCCCATATGCAGGAGATGCATCATTGCACTGCACATGTGGATACGAAGAAGTCTGCGCGACGTCTGATATCAGAGGCCCAAAAAGGCAATTGCAAGAAGACGGCATCAAGATACTCGGTGCGATCGCTAGACTGGAGTCTGTGCCCAGGCGAGGCAGGGAGTCAAAGCTTGTCTCACAAGCTCAAAAGGAGACCCCACATGCCAGCGCACTCAACTCCGTTGGCCGTGGTCCCACGGCCGTGGCGCGGGAATCAAGGGTCCGATGTTTCAACGTCGTCTCTTCGACTTCGACGTAATACATCTGGCTCCACGCTGCCGCAAGATTTTGTCGCGGCTAATGCGACCTAATCCACTCCTATACTTGCGTTCGATCTTCGTACGACCATGCATTGGACCATCGCGGCTCCGAACTACGACGTGTTCTTCTTTAATTGAATTACAACTCTCCGCGTGGAATTCAGTCTCGACAATCGATGGGTAATCGTATTACCACATGTGACCTATTTCTGTAGGAGACTGCGAAGGTCCGTACTAATCGTAAAACCACATGCACAAGTCTATGGTTGAACGAGTGGAACCGGGATCTTGGGCCCAACGGTCTTTGCAGAGGGTATCACCGCGGACGGACTATCTCGTAGCTGCATACGCTCTCTCTCGAATCTCTTTACATATGTGGAACGGCACTCGCCTTATCCTTCCTGTACGCCAAGCGCACATGCACACCGTCCGCAGAGGCCATGGAGAGGCCCAGCTCTTCTTTCCACGGGCCTTCTGCTGCAGGCGAAATTGACTCAAGCTCCTGTATCATACGGACTGTCACGTAAGACGCCGTGTTGATCGCAAACTGGTAGCCGAGACACATCCGCGGTCCAGCCAAGAAAGGGATGTAGGACCACCCAGGCTTCGCGTCCTCCCACCGCTCAGGATAGAAGCGGTCAGCATCTGCGCCCCAGAATTCGACCCGCCGGTGAAGGCAGTACAGTGGGATCAGCACTGTTGTCCCGGCTTTGACGAAAATTGGAGATTTCTGATCTGAACCGCCTCCCGAAGGAAGTGTAGTATCTTGGCCTGCGGCTCGGAGTGACCACGGTATGGCCGGATGGCAACGAAGAGCTGTGTTGCTAGTCAGTCCTGTAAATCTGAGGTGGCTCGGACGGACACTCACATTCGTTGATGCAAAACCTCAGATAGGTCATATCTCTCAGATTCTCGGAGCCTGGCTGGGCGCCCTGGAGCGCATCCACCTCCTCCTTGAGCTTGTGCCAAACCCTCTTATCTCTGGCGAGCATGAACCAAAGGTTACTGAGAAGACTTGCGGTGCTGTCTCTGCCGGCGACCAGCATGTGCAGCGCGCCTTTGCGGATGTCGTCGTGATTCTGAGTGCGCTCACAAAGCTCGTCCAAGAAGTTCAACCGAGCACGCGGAAGAGATGCGGACGCGCTGCCTTCACTGGTGCCTTTGCTCTCTTGTTTCTCCAAGGACGCGTCATTGTTGTCGCGCTTTCTTTGCAGCGCTAGCTTAACGTACCGGTCAGCAAACCGATGCACGCGGCTGGTGTCTCTCCAGTACTGGAGCTGAGGACGGAAACGGTCAGCCCATCCCAAGGCGAATTTTTCAACAGCAGCGCGTTGTGATCTGTCGAACGCTCCAGCAAGCGCTGGCTCTGGCGATACCACCGAGCTTGGTGCCAGAGTCCCGCTGCTACAGCCGAAGAGATGCTGCGTCGATGTGTCGAGGGTGAACCCAAAGAACAAATTCTGGAGATCTATCACTTGCCCAGGCGTCGGAAAATGCTGCAGAAGTCGCTCGAAGTGCTCATCATACAGGCCGAAGTCCTCGAGACTCTTTCGCTTGAAGCTCGGCTGCATCAACTTGCGATGAGTAGACCAAAGGTTTCCGTCGGCGGTGAGAATGCCAGGGCCGACCAAACCATCGAGCGGGATTTTGCGAGCCGGACGTGCCAGGAAGTCGCTCCATTGAGTCTTAAGGATCGCTTCGACGTTTGCCGGATCGATGGTAGTCAGCTTCGACGTCCCGAGAACCGATGAGGTGTATGTCAGGCCGTATTCTGTGAAGTTCTGTTGCAGGAGCTCGAGGTAATGAAACTGCTTTTTGTGACGATAACTTTCCACCAAGGTGTCTGCACCAAAGTAATACCACTTCTGTCTTCTCTTGGGCGCAGGCTCGCAGCCATGCGCTTCCGCAAATGCCTGAGCTCTTCTGTGGCGTATTATTCCCTGGAAGGTCTTGAACAATGTCGAAGCAAAGATAGCGACAAGGGCAATGACCCTAATCGAGTCGAGAGGTAATACCATGGTGCTACAAATGGACTTCTTGCAAAGATACTCCTGCGCAGGGCTGTGAATTGCGTGCAAAAGATGCCTTCAAGCTACTGAGCAACGCCTTCCGAGCAATTTCGCAAGTCACTCCTAGATCTTGTTTCATCACCATCTCCGTCCCACTACCGGCCATCTGTTCGATGAACCTTACCATGCATGACACCCTAAATCCACAAGGGCCCTGTCAGAGCTCAGCTGCTGACCAACGTACTCGAGCCCAACCATCTCAAGACATGTGAATGTGGATCGGGGGTTGAGATTGATTCACCTGCAAGTGCAGGTGGGTCATGTCGCGTCGGGCCAATGCACCTTATGGCTGAGCTTCGACCCACCCAGCGAATATGCCTAGCTCAGAGCAAAAAGTCAAACAAAGTGTCCGCTCCGACGATCAGTCTCAGCGGATAAGGACTGGTGTGACTGTGCGTAGCGGTAAGATAGTAGTGACTTCTCCCATGTCCGAGTCTGGAATGCAGCCTGTTGTTGAAAGTGAAACTCTGCAACGACGACTTCTTCTGCAAAGATGGCTACTTCAGTGTATCAAGCTATTGCGTTCGTGCAGGGCTACATTCTTATTGTTCTTGCATGCATTGCCACTCTCACGCCCATATACCTAGTTTACAGAATCGCACTACGCCCTCGCTTCAGCAGCCTCCGCGGTCTACCATGCGCGCCACAGAAACCGCTGCTGCAACGCCTGTTCATTGAACCGAATAGCCTGGACTTTGTACAGTGGGCGGAGACGGTCCCTAACAATGGCATGATTCGCTATTTTGGTCTTCTGAACGGCGAGAGAGTTCTGTTGACTACCACGGACGGAACGAGAGTCGTCCACTCTGGCGATACGAAGACCTACTCTCGGCCACCAGCCGCCAAAGCCATCTTATGTCGCCTGACCGGAGGTGGTATCTTCGCCGCCGAGGGTTCTGAGCATGCCTCACAGCGCAAGGAAATGCAGCCTGGCTTCAAGCATCGACAGCTCAAGGACATGTATCCAACGTTTTGGAAGAAGACTGTGGAGCTACTCGGTTCACTGGATTCCTTCTGTGGCAAATCGGCCAAGCTCATTGAGGTCGATGACTGGGTCTCTCGCGGCACGCTGGATGCCATTGCACTCGCAGGATTTGGCTTCGACTTCAACTCGATTGAAGAGCCCCAGTCTGAGCTGGTCCGGAATTACCGTACTGCTTTTCTACCGAGTGGTAGCGCTGCTTTGATCAAGATCCTTGCACAGATCGTACCCATACGCATCTTGTTCAACCTTCCGATGAAGCGTAACCGCGATGCCAAAGCGTGCATCCAAACGATCCGCTGTGCTACTCGGGAGGTCATCAAGAAACGTGAGAGCGAGAGCACTGCTGAGAAAGAGGCACAAAAGGACATCCTGAGCGTCCTCTTGGCTTCCCCAAAGTTCGCTACGACGGAGGATATGGTTTCCCAGTGCATGGCTGTCCTGGCTGCTGGCCACGAGGCCTCCGCTCTGGCTCTCGGTTGGACTCTCTATGAATTGTCGAAAGATCCTGAGCGTCAGCAAAGGCTTCGTGAGGAGATCCGCGCCAACATGCCCAGTCCTGGGTCAGACACGCCAATCGACCCGGCAAAAGTTGACTCTATGGAGTACTTGGAGGCGGTGGTCAAAGAATCACTTCGCTTCTGGGGCCCTGTGCCAAGGCAGACTCGCGTCTCTCCCGAGAAGACGGTGGTGTGCGGGCAGGCCATCCCAGCCCGTACGCCGCTCGTGGTCAGTCTCTACCTCATGAACAGGTCCAAAGAGAACTGGGGCCCGACTGCGGGAGAGTTCATTCCAGAACGCTGGCTCGGCAGCGCTGAGGCGAAGGCCTACGGCGGCTCGAAAGATCGGTACTGCTTCTCGACCTTCTCGCACGGAGCGCGAAGCTGCATTGGCCAGAAGTTTGCACACTATGAGATCTTGATCTTTCTCGCAGGCCTGGTGGGCAAGTTTGAATGGTCTCCCGGGCCAGAGAAGACAGTGGAGGCTGATCACTGGACCACGGTGATGCTCAAAACAAATGGCATCCTACGTCTGACAGCAAGGCCATTGGATGTCTGGTGAGCACGGTACCGCAAGACGGGAATGCGGTGATCGCCACCGTTTCCGAGACGCAGGCGTCAAAACCTCTCCTATCTGGGTGACTCAATAGCTATGCTCGCTAGTCTCTTCTGTCTAAAGCAGGTCAGCCAGCACGCTCTTTAATCAACAATCACCTGTAGATAGTCCTAAGGCGATGGTATAGCACCAATTTTGTTCATGACCTTAGAGATACCGTTACAGGCGTTCAAAAATTACGCATGCCGCCCGACACAAGCCGCATGGATACCAGCCACTCAATCCTGACGCGATATTGTTGGGGAATGTCCAGTGCATACGCTCTATGTAATCGGAATGCGAAACAGAGGTTACATTTGAGTTGCTTTGGCATTAGCCGCGCCGATCACGCCCCACTTTTTCATCACCTTTGCCGACGGCATTATTATGGACCTCGCCCAGCCTTTGCCTTATGGGGCGCTTGCTAACATACATGGTCGATGCAGATTTGGCTTCTCGCCTACGTATCTGGACGATCTACAGAGATCCACCGTGTGCGGTCTCACCGACCATAGAGCGGACTTTGACCGCCCGACCCACAAGACCCGGCTATAGCTGCTTGAATGCAGCCCTCAACAACTTCGCGGCAGTGACCCGGCCAAGTGTCTGGATCCAATGGCCCATCACACTTCTGCTCAACCAGACGCGTGGTGACAGACCTGCAGTAGTGCCGCCGGTGCGGTCCCCGGTCGTTTTCGCTAGACATATGCACTTGGACCCGGGAAGATCCCAGCTTTCTGGGAGACCCTATGCCATCTGAGTCTTGGGGCCGATGAAAGGCTCGATTGGTAGTTCGGTTTGATAGAGACGAAAGTTCTCTTTCGAAATCGATTTATCGTACTTCAACACTCAACATGGCTGAGCCTACCCATTTTGCAGATTACAAGTGTGTGGTGACAAACATTGACCGCAAGAAATATGGCTACAGAAGCACACCTATGAAGGTCCTTATGCTCGGCATGGGCAGGACTGGTACCGAATGTCAGTGAGAAACACGCCACAACACATCAAGAAACGTAAAACTGACGTTGAAGTAGCAACAAGCAATGCCCTCCGGCTCCTAGGCATCAACGAGTGCTATCATGGCTGGCAACCCCTGTTCAACAATCCTAAAGACAATGAGATGTGGATGGAGGCTCTCGAGGCAAAGTACGATGGCAAAGGCAAGCCCTACGGTCGCGAAGAGTTCGATAAGCTGCTTGGCCACTGTCAGGGTGTCTCTGACATGCCCGCCATCTTGTTCGCCGACGAGCTGATAAAGGCGTACCCCGAAGCGAAAGTGATCTTGACTCATCGCAACTTTGACACATGGTACAGGTGAGTGAGTGGCGATCGACATACCCCAGGAAAATGACCAACTGACGGAACGAAACATCCAGGTCATGCCTCGAAACCTGCGAACGCCGGTTCGCTCATCCGTTAACAAAAGGCCTGATCCCTGTTGGCCACGCCCTGCGCATGCACTCCCGCTGGACACGGCCAGCCTTTGCGCGCTCATGGTCGATCCTTTTCGACGGCGATTTTGAGCGGAACGCCAAATCGGGATATGAGAAGCATTACGAGCATGTGCGTTCTCTCGTGCCACCTGAAAGACTTCTCGAATACAACGTGAAGGAGGGCTGGGATCCACTGTGCAAGTTCCTCGAGGTGCCTCATCCGGGAATCGAGTTCCCCAGGGGTAACGACGCCGTCACGTTGAACAAGCGCTTCGAGGCAGCATTGAAGCTGACATTAATCGCTATCTTCAAGCGCCTGACGTTCTTGGCGCTACTCGTCGGTGGCACTGGATGGGCACTGTGGTCATTGTGGACAGGTGACTTGAGCATGGTTAGATCGTTCCATTCTGCTCTGTAGATTAGTTTCTCCACATCATCGAGCATTGAGTCCGATCACACTATCTCAATATTCCGTACACAGGGATGGACACCATTAGTCAATCAATCACAGGTCAGAATCTATCGGTGATAGAGCCTTCTTGTTTTGATTGATCGGCTGACGTTCTGCAATAGATTGATTGAAAATACACAAATGAAGCGATAAGCCAAAGCTTTCAACCTGCTGCTTTTCTGAATGCGTTTCTGACAACATCCGAACGGAAAATGCTTTCCGTTCTTGATGTTTTTCAAATTGCCGTACATCTGCGTCGACGCCTTGTGCGTTTGCTCTCTGTGCAGCTGTTGGCGAAGGCCTTCGGCGAGATCCTAACAGGGTTAGCTTCTCTAGATGTGAGTTACGGCGCGTACGAGGCGCGCCGCGCCCGGATCACGCTAGGGTTAGGGTGGGCCTTGGGGTTATTCAAAGCCGTCACCAGTGCACAACTTGTGAGATTCTCTCCAATACGGCAAAAATAAAGCGCCATCTGACTAGACCGCATCTACAAGAAGGGAGCTCTCGATCGGATCTTCAAGCACCATGACAACAGCCTTTGGCCGTGGCAATACCCACCGGAGGAATTCAACAGGTTTGTGAGCTGTTGTTACTCATGTGCAACAAGATGTCATGCCTGCGTTGAGATGAGGGCTTGAACGCTGAGAGAATTTATTATGGTTTCGAGATGATGTATTGATAGTGTAGGTGACTTCGAACTCGACATGCCACCTAGGTATTCCGAAGACGAGGTCGAGCTAGTTCGATTGATAGGTCGAGCACCTTTTGTGATGAACTGCGCTGGGCCGACGCTACAATTTTCCGTGGCCGTCTCCATCACAAACCGAGTTGCGCTCCTGTACACCGACTGTGCGGGTAGAGCAGGTACCCAAGACGGACCGAGGCTCACTCAATGTTTTTTTGAGAGAAGACCATCAGTTGAATGTTTGCGCCAACAAGTTAGCTCAATCCATCTTCGAGAAATGTTTGTTGCGAGCGCTTCGGTATTATTGAGGCGTGTCTGGCGATGTCGACAATGTACGCATCATGGGGCAATTGCGTTGGGCATTCAGCTCGGCAAAATGTGTTCTTTCTTCATGCACGCATGTGAGATATCGTGAAGATGAAAAGCATGGAACCGACTAACCTATCGATCGTCACATTTTTCCAGTCCCAGCGCGTGTAACGGAATAGTACTTGAATGATCTATCAAACCTTCGACAATGTCTACTGAGCGAGTATTTAAGGTATATTCGAGAACGCCGAGGGCAATGCATGCCAACACCGACACCATGCGTGTCAGCAGTGGCAAGCCCAAACGCTGGGCGTTGTGACCACCAGTTGTCTATAAGTTTGTGGCCTGCTTGTTAATAGGCTCTCCGCCGAGAAACCAATTTGAGGATGTCTAGGAGGGATGGCAGTACGGTAGAGTATCTATCTATATGGTGATCGCTACTACTGACAGCGTTTTAGGGGCCTCTCCGTGATCTAGATTCGAACTTGAAGTGCAACTATATGCTATCAGAATTTAGCAATCTGGTATTACCAGAGAGAGCCGGGCACGCCGGGGAAGCTGTGCAATGCCACAGACTTTGAGATGGTTGGTGACTGGTGACTGGTGGAATTCATCACGCTGAGCGACTGTTTCCGCTGACGCATCATGCAACGACCGAAATGACGAATCCTGAGCAACCGGAAACCTTACCAAGTCATACACATGCATTGCCAAAAGCTATTTGCCGGATTCGAAGTAGAATGCAGCTCGGATAAAAACACTATTCATTCATACCGTCCCGAAAAAAGAAAAACGCCGAAGCCGAGCCCGATGCCCTTTGTCCAAGCCCCATGGTAAACATACGAAAGGATTGAGGTGCGCGCAGTTCATTCGCCGCGCCCTCGCACCGTTTGGGGTTATCTCTGGTCAAGGAAAAATTTGCCTTACCTTACCGCACCTCTGCTTCCCATGTTTGAAACGCATCCCTTCGCCCCTTGTAGCCGATCCATTATGGTGATGAAGATCACCCGGCCTGCCATTTCATGCCATTCGTTCTCTGGCCACACGCAGGTTGCTGCGCTGGACCATTCGTTGTACAATGATTTGTCATTCAGTGGTACCCATTCTGCCTCGCGCCCAGAGTCCTCGCGCCCTCTTGGAAGTACGCGTGATGTACGGCCTGCTTGGCGCTGATGCGGCCAGCCGGATCGTAGACGAGCATGCTCTCGAGGAGGTCGAGGCCGTTCTCGCCGAGGACCTTGACACCGTCCGCGTTGACGATCTCGTCGTCCTGCTTCCTCTCCCACTTCGGAAAGCTACTCTTGAAGTCCGGGAAGGAAGTGACGCCGGGCCAGTCGGCCTCGGTGGGCGTGCCGAGGATGCGGAAGATCTTGAAGATCTCGTCGATTTCGGAGTCACCGGGGAAGAGAGGCTTGCGGGTGGCCATCTCGGCGAAGATGCAGCCAACGGACCACATGTCGACGCCGGTGGAGTATTGGCGACCACCGAGGAGAATTTCAGGGGCGCGATACCAGAGAGTGACGACTTCGTGGGTGTAGGTGCGAAGAGGCACACCGAAAGCGCGAGCGAGACCGAAATCAGCCAGCTTGAGGTTGCCCTCCTTGTCGATGAGCAAGTTCTGCGGCTTCAGGTCACGGTGCAGAATGCGGTGGGCGTGGCAGTAGCGGGTGCCCTCCAGCAGCTGCAGAGTGAACTTCTTGACCTGCATAATTGGTCAGCATGTGTGCCCTCCTGCCCCTACGCAACAGCACAGTATCCAACTTACCATCTCCGGGCCCAAGCCCATGTGTCCCTGACGTCCGTTCATGGTACCCTCGGGCAGAGGCTTTCCGCGCCCACCCTGACTAACCGGCAGAGCCTCCATATACTTCTTCAGATCCAGGTCGAGGTATTCGAAGACAAGGTAGAGCTTGTGACCGTCGGCGTGGACAATGTTATAGAGCCGCACAATGTTCGGGTCGTTCATTTCCTTGAGGAGGGAAATCTCGCGAATGGCGGTGGAAGGGACACCCTCGTCCTCGGCCTCGAGGCGGATCTTCTTGAGCGCGACAATGCGCTGCTCCGGCGTGGTGAGATCGAGGGCCTTGTAGACGACACCGTACGTGCCTGCAAAAGGGTGGGGTTAGCGTGCTGTTTCCGACATGCCTCTTTCTATTCTGCGGTGAGGCTGGAGCTTCGTACCCTCTCCGATCTTTTCCATTTTCTGGTAGTTCTCCATGGTGGCCGAGAGGGTGCGGAATGCGGGCTTGTGGCGTAGAATTCAGAGCAAGGTCCTGTAATGAGGGACCGCGGTGAGAGAGCGGTGTCGTTGTTTGGTGGGAGTCTGAGGTCGTGGGTGAGCTAGTCGGTCCTCAATTGTCCATTCGCCGAGATGGGTAAGATCGCCTCGTCTGGTACCGGCCGGGTCGTCGTCGGGATCGTCAAGTCGCCTAAAGAAGCGAATGTTGTTTGTAGATTCCGGGTGCTTGCTTTGGCTTTGCAAGGCGGGACCAGGGCGCACAGGGCAGTAAACAGCGGACTCGCCCGCACGCGTGCGCGCGCTCAAGGCTAGTCCCGTTTCTAGCGCGTCCCGCGGCGCCGGTGCGTTTATGCTTGTGCTTGTGCTTGACAGATGGTGGATGCCAGACTAGACGTCACTCTCAAGCATCGCCGCAATCTCACTCGGTCTCGCAGCAGCAATACGCTGCCATCGCTTCGCAGAGTCGGCGTTGGTATTTAAGTATTCCTAACACGGCAGAAGGCATGCTGCTTCACTCGACGCCAGGCAACGGCTGACTCCGCGCGCCGTGATCCGCCACCGACCGCAGATTACAGGTCACATGAGCGCGCGACGCTGTCGCGACCAACAATGTACACGCAGCTTCTGGGAAACATCACCACTTGATCACCTAAGTAATCGTCATGGTCTCGAGAGCAGGTAGGCCTAAACCGCATGATTCAGCGGCAGCGGCAGCACCAAGGCGCAGCACAAGATCGCGAAAAGCAGCGGCGCCTGATGGAAGGGACACCGCCCCTGATGTCTACGGGGACATGGTCGCCGAGGCGGTCGCTGCGGACCCAGTAGATACTGAATCCCGCCCTCTGAAGCGTCGCAAGGTATCCAAGGGACCGATTACGCCTGACAGGATTGCCCACAGTGAGCCGGCATCTGCGTCCGTGAAGAGCCTTGCGACAATCTCATCACCGATTCAGGGAAGGGTTGGGTCCTACGAGAGCGATATCACTCCCGCGAAGCGGCAACAGCAGACTGTAGAGTATTCTTCAAGCTCAGAAGAGAGCGATTTCGGATTTGAAGATGTCGATCTGGGTCCAAAAGAAGCTTCAAGCCCAGCTCCTGCTCAAGAAGACGAATATGAAGACATCGTTGATGTTGCGGCCTCCGTTGCTCCGCCTGGCTCTGCACAGAAAGCTACAGTCCATCGCCGCAAACCTGCCTCTGCTTCTGAGAAAGCCTCCCGACTGCGTGTGCACAAGGTGCATTTTCTCACCCTACTTGGCCACTGCATGTATGCCAACAGCCGCTGTAACAGTGCAGCTGTACAAAAGCTTACAGGAAAGCTGGTCGATAAGCGTATGAAGTCTTATCTAAACCCAAAGATCAATGATACGCAGTTCCAGCGCAATCGCTCTTTCATGGATGGCTTAGAGCAGGCAAAGACTGCTTTCAAAGCCGAGTTTAGGATTACATCTTCAGGCATGGCCAGGCCTCGCTGGGCGTCAGATGGGGACAACGGAGACGGCCCATCATCTTCAGCAGACGGAGAGCCCATGGATCTTGCCGACTTCGTGTCAGCCGCAAGAGACCTGGAAGGCTCACAGGACACCGGGAACCAGCTGTTCTGTGCCATGCTCCGAGCTGCTGGTGTGGAAGCTCGCTTGGTGTGCTCATTGCAGACGCTCCCATTTGCGAACCCTCCACCGAAATCTAGCACGCCACAGAAACAGAAGAAACCAGCAGTGTTTGCCATTGCGCCTGACACCGACCCCAACCTCAGTGATGCCAGCGCTAGCGACGGTAACATGGAGTCTTCCGCAACATTCGGCAAAGTACCTTCAATACGACGACGGCTAGGACAGCCCGGCTTCTCTCCAAGTGTGATGACCGCGCCGCCTCCCAAAGAAAAGAAAAAGCCAATCCGCACCCTGTCATATCCCGTCTACTGGGTCGAAGCTTTCAACACCGCCCACCAAAAATGGATCCCCGTCGACCCCATGGTGACCAACACAGTCGGCAAACCGAGCAAAATCGAGCCTCCCGCATCCTACGATCTGAACATGCTGATCTACGCCATCGCCTTCGAATCCAACGGCGTCGCCCGCGACGTCACTCGCCGCTACGCCAAAGCCTTCAACGCCAAGACCCGCCGGCAGCGCGTCGAGAGCAGCGGCGAAGAAGGCGCGAAATGGCTCAAGAAAGCCCTGCGGCTCTTCCGCCGCCGCAGCAGACTCGACCGCGACCAGGTGGAGGACGCGGAGCTGGCGCAAAAGGAGGCGAGAGAAGGCCTGCCGAGCAACGTGCTCGACTTTAAAGACCATCCCTACTACGCTCTCGAACGCCACCTCCGCCGCCACGAGGTGCTGCACCCTCGCCGCGAAGCAGGCAAAGTCAACGCCGGCACGGCCGCGAAACCGCGCATGGAGCCCGTTTTCCGCCGGCAGGATGTCCTCTCTTGCAAAAGCGCGGACAAGTGGTATAGGCTCGGGCGTGAAGTCAAGCGCGGCGAGCAGCCGCTCAAGCACGTCCCTGCTCGCGCTTCTCGGCGCAGAGATCCGGAGGACGAGGACGAGGAGGCTGGCGCTCCTACTACGGCGCTTTATTCGATCCACCAGACGCAGGTCTATGTCCCGCCTCCTGTCAGAAAGGGCAAGGTGCCGAAGAACGCGTTTGGGAATCTGGACGTCTATGTTCCGTCCATGGTGCCTGCGGGCGGTGTGCACATTCGGCACGCGTTGACTCAGCAAGCTGCCCGGACTCTGAACATCGATTTCTCCGACGCCGTGACAGGATTCAAGTTTCAGGGGCGCAAAGGAACTGCCATCATCGAGGGTGCAGTGGTTTCGCAGGAGCACGGCGAAGCCGTGGAGGCTATCATTGAGGGCTTGGAGTGTGAAGCTTTGCTAGACGCGAGCAAGGCCCGGAGTCTGGCGGCGCTGCGGTTGTGGGCGCGTTTCTTGAAGGGTCTGCGCATTGCTGAGAGGGTGGCTGCGTATGGAGAAAAGAGCACGACAGAGGCGGTGGATGACAATGAACTGGGTCAAGGCGAATCTGCAGTCGGCGATGCGGATGAATCCACGAACGCTTCAGACGCCACCATGCCCACGGCGGGCCAATTCTCGATCGTGGAGCTCGCGATGCCTTCCAAACCGGCGCGAAAAAGCAAGAAGAAATCGTACGAAAGCGAAGTTGAGGACGACGATGACGATTTCGCGTCGTCTGCTCGCAGAAGCGGCCGGAAGAAGGGCATCGCTGTGGTCGATGAGGAAGATGACGATGAGGCAGAGTACATGCCTGACAACGAGGGTGGCGGTGGTGGGTTCTTTCCTGACCAAGCGGAGGAGACGATTGAGACGGGCGGCGGCTTTGTGCCTGAAGATAGCGGCGGCGGTGGGTTCTTACCGGATGAAAGCGCAGGGCAGGAAGGCGGCTTCATCACAACGAACACAGATGCTGAGGAGTCAGGGGGAGGATTTCTGCCCGAAAATACAGTGGATGATATGGGAGGCGGTGGGTTTGTTGTCGAAAATGACATGGGTGGGCCTGCACAGGATGATCTATTCGGTGATGGAGACAGTGGCGGTGGATTCATCGTCGACGTTGATCAGGATAAGTCTGCAGAGGATGATCTGTTCGGCGATGATGGCACTGGCGGCGGCTTCGCTGGGGGAGATTCTATGCCGATCGAATCTAATGACCATGGACTGGATCTCGGCACAGATGAGGCCAAGATGAACAAACGCACATCTCAGGATGCTAACGGTCGAGCTGAACTTGTCGCAGACGAAGGAATCACTGCGAACAACGAAATTGTGAAACGAATCACTCCAGCCAGCGATGCTGCAGAGACGGACCCTGGCGTCGCCCACTCGGGAAGGCAAAAACCAGCCCTACCCGACCTAGGACCCCTTACGGATAAGGGCCCGATGGACAGAGACGACGAAGACGAGGAAGATCGTGGAAGCTTGCTCTCGCATGATCCGGAAGACGACGACGCGGAACCGGACTGGTTGGAAAGCGATTGAAGTTGGACACGTGAATGATGAGGAATAGGATATTCAAGGAAGGTCCATACTCTGTACACGGATGATCGGCGACAGCACGATAACGAACACGGCGTGTCGGCCATGTGCATGCCCGCGATGTAGCCGTACCCACAAAGTCTGTGGTCAGTGACGCACGGACGATGTCGTACAAGTCGGGGAAGCGGCACGTGTGGTTGGAGAAAGACGTTTAGGCAACCTTGGTGATCGTGAAACTTGACGTCTGCCGATTTCACCAACGTGAACTCTTTCAACCTACAACGATGTTCAAGACCAACCAAGTCCAAGATAGCGTTTCGTAGTCATCAATCAGCCACATGAGACAGATCTCCAGCACCAACGCTCCCGTCTCCATCACCGTACGCCGAAACGGGATGCATGCGGTTCTCGCAGGTGAGGCTGCAAGGTGAGATAGGCCCCGCCACGCCTCGCCCAGCCAGTAGACCCCCATCACAGCGGGACTCCGCCTCTTGGGCGTTTCCATTTTTGGGGTCACAGCTGTGGCTAGCGCTCGGAGTTTATGGCATAAGCTCAGCGCTATTCCGAGGAAGCGTCTCCACCCACGCGGTGATCGCTGTGATCGCTGCTGCCAACGCGTCTCAAAGCAGCATCTCACGCGCAGCCGCAAAGTCTCGTTGCCGGTCAGATGCCTGTGCAGCCAGCCGAGCGCGCCATCGACGAATGGAGCGCTGCGACCGGCTGCGCGGCGTCGGCCTCTCGCTGCTGCCACACGCCGAGCTGTCGCTGCCCGCGCCGCTGATGTGAATCGGCCCCACGAAACGCCGCAGCGCGACATCGACCTGCTTCCTGCAGGGCTTGGACCTGACCTGATCCGCCCTGAGCTCTGGCGCTGAACCGCTGTCAGCATCTTTTGATAGACACCGGCCGCTCCGGCCGAAGTTGTAAGTGCTCTTCCATCTTTCTTTCGGGCTCCTCTCCTTCGCTGCTTCACCGTCGTCGAAACACGGCATCATTGATCTCCAACTACCCCACAACTACCCTCCTCAAACCCCACCAGACTGCAGACTGCCATGGCTCCCGCCTCGCCAGATGGCTTGAACGTGATCATCCTCGGAGGAGGCATTGCAGGCTTGACCACTGCCCTCGCCCTCACCAAGTACGCTCCCAAGGGTCAGGTGCCCCGAATTCAGATCTTCGAGATCCGTACAGTGCCAGCGACTATCGGCGGTGCTGTCAACCTCACACCCAATGCCCTGAGGCTCCTAGACCACCTTGGTGCTCTGCCGATCATCCGCGAGAGAGACTATGGCCGAACAATCGACTACCTTGAGGTCTTCGACATCTACTCTACCAGACTCGCTACCTCCGACTTCAGCGGTCCAGAAGGCAAGGGCATCGGCAACCCTCCCTACAAGGCCCTGCGAATCACCCGTGGCGACGCCCTGAAAGGCGTCCTGGCCGCTGTTGAGCAGCACGAGAACATCACCCTTACCTGCGGCAAGCGCACGGTAGACATCAAAGAGACCGCCGACAAAGTCACCCTCACCTTCGAAGACGGCGGCTCCGCCAGCGCCGACCTGCTCATGGGCTGCGACGGCATCCACTCCGTCACGCGCCTGAAGCACGTCGAGCCTGAGCGCAAAGCCACCTACTCGGGCCTCTGCAACGCCTTTGGCTTCGCGCCCGTCGAGCCCGACTTTACCGTGCACTTCGAGTGCACCGCCATCAACTTCGCACGCCGCGGCATGCTGCTCACCAGCTACCACAACTCGCAGAAGGACTCGATCTACGTCGGCGCGCTGATGCAGCTGCCGGAGCTGGAGTCGCGCGATGGCTGGAAGGCCGCGGGCGCGGACGAGAAGAAGATCCGCGCGGATATTCTGGAGCGTTTCGGTGATGCCAAGATCCCCAGCATCAAGCCTTTGATCGAGAAGGCGCAGGATTTCTTCCTGTGGCCTGTTTTCACTCTGTCTAAGCACGGCAAGTGGGCTACGGACCGCGTTATGCTTCTCGGTGATGCAGCAGTAAGTGGACCCAGCTCAAGAACTGATGAATTGAAGAAGACTTCGCTAATACCCCCCCTCCAGCACGCTATGCCTCCCCAAGGCGAATCGACCGGCATCGTCTTCGAGGACACCGTCCTCTTCTCGCGCTGCCTGACGCGCTGGATCGAGAAGGGCAAGCCCGGCAGCATGAAGGAGGCCTTCGACGCGTACGAGAAGCTGCGGCGCGCGCGCATCGAGGCCGCCTTCGAGGAGAGCAAGAGCGTCGTCTCGACCGTCAGCGACGCCGGCTACATCGGGCACACGATCAAGACCTACGTTATCCCCTGGTTCCTGTGGTTCACTCGCGCGAGCAGGGAGAAGCATTTCGTTGAGGATGTTACCAGTGTGGATATTGGGTATTGAGGAAGCGATTGATTTTTGAGAGTTGTTTTGCGCGCATGGGCATTTGGACACTTGCGGTTTCTTGACAGCACCGGCGCACTAGATATTTTTGGACGATCACGATAGATAATGCGAGAACCTATACCTTACCATGTCACAGCCACATCTCCATCCGTGCCTATCCCTCTGCTTGCCCTAACCCCGAACCAACCCAGACCTAACCCCACATCCGACCCATCGGCCTCACCCCAACTCTCCAGATTTCAAACTCCAAATCCGCCCGGCACATCAAAGACTTACGTCTCACACAAAAAAAAAGAGGAACGCTCCCAAACAGCCTACGTCACCCCATCCACCTATAGGCCACAAAACGCAGGTTCGACAAACCTACGAATGCGAGCCCGATAGAGTTTAGCGCTCTCGCTTGCGCGCCAGCGCGCCGATCTGGATCCTGCGGAGTTGCGAGGTGGGGAGCCAGGCTGGATTTGCCGGGGCGCAGAGTCGAGGGTCGGCTTTGCGAGTCAGGTCTTTGAGCTTCAGCTTTGTCTGAGAGGTGCGAGGATGGGAGTTGGGCGGCAAGTGACAGTTTGGAGATATTGATGGGTGTGGAGGTAAAGGGAACGATGATGTGAGGAAGTGATGACAACGCCGCATTCAAGATTATCGTAGCTATTCGTACCAGAATGTCTTGCACCTACGCCACGCCAGGTAAACATCACCCAAAAAGACTTTTCAAAAGAGTCTAGTTGCGGCTGGAGGAATACTTCTCGCTGCGCAGACGAAGGGGAAACATGAGATTTTTCCAAGAGAAGACTAAGTGACGGAAAAGGTTCGAGGAGCCGGTCAAACTGTCCGTTCAGATCGTTCGATCAGACGATGGCAAGCACACTCCTCTAGACGAACAGCATGCGGCGAGAAGGAGTGGAAGTGGGAGGCGGCGGCGCCGGGCAGACGGGCGGGTTGAAGACGTCGAGGTTGACGAGCCAGGCGCCTGGGAAATGATTAGTCACACTCCTGACATAACAGAACAATAGAACAATGCAAAGCCGATGGGACGTACCGGAGTTGAACTCGGAGTAGACGGTCTTGATGAGCCACTTCTGCGAAGCCTTCTTGTCGGCGTTCTTAACGACCTCGATCACGATGATGCCGGTGACGAGCTGGGGGGTCTGCGCGGACTGCCAGCGGATGGTAACCTGCGTTGTTACACTCAGCGGGTACGGCTTTGAAGACATGAGGGGGATTGCAGATTATACTTACGGCGCTGCAGGCGTTCCAAGTCTTGATGATCTCGAATGGAATGGGGGGCTGCGCACCCTGGCCCGCCTGGAATTCGGCTCGGGATGAGAAGACGGCAGTGCCGAGCTGCAAGGGAGAAGAGAACGCATGTAAGTCAGATGCACGAAATCTCGCAGCCCAGTGGCAGGCGAGGGAGATTGGATGTGTAAGCATACCACTTCAGGGCCTTCGCAGCCGCCGTTGATGAGCTCCATGACGGAGTCGGAATAGTCGACGAAGTCGACGGCCATGGTCTTGTTGGAGAAAGAATCGCTGTAGGCGGCGATGAGCGTCTTGAAGTTGTTGGCGACCTTGGTGGCGTCAGAGTCGCTCATGCAGTTGGAGGTCGTGCGCGGGTAGTTGAGGCCATGCGAGACACCCCAGTTGGCCCAGGGAGCTGCGGCAGCGGTGGCTGCGAGAGCCGCGAGAGCGAAGATGAAGCGCATGGTGACGGAGGTAGAATGAATTCCTGAAGACTTCGGTTGCGAAGTGAGGGATGAGACCAGGAAAGTTGCGAGGATGAAGTGCGTTGAAAGCACGAACGAATGGAGCAAAAGGTGCTGGGCTAATGTGTTCGCTGGAGATGCGGTGGAAGATCAAAGGTTTTTTGGAGGAAATGAGCGAGGTACTTATTCTTCAGGAGAGCAGATGTCCCGGCGGACAAGCCTGGACTGGATTACGGTGACCAGAAGAGCCACAGCAACCTTCAGCCCTTGGCAATCCCATTAAGCGATCCACAACGCCATCGACCAAGCAGGATACTATCGACCAGTCCAAAAGCGTCTGGTGCCGGGGTGGTGAGGCTGCTGCATGGGGTATGGTCAGGCGGCAGTGAGGGAACAGCACATGCTTAGGCATCGCCATTTGCGGGCTGTCCGAGGCGGGAAATGATCGCGTGGTGCGAGTGAGAGCCATGGGTTGCGGCACGTCTGGGTCCGTCATCATCACGACGCAGAGGTATGGTGGGGGAACCTTTCGCTTTGCTAAATGCGGTGATTGCCGGTGCAGTATTCTCCGACGGCAGGCTGCGATGTGAACGCGATATGCAGCTGGAAGATCCAGGCGTACGTGTGGGTCTTGCAGCTGCAGGCGAAGGGTGCATTATCGCCGCGAGGACGCCAATCTCTTGTTGTGGTGATCTGGAACTTTTTTCTCATATCGCGCCGCCACAGACGAGGCCGAGAAGTTAAGCTCAACGGACAAGCTCCCGGCTCTTCGGAAGGCTGAGATATTGTCTCAGGCCAAGCACGAGAGGGAGATGCTGAGTTGTGTCTGCCACGCCGCAGCTGTGTGAGCCGTAACTGCGGGGATCCCGGTGGCTGCAGATGTTGCGCCACCACGTTGCTGCACATGCGGCATCTCTGTGGTTTGTGGCCGGATATGGGCATCGAGCTAGGGCCGGCCGGGTCCAAGGTGTCGCGCGAGTCGCACGGTATGTGTATCGTAAGCTTGTGGTGACATCGATTTCTCAGCCTTGAACTTACAGACACGAGGGATCCATCACGCGTCGAGCTATGCACAGCCTTAGCCTGACCATTGTACCAAGGCGAAGGGCAAAGCATTTCACTGGCTGCGCTAGCCATGGCTTGCATATGCTTGTCGTGGAACCGAAAAACCATGTTCGCACAGCTGTCACGTCGTCAGCACTCAGTCTTCTTTCGCGGTAGAATGGGCGACAGTGGAAATGAGATGAACATGGGACCCATGACGCTGCATCATACCGCTCACTTTCGCATGCCAGCATCCGCTTGTACTGTAGAGACCCAGCATGAACCACGACAGGAACGGTTAGGGCTCTGGGGTGATCCGGTTCAGCTTCGCTTAGCACTAAGCCAGCGGTATAATCTTCATCGAATCGGTAAGGCCCGGGTCCTGCGCATGGACAATACGCGGTGAGAGTATTGTTTTGGCGTTCAGGCGACAGTTGTTTTAGATGCTGATTGTCAGCGCGGCAATTCAGTAGCCGCCATTGTTCGAGATCTAGGCCAGACCGCCAAATGCTTAGGTCACATGGTCGCTAGCGTATTATTTGTGTCGGAGACAGATCACTTGCAGCATATGAGCCAAGGCGTATGAGCCTGGAGGCAAGGACAGGCGGATTGGAGATAGTATGCAATTATACTCCGTGCCGCTTCTTCTTTGCCTGATCCCTGTCTCCAAGTCAACTCGGCAGAGAACCAGGATGAGAACTCCTGCGTGCTGCAGCGCGCGGCAAAAGCTACAAACCACGGCTCTACCCTCGCACGTTAGGCAAAGTCCTTTGAATAGATGCTTAATCTCCGTCGGCATCCTCGATCAAGCATATTTGCCTAGGAACAAACCTTCAAACAACGCCTCAATGAAACGCCCGCTTCATTGGCACGAAAAGAGCGATGCAAGCCAGTAATCTAGACTTGAGCCTCCTTTGATATCGTACGGGATCTCAGAATAGCACGCAGCGGAATGGCGAAAACGTGGCTAGGCACGAGAACTTTCGCATGGAATCGGTCGGGAAAACAGAATGCGGCTTTGCCAGGGACGCCATGAGCGAACATGTGTACCTCAGCAATGAGCCAAGGCCTTAGCATTTGAAATAGTTAGACGCTGGTCCTTGATGGCGATAATGGGTTCTGACGACGCGGTTTGAGTGAGTGGCAGTTGAGAGGCAAAGACGGCTGGAGGTGATGCGGATGCAGTGAGATTGCAGTCCGCCACACCTCTCGCGATTTCACCGCCCTGGACATGTCCCACATAGCGCACAATCAAACAGGTTCGTCTTGTCCTATGTTCGCATTCGCACTCTTCAGTAAACGATGTACGAAATCACGTGCCAACACAATGTCAGCTTGGAGTTGATGTTGGAGATCCGGTGCTGCAGAAGGAGTTTCTGCTGACCTTTTCCCCGCGATCGCAACTTCGTCCCTGACCTCCTTCACCAATTGACACGCGCCTCGCGGTAACGTCAGCCATGCACTGACAGCATGTCAAAACGCCATCAGTGGCCGTGAAGATGGACAGCACTTCCGCGACTGCCTGATCCTCTTGCTGGGCACATGGAGCGCCGCGCATAGTCGCCAATCCCACGATACCACTCTGACACGCGCAGCGCAGAGGGGCCGCTGTCAACCTCGCTAAGATGCAAGGCTTCAACATGGGACGCTACGTCCCGCCGGAGCTCGAAGGTACCACGTCCGGCAACCGGCTGAACAAGAAGCGTGCGCCTGGGACGCTCCGCAAGGACGGCACGCAGACCGTCCGCTTCGAAATGCCCTTCGCCGTCTGGTGTCATACCTGCAAGCCCCATGCCATAATCGGACAGGGCGTGCGCTTTAATGCCGAGAAGAAAAAGATTGGCTATTACTATAGTACGCCGATCTGGCAGTTCAGGATCAAGCACGCGGCGTGTGGTGGGTACTTGGAGATCAAGACCGATCCGAAAGAGACTGCCTATGTTGTTACGGATGGGGGTAAGGCGAGAGACTACGGCGAGGGCAAAGATCGCGTTCGAGAAGGCGAAGATGGCCTGCCAATTTTGACGCCCGAAGAGAGGGAAAGGAGGAGGGAGGATGCTTTCGCGGCCCTTGAGCGCAAGGTAGAGGATAGAGAAGCCGTGAAGGATAATGCGAAGCGGATTGAGGAGTTATATCGATCTAGGGAGCGAGACTGGGAAGATCCTGGTGCGGTCAACAAAAAGCTGAGAAACACATTCCGTCGTGAGAGAAAACTTCGTAAGAGGGAAGATGATGCCACGGAAAGCTTGAAGGAGAGGCTAGGCACGAACATCGATATATTGCCCGAAGCAGAACAAGATGCTCAAAGAGCCAAGTTAGTCTCTTTTGGGAGCACTAACGTTAATGCGCCAAATGGAACTGGTTCGAGCAACTTCTTACGATCACCGGCTCGCCAAACTGTGAAGACACCTTCACGATCAAAATCGAGCTCGGCTGTCAAGCACAGCGAGAGCAAGAAAGATGCTTTGCGGCGTCGCCTAGTAGGCAGCACACGCGCTGCCTTGAACCCATTTGGCTGAAATCTAACCTACTTGTTGGTTTGAAAACCACACAATCGTCACTGGCAAGGCATACGTGCCTTTATGATATGATTACCTGGAGTTTGGGAAGATACCCGTTGGCATTACACATCTCACGATCCTGTACATCCTGCCCATTTATTTCTCAATTATATGTAGCTCATATAGTTAAACTTCAATAGACAGCTACTACGCGTTTCGGAGCAGCTATAAACCAAGCCACGACAAACCCTCCTAAAGCCAGAACATAGCATCCTGTCGCAAACCCACCTGGTCTACTCTTTGCGATCTTGGGGAGGACAATGTTATTGCGCCTGCTCCGCCGTACCCGGATCAAGAGCCTTTGCCCTATGTAATGTCCCATTCGCCCGCTACAGTTTGCGTTACAGTGGCATTTCAAATCAACATTCCCGATGCGACGATAGTAAGCGCAGTTCTGACTTGCACGGCCTTGCGTGGCTGGCGAAGGTAATCTGCTGTTCTGGGGGTCTTCGGGATCCGCTAGCGAAGGTATAGACTGAAGCAATTCTGGGTCTGCTAGTCGATTTTCAAGTTCGTCGTAATGGATGGCCAAAGAAGTTCTAGTAACATCATTGCCGGTTCGGAATTGTCCATTGCTTCCTTGGATATGAACCAAGAACTTGCCCTGAAGCGAACTTGTACCGTGATTTTAGGGGGTAAATGAAGCATCCTTGGGAAATTCTGTAGAGATCTCGTCAGACTCGCTCCGCATCATATTCTCTTGGCTTCGTCTCGTTAACGGATATCGTGCTTTCTAACTGTGCTTGAGGAACTGAAAGAGGATAAGTCCGAGCGACGGAGTAGTGAATCAATCTTTGATGTGGATGCATACTATGCGTATATCCGAAAGAAGGAACAAGAGAGCATACGAATGTGGTTAGTATCAGTGACTCTAAAACGAACGAAGCATAACGACCGAAGTCGCAGTGATTATGAAAAGAAGATTTGTAAAACAGGTCTTGATGGAAGCGTTTAACTACACGACGCTTGCCGATCCGAGTGTTTCAGCACCTACAAATGTCCAGCATAGAATTTACCCTCTTGAACATCCGTCACTTCTCCGCTCGTGAAGCAACAGTGCCCAATTACCGGGTCACACACAGATGCATCTGACACCTCGCCCCACTTCACCGGTAAGATAGCGGCATTATCGTCTGCCTCTGGCCTGTGAGCGGCCGCGGCCAAAACAATGGAGCAGCTTCCCGCAACGGGCATACGACAGTCGAGTTTCCGAAAACCCAGTCCCATTGCTATCAGTGTCATGCAGCCGCCTAGTATCATTACGCACATGATGGGAGCACAGCTGTATCCCACTGCTGAGGAGCTATACTCCACCATTTCCACGCCGTCCGACCAGAAGGATATCCGTACCAAGAATAGCGATTGCGAGACAAGCCAATGTAGGAGTACCGAGGTCACAAGTAACGGTACACTGTACGAGTATGGTAGCTGCAGCCAGTACGTTGTCCTTTGCTTGCCACGTGGCGTCGTAACCCGCAGCGGCTTACGATGTTTGGCGAATCCACTGTACTCATGCGCAAGGTGCATGCATGTATACAAGCCATTGTAGGACATGTATAGCAGCGACGAGACCAGCTGGGGCAAGTTTGCAAGGAGGACAGAGGCGGCGAACCCTTGGCCACCATTTTCTGGAAGACCGATATCGACGACGAGATCTGCCTCAATGGTGCCAAAACCGAGAGACGTGATCGGATTAGACCTGCTTCTGTCTGGTCCCACGATTCCTTTGAGGACGCCTGAGATGGCTTGATGAAGGAACACTCCGGTGGCAACTAGCGCTCCGACGCAAAGGCTGTATGTAGCCGCCCGCCGTCTCCAACTCACGGCGTGATGCCAGCGAGGTTGAAAAGTATTGCGAGAGGGAAGTGGATGAGCAGTTTCAGGCGAACAGAAAGACACGTCGCCAGGTCTATTCATTCGTCCCGTAAGCTCTTGCTTGCCCATGAGGCAACAATTTTTCGTGATCTCGTCCGGTTGATCCAGCCAACTAGAAATTGCATCTCCCCAAGTGACAAGTGTTACATCGCGCTGCAGCAGCAGTAGCCAAAGCATACACAGCACTTTGATCAGGTTGCACACTAGTACAGCGATAGAGATGGGCGAGGAGAACTGCAGCTGGCAGTATGAGTCTGTGCGTTTTGCGAGGCAATGATCGATTTTTCGACCAGCGACAGTCCAGTTGGTAATGTTGCTCTGAACTTTAGAGAAGTCGCAATACCATGAGCCGTAGTCCACATCCTGACATATCCTATAGTGGCGTCAGTGGAAGTAACGCTCAGATGTGGCTGAAGAGGCGGTCTGATATTAAGAACAGGGCTCCGAAACCTGGGAGTTATGTTTCCCCGGCCAACGAAGAAAGGAGGGGGGGGGCGCCGGAGTGAGAGGGTGGCAAAAGATCTACAGGGTAATGAAAGCTCACCATGAGTCTGATTCAGCCCTCGACAGAAAGCTTGTGAAGAACACAGTGCGTTCATCTTGCACATCGTTGCCTGCAGTCACAAGTAATACGTCCGAATGGCCAGTGACGAATTGCATGCCGTATGTAGAAACACAGTCCGATGCGCTCAGCAGATCAAATTGGGCTTGATCGGCCGCATATGTGTGCTGCATGTGTTGAACAAACTCTAGGGACTGGGAAGCCGCTCTGGAGGTCGGTGGAAAGCCTTGATCCCGAACCGTCGCCTCGACATCGCCAGACACGTTTGGCCTGTCGAAGAAAGCTGTGTTCACAAGAGCCATGTTATGCAGAGTGCCATCTAGTGCCTTGAAAACAGTCGAGTTGAAGAGAAGGTGGATCGGTACACTACTCAGACCTAAGAGGACCCAAGCGGTGCTACGCTTCCAGGAAACTCGTTTGAGGTTGTGCACCCCACTGGTACCGATTTCGAGCCACTCTCCACGCGCGTGAGCGGTATCACATTCTGATCGAGTTGGGGAGGCGAGGCATTGCATCGTATAGTTAGAGGCGCCTAGCAGGGCTGAGCTCAGACCGTTGATGAGTAAATGTACCCAGAAGGACATGGTATCAACGAGGTTGCATTCGCCGACGTAAAGTCGTCCTATACCATCGTGTAGTGGATGGCGTAGACTTGCCCAGAGCACCAGAACAAAGTTGATCATCAACACTATGGCTGCCAGTGTCGCAGAAAATGCAACGCCAAATCTCCAGCCTTGAAGTCTTCTACGTTGTTGGTTATGGCGTATGGTTTCCTCAGAGTCCAGTGGGAGTTCCGAGCTCGCCGGTCCTGCCGTTGTGTCCTTGGAGTCCTTGTTTGCTCCGTTGTGCTCAACAAATGGTCTGTCATCGTCGTTGTTCGTTTCAATAAGACTAGCCCCAGTTGAGAGGTGACCTGAGATTCTGTCATTCATAGTTAAGCTTGCCATCCTATATGCTAGGAAGAGTACCAGGAAGACCAGGACGACTGACCTTGGAGTTTGGACCTGTCCGAGCTCTAAGCCGGACAGCTCATGCTGGGGCGAGACATCACCCTTCTTGGAGAAATTCAATGCGCTGTAGTTGACGTTGAAAAATGCCATTGTTCGTCAGGCAACCACTCTTCAGAGGCAGCAGGCTCGCATCACTCAAATATATTCCAACGAAGCTGGAGAATGCTCGCCGTTGCCTCGCACTGCGCAGCTTGTTATAGTCCCTAGGGCCGTCCTCGTGACTCAAAAGCCCGGCTGAGCCGACCTGATAGAGTGCGCAGCATCCTTAATGCAAGTTCGACGATCACTACTAGAAACGCTTCTGACCCATCGATCCATTAGCAAAGCCATGGCTGTGACGTTCACTCAGATGCAAAGCAAAGTAGGGCTGAGGCGAGAGACTTTGCAGCATTCAGCTCACGCCAGTTGCCCCCCCACCCCCGAAGATGTCCCCCGACGGTGTACTGTTAGGGAAGCTGGTTGAGGGAAGCGTGGAACACAACAGGCGTCCTGAACCCTGCAGCAATGCATCTGTAAACATGCCGACCCACTTCACCGGCTCAGCCTCACCTTGGCGCGTACGACGGTTCAAGCGGACCGTAAATCTACACCTAAATTTATCTCTTGGGAGAAGTGACGGTAGTGATGATGTCTGTCCTTCAGGCTATGTACGTAAGTCTACCTCATGGCCGTCCATATTCTTGCCTCTTTCATGGCTGTTCTCTGACTTCACGAGGCCTGGCTTTAGGTCAAACGGATTTATCTTGCACATGTTTGACCTCTGAATTCCCAGCAGAGTCGATTGTGTTGCCTCGATAGCCCACAGTGCGGCCCGTCAGCAGCCCAATATGAATAGGCCTGCTAAGCCGCCTTGCAAGAAACTGGGCTGATCAAGCCAACATCAGTGCATGACTCGTAGACCATGATCCCGGCTCCACTGCGTGCGCCAACGCCGAGGGCGTCGCGTCTATCATGACCTTTGGCCCTTATTCCAGCCACGCGGGTGTCTAGAGAGGCCGGATTGCGGTGATGGTGAAAACGACGATTTTTCTAGGGACGTCGAGATCACGTGAACTGGCGCATTGTGCTCGAGGTCTGGTTGGATCGTGTCTGTTTTTGCCTCTTCTTCCGTAGTCGGGAGCGTTTTTTATTCAGTTACATCTCCATCCTCGGTCGGCTGCTACGGATTTCGGTCGGCTTTCTCATTCGCCGTACTGCAAACTGCAGATCTCATTCCATGCGGCCTCTTCGACTTCTGTTGAAGCTATTTCTGGCGTGTAGAGAGCAGATCGAGCTTGTCCACGATCAGACCTTGACTTTCAGCTCGACTAGTGTTCGAGTACTAGGCCTCTATGTGCCTCTATGTGCGCTGACGTCATTGCAACAATCAAGCTGACGCCAAGAAGCTGGCTGTGGGAGCGGAGGGTGTGACCATAAGCGACTAGACATAAATCCAGGGGCACTGAACTTCACTCCTTGAAGTCTAAGTTTGGCGGATCTTCACGATTAGGATCATATCAGGTCGGGAATGTATCCACGCAACCGAGATGCCAGCGCATTGTTGCAAGAATTTATTGTATGCATGTCGTCGATCACAGCCTGTAAAGGTTCTTTGTTGCGCTCTGCCCAACACTTATGCTGGCCCACTACTAATGTTCCGACGTGACGCACTCCAACTCAAGGTGTTCGTAACTATGCATTGCGCCTCACTAACTTGCGTCCTCACTTGCATACACTAAGCATATTCCACTGCGACTAAGAGTATGTCGTCTCGCTCTCACGGTCATTGAGATACCATGATTAGGCAATAAGACCTGATAGAAGCAATGGCTAGGCCAGTGCAACTTTGTTCTCGAAGAGTACTTCGCAGCTTTCGTGTGGCAGTGTAGGAATCCTGCTTGAACCGTGACCTCGGTGGTCAGCTCGTGCCATTATCCCGAATCGTTACTAACTCCAATGTCGACTCATCCTTCGACTGCGAACATAACCCTGCGATAAAGGAAGAATGGACCCACACAACTAATCCTTCAGGCTCAGATGCTCCTCAGCTCAATTGGAAGGCCGCGTAGAACGCCAAGGAAGTAGCTAATAAAAGGCAGTGAATAGGTATATAAGATCCGACCTTCTCACTTTCTGAACTCTCGTTATCTCACATCAGCCGCCTCCTATCAATACGAACGCTACATCTTTAACCAAAGCAAACAAGATCCAACTCTTCCATTTCCAATATGCACTTCTCCACCACCATGTGCGCTGCTTTTACCGTTCTAGCGGCATCCGTGTCGGCTACCCACAAACTCGGTAGCAGCTGCGGTGGTAAACACATTGGCACCTTGGGCTGCTCAAACGATGAGTGCACCGTTGTAAGTGACATATCATATTTTCTGGCTATACAATGCGTTGAAATCCTGGATAATGCTATCGTCGAACCAATAGCACTAATTGAGTCTAGATCAAGTGCAACCCCTCTGGCAACGGAAACCATTACTGGGAATTCTCTGAGTCTTGCATTGGCATCAAATGCCAGAATGGAGCTTGCAACGATGGTTATCCAAAGGACTCGTGCTCTGCCTAAAGCAATTTAGTTGCATTGGCTGAGCTATACAGCTCCTCGTGAAGGGTGCTAGGAAGCTCAGAACATACTGTTGTTAAGACTCACGACTGAAGGACAACTATTGTCATATACACTCGTTGAAATATATATCCGGTCAGTTATCATAACTTGAGCCCAGTGTAATTTCCAATGATCAGAAGACATTCCACTCCATGTAACGAGCTCAACATGTTTCCGGATTATCGGGTTTGCACTTATTGGATTGAGCGAAACGTCCTACAGCTTGCCAGTGGTAAATAGTCCGGCATTTTCCCCGCCCCTCACATGAAGTGTGTGGTTGCATTGCAGATTAGGAGTTGCTTGGAACGATTTAATTCCAAACGCTCATACGCAGTTACTTGAGGGGCTTGCGCCTTTCGACAAAGCATACAAAGCCGGCGCGGCTGCGAGTCTATCTGAAAATCCATTCTTTCACTAGCCGACTAGCGGGGGGAATCCCGTTGTTAATATACGGATACCGTAATGCCAACGGACGGGTCAATAGAGGCATCGAGTCTGCGCTAGAATCTCATGCATCATGCACTTGAGACAGACTGGAGGCGAATGAGAGCAAATTAGGAGACTTACTCGAGACCACTGCAATCTTAGACTATGCGTACGTCAATGCAATCAAGGAGATGATGCGGAATCATTACGAGCAATCCAGGTGTTAAGGCCACGCATTGGTTTCGCTCAAGAAGCAGGATCGGGTCCACCGTGCTGCATTGGAGAGGCGCTTTGCAGAGATTTGTAAAGAAATCGGGTATTAAGCAGACAACGGTGAATGCTTATACAGACTTGACGCTAACTTCTGCTCTCACAAGCAAGGTAGAGGCAAATTGTACGCCAAGAGTAGACTTGAATCCTGCTCGGTTTCTGATATGTAACGGTCACAGGTACGTTTCTTTCTTCGTTGATAGACTTTTTCTAAGATTGGTGGCAGTCCAAGGACCTCATCAATGATCGCGCTCAGAGGGCAAGCTCCATATAAGTGGCTAAACATTGCCAGCATAGGCTTCCTGTTACACAGTCGATCTCAGGTCATGCCACTGCGCAATCGCTGCTGCTCAGCTTCGGATCGGTCAGCGGCTCAGTTTGGTTCGTAGCACTTCATTCTAATGAACGGTCCCAGATGCCCTAGTGGGTAGCATACGCGCTATCCTGAACCCATTTGGCTGAACGTTTATTCTTATTCTGCCAGTCATAAGACCACACTATTACTAGCAGGGCATACGTGCCTTTACGCTATGAACATCTTAGACTTTGGGAAGATATCCCTCGGTATTATATATCTCTCCAGATTTTGGATTCTATATATGTGTTTCTTATAAGCTCTATGAAATTAATAGCGATCCCTTGATAGATAGCTTTCGCGCGCGTTAGGCTAGCTATAAACCTAGCTACGACAAACCCCCCTAAAGCCAGAACATAGCATCCCGCCGCGAACCCTACCAGACCAGTATAGTCTCCACCATTCGCATCGACAATTGCTCCACCGATCGGCACACCGACGAGAGCGCCTACGCTCGAAATAGAGAACGTCGTCCCAACTCTCTTCCCTATCTCCTCGACGCGGCTCACTTGAGCTATACACACCGGCGTCAGACTAATCGCCGCTCCGCTCCAGAAGCCGAAGAGGACTGCGAAAGCCGTGAATGCCGGCTCGTTGGCTGTCCCGAGCACTGTGGGAGGGAGCCAGATGCAAAGGATTAGTACCAGGCAAACAAATGCTGTGAGTATCATGACGTTGAATCGTCCAAAGCGGTCGGCTAGGTAGCCTGGCAGAGCGCGACCGGGAACCGAGCCAACGTTGAGCAGAGTTAACAGGCGGTAGGCGTGCTCTGAGCTCATCCCTTGTCCTGTACTGATCGCGGCGGAGGAGATGTAGGTTAAGGGAATGAAGACGGCGAATTCAATCAGCCAGACAGCAACCGTAGTGGCAAGGTAAGGGCGGTCGTGGGCTAAAGGTCGGAGGTCGATAGCCGTCCTCAGGCAAGCAAGCAGTCCCGGTTTTCCGTGTTTCTCGGCCTTCGATAAGGCCTCTTCCCGCGTCTGCAAGGTAGCGCAGGCAATGCAGCACAGGCCTAAAGATATGAAGCCGATGATCCGCATCGTCCAGCCAAACCCGATGACAGGGGCGCAGTAGAGGATAATGAGAGAGAACACTATCCCGCCGATCCCGCCGGCTGTGCACGCGATGCCCGTCGCGAGACCTTGCCGTTTGCAAAACCAATGGCCGATCGTCGACACACTGGGCGTGAAGAGACAGCATGCCGATAAGCCGCCTAGGACGCCGAACGACAAGAGGAACTGATAATACTCTGCACAAAATGGTCAGTCGTAGCATTAGGTATCCACTGCGTTTTTACTTGCCTGTGCTAACGCTAAGACACATGAGCGAGACCACCATGCCAATAGACCCGGGGATGATGACAGGCCGAAGACCGTACCGATCAAAGATTGCGCCTGCAATGTCACAATTGTTAGTCCAAGCGTACCAAGTACCAGATAGCATGAGAGTATCGAAAGCCGCCTCACCTATGCAAGAGCCCCCGAGATACAGCAGAAATGCGTACAAGCTTACTATCCAGGCCGTCTGTGATTTTGGTAGGCTGGCCAGTTGATTCTCGCCGATCCAGGCATCCAGGACACCGATGGTATTGAGCATGCCCATGGAAGGCACCATTGCACACCAGGCCCCTAAGACAACTGACCACGCCCGCCATCCGCCTTCGGGGTAGATCCCGTCGCGCGCCTCGTCTTGTGGATCGTCGTCTTCCGTGACGTCGGGAGTTTGACGAAACATCATGAAGGATGCTTCGTTAGAGTGGAAAGTAGCCCGCTGCCATATGGTGCTGTAGGGTTCAATGAGAACTAAAAGTATACGAAGTTACTCGCAAAGAGAGGCTGGTCTTTCATAACGGCCTGGTAGACGATCAAATGCGTCTTGATCATTCGACTTGATCGTAGCGCGAAATCTTCGCCACAAAAGCCCTTGAACGTGGGGTGTGGCCCACTCGATGCGAGCCCCACAGTGCATGGGGAAATAGATCAGTATTCCTCGCGTTCATCACCTCAGTAAAAATGAGGCGCCGATGAGAGTGATCTTTCGAGAACGGGCTGAAAATACCGAATGGGCTTTGCACCTTCTGTAAACTGTACAATGGGCTCGGTGGTTACGCCCTCACATATTGATCAGCGCGTAACAGTCGAGCCGAGCTGGTTTTCATTGTGCCTTCTTTTCACGATGGTTTGGGAGAATTCAGCTGTGATCCCAGCTGGCTTTCATATATATGTTTGACTGCCTGTGCCGGCAAAGCATGAACATTGGGTTTCGAAGTGCGAAAGCGGACTTCATCCCTCGTCCAAGCCGACCACACCTCGGCAGCCTTCAAACGCCACGACAATATGTGTTTTCAGAAGAAACACTCTCGACCACGACTAGAAATAGCTGGTAGCCAGTATAGGTGTAAAACATATCGATTTACTCGCAGATGGACCTATGATCCGCCCCAAAAGTGCATGTAAATCCCAAGGGTATCCCATCCCGCCGCCCAAACTCCACGCTGGAAACGACAATGCAACGACGTAAGCCCCTTCTTCAAAAACCGTACCCGCTAGATCCATCCCTCACCACATCGCCGACCCCTTCTTCGCCAACCGCCTCTGCTCCCCCGCCGGCCCCGCCGCATCATCGCTCGAACTCCTCAGCCCGAAGAAACTGCTCTTCTTCTTCTGCGGCTTGCCCTGCGGCGGCCTCAGACCCCCCTGATTGCCTCCAGACATGAAAACGCTGCTCGAACTCGCACCAGGGTTGACGTACAAGCCATTGCTCCCCAACCTCGGCCCGCCCTGCCTTGCCACCTGAGGCCCAGGATTCCCATACAAGCGCCTCAACCTCTCCGTCTCCCTCTCGACCTCCTCCCTCCGCCTCCTGGCCGCCTCGCGCTCCTCTTCGGCGACGACGCGCTGCAAGCGGCGCCGCTCGGCCTCGGCGGCTTTCTCGCGCTCGGCGGCGCGGCGGGCGAGGGCGCGGGACTCGGCGTCGGCCTGGGAGCGCAGGCGGGCGGTTTCGGCGTCGAGGGCCCATTGGGCGCGGGGGTCGAGGGGAGGGGGCCGGGAGGTGGAGTTGGGGGGAGTGGTTTGGAGGCGGGGGAGGGAGGAGCGTTTTAGGTCGTTGGGTGTTGGAGCTGGGAGGGGGGGTTGGACGGCTGGGGCTGCGGCGAGGGGAGGGGAGGAGGCCTTGCGGGGCGTGAGTTTGCGGGGCTCTCCGGCGGCGGCGCCGGCGGCGGACGACACGTTGAAGGTCTCGTGCAGGCGGTCTTTGCTGGAGAAGTACAGGTCTTTGATGACGACTGCGCTGAGCAGAAGGACGACTTCGAGGCCCTTGGGGTCTTCGATGTCGACGCGGCCGAGGTTGGACTCGTAGATGGTCAGCTCGCGCAGGCTGCGCCAGAGGGCGATGGCGATGTCGGGGTCCTTTTTGGACTTCTTCTTCTCCGTGTCGGTGGATTTGCCGGTCATGTAGCAGGTCAGGTCTTTGCTGAGCTTACTCTCCTTGCGCCAGGTGAAGATGATTTTGGGGGTGATGGCGAGGCTGGAGGGGTCGTCGGCGCCCTTGTCGAGGTTGGAGGCGGACGGGGTGCGGAAGGAGGTCTCGGGCATGCTGAATTCGTAGCTGTCACTCGAGCCCCATTTGCCTTCCTTCACGGCGCATTTGATTTGCTGGTCGGGGTTGTAGAGCTGGACGAAGAATTCGTGGGGGAGTGAAGGCTGCGGTGGCGGTGGCACGCCCCCATTTCGCCGGATTTCCTCTTGGGATAGTGTGGGCTGATTCCAGAGCGGTCGTGCGAGGACTTCGCCAAAGAGAACGTCCGGGGTATAGGCGTCGAACAAAGCGGCGGCGTAGCAGCTCTTGTGGTTAGCGGATGGCGAGGCCGGATCGGCATGGTGAAGGGCATACGCCGGCTCTGGATCGGATCCATGGTGGGAGAGGTAGAAAGAGCGGTGGTGTTTGACGCCATCCTGCGACGGCCTGAGGAAGAAGGCCGGCAGGTTCTCGTCGAGCATGGTTGTTTGCTGCTCTATCCGGGAAGGGAGTTGTTGGTTGTCGCACAGGTCGGTCGGGCGATCACAGCGAGGCGGGAACGCGGGGTGGCCAAAAGCCGTTTTGCGCCAACGTTTCCGTGGTAGTGGGAGTGTTTCAGCGGCACGCGGTGACGTTGGGCGCGAGAGAAGATCGCGTGGATACAGACAGGGAGGTGAGGAGGTTCAGTCAGGCAGACGGGGGCGTAGGGCGGTGTTAAGCGCGTTGGGCTCGCCAAAAAAAGGCATCTCTCAGTCGTCGCCTCGCTAGGCTTGGCTTAGGAGAGGGTGCAAAGTGGTGTCAGTCGCGGCGGGTGCCTCGAAGCTCCACGAGGCGGTGCCGACTGCCTCGCGCCTCGCGCCGCCAGGCCACGCGGAGCAAACTGCGCCAGCCTCAGTCAGCCAGTCAGGCAGCCATCGGCACTTCCCTGCGGCTCTCTCGGCATCTGCCCTTCCCGCCCGCACGTGATGCTATCTTTAGCACTCACGCCGTCTGCCCATCATCAGTATGTACAATCTACATGCACCTTACGCATCACCCGCAGGATATTCTCCGCAAAATAACGACGTACACACGTCCGCACATATGCAAAACCCAACTCAATCGACCTTCAGAGAATCTCATCATCTATGTATCATGACCTCAGAAAGCCGTACCACCACCTCCATCTCCCTTTCACCCTCAGCTCAGCGCTGCGTATCCCCCCAACTCAATCCACGTAATCCTTCACAAACCGTAGCGCAATGCCCCCGTCCTCAGCCCTTCCCGAACCCCACACCCTGCATTCCAAGCCTCACTCACCACCTCACCTCACGCCGCCAAGCATACTGCGCGCGCGAACCTGAGGTCCGAGCTATCCGGAAAAAGCAGCAGAATCAATATCAGAGCCTTCCCAGTGCGCAGCCGGGCGGAGGCGGGGTCGCTTGGCTCGGCGGGTTGGTTGCGTTTCTGACTGATCAGACCACGCAAGCCTTGAGTAGTGTGCACTTCTAGTCAGGCGAGGCGAGGCATCCATGCGCAAGACACCACCCGTTGCGATTGTTCCGCTGGCGTGTGCGTCGTGTACATTGCTTCCAAGTGAGGCCGAGACGCTCGTTCATGCATTAGGTAGTACGTAGTATGTATGTTAGCTTAGCTAGTAGGAACGCGTCGCAATACGTGCATACATACGTACGCACGCGCGCACGCAATAAGGAAAATCCATCAACCGCCCCGCCCTAGCTCGCAGGCAGCAACATTCCCATCCCGTCCCACATCGACTCTCCCCCCTTCTCCCACTCCCCCAATCCCCCCAAAGAACAAAAGCTGAAAGAAAAGTAAAGTCACATCATACACACCCAAACCCCCCCGCCTCCCACCCGAAAACCCTCCTCAACCTTCCCCCGAGCCTCCTACAAATCCTCGCCGGCACCTTCCCGCCCCTGCGCACCTCCTTCGGCTCGTGAATCTGAATCGACCTCGTCAGCACCAACCCCCCTGCGCCCTCCGCTTCGCCCTTCGGCCTAAAAACCCAAACGCTCCCGTACAGCTCCTCCGGCGCGAGGCCCAGCGCGTTGAGGGCCTGCAGGAGGTCGTCCCAGGCGATTTCGCGCGGGGCGTGCGGGCGGGTCGAGGCGGAGGGGAGGAGGGCGGAGAGGGTTTTGTGGTGGCGGTGGGGGAGGAGGATCTTGGGCCTTGGGGCCTGGGCTTCGGGTTCGGGTGTTTTGGGGGACGGGGGAGGGGAGCAGGATGCTGGGGAGGGGTGCTGGGGCGGGCCGCGGGTTTTGGGCTTGGGTTTCGAGAAGTGCGGGAGGGAGGTTTTGAGGTTGTCTGTGGTGGTGCTTGTTGGGGTTGGTGGGAGGTTTTCCGTAAGATTGGCGGCGTGAGGAGAGCGCAGAGGGGTTTTGGGTGGACCCGCGCGCTCTTCGATTTCCGCCCAGTCGCTCGTGGCGTGCACGTCCAGCGGGTCTTTGCTCAGATGGCACCGCAGCATGTTCTCGAGCTTGATGCCGTACTTGTCCATCCGCACCGTCAGCTCCGCCCAAAAGTCCTTGAGCGCGCTCTCCGCTCGCTGCATTTGCTTGACCGTCTCCGCCGTCCGCCGCTTGTCGACGGGGTAGCTGAAGCGGCTGTCGAGCGGATTGCCCAAGCTCGTGACAGCGCGCCCGCCGTGGCACGCGGCATGCACGAGGACCTCCGACTTAGTGATGTAGTCCAAGTTCAGCTCCGCGCGCACGTAGGGGTCGTCTTCCAGTCCCGCCGCGACCCATGCCTTGCTGTAGGGATGGAAAGACGAGATGCAGTGCTCCAGGTCGGCGAGGACGGCTATGTCGAAGAAGTTCGTGAGCAGGCATGAATCGAGCAGCTGGCTGGCTTCGGCGTCGTGCTCGAGCAGATAGTGCGCTTCCTGCACGATCGGCCGGATCCCGTGTAGAGCAAGCCCCGCATCGTCCACGTTCGCGAGCATGCGGAAGATGTGAAAGACGCGCAGCTGCGCGGGCGAGGTGGTGAATCTGCCGTTCCACTCGCTTTCGCAGCCGAAGGCGCATTTGCTCTTCGTCCAGCAGGTCGCGGGGTCGTGGGCAGGGTGCAGGGCACCACGCAGCCCGGAGGAGCGCGGGAGGGATATGCGAAGGTTTCCCATGGGGAGGTTGAAGGCGATGCCCACGGCGCTACTGAGCACGGCCCAGACGAACTCGTCGCCCGGGTTGAGGCGCAGGGTGTTGCGGTTGGCGGCGGCGATTTGCACGCTGAGGGGTCGCATGCCGGCGAATGTGTCGGCGATCCAGGTCCAGGTGTATAGGCAGTCGAGCGAGTTTGCGACCATGTCTGCGGCTGCGGATTGCCAGGCCTCTATAGTCACTTTGGAGGTTGTCGGTAAGCCGAAATACTCGTGCCAGTCTTTGAGATTTTCGAGGAAGTAGCCCGGATCTTCGCGTAGCAAGCTCACGTGGTCTTCAGCAGAAAGGCGCCCGCTGTCGACTAGGAGCTTCATCCGGTCAAGACTTGTCTCATGAGGCGTGCGATAGTAGGCTTCGATTGTGTGCTTCGAGATTGATGCCCACGAGCCCGTCGAGTCCTTCGGGGGCGGAGGCTCCTGCTTGTGAGGTGCGAGCTTGTAATCGGCCGGATTGAGATCATGCAAGACTGCCTGGGCGCATTTCAACAGGAAGCCATAGATGCTCTGCTGAATCTCTAGGATTAATAGACCGTAAATTGGGGTGTAGCTCTGCACCGCGCCAATTCTGCGCGGAAGGAACGCAACTTTCGTCACGCTGCCGTACTGCTTAGGCGTCTGCTTGCCGTAAAACGCCATAGCATACCCATCCCGCTCAGGCTGCGTGATCCATCCATAGCCCAGGTGAGCCTTGTCCGCCTCCGTCGAAGCGAACAACACAGGCAAATTGCGGCCACGAGAGTTGAGGAACAGCAAGAGATTGTGCCCCTGCATCAAATCCTCAAGGTTAATGTACGGCGTGAGATGCGCGTGCGAGCTACAGATCCTCTCTCTCCCAAGACGACGATTATTGAAGTTCCTGAAGCCCTCGAAATCCGGCCTGTGGACGAGCGGGATGCAAGGCTGCACGGCGAGCAGAGTCTCCCGCCGCTGCTTGGCCGATTTCTTGAGCCAGCGCTTCTGGATCAGCGCCTCGAAGCGCTTGAGGATGGCGTTCAGCCGGGTCCAGTCGGCGAAAATGCTGTGCGAGAAGGCCTGGGCCAGCGGCCGGATCTGCTCATTCTCGAGCGACTTGGGCACGGGCAGGTCGAGGCCGCTGGCAAGGCGGCAGCATTTGCACGGCTTGCTGGGCTCTTCTTCGTGAGCTTCGTAGGTGTAGGAGGACATGGCTGGGTTTGGCGTTGGGTGGAATGTGGCGTTCGAGTTGTGGTCGGTGGGTCTTTCAGGGGTGACACGCGCTCTGCCAGTCAGCGAGGTAGAGCTTGTGGTGTGTCTGGAAACTGGCAGAACGCCTTCGAGTGCGTACATATGAGAGCTCGCGGCCGGGAGAGATCTGTGAAAGTCAATTGCTATACGTCGCACACGCCCGCGCCTAGACGCGTGCTTGCTGCGGCGCGCTCCAGGCAGCTCCCGGACGCAGCTTCCCTCTCTGCGTCCTCACACCTCTGGCATACATGATGCCAAGGAGCACGAGCCCGAACGTCTTCTTTCTTATGACTTTGCGGACAATGTGAGAGGCCAGAACACGTCGGGTGTCAATGTGTATGCGCATGCGAGTGTCCTCACAGCTGGTGTCCTCACAGCTCGTGACAAAGCCGGGCCTCGTGGCGGCCTCCGATAGGCGTAGATAGCGGATAGCTGTGAAGAGACTTCTAGATGGATCGGAGAGACTTCTGCAGACTGCAGTGACTGTGAAAGAGAAACCGGAACGCCAGAATTAATTGAGGGGTATACCTAAGCCACACGTACCCATATGTATGCATGAAAAACACACACAAGCCCGCCACAAGCCCGCTTGCTGCCCTTGATGCCCGCCGTGCCGACGCCAGGCCGTGTCATTCGTGCTTCAAAGACATCATGTCACATCATCAAATTCCTCCTTCATTTCTTCTTCCTCAGGTAGTTCATGACCATCGGCGTCACAATGGGCGCCACCACGCCGTAGTACTTCTGGCCCTTCTCCAGCCACGGGCCCACGTCGTACTTGCCAACCTTGATCTCCTTTGGCGGCCTGTCGCGGTCGCGACGGCGGTCGTCGTATTCGTCATCAGAGTACCGGCGTCTGCTCCTGTCCCTGCGGCGACCATCGTCACGCCTGCGCCTGGGCTCGTCGTAATCATCGTCGTAGCGGTCGTCGCGCCTACGCCGCGGCGGCTCCTCGCTGCGCCGGCGGCGGGGGCGGTAGTCTGACTCGTCCGAGGAGTAGTCGTACTTATCACGGCGGCGGCGGTCGTCATCGCGTCTGCGCGGCGGGGGACCGCGGTCCGTATCGCGGCGCCGCGGCTTGATAGGCTCCGCGCCGTACTCGACGCCGTCTCTGGGGCCTTTGCGGCGCGGCGGCAGGCTGTCCTCGTCGTCGTAGTCGTCGCGGCGGCGGGGCGGAGGGCGGCGGCGCTCGCGGTCGTCGTACGGGTCGTCGCGCGGTGGTGGGCGGCCGTACATGTCTGCGGGAGGGTCGCGGTCTCTTCTGCGGCTGCCGCGGGGCGGCGGCGGCAGGTCGTCTTCGTCGTCGTAGCGCGGTCTGCGTCCGGGCGCCATGGCTCGTCTGTGGCGCTCGCCTTCGTCGTCCTCGTAGCCGTCGCGCTTCTCTCTGAAGCGGCGGTCGTTGGCGCGGTTCTTGCCCTCGAGGTCGTGGGAGCGGGCGTTGAGGAATGAAGCTTCGTCCGGGAACTCCGGCTTCAGGTGAGCCTTGCGGTTGCGGCTGCCCTCGCGTTTGATGGCGCTGCCGAGCGGTGGAGGAGGGAGGCTGTTGGCAGAGGTGCTCGCCGCTGGGGGAGCGTCCGGCGCAGCTGGGATGGGGCCGGCGGGCGCAGGAGCGAAGCGCTCGTCAGGATAGGGCGGGCGAGGGTCTCTGTGGCGGCGAGGGCGGGGTTCGTAGTCGTCGTCGTAGGCGGACATGCCTCTGTGGACGAGAGAGAGGGTGAAGGGGTGTTTTTGAGTCAGCGGGACCGCGAAGTTGCGGGAGGGGCGAAAGAGCCAGGGGGTTTGGGGTCGCGGCGCGGCGCTGGGTGATAAAGGAAAGTTTGACTGGGATGCGCCTGTCGGCGGCGCTCGTAGTTGGGCGAGCGAGTCGAGTGGGCGCGCGCAAGTGAGCGGCCTGCAGCTGCAACCTCCTTCACGCGGGCTGTGCGGCCGGGCCTCGACGTCACACTGTCTGGCCGTCCGGTGGCGGAGTGATCGGGCGCGGCCTTGGCGGGGTGTTGATGTTTTGGGCTGTAATGTTATGGCGAGGATGTGCAATGTTGATAATCTTAGACTGTGTGGAGTTACTGCAACGATTGTACGACATCAAGAGCATCACTACTCTCCACTACACGCAAACCGCGAAGTATCACCTCATCACTCGCCCTCCCACCGCCTGCCTCACTCCCTCCCCACCAGTCTCACCAAAGCCCGCAGCAGCCACACCAGCTGTGGGCCCTCGCAGTCCAGCCACAGATCCAGGCTCCACAGCGTAGGGCTGTCCGTTTGCGCGTACTATTCTCGCCACTACTTCCCAGTCCCACTCCTGCATACACACATAACACAGCCATGATCAAAAGCCCACCTGAACCTGCATGTGCCTCGATACCTGCATCCGAACTTGCATGTGCCCAGCAGCTGTGCTCCCGAAGATCATGAGACCGCTTCGTCAGCCGGCCGCGTCCATCCCACGCTGCTTGCTGCCATGCTGATGAGCCAGCCGGGCGTCGGCGACGAGCGAACTCGCGGGAGCTTGCGATACAGCACTCGCTTGCTTAGACCAGTAAGGACTGCGGGCCGCTTGCCAGGGCAGCGGCATGTTCGAGCCGTTGATCGCGCTGCAGCTCTATGTTAGGTGCATGATGTGCGTCTAGAACTGTGGCGCATGCGGATTCCGGAGAGCGGCAGCGTTGATCAAGGCAGTTCGTTGCAGGAATGTCAAGCTCTTGTGGCACGGTGAGCATGGCTATTGATTTTAAGCATGTGTTGGTGTTCTTGGGTATGATATGTAGCGCGTTACACCGCGTTACAAAGCCTCCTCCGCAGCTGACATCTGTTCCTGCGGCTGACGGTTGCGTTTAGCATTGGCCGTGCGCGGATTTTCTGTATCACAAGGCTGGCTGAAGTAAGGTCTGATAATGTTTCTGCGTGGTTGCGCGGAAGGCGCCTTTTCATAAAACTAAGTGATGTCGGAACCGACCAATCAACTCATCATCGATGGACCATAAGGTACGCAATGAAATCACGAGACGATCAGATGATTCGTTTTCTAAAAGAATCTACCAATGAGAAAACCTACCCATCCCCATCACACCTACACAATCGAATCCCCATCCTCACTTTTCTTCCTCCTCGCCTCCCTTCCCTTATCGCTCCACGGAAAGTGCACAACAGGCACCAAAAAGAACGAGTTTGAGCGATCCAGCAGACCCGCCATCATATTATACCACGCGATGAACGACGCGATGATACCGAACACACCTCCAGCGCGCGTCAAAGGCACGTTCGGCGCGCCGTCTGCCGTGTTGCGCGCGTCGAGGTAGCCGACGCCGAGGCAGATGAAGGCGATCCAGACGCTGAGGAAGAGCGTGTTGAAGGCGAGGGTCGAGCGGAGGGTCAGGAGCCACATCAGGACGGTGAAGATGAACCAGCCGAAGATCTGGGGGTTGATGGTCAGCGGTTGAAGGTTTCGGGGGCGTTGGGGTTGTTAACTTACGTAGAGGGCGAAAGCGGTGTAGTAGTCTGGAGTCTGTCCGCCATATGCTTCAGCGACTCGGAAGCCGCCGGGGATTTCGAGGATCGCGAGGCCCATCCAGAAGCCGCCGTAAGAAGAGAGGGCGCAGCCTCCGAAGGTGTTCCCTGGGATTCGGTCAGTCAGGTGGTCAAGACTGCTGAGGGCAGACGACGTGGATCGTTAGAATACGTACCAATAGCGATATCCCACATGCCGGCAAGCAGCTGGATGAAACCACCGTACGCCAGCGCAGGTGCGATGACGATGGTCGACTGGCTGAGGTTCCTCGTACCCAGATTGACCAAGCTAAGCAAGAACGTCGTGAAGGCGAATCCAGCAAGTCCTAGAGGCACGGGGTTCGCGATCTGTGTCTTCGGAGGCTTGTAGAGACCCGGCTGCGCGGCACCTCCAAAGGCTGGCAGGCGCGCGGAATCGCTCGAGTGGATGTGAGCGAGCGGGTTGCCGCCATAGCTGTTGTGTCGCTCACGGTGTTGCGCGAGCTCGCGGTCGGAAGACGCTTTCAAGTCCGTCATGGTGGTGACGATGGCACGGCGTACTCAGTGGTCAGTAAGGAGTTTGGGCGGATGGGATGTCCAATGCGATATGGTGTCGCACGTGCGGCGCGATGAGCAGGACGTCGACGGAACGAAGACGAGGCACACCCAGTCTAAAGAACATCCGGCTCCGAAACAACCAAGCAGAGATTGACACAGCCATTGAAGCTCATGCGGCTCTTCACCGTTGCTGCTATTCCATTCTGACGCGGCCGAGCCGTCGATCATCAACCTTCCCCTCAGCCAGTTCCATCATCATCCCCACACTCTCCAGAGTTCGTCGTTCTCAGGTCTCCCGCGCGGGTCCATAGAGACGATCGCCTGCCCGAAGAATCATCGAGCCAACCAGACGATTGGCGGACGAAAGGCTTGTGGAGCACGCGGGCTGACGGAGGGAGTGCTATGGGGAGGCCGTGTCATCGGTCGATGTCAATCCTATCGTGGGGCCCCCACGGCACGAATCGTGGAGAAGAGCCTCATCACGGGCGTTCGGTAGATGGCCAAGCCATTCATGATTCGCGGGTAACGCTATGCGATTGTGCATACGGCTGGCAGGCCGAGGCTCTCCAGGAATGTCTCTGGGGATTGTTATTGACCAAGCCTTTTGGTGGCTGCGAGCTTGTCCCGAGCGTGAGGTGCCAATTGATCCTCAGAGCGCAAACTCCGTGCACGTGCGCATGCAAGTAACGTTATTTCCGCGATTCTGAGACGAACGCGTGCACGTCCATGTCATCCCGGTACCACCATGCTAGTACGCGCGTGGCTCGATGAAAGATGCAAATGGGCATCTAGACGGTGAGAAACACGTCCGATGCGCCCGGCTCGGCAGATGCATGCACGATGATTAACAGCTTCATGTTAGATCTTGGGATGGCCCCCGGAGAGCTGTGCAAAGATCAACGTCGCACAGCATATGCGAAAACTCTGGAGAGGTATGAGTTATGCCTTCTCGGACCCGGCTCGTCGCTCACCTGGCTGGAGGCGGATGTACGTCCCTCCGAAGACTTCACGTAATGGCACTCCTTACTCCCGCCGAAGGGCGACCCTGCAACGATGATGCAGTGTGGAGCTCGCTCTGCCGCGACAGGACAGCTTCATGGGGGAGAGGAGCTTGGCCAAAGCAACACTCGGACTCTGCTTTCACAAGTGCTGCTTGAATTATTGTTCAACCCGCATGCACAGCTGAAGACACCCGAGGCGCCATTCGTGCATTCGGACAATCTCTCTCCACTGCATTGTGTTCGATGTTGCTGCGTTCAAGTCAGGAAGTCGTCAAGACGGCTAAAAGGAGCTCAGCTTCAGCACCTCCGATGACCGGAGCACAACCCCTCCCCTCACCAAGTGCCGTCCCCGCCTTCTCTCTGCAAAGGGAAGGTCGACAACACAACCTTCAGATAAGCTAACAGCTCAAACCTGAGGGCTGCCTGTCTGTTTCACTCGAAGTAGAAGGTAGGTTGGATCTCTCTTCCATCTATATTGTTCTCCCTATGGAAAAGGCCCAAGAGTCCCCGTTCAAAAAGCACATCAAGCCTAGCGACTGGCGAAAGATCCAGGCCAACATTCAGCGACCCGAAGAAAGCAACACCATGGCAGGGGACTGGAAGCAGACCGCGCAGAACAAAGCCGACAGTGTCTTGTCGCTGATCCCACAGGAATGGCGCATCTCCGACATACCGTCCGCGGACAAGCAGCGCGATGTCACCGGCGCCTATATCCAGCAGTTCTTAGATAAGAAGGAGATTGAGATCACCGAGACAGACGCCGTGGGGATTGTCGAGAAGACTACTAGCGGGCAATGGACGGCTGTAGAGGTTGCGAAGGCGTTCTGCCACCGCGCGTCGATCGCGCACCAGCTCGTCAACTGCTTGCACGAGATCTTCTTCGATCAAGCTATTGCCCAGGCCGAGACAACGGACAACTACTTCAAGGAGCACAAGAAGCCGATCGGAGCTCTCCACGGCCTGCCTGTCAGTCTTAAAGATCAGTTCCATGTCAAAGGGTAGGTCCAATCTGAGGGACTGTGGTGCTGAGTCTGGAGCCTGCCTAACTTGTCACAGCGTGGACACTCATATGGGATATGTTGGCTGGATCGGCAACTTCCAGGGCCAGAAGAACACCGGTAAGGAGCGCACTTTTGAGAGCGAGATGGTCAGCGAGTTGCGCAAGCTTGGTGCCACCCTATACTGCAAGACTTCGGTCCCTCACACATTGATGTGTGGTGAGACCGTCAACAACGTTATCGGATATACCTGGAACCCCAAGAACCGCAATCTCAGCTCCGGCGGCTCATCAGGCGGCGAGGGAGCCTTGATCGGACTTCGCGGTAGCTGTGCTGGCTTTGGCACTGATATTGGTGTGTCAATCATGACCTTGTCTCCTGCAGAACCAACATACTCACACCACCCCAGGTGGCTCCATCAGGATTCCCGCCGCCTTCAACGGCCTCTACGGCCTGCGCCCGTCCGCCGGCCGCCTCCCCTACGAAGGCATGGCCAACAGCTGGGACGGGCAAAACAGCATCCTCTCCGTCGTGGGCCCCCTGGCCACCACCCCCGGCGCCCTCAAACTCCTCACGCAAGCCATCCTCAGCACCTCCCCCTGGCTCCACGACCCCCTCGTGCACGACATCCCTTGGCGCCCAACCGCCGACCTCGCCATCTCCGACCTCCACTCCCGCACCAGCACCCCCCTCTCCTTCGCCCTCCTCTCCCACGACGGCTCCTGCGCCCCTCACCCGCCCGTAACCCGCGCCCTGAACCTCGTCGCCGCCACCCTCCGCGCCCGCGGCCACACAGTAATCGACTGGAACCCCAACCCCCCACACTCGCACCTCGCCTCCCTTGCCTCCGAAATCTACGCCTTCGACGGCGGCGCCGACGCGCGCGCCGCCTTCGCCCTCTCAGGCGAAGAACCCGCTCCCCAGCTCATATCCGCCGACGAGCCGCAGAAAACCGCGAGCGACATCATGCGCGTCAACGTCGCGAAGCGCGAGGCGCAGAAGGCGTACATGGAGTACTGGAACTCGACCGCGGAGTTGACGGGGACCGGCAGGCCCGTGGACGCGGTGATCAGCCCACTGGCGCCGTTCGCGGCGGCGCGGCCGGCGAAGTACACGTATTTGACGTACTCGAGCTTCGTCAATGTGCTGGATTACACGAGTGTTGTCGTGCCGGTTACGCAGGTGGATAAGAACGTCGACAAGAAGAACGAGAGTTTCAAGGCGGTTGATGAGGTTGATCAGGAGACGCAGGATAATTGTAAGTTTCTCGTTTTCGAATATCGGTTGATGGCAATGTGAGACTGACTCTTGATTTACAGATGACCCCGAAATTTACGACGGCGCTCACGTGAGCGTGCAGTTGGTCGGTCGCAGGTTACAGGAGGAGAAGATGATTGCGCTGGCCAAGTACGTGGGCGAGGCTTTGCACGGCACGGCTAAAGCCCTGTAGATGGTTGATGCGGCGGGAGTGTCTAGATTCTGCATTGAGGTCGACCGACGAAAGAGACCTTCCTATTATTGACCACGCAAGTCCTGTCATTGTCGAATCTGCATGTCAACGCGAGACGAGGTGAAAAGTGCTTTCCGAGCCCGCTCAGGTCTGCAGATTCGTGGATTGCCGACATGATATGTGAGCTAAAGTTGACGGATGTGGCCTCAGCCTATCGCATGTTTGAAACCCCCATATTGTATGGAGTATGGGAGTAGAATTCACACTACTATAGGTCAGTGAAAATTGGGCATGCCATCCAACACCCCCAATCTCCCCTTCTTCTTAGCCACAAGATCTAAACAAAGCTGCTTCCGAGCGTCGAATCTCAGGTTAGCCCAATCTATTATAAGCGACACCCATCTGATTCGCGCTGTAGGCGAGATGCGGCTGAGCTGGCCCAAGATGCATTTTTGCCTCTTGCTTCCATCTCTATCCGATTTGCAACCACAGTACACAGACCGAGGGAAACGACCTTGCTGATGCAAACAGTCATTTTTACGGAACCTTGAAATGACCAGCCCTACATCTCAACCATTGCAGACGCCTCCAAGGGACACCACACCTCGCAAACATGTCTTGACCAAAAACGAGTTTTCAGGAGCGAAAAGGCGAAGAGATGAGCAAACTCAGCGTACCTATAACAATAGCCAGGTGCAAGGCTACGCTCGTGCGCACCTCGGGGATAGCTTTCAACATCACGAATACTACGCCCCCGTCTACCAGTATGCAAACCAGATGAAGCCTGCGGAGCGCCCATCATATGACTCGGCCGAGAGCAGCGAAGCTTTCGACTCACTCCAATTTGAACAGATGAACGACCGATATTTCAACATTAGCCCGGCTTGTACGAAAACATGTCAGTGGCTGTTCGGAAGGGAGACATACAGAGATTGGGTCAATAGAGACATGAGATCAGACAACAATGGCTTTCTATGGATCAAAGGCAAACCTGCAGTGGGAAAATCTACATTGATGAAACATGCAGTCGACCATGCTCGAAAACACTCAGAAGAGACTACCATAATTGCTTTCTTCTTCAACGCGCGAGGTAGCGACCTGGAGAAATCTACTGAAGGCATGTACCGGTCACTTCTCTATCAAATGATGGAAAAGATCCCAGGGCTTCAGAAAACACTGGGCGGGCAGAGAAATCGCAGTACTTGGCCAGTCAGACTGCTGAGTACCTTGTCTCGCGAAGCAGTCATGTCTCTCAAGGAGAATAGCTTGACATGCTATATTGACGCCTTAGACGAATGCAACGAAGCAGACATTCGGTGTATGATCGAAGCCTTCGAGGAAATTACTGAATCGGCTATTCTGGAGCATCTCAACTTCCGTATATGCTTCTCGAGTCGCCATTATCCCCACGTTTCGATGAAAGCCTGTCAAGAACTCGTTCTTGAAGATCAAGAGGGCCACGAAGACGATATCTCGGCTTACATACAAAACAAGCTGAAAGTTTCGACTCGCTTGAAGTCCGAGATGGCTACAAAAATCCGGCAACGAGCATCAGGCATTTTTCTCTGGGTTGTTCTTGTTGTACAAATTCTCAACACGGACAGCGACCATGGACATGCCTTCAAAATCAAGGATCGATTAGAAGAGATTCCAGATGATCTGGATAAGCTATTCCAGGACATCTTAGTCCAAGGGACGCAAGAAGATACCTATCTTATCCCAACACTGCAATGGATCATGTTCGCAAAACGTCCACTTGACTGCAAGGAGTTATATCATGCTGTCATGAGCACTCCTCCCGATAAACTCCAAGGGGCTAACATCGGTGACGAACCTGACTCAGAAATCGCAAAGAGGTTCCTGCTAAACTCATCCAAGGGGCTTGCTGAAACGACAAGGGGCAAGCATGCAACGGTCCAATTCATACATGAGTCTGTACGAGACTACCTCCGCGATACCGGATTCAGGACACTGGCACAGAAATTGAGGATGAAGCAAGGCCATGACCAAATTGCGCGAGACCTTAGTCAGGATCTGGAAGGTTCGAGCCACGAGTACGTCAGGCAATGCTGCCTTGGAGCTATTTCAGAGAACACAACCCGGCAGCTATCTTTATCCGATCCTCTCCCAACTGCTAAGACAAAAGAGGCGAGAGACCTGCGCGATCAGATTGCCAGACTCTATCCATTTCTTGGGTACGCTGTAGAGAACGTGATCTTCCACTCTGAAAAGATATGCAGCAGAAACATTCACCAGAATGAGATCGCATGGTCTTTCCCTTTAGCAACTTGGGTTACCCTCAACAACATGTTTGAAAAGTATGAGGTTCGCCAATATTCCTCATCTGTGACACGCGCGTACGTCTTCACTGAAAAAGGCGCACCAGGTCTTCTCAACATCGAGCTGCAACGAAATGCAGAGTTTTTCTCATCATATGAGCGGCATCGTACAATCTTGCGTGCTGCCATCCATGGGCGGAACGCCGAAGTCGTCGGAGTCATTCTCAAACACGGTGCAATCGCACACCATTCACAGGAAGAACAGAGAAAGCTTCTGGGGGTTGCATTAGCAAAGCGAGCTTTGGAATCGGCAAAACTACTGATCGAAAGTGGTATATCCATCAAGTCAGAAGGAGGTTCAGAGACTATGCTCATATCATGTTCAGAGAAGGGTAACGGAGAAGCCGTTCAGCTTTTGCTAGACCAAGGTGCCGAAGTCAATGCTCAAGGTCGAAAATACGGTAATGCTCTGCAGGCTGCATGCGCTGGCGGTCATCAGAGGGTGGCAGAAATGCTCCTTGATAAGGGTGCTGCAGTCAATGCTCGAGGAGCTTTCCAGAATCCGACTATCTGGCGAGCAGAGGAAAATGTATCTATTCTGTACATAACCTCAACCCTTGGTCATGAAAAGCTAACAGAGATCTTGCTCGACCGGGGTGCCGGGGTTAACGATCAAGCAGGCCACTACGGATATGCCCTTCAGGCAGCTTGTGCTGGAGGCTATGGAAGGATTGTAGAGCTTCTGCTTGGAAAGGGTGCCCAGGTCAGTTCGCAAGGTGGCTACTACAACAACGCTCTGCAGGCTGCTTGTGCTCAAGGCCATGAGAAAATCACAGAACTTCTGCTAGACAAGGGCGCCGGAACCAACGTACAAGGCGGCTACTACGGTAATGCGCTGCAAGCAGCCTGTGCTAAGGGCCATGCGAAGATCACGGAATTTCTGCTTGGCAAGGATGCCGATGTCAACGCTCAGGGGGGGTACTGGGGAAACTCGCTACAAGCAGCGTGTGCTGGGGGCCACGAAAAGATCGCAAGGACACTGCTTGCGAAAGGAGCCGACGGTAGTGCCAAAGGCGGAAAATATGAAAATGCTCTCCAAGCTGCTTGCGTTACAGGTCTCGTGGCAATCGTAGAGTTGCTAGTCAATGCCGGTGTTGACTTTGGAGGACAAGATCTTATGGCTGCCCTCAACATCGCTGAGAAATTGACAAGTAAGGGACTGGTGGAACTACTTCTCCACAAGTTCGGCGATGCATATGCACACGACTCTGCCGAAGGTGAAGACAAAGAAAGCTCGCTCCGAAAATATCAAAGACAGCTGCTCCTACTCGTACTCACACAGAGAAAACGATTACTAACTGTCAGAGAAAACGGAGTGCGATGACGACTTGTGCCATTAGTCTTCACAGCCTGGACGGACAGGGAATTGGAGGCTTCGTGTGAAAATCAGTCTTTCATCCACGCAGAATGTTCTGAGCACACGCTTGCGTTTTTTTGTGCCTCACTCGCTGATATAGTGACGGATAGTATACCTTCGGACGAAGGAAGACATCATGCAGGACATGCGTCACGAGAAAGGTTCCACTGGGAAAAATATACAGACATGCGGCAAAACGGAAATTGGGCATCGCGCTGTGAGACTTATTCGGGAAGCTCCTTCTCAGAGGCGGTCTCCGTGATCATAGTCGCCGGATGAAACCACGCTTTTCCCGTCGGATAGTGAGATTTTAAGATCAACAACAGAATCATGATCACGTTCTATCAATGAAAGGACACATACGACCATAGGTCAGTGAAAACTGGGCATCCCGTCCGCTCTGCCAGATATAAGCACTGAACCGGGCGACTAGTACTAGGATGGGTGACCATCTGGAAATCCCGCCTGTTGTATGTTTTTGCCTTTTTGGGTCCTTGGGAACTAGCTGCATGTCTGATTCAGGTCGATCGACGCGCGTGCAGGATCCTAGTACCTAGGTAGAGAGATTCCAGAAGCATCGGAACCAGCCGCGGTTCCGAGCGAAGAGCATCCGAAGATGCTTAACGATGTCGCCAGTCTATGGCGCGTCGAACGTCTTGAGGTGGTGTCCGATTCATAAGATTATCACGAATCACTTGATCCTGCAGGCACTCCTCTGACAAAAGAAAAAAAAAAGGAGGGAGAGCAAGTCATCATCAGCATTTGATATACCTAAGCTCAGAGTAACTCCTGTATCGTTCAGTCTATACGGCGTATGCACGTCCCGTCCAAATGTTGCGATCCCCTTCCACGCGGGGAGCCAATGTTATTGTAGTAAAGCAAGGGCGAGAAAACGAAGCAAACCCAGAGATCAGAGACCTCGGGCGAAAGGCGAAAAGAAAAGTAGCAAATCCCATCAAACGAAACTCCACGCTTCCTTCCCTCCCTCCCTTGAATCAGGGTTGAACTAAAACGCCAAAAACGCATTGCGAATCTTTCTGCCAATGCTTGATTGCGATCGATCCGCTGATCGAGACTCACAGGATGTTGTCCTGCTGGAAGATAAACGGCTCGTCGTCGTCGCTCTCCTCCTCGCCGACGTCTTCGTCTTCTTCTTCGACTTCGCGCTCGGGTCTGCGGTTCTTCTCCGACCCGATCTCCTCGGCGATGCTCTGCGTCGACAGGCGGGAGCGGACGTGGGGTGCGTGAGGCTGAGCGCGGTTCGGGGAAGACGAGGTCGACAGGCCCGGCACGTTCGACAGACGGCGGGACGGCGGCGTGAGAGAGGAGGTCTGCACGAGGCTGGAGGAGCTCATCTCGTCGGCGAGCTCGCTGCTGGCCAGTGTCATGTTGCGGAACTTGCTGAGGTTGACGACGGTGTTGTGCGGGGCGGGTTTGCGGGCGGAGAAGGCTTTGAGGTCTTTGGCGCGCTCAACGGTGGAGATGAAGGCCGCGATGTCGTCTTCGTCGGTTCGCGCGCTGCCTGAGCTGCCGGGCGTGCCTGATGCTTGTTCGGGAGCGAGCTGGCCGGATTTCTCTTTGCTTGAGGTGCTCGCGCGGCCGCTGCTGGTGGCGCTCTCACCGGCTCGGCTGCTTTGTGAGGTGCTGGTCCAGCGCTTACGACCGGCGAAACTGCTGCTGTAGCGATGGACTGGGGCGGGCTTGGGTGAAGTAGAACCGGAGGAGGCGATGGCGGTGTCTGCGGGGATGCCTCCCGGGTTGCGTAGTGCTTGTTGTGGTAGTGTGTTCAGCGACAGACGCTTCGAATGGGCAGATGTGCCGGAGAGGGGAGAGGGACGAGGTGCAGACGAAGGCGAGGCGGCGGTGGTGGTGCGAGGTGAAGAGGCAACGGAGCCCGCCTTGAAGGGCGGATTCTTGAGGTAGTCCATTGCCGCGGACGAGGTTGGTATTGATTGCGGTGTTACCTTCCTGTCCAAAGTCGGTGCGTCGTCGCTGGCGCCGGAGACAGCGCGATGGCGGAGCGCTGAGACGGGGGACTCGCGCTTTCCAGTCATGTGGAAAGTCCCCAGGCTCCCATACGCTCCACCACCGGCTACTCGAGCGCCTGCGCGGCTGCTACCACCAGCGACTCCAAGGCTCGAGCTGCTGTCATCCGCAGCAGAGGGATAATGATGCCCTCCAGGAAGAGAGCGACCGCCAAGAGGGCGAGCAGACAGGCCTGCATCGAGCCCTGCGAATCTGGAGCTGAGCAGCGCCTCCGCGTCTGCCACCGTGAGGTCTGTGTTGGTGCGGTAGTCCACGGAGATTGCTAGCGGTCCTGCAGAGCACAACAACGGCTCAAAGCTGTGGTGTTCGGCGGCAGTGTTACTGCTGCGATCGGAAGGGCAGAGAGGCGTGCTCAGTGCCTCTCTTGATTGCCGCGTGGCACCCCCTGGCCGTCCTTGCCGTATACGATATCGCAACTTCAGCGGCTGGGCATTGCTCGGCTGCCGACTCAACCTCTTGTGCAACTTCCACGCAGGAAGGAATCGTGCAAATGTGTACAGCGACCTGAAGAGAAGCACACCCTTCTTGTACACGTTTGGCAGCTGATCGTTGAGCTGAGAAGCCTTGTATCGGCTCAAGTCGCCCAACTCAATCGTCCACCGCTCCAACATCACCTCGAAGTACCGCCCACCAGCCCTGTTGGATCTCGAACTGGACTCTGGGGGTATTGAGTCTGCCACATCCCAGTGCTTGCCGTTATCATCAACGATGACGAGCGACTGGTTTTGGGTGAGATTAGACGTATCAACGTACACTTCGACAACTAGAGGCAGCGGTGGCTCATCACTCAGATCTGGGCGCCTCCACTCCTGCAGGTCATCGACGAGGACATCGGTCTCATCAAGCACGATGTTGAACTGTGGAAAGAGAATGTCAGCGGATTGCTCATAGGCACAGACTACACTCAAAGGCAGCAAACAAGCAAGAGAAGCAAGCAACTATGTGCAAGGACAAAGAAACGGCAGGCCACCGAAGGATCACCCAACAGGCTCGTTGCTCTTTCTGGCATAGAGGCTGAAACCAGTAGCAGTGTCCGTGACGTGAAAGTCCTAGACGCTCGTCCCAAGAGCTCTGAGGAGCAAGTTGATCGACAAGTTCAGGGCTGTGGGAGTATCATCACGGATCGACTTCCAGCAAGAATCAAGAAAGGCCTCAATGATTGACTTTACTGGCGCCGGCCGGTGCTCGTTACAGATTGACATGTGGAGTGCTGGATTCCGATCGGCCGCTCGTAAGCGATTGTTCAGTCCCGGAAATGGTTCAAAGGGCCACCATGTCCAGCTCGATAAACGAGATATGACGAGTTTCGGCAAGACGTGGCTGCAAGTTCACCAGCACGTCGACTTTGACGCGCCAGGGATTAGACAGGATATCCAGATGTGCCGGCTATTGATCTTCCGACATCAGACGACTGCCACACTTCTGAGCCAGTCTGGAGCTCAGATTGCTTGAGCCGCGGTACAGTATCATCGCCATCGTTTCCTTAACATGCCCATATAATGTCGCCTTGAGTTTCCGCAATATGCAGCATCCGAGTCTTTCGCATTCAAGCTCCATATATCGTCGTTGTCGTTTTTGGCCCAAAGAAGACATGCCTTTCCTGGAAAATCAAGAAGAACTTACCCATTTATTCTGCCTCAAATCCCCATCCTTATTGTACGCCGGCGGCAAGTTGGCTCGCGCAGAACAGATCGTCAGCGCCGCCTTGGTGTGGAAGTTCTGTCACAGCCTCCGTCAGCATGTTTGTCCGTCTCTTTCCAATTCACATTTCTTTCCAAAACGCACCTGTATAATCTGGTTCAACTTCGTGTGATCCTTATCTTGCTGCAGCGAGCTGCCCGCGGCGGCCGCGGCCGCAGCCCTCTCGGTGTACGACGCCAGATCGACGCTCGATCTCGTCCGCTGCGGCAGCCCTCCTTGATCTCTCTGGTTGTTCGTCCTGTCGGGATTCGTTGCTGGGTTGCCGGCGGCGGAGCTGCTCCGGGGTGGAGAGCGGATGTGTTGATGCATTTGTGGCGGAGGGTGCCCGGGCTCGGGCGACTCGGCTGTGATGGGTGATCGATTCGTTGTGGTGGTCGCGATAGCTCAAGAGGCTTATCGGGTCTCGTGCGTGTCGGAGTCGCTAAGTCAGAACGGTGCTATGGTGGGAGTGACTTTCATGCTCCATGGTAACGGGCGACTTCGTCAGAGCGAGAGGAAAGGTACGAGGGTTCGATGGGACGAAAGGCTACGGGCGGCGAGTCGTTGCGTGCCTGATGAGTCTCTTGTTCCTGCAGCTGACCGGGATCTCAACCCGCCGGGCACATGGCGGTGCGTCGTGAGGGCGGCAGGCAAGTCAATCGGTCAGTCACACTCGTTCCAAGCCGGAGAGCCTAGGGCGATCAAGCACCGGCGGTTGCAACGCTGATAAGCCGATCGCCGGGCTCTGGGGCGCTCTGGGGACCTTTCGATGGAGGCAGATGGCAGAGCGAGGGTCGCTGCAGCTTCGCGATGCAGCGTTCGGGTGGCAGAGGACCTTGATGAAGCCCCTTGGGATGGAAATGGGCGCTTGGCTGCCCTCGTGGTGCGCGCGTTGAGGCGGCTGTCACGAGCTTGACGTCTCGGGCCCGGCTAGCACGCACGCGGCCAAGTGGGTGTGAATCACGGAGAGCGATGCCGCCTATCGTGTGCGCAACGGGGGGCGGTGCCTGTCAGCACAGTATAGAGGCTGGTTTGGGAGGTGTGTATGGAGAGGAAGAGGAGTCTGGCGAGACGCTGGCCAGCCTCTCGTCCGTTGCTTTCTATGATGGCGTGCGCGATCACCTGGAAGACTCGATGGTGGCTCCGGCGTCAGTGCAGCGCTCCATCCCGGTCCATTTCCCCAGGCTACCGGCAGGCCACAGGGCCCTTGTCCGTAGCCCGTGACCCACTCGCCACTACCTGGCCCTGCCTGCTCCACCTGCGTCGTCGGTAGGGGCGGCCGAGCCTAGAAGGGCGGCGATTGCTGTGTCGACGGGCTAGCTACAGAGCTCCTCGCCCCTGCTTTGGTCTACCACAGGAGCCTTGTCACCTTGCACAGCATCAAAAGTCGAGGCTCGTCCATCGACGGAAAGCAGGCCGACTTGGCTGGCAGGGTTCGATGGAACGCGTGCGGAGGTGGTCATCATTATGCTTTGCCTTCCCCAAGTACCAGACATCTCCGCATGGACACCGACATACCGTAGCGATTCACACAGTACCCTAACAAACCAGGCACGAACCCCAACATCGATCTCCAAAGCCAGCCACCGATCATGCACGTACGACACTCACTCGCGTGCGGCCTGAATCGACCACCGCAAGCCCTTAGCAGTCTCGCGTATCCGCAAGCGCCCGTGGAAGCCTACGCGCCGGCTGCCGGCATGCGCCGTGTCACCTATAGTAAATCGACAAGTAGAGGCACACCGCATTTCCAGGCCGGCGAGACTTAGGTTTCAGGATCGTTGCCTTCGGTTGGGCTCCGCGGCCGATGGATACGCGACGTGGACTTGGCGATGGGGATGATAGGCACCTGATTGTTGCCTGGGATTGATGAGGTAGGGCATTTTCGTAGAGACTGCGGACGGTTATCGTTGATGTGCTGCGTAACGTATGTACTATAGAGGGCAAATTGGCGTCTATGGCTCTTACATGGTTCGGCGTACGCGCGGTGGACGTCAGTGGCACAACGGCTGCGAGATAGGACCTTGCTATAGCTAGAACCCTTGTCCTTAAAGATCTTTATCAAGATTCTATCCCATGGAAGCCCTTCGCAACACTCGCTTAGGATTTTCAAGAGTCCTAAGATGCATAAAAGTCTCACTCAAGATTTGTTCAATCGTCTGTTCAAGCAAAATATGAGATGAATGTACGGCGCAGATAGGTAATAGACACAGTAACCATACAAGACTGGGGTATATACCTAGCGATGAAGTCGCTAGTGCTGTTGATAATACAAAGACAGGATATAAGAATCAACTCCTGCTTCACCTCCCATTCGAACGAGACTTTCAGGCTTATACCCAAAATTCCAACCCCTAATCCAAACAAAACCCCAACAACCACAAAAGACACCCTGCTCACCCATCACTCACACCTCAACTTCAGTTCCCCATCCCCAACGCCTTCTTATTCTTCCTCATCTGCTTCTTCAGCGAAGACTCCTTCTCCTCGCTCGCCCTCTTCCCCTCCTGCAACTGCCTCTCCGCAATATCCACACTCGGCGCCGGCACAATCTCCGCCTGCATGGCAGAAACCTGCTGCTGCGCGCCGCCAGCCGCCTGCTGCTTGCCCGCGTTCGAACCACCGCCCACGCTCGGCGGCGGCGTAACAGGCGGCATGACGAACTCGTTGATATAGCGGCTCGCCTCGTCGACCAAAAACGCGCCCTTCTTCATGCTCGACCCGTCCTGCACCATGGCCTCCATGACGCTGACGCCGCGCGCGCCGACGTTCTCGAACTCGCGCTTGAGCGCGTCAAGGTCGAAGGCCGGGAAGCGCGTCTCGTTCTGCGGCTTCGTCGGCCGCCAGCGCAGCTCCTCCGGCATGCCCTGCAGCGCGCCCTCGAGCTCGAGGAAGCGGCGCTCGAGCTCCTGGTTGAGAGCGCGCAGGTGCGCGCCGCTCGGCGTCACCATGCCGCGGTCCCAGATGCGGCCTTCTTCGCCGCCGTACTGGATGGCGGGCACGGTGCCTTTGAGGAGGGCTTCGACTTCGTCCTTGGTGAGCTTGATGTTGAAGTCGGTCTTCCAGGAGGCGGGGTTGGCGAGGTCTTTGGGCAAGATGTTTTGCCCGGGTTTGAGGGAGGCGGCGCCTGAGGTGCGGAAGAGAGAGTCGAGGGCTTTCTGGATCTCGGGCTGGGCGGCGCGGAGCTCGGCCACAATCTGGGCGGGGCTCAGAGTCGGTGTTGGTGGTGGCGAGGGTTCGTGCGGTGACTGCATCGGCATCGAAGTCTGAACTGGAGGCGGGATTGGTGCCTCATTCTTAGCCTGAGGCTCAGTTTCCTTTGGGCCCGGAGAGACCGGACGGCTCACGGTCGGAGTGGTGTTAGCAGTTGCTGGCTCGATCTTCTGCGCCGGCTCTTTTGGCTTCGGTGGCTTCGGCTCCTTTTCCTTCTTCGATTTCTTCTTGCGGCTGACGATGGCTTCCTGAGCGGGCTCTTCGGCAATGACATTGCCATTTTTCATGAGCTTGGCCTTCTCTTCTTCCTCCTTAGCCTTAGCACGCTCTTGACGGTCCTTCTTCTGCTGGCTCTTGGTCTTCTCACGGATAGGCGCCGAGCCTACCCTGCTGCCACCAGGCGGCGGGGGCGTGTTGGCACGGGATTGAGATGTAGAAGTCATGGAGATGTTGTCCGAGATTGATACATGCTCGCTCGAAGGAGTTCCCGGCGGATTCATCGAAGCCACGCTGGGCTGGCGAGATGGTAGCTTGCCAATTGCCGCGACTGCTGGCGCAGGCATCGGAGGAGCGGGCTGCGAAGGTGGCGCTTCATTTTTGGGAGTTGGAGTCTGGATTACACGAAGTGTTCTCGGCACGTTCTTCACAGCCGGAGAAGACGCGCTGGCACTAGGGCTCACCGGAACCGATGGCACGGATGTTGCCTGTGAGACAGCCCGGTTCTGCTTGTTGGAGGTTCCGGCTTCTGCAGGTGAAGCAGTAGAGGCAGCATTCGTGCTAGCTGCTTGGGTTTGCTTCTCCACTGCAGCTGAGATGTCCAGTTTTCCAGGGTGCTTTCGCTTTGATGCATCGCTTTTGCTCTCTGTCTTTGCAGGGGTCGTAGGCGTAGGTCTCGAATCTTCCTTCTGGCCTCTAGCTTGATCTTTTGCAGGTTCTGGCTCAGGTGATTCGACAGTCTTTTCGTCAGATGCTTTACCAGCCTGGGGTTTCGCGCCGAATTGCTGCGCAGCAGTACTAGCCTGGGAACCCTTTGCTTCTACGTTGGAAGGCTTGTTCTCTTTAGCCGACTTTACGACGTCAGCCACACTGCGAGGAGCCTTGATTGGCCCAGGCTTCGCAGCCTTCTCATCTTCCTTGACCTCCGGGGATTGGCGTTTGCCTTCTGATTCGACATTCGATGGCGCGCTAGGCTGATCAAGCACCTTCGAAGTCGTGCCCTTAGACTTCCTCGTCGGGGTTTCGTGCACGACTTCGTCCTCGTCCTTCTTAGCAGGCGAGGCAGCTCGCGAAGCGGTCCTAGAACCTGCTGCACTGCCACCTGGAGTTCCAGGTCGCAGAGGCAGGGCGGGAACAACATGTCCAGAGGCAGCACGCCTCAAGCTGGACCTGCTGGAAGGCCGAGAACCGATACCTTCAAGGTCAGGGAGTGCTGTCGGAGGCTTCGAGAAGCCTGGGGGAATAGTAGGCGTGCCACGGCGGGAGGCGACTTCGTTCTCAAGTCCAGGTGGGATAGCAGGCGTCGAGCGGCGAGATTCCATAAACTGAGGCATAGACGACAGACTCGGCCGCCGGGACGGTGTTGTTGAACCAGCGAGAGGAGGGAACTCCGGATCATCTGCTGCTCGTCGTTAGCAAAAATCGTGGCTTGAGTAGATGCCGCCTATTTCCCGGCGGCGGCGGCAGTAGATCTAACGGCGTGACCACTACTTGGGCAAGTCGAAGGCAACAGGCACGGCAGCAACAGCAACAGCAGAATAGAAAGCGAAAAAAGAAAACTCTAAATACAACCAGGTCTCTCGCCACGTCACGATTGATATGTGAAAAGAAACGCGCAGTGATAGCCAAACTAAGCTTTCGTCAATCTATCAGCCACTAGAGAAGAGAAGCTGTGAGATACGTACAAGGTGTGGCCATGACGAGAGGCAGGATTGGAAATAGGAAATCTTCGCTCGCCTTGTGCTCAACGCGACAACACCCGCATACACCATGAAAAGCATCCCAACTAGCTGGTGGGAGCCTGTTGTCCTGAACGCCTTGCCAAAACCAGCCAGCAACCAACACTTGGTACTGAAGCCGGCATCGAATGCCCGAGACACCTCATGATAAAAGGGTTTGACCGAAAGAACCGGCCGATTCCAAATTAAAGCAGAAAGAGAAAATTGCAAATCATGGCCACACGTCGCGAATTCGATAGAGATGCCTGCTGTTGCTGCCGTTCGTACGCTTTTAGGCCCAGCGCCCGCCGTAGCCACCACCGCCGTGAATGGCAGAGTTGTACATGCCGCCTGCCGCTGGTGGCGGAGTGCTCATGTAGGGTCCGCCGCCCATGCCACCATGCTGCAAGCGCGCTTGAAGTAGGTGGCTGTCTGCGGCATCGACTAGGCCAGCTCCCCCAGAGGAGGAGCCAGTGTTAGCGTGCCTGTGCTTCTTGCCCTTCTTCTTACTACGCTGCTTCTCGCCATCGCCACCGAAGGATGACATGGAAGACGCATATTGAGCTGAGGCAGAAGCGGGGTATGACGTGGGAGGATATCCTACGCCACCAGCGGAGGGGTTTGTGTAGGGGAAGGGGTGTAACTCACGCTTTGCCGCATCGGAACCGGCGATGCTTGCATTACGACCGCGAAGAAGATCGCGCATCATCTCCTCGTTGGCGTTGCGCCCACCAACGTTGCTTCCATATTGCATACCGCCGGTGGTGAATCCGTGGCCTTGACCGAAGGTCATGCCTCCACTGACAGGGGGCGTCCCGCTAGCCTTCAATCCAGGAGGAGGTCCCTGCACATTGCTCGTGAAAAACTGGCCGCCTTGTGCATTCTGTTGACCGCCGAAATGGCCTCCTGCATTAGGTGGCATCATGGAAGATTGCTGACTCATGAGCTTCTGGTTTGCCACAGGCTTGACCGCAGTGGATGCAGAAGAATCGTTTGCGAAGCTGAAGCGCGAGACGTTGCGCTGGTGGCCGACACCATGGCCACTCTGAAATGCATTCGACTGGTTCAGATAGGATCCCTGAGAGCTAGGCGACGGCGATTTCATAGTCTGAAGGAGAAGCTGTTGGTGCTGCTGAGGCGTCAAGCCACGCTCGCTGATACCGGCAGGGCTCGAGACGCCTCCAAGTTGAAACCTCTGGTCCAGTGTAGCGTCCTGTCCAGATGAGCTCGCGGCTTCATGTGTAGACGCAAGTCCTTGTTGATCATCTGGTTCGCCGCCGAGCTGCATGCTGCCACTCATTGCTGGGTTGTCCTCTGCATCAACGTTCGCCAATTGAGAAGCTTGCTCTTGCTCAATACGCCGTTGTTCCTCCTCCTTCTCTCTCCTAAGCCTGCGTTTCGCGCCGCCGTCTGAATCAAAAAGGGCGGGATAATTAGTTAGGATATTGAGTTCGTTTTGCGGAATGTTGGCAGTCGAAAATTCGAGGCACAGGTCGCTTGGGTTGAAGAGCTTGAGGAAATCGCGGATAGGGCTTGGTGCACGAGGCTTTCGGGCCTGGACGGGCTTTGGCGCAGGCTCCTCCTCCGGCGCGGGAGGGGCCTCAGTTGCTGGCTCAGGTGTTGGTGATGCTGGAGAAGGCTCGGGTTGAGCAGGCGGAGGTGCAGGAGTTGCTGCAGTGACGGCAGGGCTACCAACAGACCCACTGGCTGCCCTGCTTTCTGCCCTACTCGGTTGGGTTTGTGGTGGTCTTGATGCCCAGCTCGCTGTAGAGGGCAGAGCCGGTCGGTCAGAGGATGGGCTACGCGGCTGATCACTCGCTGTACGTGCCATAGGTGTTGCAGCAGAGATAGGCTGTTGAGATTGAGGAGGGGGTGGTCGCGAAGTCCCCGACTGCGTGGAGCCGGCGTTCATCGATGACAGATCTGCGCGGGAGTAGCTCTCACCCGCTTCGCCAGCCTCGTGTAGAAACATGCAATTCCTGTTCATACAAGCATCGCCGCGAAGGTACGCCGAGCAATATTTGGTAGTACCAAACTGCGCTCGAAGTGTACGATCGCCATTCGGCGAGCCGTCAACTGCGTGTATGCATTGTTGAGCATCGTCCTTGTTCTCGTATGTCACGTAGACACCGACTGAGTCCAGCCGATCCCTGGCCTTGCTGACGACAATCTTTATGATCTTTCCGTATTGTCCGAAATAAGTGTCGCCGCGCAGCGTCTGCAGCAGCTCCTCCTCTTGTAGCTTCGGGGAGAGGCCGGTGACATAGACAAGGTTCTTTTGCACAACTCGAAGACCAGCGAGGTGTTTCCGGCTGAGGCTGTCGGCTTCGGCTTTCTGCTTCTCCTTCAACTGAGCCTGTTGAGTCTTCTTCTGTTTCTGTACTTGTCGGGCTTTGTGTATAGCTGTCTCTTCGGGGGTGATGATTTTGTACTCGATGTCTTTGTCGTTGTAGGGTCGCCGACAGGCGGGGCACAGGCCGTTCATGTTGTTCTTGACATTGTTGTAGCAGAACTGGCATATCTACATCACATGATTAGCCATGTCGCACAAAATCGCGGAGTCGGGCGCGGGGGTTCAAACCTGGTATCCGCAAGGACAGGGCTTGAAGCCCTTGTCGGTGAGGTCGAACTCCTCCACACAGAGCGGGCAGGTCTCCTCCTCGTCATCGTCGAATATGAGGGAGTCCTGTTGTATGCTTTTGGACATGGCGACTGTGAAATGAGACGCGCCGTGGGGAGGCGTAGAGTGGAGATCGCAACCGGAGGTGAGGTGTGGCGCGAGGCAGCCAGGGCGGGTGGCGGCTGTGATGTGTTGCGAATGAAACGGGGCAAGAAAAGCAGAAACGCCGGCCGATGATGCAGTGAGGATCAGGTGATGATTAGTCGCGATTAAGGGGATGGAAGTGAGGTTGTTCGCGGCGAAGAGACTCCTGCTAGCCAGCGTGAAGCGGAAGCTGCGCTTGGCGTTCCGCGCGGGCTGTCCCGGAGCCTCAAACGCGCAGGCATTGGCGATGACCGCTGCATCGAGGGAGCGGCGGCGACTTTGAGAAGAGCATTGGCAGCGACACCACCACCTTGTCGCCACCTCACCACCACCTCCCTCCATTCCGCCCGCCATGGCCTCGAAACACGCTATCGCGAGACCGCTCGGTGCTGCGCTGCGCGCGGCCAAGGCCTCCAACACCCCCCGCTGCGCCCTCAGGACCTTTGCGACCAGCAGCGTACGGGCGAAGGAGCTCGCCGCCGACGTGAGCGACCTGCCGAACCTCAGACACGCACAGAGAGGACCACAGGGGAAGCTGGAGCATGCGCCGGTCATCAACCACGCCGACAGGACCCAGGACCGTGCCAGCGAGCAGCACCGCTACGGCCAGTACCTGCTCTCATGTCTGCCCAAATACATCCAGCAGTACGCTCTAGCTCACCTCTTGGAACGACGTCCTAGCAGCTGACGCAGAGCACAGGTTTTCTGTCTGGAAGGATGAGCTTACTGTAAGAGCGCATTGATTGATGTGGAAGCAGCGAGCTCCGGCCTCATTCTGACCTCCCATCCTTTAGATCTACATCTCTCCCGACGGCGTCATCCCCGTCTTCTCTTTCCTCAAATACCACACAGCCGCCGAGTTCACCCAGGTCAGCGACATCACCGCCGTCGATTACCCAACCCGCGACCAGCGCTTCGAGGTTGTCTACAACATGCTTTCCGTCCGCCACAACTCCCGCATTCGCGTGAAGACCTACGCCGACGAGGCCTCGCCCGTCCCCTCCATCACATCCCTCTACGACGGTGCCAACTGGTACGAGCGTGAGGTCTACGACATGTTCGGTGTCTTCTTCACCGGTCACCCCGACTTGAGGCGCATCATGACGGACTACGGCTTTGACGGACACCCTCTGAGGAAGGACTTCCCACTGACCGGATACACTGAGATCAGATATGATGAGGAGAAGAAGCGCATTGTGGTCGAGCCGCTTGAGCTTACTCAGGCCTTCAGGAACTTTGAGGGTGGCAGCTCGGCATGGGAACAAGTGGGACCGGGTCATGACCGCAAGCCTGAGGACGTAAGTTATGAGACACCGCATCCAATTTTCCGACAGACACTGATCATTCGCATAGTTCAAGCTTCCTACTCCGAAGCCCGAGCCTCAGGAGGAGAAGAAATAATCTGTTCAAGGGGTCCAATTTGTATAGACTACCTGTACATACATACCAATACGTTTCGCATTTTGACCACTCACGCTTGACTATTCCACGTGCCAGTTGGTCTACATTCATGCGTGCTGTGCTCTGATATGTCCTGATACGTCCAGCTCTCGAGTGTATAGCACGCTGACACTCGGAGTCCACGGGTGATCCAATTGGTCGAATGGCAGACCCACCAGGCGCGGTGTCCATCGAAGCTTCACAGGGCCACCGTCGCCCTCCAAGGATGCGGTCATAGCGGAATACACAGTACCTCTATGCGTCCAGCAAAACAACACAATCAAAACCCATTTTTTTCAACCTCGCTCCCCTTTGATAAATACAGATACACAACATCTTAAGTTTATATCGTCCGTTTTATTATCATTTGCCTCCGGTGCACCACTTGGAGTGCACCATCAGTTGACCGACACGTATACACCCAATTCTTGAAGCATTCAATTACAAGCCATGTCTGACCGCGACAACCTTACTACCAGGCAAATTCCCTTTATGGAATTGTCTGATGGCTCAGCAGCATCTCTGACTGCACCGCCTGCGCCATTACCGCATTATCTTAACGCCGAAGGCAGAGCCATCGCTCGTTTCGCCGTCGAAGGCAATGCTGTTGGTACGTGATCTTTGCGTTTTGACTCCTTGCTCTCAGACCGCCTGTACAAGACGAGAATGAACATTCACGTGATTTGTCACATGCGAGATCCTTCGATTTTCCAGACCGTCTAACTCATTCGATCTCCAGTGACTGGCGGCGCTGGCACCCTAGGCCTATCCTGTGCCCGTGCTCTACTAGAACACGGAGCCTCTGGAATCTGCCTCTGGGATCTTGAATCAACCCTCCGCAGCTCTCAAGCAGCCATCGCTGCTCTCGCCGCCGAACACCCAGGCACACGTGTCTTCGGCATCGCTGTGGACGTCACTGATGCCGAATCCGTGCAAGAAGGCGTCAATTCCACAGTTTCAACGCTGGGTTCTCTGGATCACCTGTTCTGTTTTGCCGGCATCGTCGGCTGCGTACCAGCCATCTCCATGACAGACGTGCAGTGGCGCAAGACCATCGACGTGAACTCGACGGGCTCTTTCCTCTGCGCACAAGCCGCGGCGAAACACATGGCGGCCAACCCGAGTCCGAATCGCAGCATCACTCTGACGGCTTCAATATCCGCGCACCGTGTCAACTTCCCTCAGCCGCAGGCGGCTTACAACGTTTCGAAGGCGGCGATTGTGGCGTTGAAGTCGTCGCTCGCTGCGGAGTGGGCGAGCTCGGGCATTCGTGTGAACTCCATTTCGCCTGGCTACATGGATACTATCCTCAATGCCGGAGATGGATTGGAGGAAATGCGACAGAGCTGGGCCAGCAGGAACCCGATGGGAAGGATGGGAGCTGTGGGAGAGCTTGATGGTGTTTGTGTGCTTCTTGCGAGCCGCGCCGGCACTTACATTAACGGCGCTGATTTCGTGATTGACGGCGGTGCTACCGTCTTCTAATTGCCTCGTTGACTGGTGCGCACAGTCGAAGTGGATACTATGAGCCATCAAGCATGCAATTGCTTGTTTATGCTTGCGACCCGACGTAATCGTACACATGGAAACGCAGTCATACAAATTCCGTCCGACCATATCAATTTGTCCGAGTCGTGAATCGCACCCAAAAAATTAACGGCAAATTCAAATACAGTGCTGAGTGCCTACTGTTCCTCTAACTGTGCCCAGGAAGTGAGTTTTTTCGTCGTTGAAGATGCAGTTTGTCTACCTTGACCATGCAATGCTCATGCCCCATACTATCTTCTGTTGTCTCGATCTCGAGGTCGCCTATACCAACATCGATGAGTGACACTCCTTCTCTCATTGGTGAAGGTAGTATTTCCAAGCGGCGCGAAGTTCATGTCCATGATCTGAATACAGTCACCTTTTACTCATTCATTGACTGGCAATATACCTTTGGTATATAACTGCATCTCAGAAGCACATCAAGCAATCTTTGGCCTCTGTAACGACACCCACCCAAATCAACCTGCCAATCACCCTCACAAACCATGTCTCAAACATCTGGCCTATTCCAGAAGGCGAAAGCAACCATGAAATGCATCAAATCATTCACGGAGAAATTTGCAAGCTTCAAAGAGCCTTCGCCATCAGATAGTCACGCACTCACGCTCACTGGCGACGACAGCTAGAAGATTGCAATTTCTCATCATCTCCACGACGACCTTGGAACATGGACGCATGTCTCTGTCGACCGAAGAGGCGCCATACTACGCACGACCCATTTCGAAGAGAAAGGTGGTACACTTCACTACCATGGCAGCGATCATTTGCCGGATATCTCTCGTGTTGACGAGCCATTGGTGCATGTCACGATGGAAGAGGTCCAGGCGCTCGAGGAGGAGCATCACCGGGAGGAGGAAGAGAGGTTGGACGCAGATTGGGAGCTCGTCAAAGCTTGATGGCAGGTATACTCTGCAACCAGATATCGCAAGAGCTTTCTGTCGACGGGTTCATCGATCATGACACAACGGGGCGCCGACATGCTTAAAATGGCCTCGTCGGCTTGTCGTTCTGCTGTAACTTCATGGTGAAGACAGACCAATCTGACAAACACGTGCTGTTTGCGTTGACCTCATTCACCCCTTGTCAGCTAACAATATTACCTGGACGGGTGATTAACGAGTATACAAGAGTGTGGCAGCTGCTGCTCATGTGCCTACCCAGTCACAAGCACAGCACCAGAAATCCAGCACTGGAAACCGAGTTCCGCACCCAGCACAGCAATTTCACCATGGCTCAACAAATAGCACAATTTTTCAAAGCTCTGGGCAATGCGAAGAACAACCTAGAGGCTTCTTTCAAAGAGCTTCAAAACATCAAGGCTCCCTCATCGGCGCCTAAAGTCAACGCACAAGGGAACAACCACCGTCGCCCAAGTGTCGGACCTTCAGAAGTCGCCCATGCAAACGAGTCGACTGAGAACCTCACGACGTGGACGAACCTTTGCGTCGACCGCAAAGGCGCTGTAGTGCAAACCGTTGACTTGAAGGATGGGAGCAAATCTCATCGCCGCATTGGACAGTACAATCCAAACATTCCGCGCGTCGGAGAACCCATAGTAAAGATCACCCTCAAGGAGGTCGAGACCCTCGCGGTGGAATATCACCTTGCGGAGGAGGCGAGGAAGGACGCGGAGTGGGAATTCGTGTGATTCTCACGACAAAGTTATCATACGCTCGCAGATATCGTAAGGTTCTGGTGGCCAGGAGTTTCGAATGTTAAATCGTTGCAAGGACAAAGAATACATATCGTGGAGCTCAATCGTGACCGCCCCAAGCATTGGGGATTCTGTATTTACCCATGAACTCGAGAACAGAGTCCTGCGTCGAATATCAGCAATGTGAGGTCGAGGAGCTTCTGAGGATTTGCTTACCCAGTTCTTGCACTGATGCTGCACACCCCAGCCATCAACAGCTACCCTCTCCCCGTTCGCCTCTGTCTTCGGCCACTCAACAGTCAAGTCGGCATTGCACATCAGTGCCTGCCTAATGTAGTCGAAACAGTGATACACATGATCTTCCTGGTGCTTCAACAATGAGTCGTACGTTTCAACAGTGTTGTTGTAATCCATGCCTGCCTTTAGCGTGAACAGAAATGTTCGAACGTGGTTAAGGCAGTGCAGCTGGTGGAAGACGGAGATGTCGTAGATTTCGCCCTCGCCTTCCCGAGTAGTTTGGCCGGGAGGGAGAGAGTAGTCTTTCGGGTTAGGGATGAGGACGAAACCATCCCCGGGTGGGGAGAGGTCGTTGCCCCATGCCTCGTCTGCTTCAGGTGTCGAGCCAGAGGCGAAGAGCGTGCGCTCAAACTTGACGAACTTCTCGGGAACTGGAAACGGGTCAGCTTGGAGATGGCCAGACATGGGCGAGTTGTCTCACTATCTGGGGCGAATGATAACCGCTTTGTTGTTTTGTGATCGCTCACAACACCTCCGAAGGAGAATAGTGTGTATGCGCATGCTATCGCAAGCAGTAAGCTCACTGCCAGGAGCCACCGTCGTAATATTCGGATCGACGCCTGTAGTGCAAGAGTCTCGTCGTTCTGCTCGTATTGGGACGGCTTCTCCGCCTGCTCGCTGCTGTCTCTGTAGAGTGGCTCCGCCGCTTCGTTGGGGAAGTCTTCGGATCTCGGTCGGGAAGCCATAGTTGAAGAGGGAGAGACAAGCCGTCTTTGCTGGAGTTGAATATACAACGCAAGTGTACAATTTGCGTCGCTCACGATCGCTCACAACTGCGTCACAAAGGTCCACGATGTACGCACAGCGTATGTACGTGCAACGGTCAACCGGCGAGCACAAGAATGGACGGCAGGACGCAAGGATGCCGATGATCAGCTGTTCACTACTGGAGACCGCTTCCGCCGTCTAGGCCCGAAGGGTATGATCAGCACAGTAGGCGGAGGACGGTCGCTTTTGAGAGAAAGGGCCAGGCTCAGGCTGCCTAGGAAAGCATATCCGCGGGTTGTTCTGGTGCAAGGAGAGTAAGCATCAGACCAGCAGCAGGTCAAGCCGAGGCATGGACAAAGGCGCCCCAACACGTGCAGTGAAAGACTGCATGGCTGAGATAGGGTTTGACGGCTCTGGACGCCTTCTGATGCAGGCTGGTTTCAAAGCAAGGCCTTGACTCGCTCGTCTCGTCTCGCGGGCGAAGGGGGAGGTCGACTTTGCCGCTTTGGGGCCGGCTGGCCAGCTGCAATTCTGATTTGCTCGCACGAATCTGGAGGCGCACGTCAAACAGCTGATCGCCTCGGTTATTCATCCACCGCACTTCGCCCGTCCATCACACCAGTCTTGAGATCGGCTTGCATCACGCTCCAGCGTGGTGGGGATTAGGCTCGCCCCGATGCGGATCCCTCAAACACGGTTGTCACGGCAGGATTCCTTGGGGCGGTTTTCCATCCAACACAGGCAAATCGTCCGTCCACACACTCCCGCCCCCGACGGCGCGGTCTGCACAGAGCTTCAGGAACCCCTTTGCAGTGCTGACCCGCCTTGGTCCACGTGCCAGAGGAGGCTGTCACAAATGTGCGGACCACCTTCAGGTAGCGAGACGCCATGCATAATAACCGTGCTTTACACGCAGTACCAGGTCGAGCGTCCTGTCACACAAGCAATATATTCATTACTGTCACTGTCCAGAAGTGATGTGCCCTGCGTTACAGAGAGATTGCTCAAGATCGGGATCAGTCGAATGGCCTGGTACCGATTCAGCCCTAAATACCTTCATGGATGTGCGACGATCACACCGGCAGACCCCCCGGCTAAGTGCTTCTGAACTACAGCATTTCGCTAATGCTCCGACTGGCACAGCTGAATCATGGTAATGAAGGGTCCGTTGGGCTAGGCTCCAAGTTTTTGGGATCTTCATTCTGGACCACTGTAAGCCCCTTTAGGCGCAACTAGGTGGCACGAGAGAGGCTCTAAGGGAACGGGCGACCCTATCTTCATGGCTTCAGGCGCCCGCCAAGGCACTGCATGCGCCCGCAAGAAGACGGAAGTGTACTCAAAGGGCATCAAGCGGCTTGTAATCACCCAGGCCGGCTGTTTTTCACTGAGCAGATGGATCAACCTTCACGTCCAACTTGTCACGATGGCGCTGGACGGAGTCTTCGAATGGCGTTGAAGTCTCCGAGGCGGACGATCACTTGGGTCCACCGTGTCCAACTTGATGATTCCGGCAGTTGGATTGCCGTTAACATGGCGCGTAAGCTCTCGGTCGTTTTGTCGAATGTTGTGGTACCTGTGTGATCGGATTCTTCCCTTGACCAACCGGTCGCGTGATTATAAAATGGCAGTTTTCAGCGCTTCTGCTCTTACCACCACAGCCACCTTCATTTGGCAGCCATTCGCTAACTGTACTAAGCATTCCTCAACGCGCTCTTTCAGAAAGACGCTTTGCGAAACATGAAGATCCCCGCATTGTCTTGCTTGCTGTTCGCAGCCTCAACCGCCTTTGCAGCCCCTTCCGCCATTGAGAAGCGCACTTCCTACAATGGCGGCTTGACGGCCAACGATGTCACCGACAAAGGTATTCCGAGTCCTGTTGAGAACGACTCAGGAGATTGATCTAACAGAACCAGCGGACTGCACCGATCTCACTTTCATTTTCGCTCGCGGATCTACTGAGCGTGGAGTATGTCCTGCAACGATCTTCAAACTCACCGATGCTGATTTTCCATAGACGATGGGTAGCACCGTTGGACCAGCTCTTGCCAAGCAGCTGATCAGCTCCCTTGGTGCCAGCAAAGTCTCGGTCCAGGGCGTCGACTACGAGGCCACGGTCTCATCGAACGCCCTGCGCGGCTCAGAGGGCGGAAAGGTCATGGCGCAGCTGGCCAATGACCAGAAGGAACGGTGCCCTGACACCAAGATCGCCATCTCCGGCTACTCCCAAGGTGCCATGGTGGTCCACTACGCCGTGAAGTCTGCCGGCTTGGACGCATCCAAGGTCTCCTCTGCCGTCCTGTACGGAGACCCGGAGAACAGGGAGTCTGTCGGAGACCTTCCGTCGTCTCAGACCAAGGTGAGTTGTGGTGGGGTTCCGCGCTTTAGCGCAACGACCGCTGACCGATAGCAGAAATACTGTGCAAGTGGTGATGGTGTTTGCGAGACGGGAACTTTCTCCGTCTCCGCCGCTCACCTTAGCTACACCAGAAACGGCAACATCGAAGATGGCGCCAAGTTTATTCTGCAGCAGGCTGGTCTCAGCTGATTTTATCAGCCGTTTACACGGGAGTGAAGGGTGATCGGGCGCGAAGATCGTGGCAAAGAAGTCTATAGATTCTGTAGGCAAGCGTCCCTCGATCTCATCGTAGGTGAACAATGTTGTGGTTTATCCATTGTGTCGTCTTCCAGCTCGTTGATGGATTAGTTTGCTCCAATATATGTAGGGCTGCCATGCAGCTTTCCGTATCTGTGAAATAGATGTTGCATGTTGACGAGATGTTGAGCCGCATCGACGAAGGAGCCGAGGTTCCCTGATGCGATGTCCAGATCCAGAGAGCATCACGCGCCATGAATCAGCGTCAAGAATCCCACAGCCTTGGAATTGCCCTAAAGTGACGTTGATTTTCAGCCAAGCTGACCTGACTCGGCTTTCTCCTAGCACCCATCAAGTTTCATCTCGGTAGGGCTTCAGTCGCTCTTAGTTCCACATCCCCAAAGCCGCGATAGACCCTAACACATCAAACGCTAGACCAACGCCTCTGCGTTCGGCTGCAATGCCCTTTGCGTCCCTTTGCGTCCGCTAGTGTCCGTCAATCGATGATATTGAGCACCGACGGTTTCAAGATGCGCAGTCCGAATTCTCTCGTCACAGGACGGCGCAACATCAAGCATCAAGCCAAGCGATTAATCACGTCGCTACGATGTTTATCCTTGCTGAGCATCATCACGACTCACCTGGGACGGCACGCGGCAGCTTTGCTGATCCTTTGGGGCGGACCTAGATTGTGTCTGCCCGGCCGTGCGGGACCTGTCCATCATAGGGATTGACGAGAAGGTAGGGCACGAGGCGAGAGTCCCGGTGTATAAATCCCCTTCTTCGCGCAGAGAGATCATAATAGCTCTCAAAGCAGATCATCAGCTTCACTCCCTTTCGCTCATTCATCACAAAAGGCCTGGTGCCAACGTTCAATCGTTATTGCTTCAAACGTCAACATCAAAACACAGATTGTCCAATCAAACCGCCATCATGCAGTACACCGCAACTCTCTCTTACCTGCTTTACGCAGCTTCCATCGCCTTGGCTGCGCCTGTCGAGAAGCGCCAGTTCAGTGGCTTCAGTGGCCTCGGTGGCGGCGGTGGTAGCAGCACCCGCAACGACATCGTCGACGGCAAATGCGCTCCCGTCACCTTCATCTTCGCGCGTGGCTCCACTGAGCCCGGCGTAAGCCCTCCAAACACCAACCACTCGCCCAACGCACAGTGCTAACAAGCGCAACAGAACATGGGCAGCTCCGTTGGCCCCGCCATCGCCAGCGCCCTGACAGACTCCCTCGGCGACGACGGCGTCGCGATCCAGGGTGTCGACTACGAGGCCACGATCGCCAGCAACGCCAACATGGGCCGCGAGGGCGGCCCCGTGATGGCCAAGCTGGTCTCGCAGACCAAGTCCAACTGCCCGGACAGCAAGATCGCGCTCGGCGGCTACTCGCAGGGCGGCTTCGTCGTCTCCAACGCCATTTCCAGCGCGGGCGTCAACCCGGACGATATCGCGGCCGCGGTCGTGTACGGCGACCCCTCGCGCCAGGCCGCGGGCGGCCTCGACGCCAGCAAGGTCAAGGACTACTGCGTGTCGGGCGACGGCGTGTGCTCCGGCACGTTTGCCATCACCGCGGCTCACCTTGCTTACACTAGGTTTGTTTCTCCTGACGTCCCTACGCGTAGATCTTTTGCTGACACCTGGCAATTAGCAACGGCGACACCGAGGATGGTGCCAAGTTCATCATCTCCAAGACCCAGGGCGGCAGCGGCACCTCCAGCGGCGGCTCATCCTCCAGCAGCGGCTCGTCCGACGCCACCTCTTCCAGTGCCCCGGCCACCACGTCTGCCGCTTCTTCGTCCGGCAGCTCGTCGGGTCTGGGAAGCTTCGGCGGCCTTGGTGGCAGCTCTGGCAGCAGCGGTCTCGGCAACTTCGGTGGCAGCTCTGGGAGCGGCAGCAGCTGGCTCAGCGGCCTCACCAACCGTGGCAGCACTGGCGGATCTGGCAGCAGCTGGCTGAGCGGTCTCAGTGGCCTCTCTGGCAGCGGCAGCTCTGGCAGCTCCGGTAGCAGCTTCTTCTAAAGCAGGGCGCCTGACCGGGAGAATGACGATTGATGGAAATTGGGTTGACGGGTGATTGAGGTTCTTGTACGATGTATTCGTTTGTTGTTTTTGTCGTTAGATCGGTTTTGCTTCTTTTCCAGTGATCCAGCCACTGACAGCTCATCCAACTACGTTCGCTCCTTAGCTGTGCAGTGCACTTGAAGTTCTTACTCAGGAGAGTCGGGTCGTGTATGTGTTTCTGATCTTTTCACCTCATATTCATTCTGGCCCAGGGGAATGTCTTCTCTCCGCAGCACACATCAGTTGATGGGATCGATCGCATTTGGCAGAACAAAATCACTACATGTACTCAATGAGTAGGGTGACCAGCACATACGACCATAGGTCAGTGAAAATTGGGCATCCCGTCCGCTCTGCCATACACAAGCACTGAACCGGGCGACTAGTACTAGAGTGGGTGACCATCTGGGAATCCCGCCTGTTGTATGTTTTTTCTTTTGCCTGAATCCGTGCCGTTGGGTTTTACTTTAAAGCTGCAACATTTGGGAAAAGTTAAGAGTATTCATGACTTGCACGGATTACTGAGTTTCGCAGCGAAGGCTTGGCGAACTCCCGTCTGGACTTCCTCCGAGCTTGCAAGGAGGTATGTTCGCCAAAGTTTGCCTCAAAGCGCGTCGTGGCCCGCCTTATGGCGCGGGAGAGCCCTAAGTGCCATGCGGTACGGGGAGATGGTGGCTGATCGTCAACTTCACCTCCCTTCTCGCTGGCATAGTTTCAGCTCACAGCAAGGCAGGCAGCCCGCAATTGTGCCGTCTCATTTCTTGGCTTGGGAGAAGGAGGTTTTTCCATCACTGGCACGGGTGGGCCGACGCCGGGTGAAACTTGTCGATGGATTCAGCAGGTCCTCGGAGGGCACGTCTCGTCGATTATGTGATGTGCCAATGAGCTGGCAGAAGGCATTCCGGCAGCCGAGGTCGAGTGAAGAGCCCGCGGGGATCCCCAAGGGGATCAACACCAGGTGTTTAGGGCATTCGAAGGTTGCGGCCGTCCGTTGCTGTCAGCTCGTTAGGTCTATGCAGATCTGGTGCGAGGCGTGCAGAGCTCGTGGGGGATTGCCTTCAGCCCCGTCTGCTCCAGCTTGTGACCGGCAAATGTCCTCACCCTCAGAGTTCCATTTCACCTTCCGTCCAATTCGCGATGTGCCTGGCTGGAATGGCGGGTGAAACGCGGCTTTGGTACGGGTGTCACGAGTCAGGCGAAGTGGTGTCGTCCTCTCAGCGAAACCAAGCAACGGCGGTCTCGTGCACTGCAGCCTTGCTGAAGCCACCGAAGCGCCTGCGCGTGGCTGACATCCTTGTTCCTGCATGAATGCTATCAGGTGTCCAACCACGCAGCATGTACTCTGTACAACGATGTTTACACCACCCACACGTGTCCAATGCCACGTAACACCTCGGCACGATTCAGCTACTCCTCACACAAAACATATTCGGTAGCATCCTCGACGGCCAATCCCGTCCGGAGCCCGTTTCGAGCTTGCCAGTCTTTGCCAAGGCGCGCACCATCCACACCGGCGCTCCGTCGCGTACATACTTTCTGTCGTCTCGCCGTACATCGCCCGGCAGTCCGATCTAGTGCAGATTTGTGTACAGCGAACGACTCCTCACCCGGATGACCAAGACTTTCGGATCTATGTACCACTTCGGCAATGCTGCCTTGCTTGTCCCGATAGACGACATCTCCCGGTTCCAGATATGTACTACAGTGCATATGCCTGGGGTGCGAGTCGCACGTGGATCGTCGACATGGGTACACAGAGGCTTCGCTTGTCAATTATATGCCAGAGTAAGCGCTATGGACTGCGCTCCGCTGCCTTAGGCCTGAATTTTGCCTTCGTCCATGGGTATGGAGGAAATAAGCAAGATGCCATCCGCCACAAACGGAAGTCTATGCAGGCAATTTCATCTATCGCGCAGCTTGTCGTGAGAACCTTACTCCCCACTCCAGTTGCGTGCTAACCCCATGGCATCCAACGTGCCTCGTGAACTCTCCGCGCACTGCCTTCTGCCATGTCTGGACTACTGGCGCCTCGGGGCGCAAAGGGCACCTTGCCTAACGTGGGAAACGGATCGAAAACTAATGGACCGAGGCGAACAAACTGAGGCCAAGAGGTTTCACTGGGCCTCATGATCGCCGTGATCTGTACTAGGAAGTACTTCCTACCACAGCGCTCGGACGACCGAGGTCTTGTCGTCGGGCGCCTGGTATAAGTATACAATCGAAACGCCCCAGATCAAGTATTTCTGGACAACAAGGCCTTCTTGGAAACAGTCAATCTCAACAGCACTGGGTGTTGCAACATTCGCTATTCTCACATTCGTTCCTCACGGAAAACAATTACCACGAAAAAACCTCACAACCTTTTAAAACCAATCAACCCAATCAACCCAATCCGCCAACATGAAGTTCACCGCTGCCATTGCCGTCCTGGCCTCCACTGCCGCCGCCCTCCCTACTGCCGTGGAGCGCAGGCAGTTCGGCACCCGTGTCGGATCGACCGTCAACGAGCTCACCAACGGTGCCTGCCGCCCGATCACCTTCATCTTCGCCCGTGGCTCCACTGAAATCGGCAACATCGTACGCATCCCCAGAAACTATCATTTTCCACCCACTCAACTAACCTCTCCCAACAGGGCTCCACCGTCGGCCCGCCCACCTGCGAAGGCCTGAAATCAGAGTACGGCGCGAACCAAGTCGCCTGCCAGGGCGTCGGCAGCCCGTACCAGGCGACCATCGGCGCCAACGCCCTCCCCGAAGGCACCACGAGCGCCGCCTACGGCGAAGCGCAGCGCCTCTTCAACCTGGCCTCCACCAAGTGCCCCGACACGATCATTGTGGCCGGCGGCTACAGCCAGGGCGCGGCTGTGATGACAGCCGCCGTGCGCCGGCTGTCGTCGTCTGTGCAGGACAAGATCGCGGGTGTCGTGCTGTACGGCAACACGCGCAACGCGCAGAACAACGGCAAGATCCCGAACTTCCCGCCTGAGAAGGCCCTGACGTTCTGCAACTTGACTGATGGTGTCTGCGGCGGTGGGCTGGTTGTCACGGCTGGCCACTTGACCTACACTCGCGATGTCGACGATGCGGTTGACTACCTCAACGAGCGCATCACTGCTGCTGGTGGCATCTAGGGAGGCTGATGTTGGTCTGGCTGGATCAGATTTGGAAAATCATGAAGGAACGTTGGAAACAATCGGAAGGGGTATCTGGGGCTGCGCGTTGATCATGTCAGTCATTACATGAAGTGGTTGCTTTTTACCACTCTGCTATTTACATCTCCGAAAGTTCATAGTGTGAATTCAGTACACGCTTTTTGATCGCATTCTTCACACTACGCAAAGCTTTCCTTGATATCTATCAGTCCAGTCGACGATCACGAGTTGGCCATCGCGAACCCCACGCTGAAACACGATCACTGTGTTGACCTGGAAATCTGACATCGTATTTCTGCCGTAAAAGTACACGGGTATCAAAGGAAACTTGCCCTCACCAGAGCTCCAGCCCCTCATCCAGCGCAAGCAATCCAACCGCTCACCTCTTAGAAACGCCACCACGACCGTGACCTCCACCACCCCTACCGCCACGACCACCGCGGCCGCCCCTACCACCACGGCCCGAGGGCGCATCGCCGTTAGCCTCTCTGCGCTCTCCGCCGCCGTTCTGGCGACCGCCGGCTCCGCCACCACGTCCTCCGCCGCCACGACCGCCACCACCACGGTGCGGGCGCTCGATGGTACCGACGCGCAGACCGGGGACGCCTCTCAGGCCCATCTTGCCAACGGTTTGCTTGTCCATGAGCGGAGGCTCAGGCAAGCCCATCGTCGCCGCGTAGTCGTTGGCAGCGGCGACGAGGCTCTCGTTGTTGAGCTGCAGCTGCTTAGTGAAAGTCTTGTGGAAGCCGAGCCAGGCCTGGTAAGCCTTGTTACGCGTCGCCTCGTCGACGGAGTCGAAAGCGGAGACGACGGCGGGCGCCGCGGCGTCGGCGGCGCCGGAGATGTTGTGCGGGTACAGGCTGATGGGCAGCTGCCTGTTGATCCGCAGGAAGAAGGACTCGCGCTCGGTGAGCAGGATGACAGCACGGCCTTCGTTGCCGGCGCGCGCGGTGCGGCCGACGCGGTGCACGTACTGCTCGCCGTTGGAGGGGAGGCCGACTTGCACGACGAGCGAGACGTTGGGGAAGTCCATGCCACGGCCGATAACGTCGCTGGCAAACATGAGGCCGGCAGAGGCTGCTTTGAATTCGTTCGTGGTTCTTGTGCGGGCGTTTTGCGACAGGCGGGACTGGAGCTGGAACACGGACATTTGCTTGCCGAGGAGCTGAGAGAAGAGCGCGTGCATGAGCGCGACACCGTTCGCGGTCGTGCCGAAGACGATGGCTTTGAAATTGTTCGGTTGGAGCTCGTACTCCTTCAGGAGGATCGCGTGCAGCGTCGAGTAAGTCTGCGCGACTGTGGGGATGACGACCGAGTGCTGGGTGACAAGCTCGATAGTCGGTGTCTCGTTAGGATCCACAGTAGTCAAGTGGGTGTAGCCCTTCTTCAACACTTTGGACATGACATCTTTGACCTTGGGAGGCACAGTGGCGGAGAAGCACATGCCTTGCCAACCGGAAGACTTGGGCGGCAGACGGCGCAGGATGTCGTTGACCGCAACGAGGAAGCCAGACTCCAGCATAGTGTCGGCTTCATCAAGAACCAAAGTTTGAACGTTAGAGAAGCGAGCTGCAACGTTCTCGTCGGAAAGATAATCATTGAGTCTGCCAGGAGTCGCCACAAGCACCTTAGGATCGTTGTTCAGGAACTTCTTGAGTTCACTCGCCTTGCTTGTGCCACCGTAAGCGGTGTGGCATTCAGGACGCTGCCTCAGCTGTGAAGTCACAGCATCGCATTCCTTCGCAATCTGCAGCGCCAGCTCTCTTGTCGGAGAAAGAACCAAGATAGAAACTTGACCTTTAGGCAGTGCAGGCTGTGTCAGGAGTGAGTGGAGCGCAGGCAAAAGGAATGCCAGGGTTTTGCCAGTTCCGGTCTTCGCTTGAGCGAGGACATCTGCGCGAAAGTTTGGGAGCTCATTGAGCGTTTTGTATTGGACCGGTGACATAGTGCTATTTCTTTCGGTTAGCAGATGTTCATGATGACCTCTGTTGAAGGCCATACATCGCGAGATCGATGTCTTACTCGTAGCCCATCGCAGCTAAGCCCTGGAGAAGGCCGTCATGCAGACGGCCCTTCATGGCGCTGTAACTCGCATTCTGTCCGGAATTGGCGGCCATGACGAGATCTTCTCAACTTGATGTTTCGTTGAGTGAAGTTGGATTATTATTGCGCGCTGATCAACAAAATTGAAAAAGTCCAGACCCCTGGCATGCGAATGATGCATGCGGCTTCACTGCAGGAGCCCGGCCCGCGTCGGCACGTGCCTGCCGTACCGGGGCAGACCGCACCCTCGGATTGTGCCCGAGAACTCCCTCGATACATGATAATACTGCGTTTGCGGCCTCTGAGGAAGCAAAGACCTCGACGCGTTTGGACAGCAAGCAAGAAGAAAATAAAGTAAAATGGAAACGATTCGACACCCGAAAGTCATGCGTTAAACATTGGTCCCTGATCAGTAGTATCCACCACCGCAATATAACGAACAGCCAAAGATCTCGCTTATGACTTCGTATGGCAAACCCGAACCCGATCGGGAGCTGCATAAGGCACTGTCTACACTGCCATTGCTTCTTGGCGGAGAGACAGACAAACAATCACGTGACGCAAAAAACTCACTGACATCCAGCCCGTAGCTAGCTCCGGTCGTATCCGAGCCTATCAGCATTCGACAAGGTTTTTCTGGCCAGCTCTCTCACCTGCGACTTCTATTCATCACGAAATCCTAAGCTGGTGGGAGCGGCGTGCACGCGCTACCCTTTCCCGGAGAAAGTACGAAATCCCGCGACTCGACAAATTCACTGACACAGCCCGCAGCTAGCGCCGGCTTCAGCCGAGCAAATAAGCGCTCGAGAATCATCTGCTCCCCATAGAGCGTGCCTTCCCTCTCACCGTTGATGGTAGATAGCCTGAGGTACCCCGCTCCAAACCGGATACGAATCCTCAATGGAGTTTGGACTAGAACTCTTCAAGTGGCTTGAAATGTTTCACGGGAAAATTAGGTAGAGTTAAGGTACTGGTAAATAATACTTACGATATACAATACAAGAAGACAACCGAGCTCTAATCCAAAGTGTTTCTTTTTCCAAGACTTCGCACCGCTCATCCAAGGCCCACTGCTGTACAAAGTATAACGCTGTCCGCTTGAACGCAATCAGAAAAAAGGGTATCGCTCAGGACGGTTATGTATGTGCTATACCGAAAGCATAAGCACGGTTCACTGTGATCTCTAACCAACAGGGACGAGCCACGCCAGCGGAGAGACAAGGATATTAGTCTAGGATACCGCTTGCACGGCGCTGGGGCTGCTCGTTCCATTGATGATCGGCGCGTTGTTGACAGTACTCGGCGTTCCGCTTCCACTCCGTGCACCGCCGAGCCTGCTGCTCCAACGTCTGCGCTCCGCGATGAAATCATCGTTCAGCTCGAGTAGCTGTTCGGTCTGGATACGGATGCTTTCGAGTGTGCCTTCGAGCGTGAGGCCGCTGGAGGAAGATCCCTGGCTGACGGAAAGGCGCTTGGGTCGACGGAAGCTGCCGCATGGACTACTGGGCTGCTGAGTATTTGTGGACGCGGCCGTCTGGGTGTCCGAGGTGGCGGGGCGGCCGTTGGCATCTGGGAGAGAGCGTTGGGCGACGTCGGCGCGATATTTCTCAGCCAATTCGAGGCGCTGTTTGTCAAGGGCCGCCTGGAGGGCTTCGGCGTATTCAGTCTCACGCTGGGAGAGCGCTTGTTCAAGAGAGTGGCGCTCGGCGGCGTGCCTCTCGGTCGCTTCGCTCATGGTGACCTGCAGTTGCTTCTCATGAAGATCCCTCAGGTGGGAGAGCGACTCCTCCAAGACCTGCTTTTCGGACTTGTGGCTCGCCGCCATCTCTCGCAGCGCCAGTTGCAGAATCTCCTCCTGCTCGGACTTCTGCGAAGCAAGGGCGTTCTCGAGCAACTCCTTCTCCGCCCTGTGGCTTTCTGCCACTTCGCTTCTTGCAGCCGTCAGCACGTCTTCCTGACCACTGCTCAGTCGCGCAATCTCTTGCTGAAGCTCCCGGACCTCCGCAGAGTGCCGTTCGTTTTGCGAGTCAATGACTGCTTGCAGTTGCTGCTCCAAGTCAGACTTGTACTGGTCAAGCTCGGCCTGATGCTCTTGCTGTCTGCCTTCGCTCTTCGCTTTGACGTCATCAATCTGATCCAAAAGCGTGGCTTCCTGGTCATTAGCCGCAGCCAGCTGCTTTGAAAGCTCGCCGATCTCCTCGTGCAAGATATCGCGGTGACGCTTCTCTTGGGCCCTGAGAACAGACTCGTGCTTGGCCTCGAGTTCATCCTTTTGGCGGGAAAGAGCCGACTGGATTTGCTTCTCGAAGGAATCGTAGCGTTGAATGTACATAGCCTTCGCTTCCTTGAGAGCGACCTCGTGGTGACGAGCCTGCTCTTCGAGCTCGCGGTTGTGCTGGAATTGAAGCTCCTGCTTGATGTCGTAGTGAGCTGCGTCGATCTTAGCTTGAAGCTCGGTGACCTCATGGGTGTGCTTCTCTGAGAGCTGATGAACCTCGTTTCTGTGGTTCTCGGCATCCTTGGCTTGCTGCTCTTTGATATCGGCCATTGCCTGTTCGTGAGCACCAGACACTTCGTCGATTCTCGCCTTATGTTCCGCTTTGACCTGCTCGAGAGCCTTAGCTCGTTCTTGACTGATGTTGTCGATCATCTCAGCATGCTGCTGCTTGAGGCCATCAATATTCAGGTTGCCCTTATCGACTTCAGCACGCTGCTTAGCGTGTTCCGCTTTGAGCATATCCAAAGCGTTCTTGTGTTCCTGCGAAAGCTGCTCGGTCGTTTGCGAGTGTTGGGCAACCAGGCTCTCGACAGCCTCATCGTTCTCGGCCTTTAACTTGCTGATCGCAGCTTCGTGCTCGTTTCGCAGCGCCTCGGTCTGTTCCTCCATGGCCCTCGAAGACTCCTTGACCTCGGCCGAGTGCTGCTCCTTGAGCTTGTCAAGAGTCTCCGCGTGCGATTGGGTGAGCTCGTTGAGCTTATCCTCGTGCGCCTTCGAACTTTCTTCGGCCAGCTGCTGAGCCTTCGCAAGCTCGTCCGCGTTCTGGCTGTGCTCCTTCTGAAGCTTCTCGAAGGCGGCGCCGTGCTCGCCGCTGAGCTTTTCAATCAGCTCCGCATGGGACTTCTTGAGCTCCTCCACATCTGTCTGGCCCTGGCCGAGCTTAGTAATTTGAGCCGCATGCTCATCTTGTAACGCTTCAAGTGCCGCCTCGTGCTGGTTCTTGAGGTCTTCCATACTCTGCGCGTGCTCCCGCTTGATGGCTTCAATTGCCTCCGAGGTCTTGGTGAGCTCGTTAGATTTCTCGCCATGCTCGGTCCTGAGCGTTTCGAAAGCAGCGGCGTGCTCTTTCTGAATAGCCTCAAGCTTCTCATCGTGCTCTTGTTTGAGGGCTTGAATGTCTTCCTGATCTTTGGTGAGCGAGCTCAGCTGCTTGGCATGGCCGTCCTTCAGAGAGTCGAGAGTGCTGCCGTGATCTTTCTTAGCCGCTTCGAGCTCTTCACTGTGCTGGACTTTGAGGACTTTGATCTCTTCGCGGGCGGCAGTCAACATTTGCAGAGAATCGGCATGCTCGGCCTTCAGAGTATCAAAAGCAGTCTCGCGGGTCTTTTGGATCTCCTCGAGTTTTTCAGCCTGCTGCTTCTTGAGAGTCTCGACGTCCTCGTTACCGCTCTTCAGAGCATCAATTTGAGTAGCGTGCTCGGATTTCAGGTCTTCCAGAGCGCTGTCATGCTGGACCTTAAGAGATTCGAAAGCACTGTCATGCTCTCTCTTCATCTCCTCAAGCTTCTCAGAGTGCTGTTTCTCAAGAGACTCGACGTTCTCACGATCTCTGGTAAGCGTATCGGTTTCACCTGCGTGTTCAGTCTTCAAGCTCTCCAGCGCATCGGCGTGCTCGGACTTGAGAGAAGCGACTGCACCCTCGTGGTCCTTCTTCAGCTCTTCAAGCTTCTCGGCGTGCTGTTGCTTCAGAGCCTCGATAATCTCGCGATCCTGAGCGAGCACGCCAGTCTCATCAGCATGCTCAGTCTTCAGGCTCTCCAGGGCACTGGCGTGTCCAGTCTTGAGCTCCTCAAGACTTCGAGCATGCTCTTCTCTGAGTTCATCGGCCTGCTCCTGTTTGCTCGAGGTAATCTCCTGGGCGTGTGTGGCTTTCAGGTCATCTAATGCTTTGTCATGCTCCTCCTTGAGCTCATCAAGCTTCTGAGCATGCTCTCGCTTCAGAGCCTCGACATCTTCTTGTCCGCTAGCGAGACTCTGCTTCTCTTCCGAGTGCGCGGTCTTGAGAGCCTCCAACTCCTGTTCGTGCTTACTCTCGAGTTCACTGACCTTGTTGGCAAGCTCTTCCTGCATAGACTCAGAAGCCTTCTTGCTCTCAGCCACCTGCTCAGACGCTTCGGAGAGCTCCTTCTTCAAACCCTCGAGCGCAACGGAGTGTTCGTTCTTCAACGCGTCGATATCCTGAGCGTGCTTTTTCGCCAATTCCTCAGCCGACTCCTGGCCCTTCGTGAGCTCCTCGAGACTCGAAGCATGAGATTTCTTCAACTCCTCGAGCGCCTTCTGGTGATCATCATTGGTGCCGCTGATCTTCGCGGCATACTCACGAGTCGCATCGGTGGCCTTTTGCGCGGCCTCGTTGTCCTTGGCCGTCAGAGCATCGCTGTGCTCGCGCTTAAGGGTCTCAAGCTTCGCGTTGAGCTCCTCCTGGAGCGCTGCCCGCTGGTCCTTAGCGTCCTCGAGCATGCTCTCCAAGTCGCCCATCTTCGTGCTCAACTCGGCGTTCTCCCGAGTCAGCTCTTCGATGCGGCTCGAATGCTCATCAGCCTTCTGAGACCTCTCTTCGCGCCACTCGGTCATCTGCTTGAGCTCCTCTTGCAAGTCCTCGATCTTCTTCTGCATGTCGATGCGGTCGTTTTCGGCGCGAACGTGAGATCGCTGCTGCTTCTCGTGGACGGTCTTCGCTTGCTCCAGTTCCTTAGACTGGTCTGTATTCTTTGTCTGCTCGTCATGCAGCTTCTGCTCGTATGTCTTCGCGAGGTCTTGCAGCTCGGTGATCACGTCGCGCAAGCCGTCAGCTTCGCGCTTCTGATGCTCGAGCTGGAGTCCGAGGAGCTTCAAGGCGTCCTCCTGCGGCTCGACCGTCTCGTTTCCTGCAGCGCCACCATCACCTCCCAGCATGCGCTCGGAGGTCTCAGTCATCGGCGTTTCGATCTCCGGGATGCCATTGGCGGCGCGGACATCCTTGAGCTCTTTCTGCAGAACATGGTTTGCGTCTTTGATGATGCGCAGCTCGTCGTATCTGGTCTGCGCCACTTTTCGCTGTTTCTCCAGCTCTTTCTGGAGCTTCAGGTGTTCCGCGTCCTTCTCCGAGTCTGCATTGCCAGCTTCCTTGAGGGTCTCGATTTCTTCATCCTTAGCAAGGACTGCGGCCTTTTGCGCCTCAAGCTCCTTTTGGAGATCCTCAACCTCTTTAAGCGCATTGTTAGCACCAGCTGCTGTGGTCTCTCTCAAGGTTTCCAACTCTTGCTCTTTAGCCAAAGCCGCAGCCTTCTGCGTCTCGAGTTCTTTTTGCAAGTCCTCGACCTCTTTCAGCGCATTCCGAGCCCCAGCCGCAGTAGTCTCTCTCAGGCCCTCCAGTTCCTGATCCTTAGCCGCAGCATCCGCCTTCAACCTCTCGAGCTCCTTCGCCAACTTGGCCGCCTCATCCTGCGCGACCTTCTTCGCCTTCGCCTGCTCCTTCGCCTCCTGATCGAGCTTAAGCTGGCACCTGTCGATCTCCTCCTGCAGCTCCTGCACGACCCTGCCCAGCTCCAGCCTGTCGGCCTCCTTCTCCTCGATCTGCGCTTTCATCTGCTCCTCGTTCTCCGTGTACTGCGTGCGGCTCGCCTGCAGAGCGGCTTGCACCGTCGCGATCTTCTCCTCGACGGAGTCCAGTTGCGATGTGCGCCGGGAGTGGCCTTGTGTTTCTGCGCGGACTTTCTCGAGCTCGGCGAGGTGCGCGGCTTTCAGCCGTTCGATCTCCGCTTCGTGGGACTCTTTGCTCGTCGCGGCTTGCGAGCTGCCGGCGGATTTGGCCGAGTGCGAGCTGGCGGGTCGGGCGTTGAACTTTGCTGAAGGGGAAGGAGGGGGCTTTGACGCAGACTTTGTCGGAGGTGAGAGGGGAGTTTTCGGGTTCGTCTTTGCTGGGGGCGAGGTGGGAGGTTTTGCTGAACTAGTCGGTCTGTTGGCCGAACTGGGAGGCCTCGCAGGGGTGGTACTAGCCGGCCTTGCGGGTGTGTTGCTAGCCGGCCTGGCAGGCGTCGTGCTTGTCCGTCGCGACGCGGACGCAGGCGTCGTCGTGGTCGGCTTTGCAGGCGTGGTAGGCTTCACGTTCGAGCTCGACGTCGTCCTGGCGGGCGTCGGGCTGGTGGAATTAGGAGTCGGCGAGACGGACGGACGCGACGAGGGCCGTCTGGGCGCACTCAAGCGCGCAGCGAGGGCAGCTTGCTGCTGCTTCTTGTCCATGTCGGGCCCTGCATGTAGCGGTGCAATTGGTGTCGGTGTAGGTCAGGAACGAGAAATAACCCTGGCAGCGATCCCGTCTGCACAGGCGAGGCTAGGGAAGCTGCCGAGCGTTTGGGACCTTGCGCTTGGGGCGGGGTGCGAAACGTCACTCCGCGTCGAGAGCTTCCAGCTTCCAGCCACCGGAGTGAAGGGCGTCATTTGACTCGATCCCAGACTCGTTTCCGCGGAAGTGATTGCAGTGCATCTTTGCAATTGCGGAGTGGTAACCAACCACCGATTCCAATCAACGCGTCAAGCTTGCTGTCGGCCTTGTGTCAACCTTTGAGGGCCGTTGTTGAAGTGTGTTCCGCCCCTATGGGAAGGCATTGGATACCTGCAAATTGCAGTGGCCATTCGAGTCTCATACGGGCTCATAAAGGACATCGGTGATATTTGCAAACCACTTGGAAGAAAACCCCACGTGCGAGGAAACCATGCGTGGTCGCCATGTGGTATGGCAAGCCAAGCGCCTGAGCGGTGCCTTTGAAGTCTGCGGCGAAGGTAAGCGAAGCAAGAGTCTAAATCCTGTTCATTTATCTCGCCTTGGCGCCTGCGAGAACCTGAAGCATAACAGTTATATCTTCAATATAACAGCATTGTATTCGACTTGTTACTATCTCGTGTGCCAATGCATGTACGCGCGCTGAATGTATCATCACGGCAAGCATGCCAATGTATATACAAATTCAAGACCTGATCCGCAAAACCCCCACTAACAATACTCATCTCAACGGACTCCCAAAAGCCTCCCTTGCCCCATTAGCACCAGCAACACCCCCTGGAGTCCCAACTCTCGAGCTCCCACTCATCCGCCTCCTAGGCGTACCCGGCGCACTACCGCCAGCGAAATCTTGCCCGGCGACTCCCTTGCGTTCTGCCGGAACTTTGAAATCGCAGGTCTTGCCCTTCACCCAGATCTCGTCGATCATGCTCTCCAGGATGCCCGCGTCAACGAACTCCAGGTACTTCCGCCACAGCTTCAGCGCCGTTGCGGCGTCTTCGATCGAGTCGTGGCCGGTCTCGGGGCCCGAGGACTGGATGTCCTCGCGCAGAAGCAGCCATGCCAAAAAGCGGAGGGAGAGCTTTCGGCGAGCGCGGGTGCCCAGTGAGAACAGCTCCTGCGTGTCGATGACTTGCGATTCCGGCACGTGGATGTTGATGGTGCGGAAGTCGCTTTTCAGGCCGTGTCCGATGAATTTACAGCCGAGGTTGAGCAAGATCCAGAGCTTCTTGTAGACTGCTTTGAGGTTGACCAGGACGTATCGGCTGGATCCGATGGTGAGATCACCGGGCTTGAGGCCGGAGAACTCGGTTAGGTAGTCTTCGATCGGCTCGTCGATGGAAATGTAATCATCCATGTACGGTACACCGAGTTCTGGCTCGTCGCCCCGGAGCACAGAAACGCGAGCGAGACCAGCTCGGTGAGGGCGGGTGATAGTTCGGGAACCATCAGCGCCGACATCGATTTCTTCTTTCATCAGACGGACAAACTCAGCATCGATTGCACAGTGAGTTCCAGTATGAGGAAGCGGGTCGCTAGTGAAGAATGGCCGGAATTGAGCGGGCGTGGTTAGACTCGGTTGTGCCACACTGCGATACAATGCCCTTGGGTCAATCTGAGCCTTCCAGCTATCGTCGATGGCATGAGACATAGACTTGACTTGGTAGGTGATGACGGCTGGGAGCTTCCACCGTGCGTCAAATCCTAGCCCATCTTCAGGCCCAATCTTGCGGACCATGAAGTCGTTGAAAAGGTGCCAGTCTTCTTGGTGCTGAGCATCCGGCTCCGAGATGCTTGTGTCAATCGTAGAGACAATGTGAGTCTTCTTAGTGTCTCCGAGCGTGACATCGGCGACAGAGCCCACTAGCTCATACACCGTGATGTCGAAAGCGCGCCGTTGCAAATGCGTCCGCAGATCTTGGCCTTCGTAGCAGTAAAGCAAACCGTCCTTAACGATAATGCCCACTTCTTTCGGCAGGAATCCGGGCGTCGCCCACAGCTGTCTAGCATCAGGTGTGTGAATAGCAGTATTCAAGGTTAGTACAGCTGGCACAGAGTGTACAACCCTTCTTGATGTGATGGGCTTGTAACCCTGGCATCTGGAGCACCAGCCACGCTGTATGTCGCATCGTTCGATAGAAGCCTTGAGCACTTGTGAAAAGTACTGCCTCATTGGGCGCGGAGATTGTTTGGGAAGCTTTGGTGGATAGATGAGGTCGTGGCAGTATGATATCTTTTGTTGTGAAGCCTCGTAGTTGCAATGTCCGCACTGGCTGACGGCGAAGCCTGTTGTGCCAAACGCAAAATGCATCTGATCCGAGTTTCCCGAGATTAAGCGATTATTCTCTTCCATGGTATTGAGTAGAAAGCGGTTGAGGTTCTGGATCATGACGGTGAGTGGCGTGTTGACAGTATGCTCCTCAAGGACTCCAAGCGCCGAGGCGGTCGACAACTTGCTGAGTGACTTCAGGAAGTTGGTTGCCTGGCAGCTTTTACCTTTAGCCTTTTCCAGCATGTCAATCAGAAAGCCGAGTTCACACAACATGCAGTTGTCATAACCGCAATCTCTGGCTGTGTGGTGCAGTGCCAGGTTACGGGTGACAGGGGTGAATCGATACAGCTGCAGGAGGGCGTTCGCATATGAGTTGACGATGTGCGTCTCAAGCCCTGAGTACTTCGTATAGTTGTAGTAGCCGAAGTCAAAGTCCTCGATGCCAAACTTGCTGTACTTGATTTCAACATTCTGGTACCAGACCGGCACATGAGATGCGGTACCGCCGCTGACAGCCAGATCAGCAAAGGTCTTAGCGACGTCTTCGCTCATGCGGCGTTGTGAATCTTGCGATGGTGCATCGTCGCGAGGCTTTTCACTCAAGAACTTTGGTGGCGCCAATGGCTTTTGTGATTTCTGCGTCGCCCGGGTGTCTTCTCGTTGGTATCGTCGCAGCTTTCGTGGATTGACACCAACCTCGCCCGTCACGACTCCTGTTTGGAACTTTTGAAGCGACCCTAAAACGGCAGGATCCACTTTTGACGGTGGCGCTCCAACTTCGTGTATCATACCATTTGACCAGACTGACAGAAGCATGTCTCTATAATAAGGCATGCCGATCAAGTTGAGCGCTGTGTCGGGAGACCAATCGAGTTGCCTTGCCGGCAACACATGGTCAGCAAACTCGGTTGGCCTGCCGTACTCCACAAATTGCATTTTCGAGGTTGATCCCCACAGGACAAGTTGGCAGTGACTGTCAGCCATTGCGAAACCTTTCCCTGACGGCATTACGTCCAGACCGCGAAGTTGAGCATCGAAAGTCTGGGCAAAGCGCATCATTGGCACGTCGGGGTTAAGAATGTCGATCGAATAGATTGCACCAGCCTGTGAGAGCACGGTGCAAGTCGTTGAAAGTTTTGGGTGCATGCGCACAAAAGCGGCTCCAGGAGGGAATGAAATGGGAGGGGCAGGTTTTTGAATCTTGAGATCGTACACTCGAACGAGTTGCTCGAGCGCAAGACCCTGATAATGCCTAGGCGCCCAGCCACAGGTGAGAAGGTAATCGCCTCGTGCATCCATATCGTTGATTGAGCCGGCATAAGCTTTCCAACTGTTCGTCACAGCAAGTGTGCGCAAGTCGAGCAGATAAATCGACCCATCATGAGCTGCAGCACAGATGCAGTTGCCAGCACGCTTCATCATGGTATATGGAACAGGAGTAGCCGGGGTGAGGGTCTCCGTGACGGTGCCTTTCTCGACGTCAATGCGGTAAAGTTGCTTTTGGCATCCGGCCACGACGATTTCGTCGGTGCCTTTTCCAGTGAAGCTCATACAACGCAGGTTCTCCATATCCGGGAGACTGATGTGCCATTGTGTAATACCTCTCCGCGAGGAGAGATGAACGCTCTCGTGAGAAACTGAAAGGACGCCACGATCGCAGAAGAGAAGTTGCTTTACTGGTGCATTGTTCGATGATCCTCGTTGATCGCGGCTGACGTGGCCGCGATAAGAGGTGTACTTCTGGAGTTCGGAGCCATAGAAAGAGGTGACACGACCCTACGCGAGCGTAAGATTCTATGTCGGTAAAGAAAGAGGATCCATATCAAGTTGTGGAGTACGAGATCACGAGGTAGGACAACCGTGGTACCTAAACACTTACATAGTCGTTGCCAGCCCACAGCAGCTCTTCTTGAGGATCGAAGGCGAAAGTTGTCACTGGCGTGGGTGGTGCATTTGGCGATGGACCAGGCAAAGGGATCCTCGCGGCCTACAGCGCACCGATGCCACGGTCAGCATCAAGAACGCGATATGGAGCGGTGCGATCGTAGACTAGCCGAGCAAACGCAGCCTGATCGTGAGTCGTACCTCATTCCAATCGGCCTCCATCTTAGCGGGTTATGGCAGGCATCGCAACGCGCAAGACGAGACGCGTGAGGCGTGCAAGAGGGCTGGCGAACCCGGCAGACGACACGGCAACTCGCGTGTAATTGTGCGGTTATGCAGTCGGCAAGCAGACAGACGGACAGCCGAGCCAAGTGTCGCTCTGCGCGGAAGAGCAAGTGAATGTACACGGAACGGCGGCCGCGGGCAGGGCTGACGTTGGGCAAAGGCAGGCATGCACGTCGGAGTCAATTGCCTGAAACAGATCGCTCTCGCAGGCCCGCTGAATTGCCCGCGCTCAGTTCCCGCATCCCCCACCGCAGCGGGCGAGCCTATCACCGAATGCTGACCGAATTGCGGCCCTGAGAGTCGGACAGATCATACCATACTATTTCGCTGCCTCGTCCGCCCTCAACACTACCCTCCCACCACCAGCACCTCGCCTACAAGCCACATCTCCCGCACCTTCCACCCTCCCCGATCCATTTCCCGCAAAAATGTCTCAGGAATTCACCTTCAGCGATGTGTCCGAGCACACCTCCAAAGTAAACCCGCCCACCGCCGCAAACAACCCACCTCGGATAAGATGACTGACTCCTCCAAAGAAAGACCTGTACATGATCATCCACGACAAGGTCTACAACTGCACCAGTGCGTCAGCACTCCCTATCTGGTGAAATATCGCCAAAAAGCAAGCATCAGGAGACTCCGAAGCTGACCACGTTGCGCATTACAGGCTTCGTTGACGAGCACCCCGGTGGTGAGGAGGTCCTCCTCGACGTCGGTGGCCAGGACTCCACCGAGGCATTCGAGGATGTCGGCCACAGTGACGAGGCCCGCGAGATCCTCGAGGGTCTGCTCGTCGGCACTCTCAAGCGCGGCGTACGTTTTCCCTCCTCCACTCCCCCACATTTGCGCAACCATACTGCCAAATATCGCGGAGCATTGCAACTGCGACAGACTCGCTCCACGTTTACCATTCCCACCGCCGAATTCGCGGACTGACATTCCCATCCGCCGCAGGCCAACGATCCCCCCGCCAAAGCCCAGCAGCAGCAGAGCTCCTCGCAGACCGGCACCGGCAGCGCCGGCAACGCCAACATGGGCGTCGGCCTGTACGCCGTGATCCTGCTCGGCGGCGCCCTCGCCTTCTTCGCCTACCAGTACCTGCAGCAGAACCAGCAGAAGGCATAAATCGCAAGCGTTGGTTAAGAGCAAACAAGAAAAAAAATTGGGGACGTGATACAGACAGGACCCTTTTGGTTGTTTTCCGCGGCCTGATGAGTTGAGACGGGCATCTGGCAGTGGATGATGGTCTGAGATCTTAGAACAGGCGAGGAGTTGGGCGGAGTTGACGGCTCGGAGATGGCGAGACAAGACAGGAGCATTTATACAGATGGAGCCGCTGCCGCGACGAGTGCGGCTGGTTTGGCTGAGCTTTTGGTTCGAGTGCGCGTCCTTGCTACACGCATTCATACTTTTTTCTTCTATATGATATATTCTCAACGAAGGCATATTCTTTCTTCGCAACGACACACACACGAGACACCGCTTCGCACGATTGAAGGAGACTGGCCAAAGGTTACAGATACTACGACCCACGGGTATGCGTGCTATGTACAGAGCTGACCTCCCAGACTCCGGTTCCTGCCTTCCAATCTGACGGACTCGTACAGCTACCGGTAAAAGTCACCAGGGTCTCCGCCGGCCATGCCCTGCTGGCCCTGAGGCTGAGGCTGAGGTGGTTGATAAGGCTGGTACGCCTGATAACCTCCATGCGGCGGCGCTTGTTGCTGCTGCTGCTGCTGGAAAGGCGGAGCGCTGCCTTCTGCGCCGCCAGAATGCTGCGGGGAGTACATGCTGCTCGGACTCTCAAGCGACATGTGCTGCATCTGGGACGGCAAATCTTGTCTTTGCTGTGGCGGAGGCTGCTGCGAGTAGGGGTCGTAACCGCCCATGGCAGTGGGGATGACGGTCGAGTGTCTGTTGTCGATTGGCGATTCGTAGCCGCCGCCGGCAAGCTCTTGCGGATTGCCTGAGTTGAGCGTGTGGATGCTGCCGGGGCGGATCTGGCCTTGGAAACCGCCTGGGTTTGCGGCTTGGGGTGGCGGCGCGCTGGGAGCGGAGTAGGCATCTGCTGCGGCTTGTTGAGGGGTGGGTTTGCGACCGACGGTGGCGGGTTGTGGTGGCTGCTGTTGATCTTGAACACCACCGGGGATGAAATGGAATGGGGCCGGCCCATTCGGAGGCCCTCCGGCGGGGGCATACGAGTTGCCGAAGCCAGGCTGTGGGTGTTGCTCGTTAGGAGGTGCGGGAGAGAAGTAACGTTGCGGGTCTTGCTGTTGTGGAGGCATGTTTGGTGCGGTGTAAGGTTGGTAGCCACCAGATGGCGGACCTTGTGGCGGATAGCCGGAGGGTGGCATCTGGCCGCCATATGGGGGCTGCTGCTGTTGTTGTTGGGGCGGTGGGTATGATGACTGGTGGTGGCGCATCGGGTATTGTTGCTGGTATTGTTGGGGCTGTGACATGGAGGCTTCCAGCAATGCTTCGTAGTCTCTTCTGGCCTTGATGAACTTTTCGTTCAGCTGGGTGAAATCGTCTGCTTCAATGTCAGTACGGCATTCTCATTCACGCTCAATAATCCAAGCATACCCTTCTTTTGCGAGTATTTCCCAATCAACTCGACAAGCTTCGGGCGAATGCTCAGTGTCCGCTGGTACAGCTCAGCGATCTCATCTTCCTCACGCTCGCCTCGTCTCCCGCTTCCTCCCTCCACACTGAGGAGCGCAAGAAGCTTCTCCACGCTGCGTACTTCTCCAAAGACCTCTGCCTCCATGTGTGCATCACGCTCAAGCTCCTCCTTGGTCGCATCCTGCAGCTTCTCTACATAGTTGAGAGGGAAAATACCAGTCTGTCCCCTCAAACTACCCTTCCACCAGTCCTTGTACACGCTCTCCAGAACCGCAATAATATCGTTCTTCTTGAAAGCCAGCTCGCCAGGCTCCGAAGGTGTGAAGTCGTAAAGTGCTCGTACGCGGCTCACTGTCGCAGCCGTTGTCCCAGCTGCCGATGTGCCAGCCTGGGGAGGCTGCGACTCACTATCATCCCCCACGGTACCATTTGCCTGGGCAGGACCCGACGTCGCCTTGTTTGAGTCCTGCACACTGAGCGCAAGCGCCATTTGGAGTTCCTCGTCCTCCTTCCTGCGATCCTCAGAGCTGATGGCGCTCTTGCTCGGCTTGCTCGGTGGCATGAGTCCCGGCTGTGTTTGGCGCAATCTGTGGTATGCCTGGTCCATGATCCCTAGCTCATGGCTGCCCTTGAACATCTCCGACCACGACCCCATCCGCTCCAGCACTTTCTGCTTGACTTGTCCGTGGGTGTTGCGGTCGGCTGCGAGGCGCAACAATGCATCGGTGAAGGCCTTCGAGGCAAGCTCTCTGTGAAGTTCGGGGCCGCAGTTCTGGCTCAGCGCATTGGCGAGCTCGAGGGCGTACAGTTGGACGTTGGCATTTCTGTGTGCGAGACGCTTGATCAAGGCTGACACAGCCTGCGAAGGACCGGAAGGCGAGGCGGCGACCCGGTCGCAGACATCTAGAATCAGCGACCAGTCCTCGTTCACGAGGTCGTCGGCGGTTGCTTTGACTGTGGTTGGAGCGCGTTAGTGCCGACACTCGGCGAACGTGGACAAGGGTGCAGCATACCGACAGCCTCCTCCATGGGGTTCTGCTGAGTGCGAAACATGTTGCTTCCGAGCAGCAGGCAGCTGAATTAAAGCTGAGTTAAGGAGGAGGTTTGTTGTTGCCTTGGGAGGGTCACATAGTGCAGCCTTTGGGTCAGGTCAAGCGACCTCCAAGCAGCACAGCCGCGCGGGCGGCGAGCCAGTGCGTCATGGCCTCTCGCACCAAGCCACTTCGACACGCCACTGCCTTCGTACATGCACGGTAAACTCGTCGGGGTCTGCAGGGAGAAAAACATCTACAAGCTCTCATTTCCATCATTTCTACACTTTGGACACGAACTGGATACAACAAAGGTTCTCTGCCCTGGTCAGTCCCTTTGCATCATGAGATCTGTCTCTCTCCCTTCTCACATCCATAACATGGGGTCTGTATTTGGAGTCAGAATTTAAGCCGACGAGGCACTACTGTTGGTTTCTTTCAACTCCGCGTCATCAGATTGCTTTTGCGAGTGCTGTCGTTTCCATTGTGTGAATGCGACCGCTGCAAGACCCAGCAGGCAAAGCAGCAAAGGGATCATCAGCCAACGGCCAGCTCGCTGGAAGTATGCAAGTCAGACAAGTGTTGATGAAGCACTTTATTAACGAGCTCAGCGAGACTTACTGCTCTCCTGCACGTTGGACGCCACCACGAGTAACCAAGAATCCTCGACATCTGACAAGCCCATGCCTCGAGCGTGAATCTTTGCCAACTTGACTTTTCGTCGGTATAATGCCACGTAGAGCTCGCATTTTGTCGGACACAAGCATGAGCAAATGTCACAAGCGTCATTAGCGACGAGAGTGCTATGAGCGCCATGACAATCAGATCCCAGCGCTGCTTTATTCGGACCTGGCACATCGTCCGCAACCAACTCCATTTCGCCGTCCACTTCCAAAGCCTTTACCTGTTGAGCTTCTGTCCTCGGATTTTCGACCAGCCAACTTGGGATCATGATCCTGACGAACAGCCATAGAGTGCCTGCGGCAATAGCAAAGGCTCCGGCAGCTAGAAGAGCTCGTGATACGCCAAACTCGAGTCCACGAGGCTCCAGGTCGAAGTAGTCGCAGTATGTTTGCGATCCTAGTGGCCAGCATTGCGACCATTTGCTGGCATATTTCTTCATGAACGCCAGAGCGGATACTTGAAGGTAGGTTACTGTGATGCCCAAAGCCAGGATGAATATTGCAAGCACGTCTGAAGCAACACGCTGCGGTTTGCTGAAGACTGCGTTTGCTGCCATTTTCGAGCAGAACTTCTCTTTCACGCTGACCTGATCCTGGGTACTCCGGCAATGGTTCGTGTGCACTTGATGATCGTAACGAAAGAAATAATGAGATCTCATTCTGTCCTTGTCTATCTACACACAGGTCATGGGGCGGTTCATAGGCGCCGCTCAAAGCCTGGACGGTGATATGCGCTGCAGGCGTGCGGCGCGGTCGCTCAGGCGCGCATGATTGTTGGCACTATATTTGAGACTACCAATTCTGACTACGGCGGGCATCCATCCATCAGAAGCGCCTAACGGTTGGTTAGCATGGCGAGACGACATGTGGCGGCGTTGCGCCCTTGCAGACTTGGCAGCCTGGGCAAAGGGCGGCGCGCAACAACGTCTGCATGCTCGTGTACGAGCCCGTCTGCCGGTGCTGCTACCGTCCCTTCGAAAGCTCGAGAATTTGCACATGGCGATTGGTGCTATTACTGGGCCAAGGGCAGATTGCCGACCATTTGGGAACACAGAAACGTCGGCGACACAGCCTTTGGTCTAGAGCAGACATCAGACATTCAGATTAACTCTTAGTGTGCGCATGTTGCCAGCTTTATCAAGTATTGTACGAGAAACACACCAGCCACAATTACGATGCATCCTTTGACAGCCCGATCGGAAGACACGTTTCTGTCCATGTTACTCGCCGTCACTTCTCCGAAAGCCCGACCATCAGATCACTACAGGCGCCCAGTGCTCAGCCAAACTACCCGTCTAGAAGCAATCAGCAATCAAAAGCTGGCACGCATGGCTCACAGGACTTACTGCAAGTGCATGTCGTCCCATATGAGTGACGGCTCGACAGATTCGGGACGCATTTGCCTCGACAGCTGAACAGCGAGGCAAGGTTAGTAGGTGGAACCCTGAGATTCCCTTGCTTCGTATTGGAATGGCTTACATCTTGTTCGTTGGGGACGCCGCGCAATAGCACATCGTGCGACAATCTTTAAGTTCGCCATAGCTAGCACCGCCTTCAAGAAGCTGTGCGCCTCCTGTGCAGTCTTCCACTGATAAAGCTGAAGCTGTGAGGAGTGCTGCAAGCTGAACAGCTCCGGCGAAGACGGTTCGGAACTTCATTCTCGAGTGGCGAATTGCAGTTGTGACGAAGACTGAGCTATAAGATGGTTGTTTCAACCCGCAGATTTGCAGCCTTTGGCAATATAAGCACTTTCACTGAAAGGCCCGGGTAGAGTCTGCTCAATCGCCTGCTCTTTGATTCCTTAGCGGCGCTGCAGCTCGAGATGTTAGCGCTTCGCCCAGTGTCGCGCCTAAAAATGTATACAGCAACAAGGTGCGCCGCAGCGACAACCTGCACAAATCATTGACGTTTGAACAACACCAGGTCCCTAAATTAAGATCACTTGGTCAAGAAACCTATCGCTTAGCCTGTGCCGCCGCTCATCTCGCGAACAGACTCCGCCACAGTCTCGCGAGTGTTGGAAATTTTGCTCGGCACAAGTCTCGCCGCTTTGTACGATGGCAACATGCTCGTATGTCACGGCTACTACGGGCATCGCTGCACAGGAGTCTGGTTGAGGGTGCCACGAGCGCCAATAGCCTTTTGCCAAACGCCGCGTAACTCGCCCTCGCAACATCACGCCGCATCCACGCAGATTTTCCGCCGATTGAAGGTTCAATGTCTCAGCTCATGCAGTTATCACTATACTTAGTTGGAGTTGGAGAACAAGGTATTCATTGCGCCACTAGAAGAAAGAATACGGCTTTGGATGATGAAAGTTTAAAAGTACAAAGATCTGCGGTTCACCTTGTCACAGCTGTCTCCATCGCTTGGACTGGTCTTTGGTGTCCGCAAGAAAAGCCCTTGAATTCAATCACTCACATTTCCGGATTCTTCGCTCCTCATGCATTGGCCGACACTCCAATTTGCTTCCAGAGCAAACACTCTTTTTGTGTTGTCCTGCTGGGTAGCTGGAGGGACAGCCTCAACATCCCCATGGAAGTCAATCGGCGATACACTCTCCAAAGTCGGCGATGTAATGGGTCCAATTGGGGATGCGCTCGGCATCATCTCGTTCCTCACCGAACTTGGCGAGGGTTCCAAGGGCAGCATATCAGGAACTCGATTGACAATCGGAGTCAATCGCGAAGGCGACAAGGACGATGATTTCGTAAGTCATCTGTCCACTTTCCTCAGAGATGCCGCTGACGTTAAAGAAGTACGGCAGAATCAGAGTCGTTTGGGGATTCGATGTTTACAACAACATTCTAGGCAGCTCAGACATGGGTATGTTGCCTTCTTAGTCCCCGATTGGCACGCAATCCTGACACACACTAGAAATAAAGCTTGACCAAAGTAGGGAAGGTGCTTCACACGATGTTTTGATCCACCAAGTGATGGGTCAAGAAGCTCAAGCTGCCTTCATCGACATCATCGCAAGCGACGACGGAATTTGCATCACCCATGTCAGTAAGTACAATATTTTGACTGTTTTCAGGGACATCAGTACTGATGTTTCCAAGCTGCCAATTTTCCAGAAAAAGGAGAGCCTTGGACCTGGACAGAAGACATCGGCGCGGCCTGTGGCCAAGCATGGCACTATGGCTCTCTACAGCGAGGCACCACGGAGTCCGGCGAGCCATACTTCCCAAAGTGTACTTGGATAGACACGGATGGCGGCGTAGATATCGACAAAGATCCTGTGCCCATCACAAACCGTCAGATGAAGATCAATCTTCTGGCTTATGGTGGCGACGCTGCCGGCAAGGGCTTGGACTATTACTGTGGGGCAACCATCTTTACACATGACAACGCAGATCCCATTGCAGGTATGCCGCCCAAGGGGCTCATTTGCCCTGCCTGTACACGCGAGAAGCGACATCTAGCTCCCGCATACTCAAGCCAAGCGACAAATTCTACTGCGGCTCAGTCGCGGCACCCACTAACGAGGTCAGACAGGTCCGCAAACGAATTGATCGTCAATTCTCGTCCTCAGCAGTCAGCAATCAGACTTTGCCACTCGAAAAGCTCGCGGGGATCTGACTTCGCTTCCACGGACGAGGGTCTTTTCTGCGACATGGAAACCAAGACATTATATCCCTTGTGTAGCGGAGAGATACAAGCCGGATGCTTCGACCTACAGGCAGATGAGTTGCAGCTGCGCAAGCGTGATGGTCCAGGGCTCTTTTCGCGAGACACGCCCGTCAAGAAGTACAAGAGCATTAGCTACTGGGACTGAGGTTTCCAATATATGTTACGCACTCGAATACGCTGGATTTCACATGTGGCCCAATCCTCCAACATTGCTTGCCCCTTCTGACAGAGAGAGATATGTCCAGAAAAGCTCTAAATATGCTTGCCCCTGCAGTCCAATATCATCGGTCACGACTTGATTGAACCGACCTCCGCTCACTGGAGCTCGTCGTGACGTCTCTTGTACCACGTCGCCTGCACCACTGGCACGGCACGTAAGGATTGGCATTCGGGAACAGTCAACTGTTGACAACGTTTCGAACTTTCAGCAACGGATTGAGGTCGATCCGACCGAGTTGCGGTAGCTTAGATACAGCAAAACATGATCCACAGGCCTGAAAACCCGACTCCCGGTCTGTCGGATGTCTGCGAGTCAATTCCGATTTGGCTCATGCTGGCATTTCGTACTCCATATGTTCTTTCTCATCCTTCTCATCCATCTCAACACGCGCACGTGGAATCTGCCTTCGCCACTCCAAGAAGCCTAGCAACCCAAGAGGAACAAGGCAGAACAACAACGGAAACATAAACCATCGGGCAGAGCGCTAGCCATCAATCAGCCTCTCGACAACTATGTTTTACACAGTTGGTGCCTGAGACTTACCGCAGCAGTGCAGGTCTGATTCCAAAAAGTGTAATACTTCATCGTTGTGGACATCTGACACACCCACGACTCGATGGTGAATTGCTGCTCGCTAGAATCTTCGTCGGTGTACCTCCACTTTGAGCTGGAATTTTGCGCTAGATGTGCGTATATGGAAGCTGCCAGAGCGAAAATCGTCGATGCAAGTGAAGTTACCACAGAGAGTAGTCTTAGTCGCTGGACCAGGTACTCCTGTGCCATGTTAGATCTTATACTCGTTCGGAACGAGGGGGATTGTCGGAGCACACCTTCTGATCGTCCGGCCTTCGCCTGCCTGTGACCAATCGTGGGACAAGGACTATGTTGCACAGAGACGTGATGGACGCAACGACCGCGAACGCTCCGGCCATCATCAAGAGTGTCGTTGGGTTGCGCATCAGGTGGAGAGGCGTCAAGTTGAAGTATCGGCAGCGGCTGGTCGGGAAACCGTAGCAATAATCTTTCGAGCCGTGTTTTCGCAAATCGTCGACAACGGTCTTCTCGAAAATGACTGCCGAGATTCCGATCAAGTACACCGCAAATGCGAGCATAGTCGATGCCTTTCGCTGGAAGGCAGGAGTGGGAGTCATGGCGGCGGTGATGTTACGGAAAATGAGATTGAATCAAAAGAACCTTGTTGACTGGAGTATGACTTGACGAGCGGTGGTATAGCTCTTCGCGATCCATCAGTCGAGCCTACCCGTCAGTGTTTATCATGTTTAAGCCTGGCGTCGGTTAGTGAAACTACGCGCCGACTCGAGAATGTCCCCACAGCGCGTCGCAACGCCTCAACGCCGCACTCGTTTCGATGAGGCACAGTATCATGCGGCGCATAACGGACAACTCGATTGATCTATCTCCGACATTCGCTTGTGGCGCTTAGGATATTCTTGGTCGTGGCGCTTATACTTGGACGTCGATGGATCTTCATCAGGGCCGTTCATCAATGTTGATCGCCCATGCACCGCTGTGAAAGCTCGATGACTGTTGCCAGGAATCCTTTCTCGCGAATGGCTGGAAGCGTGAGATGTACCAACGTTGTGTACTGGTATCCATCGACCCCTCGTCGATTTCGGTTGTACAGAGGGTGGACAAGCGAGCCAACGATTGGATAAGCCTCGTGCATTATCGATCTAGAACAACCCGACGGTGATACCAAAAATACAGATAGCTCATAGACACGTTTGGTATCATTCAGACTCCTTCCCATTATCTCAGCGAACAAAATGCCCGAGTCCATCATACATGCAACGGCGTCGTCGAGCCTCTTTGCTTTAGACATTTCAAACGCCGCTGGACCTCGGCTGCAGCCCCAGAGCCGCATCACAGCCCGCATAACGGCGGGCTACGCCGCGACAACGGCTACTGGCGGGCCTTCACGAGCGACAACATAACACGCGCCTGGCACCCATTGCACCTGGGAATGTGATACCCGCAACTCGCTGGACAGCCAGAATGGCGTCCAAACAGCTCATAACACCATTGCGCCGGGCACTGGCCTCAAAGGTCCGCACGAACAGCGGCGTCTGCTCTCAATGCCAGAGGCGATGGCAGTCGAAGGTCTCGCAGAGGCCGGGGTCTGATCGGTAAGTGATTTAGCGAGCGAAAGCACTCTAGTGAGTGTAGCTAACATGTCTTCAGCGTTCACTTCCCTGGCGCCGTCAACAGCAAGTTCACAACAAACCTCTCCTTCGCACGCGCAACCGAGGAAGATGCTATGCCCACTTACCGCGTCCTCGACCAAGACGGTCAAGTCGTCGACAAGGCCGCACACAGCCCGGACATATCAGATGAAGAGGCTGTCAGACTATACAAAGACATGGTGACCGTGTCAGTCATGGACGTGATCATGTTCGACGCGCAAAGGCAGGGTCGCGTCAGCTTCTACATGGTCAGCGCAGGAGAGGAGGGCATAGCAGTGGGCTCTGCGTCGGCGCTGAGTCCAGACGACCCAATATTCGCACAGTACCGTGAGACAGGCATCTTCCAGCACCGCGGATTCACCATGGACGATTTCATGGCGCAGCTCTTTGCGACCAAGAATGACCCAGGCAAGGGAAGGAACATGCCGGTGCACTACGGCTCGACGAAGTACAGGGTACACACCATCTCGTCGCCGCTCGCGACGCAGATCCCCCAAGCGAGCGGCGCGGCGTACGCGGTTAAGACGCAAGACCGCCTCAATCCGACTGCGGAGCCAAGAGTCGTAGCTTGTTACTTTGGCGAAGGAGCTGCTAGCGAGGGCGACTTCCACGCGGGATTGAACATCGCAGCGACGAGGTCCTGCCCAATCTTGTTCATCTGCAGAAACAACGGCTATGCAATAAGCACTCCCACGTTAGAGCAGTACCGCGGCGATGGTATTGCAAGCCGTGGAGTGGGCTATGGCATCGACACCATCCGCGTGGACGGCAACGACATCCTCGCCGTCCGCGAGGCTACCAAGCGGGCAAGAGAGCTCGCGCTTTCAGATGGCGGGAAGCCCGTGTTGATAGAGGCGATGTCCTACCGCGTCTCGCACCACAGTACATCAGACGACAGCTTTGCGTACCGCGCGAAAGTCGAAGTCGAGGACTGGAAACGCCGCGATAACCCTATCACCCGCCTACGCAAATGGATGGAAGGCAAGGGGATCTGGGATGAAGAGAAGGAGAAGGAGCTGCGCAGCAGTGCACGCAAGAGTGTACTGGATGCGTACCGTAAAGCGGAGAAGGAGAAGCGGCCGCCTCTGAGCGCCATGATGGAGGATGTGTATGAAGAGCTGACGGAGGAGCAGCGAGAGCAGACCGAGAAGCTCACCAGGATCATCGAAAAGTACCCGAACGAGTACGATGTCACTGAATTCGAGGGTGGTCTTGACAGCCTCAAGTCCTTGAAGCGGTGAGGCTTATCAGTAGATGATAGAAAATGAATGATGAATTCCCATGAGCATCCTGAGCATCCTTACCCTCGGGATCGTGGAGAACGTGGTGTCCAGCATGTGCCGCGGTCGAGATCTTTCCCTGATGCCCCGCGTCTGCAGTCAGATCAGCGATCTGCTTAAATTCCTCCGCGCCCGATCACACCAAAGAAGTCAAATTTCCCACAGCGATTCCCGCAAACCTCAACCAGCTTCTGGCCTAACTATCAATGGTAAAGTATACATTCGCATGGTCACTCCGCTGATCTAAGCGCCCTCGTCCGCATCAGGCGTAGGGCTGGATTGTGACTCGGCGTCTATGATGCGCTGATTAGCTTACGCGAATCGCACCGCTCGGCCTCGCCGGCGTGGTTGGATTCCGTGAGCAAGGCACAAGTTGCGCGGCATATCGTCTCGCCTTGATGCCTGCTGTCTCCGCGATCACTAATGTCCCCCGGGCCCAGCCGCGATCGGGATACGAATGCGATGGCGCCATGCGGGCCGCCCAGTCTATGATAGCGCTGGCCTGATAACTGCATGGATATCGCGACGCGTCGCTTGCGGTGAATGGCCGAACTCCTTCTAGAAGTTTATTGTCGTTGTCGTCATTCCTAGATACTTGTCGCTCTATGATACCCTGTTTTCAGCACTATCACTACCTAGTATCCTACGACTTACAGTACAACTCGGAATAGAAAGATGACAAGCTGCATGTCCGCAAAACGCCTCAGCCGCGAGGCTCTGGAGGAAATGCCTGAAGAAATCCCCGTCATGTCCACCCTCACATCACCACGACCGACGAAGAGACGACGGACCGCGAGCTTGGACGCTGACCTCTTGACGCCACCCCATGAGGATGAGGACCCGCCTTGTGCGGAGAGCCCTACTAAGACAGACCAAATCGACATTCTTAGTTATGCCGCCAACGTCCTCGCTACGGAGGCTGCGGCTCTGGCCTCAGTGACCAAACTCTACCAGACAGACGCCACCGCCAAAGAAAGCTTCACCGCGGCCATCGACACCATCACTCAGAGCCAGGAGGACCGCGGCAAGCTCATCATCACCGGCGTGGGCAAATCCGCGTACATCTGCCAGAAACTCGTGGCGACATGCAAATCTCTAGGCGTCGCAGCGAGCTTCATGCACGCATGTGAAGCGGCTCACGGAGACCTGGGAGACATTCGACAGGTGAGTCATCCAATCACTGCCAATTCTGCAGAGCCATCAGGGCTAACACCATCGCAGAACGACATCATCCTCTTCATCTCCTTCAGCGGCAAAACGCCCGAGCTCCTCAACCTGCTCCCCCACATCCCCGCCACAACACCCATAATCGCCATGTCCTCACACCTCTCACCTTCAAAGTGCCCCCTCCTGGTCGACCGGTCACCCTCAACGGGCATCCTGCTCCCCGCCCCCATCCCCGCGAGCGAGGAGGCCAGCTTCGGTGTCAGCGCACCGACGATATCGACAACAGTCGCGCTGGCTGTGTCCGATATGCTGGCGCTGACAGTGGCCGAGCAGATGCACCGGAGCGGCAAGCGGGAGGTTTTCAAGCGAAATCACCCCGGCGGCGCGATTGGGATGAGTCACAGGGAGCTTGAGGTGGTGAAGAAAGCGGACGTCAACGTTGAGGCGATTGAGTTGCCGAGCCCGAGCATTTCTGCTAATGACGAGCGATGAGGTTGACGAATGCGGGTCTCTATGGGACTGCAGGGAATTCATTTTCTTCTCTCTTAATGACGAGTACCTAGCTAGAGGGTATAATTTGGTTCTGTGATTTTCACACGGATATGACGCCGACGAGGAGCAAGAGATTTTCAGCTATTTCAGAATTGCGGATTTCCGAGAGCAACAAGCGAAGCGGTAACGACTCACAAGCCTAGCGCGATCCTCCTCCAGCAACTGTCAAGATCTTCGCACAGAGTCGCGAAATTGGCGTCTTCTAGCTTCGACACCATGAATTCGTCGAGCACAGTCTGTCTGTCTTCTCGACTTTGCGATGCATATTCTGCTAGCGAAGCTTTGTCCGACCAGTCATTGGGTTTCTCATTGACCGAGGGAGCTTTCACAGACGGTGGCTTTTCGCAGTTCGTAGCCGGTTTCCGAAGTGCAGACGATGTATTCGGCGGAGTATCAAGCTCAAATTGCGCGTCAGCGGTACTGTCCACTCGAGAGACAAGTTTGGCATTGGGAGAGCGCTCGCCGAGTGGGTTTCTGCTGCGTATGAGTTCACCCAGATCGCTAGGGCTGCGAGAAGTGTCCGTCGATGCAAGTCTTTGGAGAGGACGTGGTGTCTCCTGAGAGGGCGCGCTTGCTAACGCCGATGTGTAAGGTCGGACGTCAGCGGAGAATACTTTCTTCGCAGGCCTTTCGTCACCGGGCGCGACTGCTCTCTTGATTGACGCAGCTGTAGCTGGTCTTAACGCGGTATTGGGCTTTGCGGCGGGTAATATTGAGGAAATAGTGGTTGGATCAGAGCTTTCCCTGTCTTTCGCGTGCCCACGGACGCTATTGGAGGTAGTGCTTGGTCGTGAGCTTGTACTTTGGTGACTGCCTGGTCGCTTGAACGGCAGCTCCCGCCGAGGTGGCATTTCGTGTTCAAGCGTGTCAGGCATCCTCATTGACGCATTGGCGGATGAGCTGCGAAAGCTTTGATAATTATCAGAGGAGGACATGCCATCGCTGGAAGTCTCTTGCCTTGAGGTCGTGAAGTTGAAATTTGCAGGCAAAGAAGGATCGGTAGCCATCGGTTCATGCCTCAGCCGTTGTCCGTACGAAGGGAGCACAGATGTACTTGAATCCACGAGTTGTGTTTTGACCATATTGACAGCATGCCCATGTCCCGGATCTGCTGTTGTCTGTAATATACGTGAATGAGGAATCGCTGGCGCACTCAGACCTCCTACCGACATGGCCTGTTCTACATTGCAAGTGGGTTTGTGAGGTTCAGTGAAGCTGTTTGATTCCGCAAAAGGCATTCGCGTGATAAGTCGAGCATCCACGTCCCCTGCATTGGCAATGGGTCTGAAATGCTGAGATGACAAGCCGCCGGCTTCCAATGGTTGCAGCTGAAAGGGTGTCGAAACGGAAGGATTCGTCGGGGCAGCCAGAGCTCCGCTGGAGGGAGCAGATGTTTGCATAGTCAAAGGCCTCATGTCAGAGGCCGCGGTATCTGGTCTTGCGCTGCCTGGGCGGCTCTTTAGGGTCCGCTGCATTTGAAATTCCATGCCTCTTCTTTGCAAGACCTCAACAATGCGGGCACAATCTTGGGCCGACTGTAGGCGGAATTGCACACGACGAGCCTTGCATGTAAATGTCAGTGGAGGCCCCATCATCGAAGGGGCTCATCAGAAAGAACCTGGCCAGTCGAAATGCGGTATCTTAGCGCTAGAAAAACGTCTTTACAAATGCCGAAAACGGGGAGCTGTTCCATCTGCATGCTACTGGGATTTTGCGAATCACGCCGCACTTGCAGTGATGTGTCCACGAGTTCGCTGATGTGTATAGTCTCCTAAAGAAGAAAGTCAGACTTGAGATACAGTGATGAAACACCAAGTCAGCTCGTACAAGTACTGAGTTGCCTTGTACTACTCGTAGGTACAGTTGCCCATCTCGAATGTGAGTATCTTCACCTTTCAGTATTACGAACACATCTGATGCGACAATGTGGGTCCAGGGGATGACGTTGTCAGGTCTCACACCGGTTGCATACGAGTACTTGTTCGCAGCGACACATATGTCAGCTGCCATTGTGGATGCTTGGTTCTGTTACGGTCATGAATTTCTTCTGGACCGCTTGTCTATGTTCCGGGCCAGATGTTGAATCCAGCCTGTATGATGCTTTAACAGGATAAAGTTCTAAATGTCCGGCGTCGCTAATGTCGATGTTGACGGGGCATGGGAGTACGAAGTGAAGTCAGAGGCGTGTCGCGTCAAATGCATGCAGGCATGGCCACCTCCCCACATGCTAGCCAAGCTTCTGCGGCTCTGCGGGCCGATCCCGGAGAGCCGCGCAAGGGCGAGGTGAGTTTGCGACAGCCCGACGCGACCGCGCGAGGAAAGCGAATGCACCACTTTCGACATTCCACACGTCGCGTTCGCCCCAGAAAGAGTATCTGCAGCCTGAGAAAGCGCGCAGTTCATGCGCTAATATTATCGCTCGCCCGCCGCATCACAACAAAGTCGGAACTTGCAGGACCCAAACAGCTGCAGTCTGCGAGGCAGGCTTGAGCCACGATGGCTCCCAAACGCGGGCAGTCCATTGAGCGGACCGATGAATACGAGGATTTCATGAAAAAGCTGCAAGAATACCACGACAATCGCGGGTAGGTTACGCTGTATTTCATCGGAAACGTCTCGGCAGCAGCATGCAGTTCGCGCTGACAACACGCTACAGCACTCGGCTGGAGACTGAACCTAAAGTCGGCATTCGACACGTCGATCTCTCGAAATTATACGAACGCGTTGTCGGCGAAGGCGGTTATGACTTAGTATCGGACACAAAAGCAAAGCCGTTGATGTGGAGGAAGTTCGCCGAAGAGTTCATCGGAAAGAACCAATACACGGCCGCCCAAGCGTTCCAGATGAAGCAGATCTACTATAAGAACTTGGTCGCATACGAAATCACGAACCACTGGCAAAAGGAGCCTCCGCCCAAGGAGATTCTGGAAGAGGTCACCGCGAAAGGAGGCAACGTCATGGGCAGGACTCTGGACAACTTCTCAAAGCCACCGACGAGAGAGGAGAAGCTAGCGGAGGCCGCAGAAGCGAGCGATGCGAGCCCTGGACAAAGCACGCCCAAGGAAGAGAAAGTAGACATGTCGGAAGATCCTGGCAGCGCAGCAGGGCGATCGAGCCGAGGTCTGCGACACCAGCCTCCGCAGCGAGTACTTTTCCAACCCGATCTCACCGCAGGTCGGCAAACGCGAGGCCAATCGAGCGCTGCTCATGCGTCGCCCACTCCAGGCGCAAACACCAACGGCATCATGAACGCAGGATCTTTGACAAACGGTGCTACATCGACTCTGGCCTCATACGAGCCATCGCAATCCTACCCTCTCACCCTCAAACCTGTGGTTACTCCGTCTAACAATCCCGATCATTATCGCAATGAAAGAAAGCGCAAAGCTGAGGCAAACGCTGGACCACTAGCCCGGAAGTATCGTAACATTATGCTCCCTGGAACTGGATTCATTGGTCCAAACATCTATGTTCGCGCTCAGATGGCCTTGCAGTCAGGCATTCCAGAAGAGGAGGCATATGCGCTGCACCATCTGGTCAAGATCAGCCATGAACGAGGAGACAAGTACAAGTTCATTCAGTTCCCCGGCCTTGCGGATGCGCTGTTGAAGAAGGTGCTTCATGTTAGCAGTCTGTTCTACGACATCAGCTGGGATATCAACTTTGACGACGACACCTTTCCCATGGATGATGAGTCGCTTAATGGTGTCTCTGGTACATCCAATATCGTTGCAAAGTTAAAGGCGCGCTCTTGCCACCTTACTGACGACAGCATCGAGGATGCACACTTCCTCAGTGAGCTGAACCGCGTTCTGGAGGCTGCTCTCGCGATCAGGAATATGTGCATGCTGGACGATAATGCGAAATATGTTGCTGCGATGCCAATCGTGCAGGACATGATCACTGTGATACTCAATTTGCCCGACCATCCCTCCACGGTGGAGCTCCGACACTACGCCCTCGAAATTTCCGAGCAGGTCTTGCGATACTGCGATGTCAATGTCCAGAACGATTTGTACCAGAGCCTTGTGGTGCAGTTGAAGAGTCGAGACCGCGGTACACTAATCACAGCTCTACGGACTGTTGCCCGCCTAGGAATGGCGCTCCCACCGCCGAAGAGACTTGAAGACATTCCACCTGCGACTCTTCGGGATATCCAAACATGGCTTCTGGTCGAAGACGAGGAGTTGCGCGGCGCTTGTTTGGATTTCCTCATGCAATACACGTCCTTCGCTGACAACGTCGACAACCTTTTGCAACACGTCGATGCTGAGAACCTGGCGCGTCACCTCACCCGCCTTCTTCTTTTCGATGCACGAGAGCAAAAGCAAGAAACGAAGTCGGAATCGAAAGAGGCAGAGTCAACAATTCCTCCAGTCCCGCGTCTTTCAAAGAGTGTCGTGGAACCTCTCCTCCAATTGGATGAACCCGAACGCTCGTCAGAGTGGCTACGGATGTGTTTCATGGCTGATGTCAAGTCTGAAATGACGCAGATCAGTCTTTGGCAAGCCTACCAAGGTACCTTCGCACCTTTGTGCACTGCGTCAAATCCCCACTTGATCGCTGGCGAATTCATTAAGAATGTTTCTGCTGTCTTCACCGGTGCGACTGCGCAGGTCGCCCATGGAAACAAGTATGTCATTCGAGGCATACGGGCACGCAAGACCCCCGTGGAGACGGGTATGAATCCTGGCAGCAAGGCCGCAGATAAGGGCAAGGAGCTGCTGCGTTGTTGCTGGAAAGTCCAAATCTCCATCGACGCGCAACGCGACCCTAGCACAGGCGCCGTCATCCCTGCAACCACCAGAGAGACCGCGTGCGGTGAGTGGTTCCGCTCCTCAGAAGACATGCTGAAGCACATCTGCGCCAACCATCTTCGCCTCCCTCCAAAGAAGAAAGCTTCGCCTGCACCAGACTCGGATCAGATGGACATCGACTCACATCCTCTCACAAACGGTTTGACAAATGGCACTGCCGGCGGCGCCGCAGGCTCCGACGGGTTTGATTTTGCGGCTGGAGACAAGGAAGCTCAGCAATGTCGGTGGGCAGACTGCAAGCGCTCTGCCGACGAATACCATGATGACGGCCACGGCTCCAGCGTTGCAATGCTGGCCCGCCACATCCAGACTCATCTTCCTTCACACACCCTCAACAAGCACAACACAAAACCCTCAGAACAAGACAGCAAGTCGTCCAGCGTACAGAGGAAGACAGTCTTCACTCTGCAGGACGAGACTGGAGACGCTGCCGGAATCCCTCTTGGCGCCGCGCTCGTTCTGCGGAACATCGCGCGCTTCATGCCTAAGTCCTTGTCTAACTCCACAGACAGTGTCCGAGCAGTCATGGGTGGAGAGACGCAGAAGAGTGCGGACGCGCTGGAAGATGCTGGCATGATCGGCATGTTCTTCAACGAGGAAGTGAGGCGCGGCCTGTTTGATGCGTTGAGCCACAACAAGACTCTCAAAGACTACGTCGGTGTCATTCTGAGGAATGTGCGTAGGAGTGGTGGCTGACTGGAAGAGGCACAGTGGAAAGAAACATTGTACGATTACAGTGGATTAATTTGAGACCAGACAACGTCTCTGAGAGTCGCTTTTGCTGATACCATTATGCAATTATTCATATTCAAGATTTTCAAGGACCAGCACTTGGCGCTCATCTCGTTCCCCTTACGCGAGGTCGATTCGTCTATTTTAACTCATGTATACTATACAGAAGTGAAGTGTCTTGGGCCGACTTTTGTGGCCATGGGAGGATCATGCTGTCTATTCTCTTGAGACTGCTGTCTTCACTCATCCCAGCTTCCCACGTCTTCCATGTGCGATGTCGCTGTGAGGCGACAAGCGCATTCCAGAACATGTGAGCAGGCGTATGGGGGCAAATGCCTCCAAGATACGCGGATGAGAGTTGTTTGAGGCGATAGAGCTGCGGTCATCCGATCGGTTGCATGCAAAGCCATCGAAGAGCAGGCCCTCATTGGGCATTCTGGCTTGCCGTCCATGAAGACCTGGCTCCACGGGCAGGAGGCAGGAGGCAGGCTGGATTGATCTCACGCATGGTGAGAACGTAATTCCAGCGATGTGTGTGGGGTTCCCGTCTAACCTAACGCACCATCCCATGGGCTGTTGCTTGTAAAGTCCAGCGCACCGCTCCTTGGTCAGAAGCTGCGAGCTTGATTCTGGCTGATCCCAACTCAGTCTCTTGTCAAAGTTTCTTCAGCACCTCCTCTATAGCGCTTGGATGCACGCTTTGGCTGCTTGTGTTTTCGCTTTCGCTCTGTACGAGCTGAGCACAAAGTTGATTCGTCGTGATTTTTCGGAATGAGGGAGCCTTGATCAGACCCCAATTGACGTGAAATCAAGGTCGGATCGCTGGCGGAATTCTGTACGATGTGGCTTTGGTCAGATGGAGGATTCTGCATCACTATGTCGGCAGATGGATGGCTAGGGCGCGTAGAGACATCGGGCGGATTCGTGACAGCTACAGCCCCGACTTCTGTGCTGCGCCCTGAAGCGACGTCAAGAGCTTGCTCTGTCCGACAATTCTCTGCAGCGATCACAGCCCGTTCAGATTTCATCTTCTCAGCCATCTTTTTACCCTCCCTTTCCGCTTGTTCCGCAATCAAAGCCCGAGTCACGCACCCAGGGTCATGGTGATCCTTCACGGCAAGGGCAACGAGAGCCTGGAGCGTGTACGCCGCGTCGTTGCCAGCGTTGTGATGATTTGAAGCATCCATCGATAGAACACTGAGCAGCCTGCTGAGCCCTGGAGTATGGGATTTCTTAAGGCTTGCCACGCGCTGGGTGTCCAAGTTGTCAACAACATTTTCCGGAGAAAATCCCAGGCGTTTCATGTAGGCGTGTTCATTGGCGAGACCGTGGCCCACAAGCACGATTTTCCTCTTAGTATTCTCAATCACGATCCCCAGATCACAGACCTCGTGAATGCGAGCAGGGTCATTGAATACTCGAGACATGATTTTGGCAGTATCTTTCAGCTTGACGAATTTACTTTCGCCAAAGTCGAAGCTCTCTGGACGCCCTCGGACGAACTTTCGGTTGACCAATTTTTTGTACTCGATCGGACGGAGATGGAGATGCTTCATTAGCTTGAACCATTGTTTCCCGTCTTCGCCAGGATCGACGCCTGTTAAGTCGCAAGAGTCGAGAACCGCAAGACCTGAGACATCAGCCTTCTTTTTCTCTCCCCATCGAGATGATTCAACTAACCGACTTCAGTGATCTTTCTGTGGTCAAACTCGAATGCTTCAAAGTCTATCGAGATGAAAACAACTCCTTTGTTAGACGTCCTGGCCGGCCTCAAGCCCAGCAGCTCTTGGACGTGCTTGACTTTAGGCTGCGTTTCGTGACTCATGCTCATGGTTTCTTCTGCAGCATTGGAATTGGGCTCAACAGGATGGAGCGATGTTACCACTGTGTCGCCACTATGTGTCCCGAAAGCCCGCTGTACGAATGCGGACTGCCACTTATGTCGTGGGACGAAAGCCGAGAGGTGACGGGAGGCTGATACCCACATCTGCCATAGTAATCATGTATTTGCGAAAGGCGAGAGGTGTCAAATATGGCGTGCGAATGCTCTTGTAAGGTACTTATTAAAGAAGGACGGCGAGGCTTCTGTGACGTTAAGCCGTGAGAGGCGAGAGGAGAATCGCCGCGCTAAACTCAAAAGGGCGACAGACAAGCTGCCATCATATTAGGTTTCAAAACGAACAAAACAGAAGACAGGAAGAGTAATTCAGAGAGTCCGAGACCTCTCACAGTCTAGGGTACGGTGTTCCATCGGAACAAGCACGTTAATTTTCTCTAAAACCATTCGTCAAGATACAATGGGGACGTGCGATTGTTGAGCCGTGTGCAGTGCTGCACGTGCTGACCGCGCATGATAAAGTGAATGTCACAAGAACATGCATCGATCTCAATACTGACAGGTATGAGAAGTAGGCCCAAGATCTGCAACCTGCAAGCAGCCCGCGGCACAGCCTCGTATTCCAAAAGCCCATTCGTCAAACGCCGTGCTAACAAGGTAGAGGTATATATATTCATACGTTCGATCAAGTCGTAAACGTCTCGGCCTACACAGTCTCGACGTAGTTTGAGGGGAAGATTCCTTCCCGGTTGCCGATCCTGCCCGTCCACCAGTCCGCTTCGCTCTCTGTGCGCTTGATGATTGTGATGATTTCGCCCTTCTTGAACCCAAGATCGCCCGGCTGGTCTGCGTCGAAAGTGAATTTCGCGATAGCTTGACCGGGGCCTGCGCTGGGCTTCGAGCCGAACGTGGGCTTTGGCGCACTCGGTCTGCTGGGGGCCGGGCCTTTGCTGTCGGAGTACACATAGTCGCTTTGGTCACCGAAGGTTGAGGAGCGCCCTCTGCCAGACTCCAGGCGGTCGAATGTCTCGCTCGGATTTGCGCGCGAAAAGCGGTTGCTTGCGCGGTCATATGGATCGTCTGCCCATGTTGAGGCCCGTTGTGGAGGGTTCACGTAATCAGAATCGTTGCCACGAGCACCTGTCGGCATGCCTGCCATTCCTGTGCGATCCGTCCGTACGCCTTCGCCATATGCGCTGCCAGTGCGACCCTGCCATACCACATCGTCCTGGCTGTCATTGTAGACCGGCACATCGTTGTACATGGCGCTGTCCATACCAGAGGCCATAGCACCGCGACCTGCGAAAATGCGAGAGTTGAGGACGCGCATAAGAGGCTCGGCCTGAGGTGGAACCGGAACGGCACCTTCCAAACATGCGCGGGCAGTGACCCGACGGTTGTACATCTTCTCGTTTGCATCTCTTCGCTCAATCAAAACACTGCCCTCAAGCGACACACCAGCGAACAGACCCTTGGTCTTGGAGTATGCGAAAATGCCAGAGACTGATTTAAGTGAGGCGGCACCTGCGGCCTCGGCGTTGCGGCCGACCGGACCGGCGGCAATCGACACGTTACCACCCAGAGTAAGCGATCCCACTTGAGCGAATGTCTTAACGGCGTTTGCATCGTTCAGGATGAAGACGAAGTCCGTAAGCTCGAAGCCGATTTGTCCACCGAATCCACCACCGACTGTGCCGATTGCGGTGGGAGCCGACCATGTGCCATCGGCCAATCGCGCGACGACAACACCGCTACCAAATCGACCACTTCCAAGGAAACCAGCTTTAAAAACGGTGAGAATCGCCAGACCTTTAGCGTTGGCGAGGACCTGTGGCGGAATGACCTTGTCGGGACCGAAGGCTTGTTTGGGGTCGACAAAGGAAGCGAGGATGCGGCCGCATTTCTTGCATTCGCCTAGATATCGTTGTTAGCTCTGTGTCATTATGTGGTCCGCTCCAATCCGCCTCGACAATATGGATGTCACTATCGCCCGAACAGCGAACCTCCAAGGCGGGGTGTCTCAGGTGAGCTTGCGATATGTTTCGACGCAAGCTCCCAAACACCTCTACCTCTTCTGTCTACAGTATCCATCTCTTGTGAAATACCACGCGCCGCGTATCCCGGTCATGGCCGCCTCTTACGCCAAGCGCATCGCTCGGTCCGAGGAAACAGGTGGAGACTCACTTCGCATCGACGCCGGCAGCGGGTTGTTGATGAAGGGCGGCATTTTGAATGTTTTCCCGTTGCGTATCCAAGGTAGTGTCCGACGAAGAGAGGGCGAGAACGAGCGCAAGGCGGCAGCTGTCTGCCAAGGTAGGAGTGGGCTGGCGTGGTCAGTCTGGCAAGCAGCGGAAGTTAACATGCGCGGCGGTGCAACGCTGGGAGAATGCTGCGGCCGACAGCTGCGTCATACGAGTCAGCGTCAGTTGCCAGCAGACGCCGAACATCGCGATGCCTGCCGGCACGTGAGGGCACGGCCTCGGAGATACGGGGAGATGCAGTTGTTCGACATCTGCGCAACATTGCTACAAGTACATATTGAAGCAAGTCGCAAACCATTGTCTCCGTCACGAAACCGCTAGCCTCCACTCTGGAACAAAGCCACAACCCCAGACCCCTCCTCGAGCCCAGGCCCAGCCGCGGCGAAAGGTCAGCCTTGTGAGCCTATACCGCCAACCTAATCCACCACTTCACCGTACCACACAAACTCCTCACAACACCACCGCAACCATGTCGGAAGCCTACGAGCGTGAAAGGTACTTTCTCCGACCCCTGATTACATATTTCAACGACTAATCCTCCTTCCTCAGACAAAACAACGACTCCCTCGCCGCCCTCCAAGCGAAAGTCTCGCAGCTGCGCTCCGTGACCGTCGACATCTACGACAATGCGCGCGACCAGCACGTCATCGACAACACCTCCGAGTCCTTCTCGAACATGGCGACGAGCATCAAAGGCAGCGCGCGGCGGCTGGGCGTCATGGCTAGCCAGGGCAACAAGGTGGCCGTCTTCAAATTGGCCGGCATCATAATCGCGACTGTCGTGCTGCTGTGGTGGATACTGAGCTGGTTTTGGTGAGATATACAAGGAGGCAGAGATTCTCTGGCAAGAGGTGTCCATGTTTACATTCGGTTTGAGCAAGGCGCTTTGGGGTTTTCTTTTGCTATTGGGTTTGAATAGGGGCGTGGACACAGCAGGGCGTTCAGTGTGGGATCACTATATCTCGGAGCATGTCTAATGCTCTCCGGAGTATTCCTCACATGCGAGGACGCTGTAAAGAAGGCCAGACGTCTGTACAGCAGGCTTCAAGGTGTAATTCTACCTTTGGGTGAGGACGTAAGCAGCAATATCCGCCTATCGTCCAGGAATCGCGGGTCACCAGAAAACGAAACTGCAGGTATTAAAAAATCAAATGATATGCATACTACTCCGTTCATGCTCATACGCTAATTGCAGCAACCGCCCCTTTCATGTCAAATGCGATTAACCCCATACATTTCCAAAAAGATCGTCCTGTCCACCAAAATTTTGCTTAGGGGCTGGAGCTGGGGCAGCCGCTGTTCGTGGCGGGCTTGCGTGGCTCCAGCCGCCGAACTCGTCTTGGGGCGTGGCAGCAGCGGGTGCTGCGTGGGTTCTGACTGGGCTCGCGTGGCTCCACCCCCCAAAGTCGTCATCATCCTGTACAGGCTGCGGCGCCTGTGTGGGCTGAGACACAGGCGCTTTTGCAGGAGCAGGAGCAGGAGCAGGGTCCGGCTGGGCCCATGCGTTGTCAGAGCCCCAGGGGTTGCTGTTGGCTCCGGAGATTGACAAAGATTCCATGCCGAATGTGCTGGGCTTGGGAGCCGCAGCTGGTGCAGCGGCAGGCATAGCCTGTTGTCGCGGCGGCGAGAAGTCCTTCGGCGGTGGTGCCGGCTTAGGGTCGAAGAAGCTTCCGCCGCTAAGCGAGCTCTTTTGCGTTGTGTGGCCTGTGGGTGACGCAAGGCTAGAGAAGGAGGATGCTGTGGGAAGAGGAGGCGACTGCATTCCACCAAAGAAGTCTGCGTTCGATTGAGGCTTCGGGGCTGCTGCTTGGGGCTTAGGTGCAGCAGAGACAGGTGGAGGAGATTGCATACCGCCGAATAGGTTGCTGTTTGATTGCTGTTGCACCGGAGACGTGATAGGTGGAGATTGCATGCCACCAAACAAGTCCATATTCGATGACTGCGGCTTTGAGGGAGCAGCGTTGGGGGAAGTCATGCCGGCGAAGGGGTCCATCTTGGCGGCAAGCTGTGTCTGAGGAGGGGGCGACTGCATGCCACCGAAAAAGTCCATGTTTGACGACGGCTGCTGTCTATGTTGAGGTTGCTGTGCCGGAGCGGCAGGCTTCGGAGCTGATGCGTACAACGACAGAATCGAGTTCTTGAGGTCGGCCCGGCCAGTGGCCGCAGGAGTGGTAGCCCCCGATGTTGCCGACGAGGGCCTCGGCGGTGCAGACTGTGACGGGCCAAAGAAATCCATCCCCAGTAAACTCTCGCCAGGCCTGGTCTGTTTTGGCGGCGCCGCGGGAGCTTTAGAAGGGGCTGCCCTAACGGCTGGCTCAGTTGTGCTAGGCCTCACCGGTGCGGCCTCCTCCAAGTCTCCGAACAAGTCCACTTGAGGCTTCCTCGGTGGCTGCGGCAGAGGTGCCGCGCTCGCAGATACATTTCTCAAGCTCCCTGATCTTCCCATTGTCGCCTTCTCCCGCACCACGTTCAACGGCACGTCATCGTCCGCTGTGCCGTCGTCCAATGTGTTAGGGTCCGGCATCGGTCCGTCCATCACCCATCTTCTACTGTCATATTTCGTCCTAATGAAGTTCTCGATCTTCGCCTCATTCGGCACGTGGCCAGGTGCCAACTTGTTCTCCCAGTATTTGTTCGCTCTGCCATTTCCCCAACGTAGCATCGAAGCCAGCTGTTCATCCGTCCAGCTGTCGAGGTCGACCGATTTGACTCGGGAGATGTGCACGCCCATGGAGCGGTGGATACCGGAGCATCGAATGCAGATGAAGACGCCAATGTTCCAGGACGCCCATCTCGGGTGCTTGTTGCGCTTACAGTCAGCGCATGTCTTGTTGGATTCGAGTTTGACCAGCTGTTTCAGTGTGGCCTGGTTTTGAGCGGAACGGTCGGCAGGACGTCTCGACATGTTGTGTGAGGGTGTGTCGCGACGATTGATGGTTGACCCGAGCGATGTCGGGCTTCCAGGAGATATTATGAAAGCGCGGTCAATAGAGGGACGGAGTTGGTCGCTCTTGGCTTCGGCCTTCGATCTTGCCCCACCATGCGGGAGCGCCGGCACGAGCCGGTTGCGGCCTAAAGTTTGTCTGTGCGTTACTTCCTATACATCGGTTCACGGACCTTGAATAGACCTTTAGTTTCATTGCGATGCAGTCCTCATTTTCTATAGTTGGCTTCAGACTTTGGCTTACTCCGCAGCATGCATTTTGCTGAGAGCACCATGTCAGATAGTTTGAGCACGCCTCGCAAATGAGGGCAAACGACAATGGGGCTGAACTTAGGAAACACACCTTTGATGAAGCATTTCGAATATCAAACGGGACACGACTTCAGATTCAATATCTTCTCAGGGCATACACGTCCAATCAGAAGCCCAGACCCGTGGATCTGCGCACCACCCTAACAACCGACTCTCCAATTGGATCACCTCTCTCCCTACTCACCCGCCATTTACCAATACCTGCACTCTTCGGCGCTTTACGCACACCTCTTCCACCGCCGCCAATGATGAGATTACCCGGCCGATAGTTCGAGTCAGCCTTCATATGCTGGATGACGGAGCTGTGAACCTGAGCATCATCGGGCATATCTCTTGTCTCGCCTCGTGGCAGAGGCCAGCTGATCGGCTTCCACGTTCCATCGGGTTGCAAATCCATGCGTCTGAACGGCAAGTGTTCCATGACCAGCCAGGCCATCACGGCCGTCCACGGCAGACCGCCGCTGAACGTCAGCGAGTCGTGCAGGCGGGTTTGTGTCGCGAGGTACTCGATGTCCGACATCGAAAAGGTGCCGTCCGAGTCGTCGACCTTGCCATCCAAGCGGTAAGTCTCGTCCATGGCGATGCCCATTTCGCCGGCATGGTATTGCGCCCTCGCCATCTTGGCTTCGTCGAGTGGCATACCAGCACGCTGGGCCTCGCGCAACATCCAGATTAGAGGTAGGTCGCTTGCGGGCCGGATCTCGTCGTCGAGCAGCCACCAGCCACCGCCAATATCTGCGTGCTCGCCTGCAAACCAGACCTCGGAGATGTCCTGGCCGCTCTCCTGCTTGTGACTTTGACTTTGGTCGTAGCCATCTGTTTGGCGCGGCGATATAGGGTAATCGACGGAGTTCCTCATGCCATCCGGGCTTCCTGGTCTCGCGTGCCTATGGTGCTGAGTCTTCTGCGGACGGAAGCGGGCCTGCGACGAATCGTTACGCTGCGCTTCCGGACGCTGTGGGTTCTGCTTCTCGTTCTCGCCTTCGACTTTGTTCTTCAGCGCGTCGAGATGGAGCCACTGCATGTAGTCGTCGAAATGACGGTGCTTGGCTTGCTTCGGAGGCGCCTGAGAGACCAGATCTTGCCGGAACTTCGCCCTGCGCTCGTCGATGGCAACGGCGTGGCGGATGACGTCTGCTGACATCTTGGCCGTGTAGGGGAAGCGGCTCTTGCGTTTCATCCAGACGGATTCGAATTGCGGTACGGAGTTGACGCAGTCTGCGAACGGATTTCGCATGTCAGTAAACTCACGTCAGTCCATACGACTCGCCACCTTAACTTACCGAACAGGCCAACGAATCTAATGTTACTGATGGGCCTCGAGAATGTCTCACGGAACTGCTCCATGTACTTGAACTGTTCGTGTTTCTTTTTCTTTTCTTCATCGGTCCCTTCGGTGAGCATCTGCCAACGCGAGAAAGTCTTCCACGCAAAGCGCAGCATCTCCTCGTTGCCTGTGCTCAGTAGGCCGATATAGTCGAGCTTTTCAGCGTTAGTATTTCATATCAGCTCCAGGCGACAGTCCATGGGCTTACCATTTGAGCAAGAAAGCGAGCTGTGTATGCACCGCGACTGAATCCTATGGTGTTGTCAGCAATTTGTCGTTGCAACGACCGTCGAGTTCCGACTGTTTCATACTATCAAGAGATCAGCTTCTACCATTGCCACTCAACGATCCTCAAAACATACCCAAAGAAATAGATATCATCGCCAGCACTATAATACCTCATCAAAAACTTATACCCCGCCATAACATGCTCGCCAAAGCTCGTCCCGACCGCCTGATCCTTGGCCTTCTTGTACCAAGACTTGATCCGGCCGACGCGCGACTTGCGCGACAGCGAGCTCGACTCGACGTACGTGCCGATGCCCGGCTGGTAGTAGCGGAAGACGTGCGGGTCCTCCTTGTCCAGCATGCTGTAGATCTTCAGGATGTTGCTGTCGCCCGCCGAGCCCTGGAACTTGTTGCCCGTGCCGTCGAAGCAGAGGATGAGGGACTTCTTCGTCGGGAAGATCTCGCATTCTTCCGGGCGCCGGGCGGTCGTGGAGGTGTTGTTGCTTGCCTTGCGGTTTGCGTCCTGTCTGGAGGCCTGCTGGGCGCGGTGGCGGCTGTTTTCCTGCGGCCTGTAGACGCGCGGGCGCGAGTAGGAGCGTCTGGTGGAGCTGGGTTGCTCGTGGCGGTCGACGGAGAGGCTGTCGAGGTCGCGGAGGAGGCCTCGCGGCCAGCGTTGTTCGGCGTCCATGGTGGAGGCCAAGAGATTCCGGATGTGTCCTGTGTTCAAATCTGCATATGTGTAACAGTCCTCTCGCATTTACTGATGGCGCGCAATCCGATTAGAAATTAAGAATTGCGACGGTCGTTTGGTTGTTGAGTAGCACGGTCATGGTCAGCTAGATGTTCCTTGGAGGGTCGATTTGGTCGTGCGCTGCAATATGTAACCGCAGCTCACGAACTGCGGAAGAAAAGTCGCACGGCACGGTGGAAGGCTAGGCATCGGTGCTATTATCTCAAGGCTGAAGCTGAACACAGCTTGATGGTTGGTGGCGGGAGCTGGCTGGGAACGACGTTCAAAGTGTCTCGGCTGGAACTCTGTCCAGCCCAAAAGCGGACCGTGGGAACGGGCAAGTCGTCAGCAAGGCGCATTGGTCAGGTCTCACCTGACTGACGTGTCCAACCGGAATCGATGGTTCGCGATGCTTTCACCTCTCCATGGATATATTCGCTGCACAGGTGATCGTATTCTTGACGTAGCTCTGAATCGAGACGGTCCACGAAGACATGGTACCTGACCCTACTTTCGTCTACTCCTAAGACCAGGACGAACATGCAGACATAGCGCCGGCGAGATCGCTGCAGCTACTTTCTTTCACGTCAAAATGACATTCGAGAAAATCAGATGACACGAAGATGAATACTAGATTGTTCCCTTATTCAACGCAAAGCCCATCGTATTGAGCACCGATCCCATGTGGTATAGCAAGCAAAGTCCCAAACCCCAGCGCCAGTAGTGCCGCGAAGCGATCAATCAACCAGATCACAACCCAAGCATAGCATTGTCCCATCCGAACTCCTTGACCCCCATGAAGAAGCAAAAGCGTTACACATGCAATCAATAACTCGTTCAAGCAGCGACAGCCGCCTTGTCGGTAGAGTCGGCCACTTCGGTTTCCGCAACAGCTTCTGTCGAGCTGACATCGTTCGACACGGCATCGTCTTCCCAGACGCTGACCTCGTCCTCAACAGGGAGAACGGACGAGATGGCAAGCTTCGATGCCTTCTTGCTTTCTTTCCTCGCACTCGAGAAAGTGAACGCGGGAGGCGCAACTGCAGGCGTGCTCTTGGCGTCGGACGTCGACTTCTCAGGCGTAGCATCGACGACGACGTGTGAATCCTTGGCAAGACCCTCCGGAACGAAGTCGTCCGTCTCCAGGTCTGAAAGGGGAGAACGCTCGCCATCGTCCATCTCAGTAGTCTTGCGGCGGATGAGCTCGGTCTTCTTGACACGCTTGGGAGAAGGCAGTGGGGCCTCGGTAGCAGTAGCGGTTGGACGAGAAGCAGAAGGGGCGTCGTAGCCCTCGGGTGCCTCGTTCTCCTTGCCTCTGTAATCCTTGCGGGCCTTGGCGGCCTCATCGTCGGAGCTCAGGTCCAGAATCTGCGTGCTGTGCTCCATGAGGTTGGCAGCTTCCTCCTCAGGTGAGTCTTCGTAGATCTCAAAGCTCCAGCTCGCCGGCATGCTCTCCTGGATGGTCGAGCCGGCGGACTTGCTCTTTGTGGGAGTACTGGTGGTGGAGATGCTTCCGCTAATAGCCGCGTCCAGGCTGAAGGGGAGCGATGATGATCCACGAGAGAGGAAAGGTGGATCGATGCGAGTAAAGGGCGCCGAGACACGACGGTTCTTCGAAATGCCTCCAGTCTTCCTGGGAGGAGAGCGTCCGGCCGGGGCTGTGAGAGGTGCTCGCGGAGACGAGATGTTGGACCGAGCTGGTGTGCGGGCGGGTGGCGGCATCGACTTCACCGGGGTCATGGAGAAGGTGAAAGGCTTATCACACGCCTCGCTCTTGCTCTTCTTGGAAGGTGAGAACATCGAAGGGTCGGCATTCTCTGAGTCCACATCGTCGAATGACGGAGTGAAAGAGCGTTTGCCGGTCTTTTTGGCGGGTGACGCAGATGGCATCAATGGCTTGCCGCTCAAAGGAGAGCTCTTTGCCAGGAAACCTAAGATTCTCAGTACATGATCCGACTGCCTGATTGGGCCTGTTTTCAGAATCAGACATACCATTCTGGCGGTTCTTGGCCGACGAGAGCTGCTGCACGCGGGAGCTGCTGAGCTCGCCGAATGGCATCCTAGCCATGGGAGCAGTGGTAGCCATTGCGGATGCTAGCTTCTCGACGCGTCTTTTACGCTCACGAGTGGTGTCCAGACACCCGATATGTAGCGAAAGTGACTCGTGTTGTGGCTGTCAACAAAGCGGTGAACGTGGGCAACAACAACGGGCGGTGCGTTCGGACAGGACCAGGGACGTATTGGAAGAGCGTGAGAAAAAGTGAGAGTATGCGCTGGAGAGCAGAGCGAGAGGAAGAACAGAAGGCTAGGATGTGCTATGATGGGCTATGCTGAGCCAGAATGGGCGGGCGAGACACCCCTCTCTATGGCTGGCGCGCGCGTTGGTGGAGGCTGCAAGTCGCGCTTCTCGTCGCGTCGCACGGCCCCACGCTTCGACACGAACTCCAGCCGCTTGCCCCGTTCGAGCCCCCACCAGCCATTGCCATGCAGCAAGCCGTTGCTCATGACGCCGGCGGTGCCGTTGGAGGGGTTGCGATATGCTGGCGTGCGCGTGAAAAGCGCGAGACTGCCGCGAAAGGACTGGCCACGACACGCTGCTTTGAGTGGACCAGACGCCGCTGTGCCGCTGCCAATCCGTCGCCACCTGCGGCATCTTGGTAATTGTGCATATAGCCGTGCTCACGATACGGAGCTATGTATGGATATCGTCGATTACGGCCATCCGGTAGAGGCTTCGCCGGGTCTTATGTTCCTTCTTCAACCCTTCTACAGTGCTCGCATAGCTGGCTCGGACTTTCACTCGCAGGAGGCTCAAGGCCCTGACCGTGCGCAGCTATTGCTCTCGGTTTCATAGAGCTCTGCGCACGACCAGACAACGGCTCGCTGAATCCCTGACGCACTCTAGCCATTCACAGCCTCGTTTCCTGAACAGCTATGGACGATCAGCAATAAGGAAGATCTCCCGCCTACTAAGAGCGAGCTCGTGCACGTACCATTTGGATCTGGATTAATCAGATCTTACAACTCCGTCCGTTGAAGGATTGTCCAAGAACAACATTCATGAGCTCCATCGTAGCACACCCTTCGCAAAGCCGCATTCTGTCTTGCAGGATTAGCCCGGATCTTGGACCGACAAAGGCCAAAAGCTGACCTCGCCCAAAAAGCAAAAACATACAACAGGCGGGATTCCCAGATGGTCACCCACTCTAGTACTAGTCGCCCGGTTTAGTGCTTGTGTATGGCAGAGCGGACGGGATGCCCAATTTTCACTGACCTATGGTCGTATGTATCAACTCAGCAAATGAAAACATATATATAACCATTCTGCAGTAAAACGTAGAACTGTGTCCTGCGGGCCAGTGTTGTGACGAGACTTTGCTGCAGAGTATGCGTAGCATTGGTTGGCCAGTTCGCCTGACTGTGGATGCCGATGGTCGTAGTAACAATAATTTTGGTTCTATGTCCCTTTACGAAGCCGACACCGAGCCGTGGAGAGCTGTGTGTGGACTTGCAGACCTTTACCTTGAATGTGGATGGGATGTCAATGTTGTCACACAAACAGACTTCCGCTCTAGCGAATTCATTAACAATCGGGAAATGTACACGCAGGAAGTCGTCGAGCCTCTTGAGAAGGAGGCTTACCCGGCGAGAGAGGACGCTCGGAAGCTTGTTAATCGTAGGCTCTCTATTTCCCAGTCGAGATAAGTTTCAATGCCGACAATGATGTTGCCATCCACGAGTTTGTCGCCCTCCAGCAGTCAGCCGAATCTGTGCACGAATATCGTAGGCAAGAACCTGTTCTTGACACGCCAAAAATTTACGGGACATGATGACTGCGATCTCAGAAACAATCTGATCATTTTACGTAGCTCCGACGAAGAGCCTACCTGAAACTAGCAAGTGTGTGAACCAAAAGAGAAGACCAAAAGTGAGGACCAATCGGTCGTCGTAGCAGCTTCAATTAAGGCCAGCGGCTGGCGAACCTGCGACCAATGCATCTCCATTACTCCAAGCGCCTCGCTCCCAAAAAAGCAGAACCTGCCGCCAATGCCTTTCCGTTTTCAACGGCCTCTTTATGGCGCTCAGGTCTCCTCGACCTCTCTCCTCTGGACGCCGGGTGGCATTTTCTCGACCAGGAGCCTGCTCGGGCGCCAAACCTGAATCAGGTTGTCCTCAGCAGCGCTGACCATGACCCAAGGATCGTTCTTGTTCCACGAGAAGTCGCTGACACGGTTGGTGTGGCCACCGTGCATGAACAACATCTCCGGCGGGCCATCTTCGGCGTCCTCTGGCGACTGCTCATTGCCGGTCTGGCTGATGTCCCAGAAGATGGTACGACGGTCGTCGGAGGAAGAACCAAGGATGGAACTCTGGCCTGGGCACCAGTCGACTTTGGTGATCTGGTCTTGATGGCCTTCCATAGAGTGGATGCAGCCCTTATCCGGGAAACGGAGGTCAAACAAGCCGATGGTCTTGTCGGCGGAGCCAGTGGCCAGTAGCTTGTCCATGACCGGGTTGAATGCAAGAGTGTTGATGGCGTCTGAGTGTGCGTTCTTAAAGATGATGGCGGGCTTTGTATCACTCTTCCGGCGCAAATCCATGATCTGGATGGTGAGATCGTCCGACACAGATCCAAAAAGGTTCTTGCCGTGGGTGGGGTGGTACTGGACATCATTGACGGTGGCGCTATGGTGAGTGAATTGACGGGCAGGGTTGAGGGTCTTGGTCTCAAGCGAGAAGTCGCCAGGCATATCCCAGACGTTGACCACTTTGTCTTCACCGCCAGAGAGAAGCTGGCCCTCGGTGTAAGGGTTCCATTCCAGGGCAAAGCCCTCGCCAGTATGCCCAACGAGCGTCGCTTGAGGCTTTGCGATGTCGTCACCAGGCACAGAGGAGTGCTTGGTGCGATCCCAGACATAGACGTTCTTGTCTGGAGAGAAGGTCGCGATGATGTTAGGGTTTTGCGGCTGGTAACGGGCTTTGTTGACCTCGCCTGGGTGAACGATCTTCTGCACGATGGAGAATTTCATCTGCTCTTTGGCGGAACCGAAGCCTCCGAGCTCTTCAGTTGTCGGGTTGTAATCCGCAAGGGTCGCAGCTGGCGGCTTAGGCAGGTTGATGTGCGCGATCTGGAGGTAGTCCGTCTTCTGGCCCGAAGTGTGGGTGCCGAGGAGCATGCGATGGGTGCGGAAGGTAGTTCCCGGAACTTCTTTAACATCGGGGAGCCATTGGGTGGTGAGGGTGGGCCACTCAAGAGCGCGGCTGTACATGATGTCGTAAAGGAAGACACTGTTCTTCTTCCAAATCTTGTACTCCTCGTTGATGATTTTGTTGTTCATGATCTCCTCATCCTCGGCGGAGAGGCCCATGTTTGCTGTGAGACATAGTCAGCGTCTGTTAGATTGTAGCAAGATCAGCAATAGTGAGAAACATGGAAGATGTTCGGCTGATGAAGCAGGCGACAAGGAGATGCTCCCGACGGCGTCGTTCAAGGCGTCTGCGGAGTCATATCTTTTGTCGTCGTCATTCGCATAACCTTCATGCTTTTCGATTTGCTCGCTCTTGTCGTCCTCCTCTTGCACGTCCGCCTCTTTGCTATGCTCTTCCTCTTCTTCTTCCTCTTCCATCTCTTCCTCTCCAGGTTGCGCAACAATCCCTGAGAAGCGTGAGGGCTGCTTTCGCTGCCTGGTAGTTGGAAGTGCGATAGAAGAGTCGAAGATTGTTTTCTCCATTTCCACGTGGGCCAGGTTTTTCATCTCTCTCTCCAATGAGGAAGGCATGTTGAAACAAAGATGGCGCTGCTACTGCTACTGCTCAATGGTGATGCTGGGTGGGGATGTTCGACGTACCGGGATCGGTCATGGTAAAACCTGGTGTTTGGAAGCTGTTGTGAGTGTAGAAAAGTTGGAAGCCAGAGGGCGGGGTGGTGGGAATATTATACACGGTTGCTGTAGGCAATAGCGCGGTGTGTCGCGACTTCCACTTCAGACGCGCAGCTGCACTTAGCTTCGCGCGCCTCGTCCGGGCTATCCCGCGCTATCGATAAGCTGCCACAAAGCTTATGGTTGGTCGCGCGCACGACCGTGCGCGGCGCTGAGGACAAGCAGTGTTACTTCACGAGCGTCATGAGCCTGACGCCCTGCCTTTCTTCTTCTTCCTAAGGACTCCGTGTCGGAACGCCGCCATCACCCTCCTTCTCTCTTTGCACCTCTCTACACCCCTTCATATCGCCATCACACCACATACACAGGCGCGAGTCTTGAAAAACAGCGGTCGCCATGGGTAAGCCGGCCGCCATAGCCCTTCGCGATCGCACTTGCGCGCGCATAGTACTTACTGTAACGACTAGGTGTTCCCAAGTTCTTCCGATGGCTCTCAGAGCGCTATCCCGCGATCTCTCAACTTATCGCAGAGAACCGCATCCCCGAGTTCGACAACCTCTACCTCGACATGAACGGTATCATCCACAATTGCACCCACAATGACTCCGGTTCGCATACCAAACATACACCCGAAGATGAAATGTTTATCAAGATCTTCAACTATATCGAACACTTGTTTGGCAAGATCAAGCCGCAAAAGCTGTTCTTCATGGCCATCGACGGCGTGGCCCCGCGTGCGAAGATGAACCAACAGCGCGCCAGGCGTTTCCGTACCGCCCTCGACGCCGAGAATGCCCGTGAAAAGGCGATCAAGGAAGGCATCGAGCTGCCGAAGGAAGCACCTTTCGATTCGAACTGTATCACACCTGGTACGGAGTTCATGGCGCGCTTGACAGAGCAGCTAAAATACTTCATCGCAAAGAAAGTGAGCGAGGATATCGAATGGCAAGGCTGCGAGATTGTCTTGTCTGGTCACGAAGTTCCTGGAGAGGGTGAGCACAAGATCATGGAATACATTCGCCAGGCAAAGAGTCAGCCTAACTACGACCCGAACGTTCGCCACTGTCTGTACGGCTTGGATGCGGATTTGATCATGCTTGGCTTGCTTTCGCACGACCCGCATTTCTGTTTACTTCGTGAGGAGGTCACTTTTGGACGGCAGTCAAAGACCAAGAGCAAGGAGCTGGAGCACCAGAATTTCTATCTCATGCATCTCTGCATAGTACGCGAGTACCTGGAGCTAGAATTCCAGCAACTGAAAGACCCCGAGGTTTCGAAGGGGGTGCCATTCGATATGGAGCGCATCATCGACGACTTTATTCTCATGGCGTTCTTTGTCGGAAACGATTTCTTGCCCAACTTGCCGCATTTGCACATCAACGAAGGAGCGCTGGCGCTCATGTTTGGCGTTTACAAGCAGGTCCTGCCGAAAGCTGGTGGTTATATTAATGAGGGCGGCGAGATCAACTTGCCCAGATTAGCTATGCTGCTTGATGAATTGAGCCATGTCGAATTTAGGCACTTCGAGCATGAGCATCAGGATGCAAGCTGGCTGGCAAACAAAGGCGTCCAGAAGCAGGACGTCATGGAGAAGGTGAAGAGGAAGGGTGGCATTCAGTCAATGACTAGTGTGCAGAAAGAACTGTACACTAGTGTCAAGAAATACGTCAACGGCCGCGCCCATTCACAGGGAGATGCAGGCCCTCTTGAACTACCTTCTACGCTGAAGGCTGCGGACCGGACTTTTGTCGAGGAGTTGGCATCAAGCCTGCATCTACAATGCCAGAACGTTGTTGATGACGAAGGCAATCGTCATCAGCAGCTTTCTTTCCCTGCGCGTCCAGAAATGGACGACTCAGACGATGATGAGGATGAAGAAGCACAGAACGCTCTCCTTCGGGTCTTCAAGCAATACGACAAGGCCAAGGTCGAAGATGTCTCCGTTGAGCAAGCTCAAGGCAAGGCACAGGAGAAGTATGACCAGAAATTCAAGGAGTGGAAGAACAAGTACTACCAGGAGAAGTACGAGTGGGGCCTCGAGAACACTGAGGAGTTGACGAAACTCACTCAGAACTATGTCCAGGGTCTGCAGTGGGTTTTGTTCTATTACTACCGAGGTGTAGCATCCTGGCCATGGTACTACCAGTACCACTACTCGCCCATGATCAGCGACGTCAAGCTTGGTCTCGGTGCGAACATGAACTTCGAGCTTGGGCAGCCATTCCGCCCTTATCAGCAACTCATGGGTGTGTTGCCGGATCGCAGCAAGAGTATTGTGCCTACGGCATACCACGATTTGATGACCAATCCCAACAGCCCCATCATCGACTTTTACCCCAGGGACTTCGATCTTGATATGAACGGCAAGAAGCAAGAGTGGGAAGCTGTGGTCAAGATTCCTTTCATCGACGAAAAGCGACTGCTCCCCGCGATGGCGACCAAGGATCATCTGCTCACTGAAGCCGAAGCCAAGAGGAACGGCTTTGGTACTACCATGAAGTTTGTTCACGACAAGAACACCGACTTCACTTACCCTAGCAGTCTGCCTGGCATCTTCCCGGACATTGAGCACTGTAAATGTGTCGAGAACATCTACGAACTGCCGGTCATGGATGGACTAGAGGTTTACGTCGGTCTCGTCGACGGTGTGAAGCTCAGAGAAGCTTCTTTGGCAGGCTTCCCTTCTCTTCACACCCTGCCTTTCGCTGGACAGCTTGGTTTCCATGGTGTCACCATCTTCCAGCAAGAGAGCAGGAACGAGAGTATGGTGGTGACGTTGCTGCATGACGAAGAGAAGAGCGCAACCAAGAACGCTCTGGAGCATCTCGGCAAAGCCGTCCACGTCGGCTATCCTTTCCTGCAGGAGGGCAAGGTTATGAGCGCGACCGACGAGATGTTCACCTACACCCTGATTGATCCCGATCAGCCTGCTACTGGGCAGAATGTCCAACAGACGCCTCACGCGCCGCAAGGTATCTCCGACTTCAAGAAGAAGGCCAATAGGATTGAGCAATTCTACTCTAAGAGGTTGGGTACTGTCATCGGCCAGGTCGAGAGCTTGATTCAGGTGGATATGCTTGTCGGCCTGAAGCAGACCGAATCGGGAGCTCTTGTAAAAGAGTACGCGCCTGTTCCTGGACAAGAACCAGACTACGCCATCCAGACAGTCGTGGACAAGGTCATCTCGGAAGATCAGCGATTCATCGAAAGGGAGGCTCTCCCGCTACCTGAAGAATTCCCGGAGGGCACCAAGGCCTTTTTCCTTGGGGACATGGCCTACGGTCGCCCTCTGCAAGTTACCGGCCACACAGCAGACAAGCAAAAGGCTGAGGTCTGGGTCAGCATCCCCAAGGGACGTGAATCTGAGTTCGGCCACGCCATTGCCAGAGACGCTGAGAGACGTGACCCATACCTTCCCAGCTACCGTGTTGCGCAAATGCTCCAGCTGCACCCTCTCGTGCTCTCCAAACTGACTTCTGCTTTCAACGTTCAATCTTCTGGTCTTCGCTTGAACCTGGGCCTCAATCTCAAATTTGAGGCTAAGAAGCAAAAGGTCTTGGGTTACAGTCGCAAGGGCGAGTCTGGCTGGGAGTACTCCAACAAGGCCATCAACCTTCTCACCCAGTACATGACCAAGTTTCCTCAATTCATCGGCACAATCGCTCTGAACCCCAGTGGCGATGGCTGGGAGGACACTTCCTTCTATCCTGACCCTGCGGAGGCGAAGGCCAAGATGAAGGAGATCGGCGCCTGGCTTAAGAGCGTTGAGACCAAGGGATTTGAGCGCGTCCCCCTCGAGGCCATGCAGCTGGACGGCGATTCCGTCAAGCAAATCGAAGCCGCCGCAGACGCCAACAACGCCGCGAACAACGAGGTCACTGGAAAGAAGATTAGTGCAGTCCCGCGATCTGCTCTGTTGAAGCCTTCCGATGCTACTCAGCGCACCGCTCGTCAGCGCTTCACGATTGGTGACCGCGTCGTCTACGTCCTCGATTCCGGCAGAGTCCCCATCGCTATGCGTGGAACTGTCATCGGTATGACCCGTACTACCAAGACGACGCTTCTCGACGTGGTCTTCGATTTCACCTTCATGAGTGGTACGACTCTCAACGACCGCTGCTCGCCATTCCGCGGTAGCACTGTACCTTCGGAGTCAGTGGTCAACCTCAGCGACCGCCAGGTTCTGTCCCTGTCGGAGGCAGCAAAAGCTAGGCAGCCCCAGAACCAGAGCCTCCCGCTTCGCTCGCGTGGCCCGGCTGTCCACACAGCCAACGGCTACGGCCCTCCAGGTCAGCAGCTCCGCCCCGCTGACCAGCCCGCTCCGCTCCGTGGCTCCTACCGTGGCGCTTTCGGAGGCCAGCAGAACGGCGCGCCTCGTGGCAACTTCGCTCCCCGCGGCCGCGGCGGATTTGCTCCTCAGCAACCGCCGAACGGCAACGGTGCACCGCACCAGAATGGCTTTCAGCCTCGTGGACGCGGTGGCATGCCAAACGGCGCTCAGCGCGGTGGTCGAGGTGGCAACAGGGCCGGATACACTTTGGTCGACAACTCCGATCCCACCGAGGGCGTGGTCCGTAACAACCCGAGTTTCAGGCCGCAGAGCTACACCAGTGTTCCGCCTCCGTCCAACCTGAATGACATTGGTCGCGGTAGAGGCCGTGGTGGCGGAAGAGGCAGGGGTGGCCGTGGCCGTGGTCGTGGCGGCGCTCCGCCCGGCCCGGCTCAGTAAAGTTGGAATAGTAATGAGGATGCTAGGTACACAGGACAGAGGTCTTGCTTGTATGAGTTCTACGATAGCGTGATGAAAAACGATTTTCTTGAGCCTGTTTAGATAACAAGTTTCCTCTTATTGTGCCACCTGATACGTAGACTTGCCATGGATTCACTCGGACTACGTTTTACCATCAAAAGTGCGATTGTCATTAAGCCTCAAGGGTTGAGGTTGCCAGAGTGGCTAGAATCCATTGAAGTTTGGTTCACTTCGTCCCGTCGTGCCGAGCCATTCCACCGAACGCGCGACGCGAGCAATCTCCGCGAACGCGTGCCTCACTTTGTTCAGCTTCGATCGAGCAACATGTGATAGTCGCAAAACACCATCTCATTTCGCATTAACTATAGCTTGTATGAATCAGCTATGAACTGGTCAGACGGAGCACGTGAGGCAAGGCCAGTGGCGCGTCAAAGCTCTCACTCGACATGCCATTCCCTTTCGCGGAGGTCTGCACACTCTTCCAGCGGCTAGAGAACATTGAAATTCGGCAACCGCCTCTTTTACCAGACGAAAAGGCTCAACAGTTCCGTGCCACAACTGAGTCGTGGTTCAAATCTCATCGAAGCTCGCTTAACAGGCTCTCCGTCGAAGGCGCCACCGCTTTACTCTCGGCCTTTCTGCCGGAGAAGAGGACCGATCGCGTCTATGGACTGCAAGCACCTGGTCTCTGTCGCATTCTTGCGCGATGCTTGAAGCTTCAAGCACACCGAGCTAAGGATCTCCGCGCCTACACGCAGCCTGGGCGAGGTGATTTGGCGGCATGTCTTGAACGTGTGCTTGATGCGGGAGGTCCGCCTGCGCTGCCGGTGGTCACAATTGAGGAGGTCGACGACCTCCTGACGATACTCGCTGGCCATAGTATCTTTTCAGATCCGAATATACCGCAGCTGCCAGTGGGCTCGTCCGAAACTAGAGATGTCATGCTGGCCAATATCTTCAAGCGCATGACACCGAATCAGGGGAAATGGTTTCTCAGGCTCATCCTCAAGGATCTTTCTCCTCTTCGATTGGACGACCATCTGATCCTCAAATCGTTCCATTTCTTGCTGCCGGATCTATTACGCTTCCAGGCGACCTTTTCTTCGGCTATCGCTCTGTTACGGGGACCCCTAAGAGAATACCCGGAGAGGCCGGATCCAAGATCCGAACGACTTTTGCGCAAACAGGCTGCCCCGTTGATCAAGCCATGCGTCGGTACAAAGGTCGGCCGGCCAAATTTCACCAAGGCCCGCAGCATTGATCACTGTCTGAAAATGCTTGGCCAGCAGAAGTGGGTTTTGGAACGCAAATACGACGGTGAGTACTGTGAGGTGCACGTCGATTTGTCAAAGTCTCCCCGGCCTGCGGAGTGCATTAAGATTTTCTCCAAGAGTGGCAAGGATTCCACCCTCGATCGTGTGGGCATCCACAATACGTTGATTCGATGTCTGCGCCTCGGTCATCCGGACTGTAAAGTCAAGAAGCGGGCTATCCTTGTTGGAGAGCTATTTGTGTGGTCGGACAAAGAGAAGGAGCCGATGCCTTTCGACAAGATCAGGAAGTACGTCACACGATCCGGCGTACGTATCGGAACAGACGAGGATTCGCAAAGGGACCCGCAGGAGCATCTCGCAATCGCTTTTTTTGACCTTCTGCTGCTCGACGACGAAGTCGTCATGACAAAACCAATCGAACAACGTCGCCAGTGGCTGCGCGAGGTTTACACGAAAATTGAGGGCAGAGCCTTGGGGACGCAATGGAAAGTTGCGGATTTTTCCGACTCTGAGAAATCGAAGAAAATACTGCTCCAGCAGTTTGCGGCTTCAAATGCCAGTCGCTGCGAAGGTCTTGTTCTGAAACCTTGCGGTGTGCCGTACTTTGCTCTGCACTCGAATATAGATGGGCACAGACATGGTTTCGTTAAGCTCAAGAGCGACTATATCTCTGAAATGGGCGACGAAGCTGACTTTGCTGTAATCGGAGCGAGCTACAATGCCCAAGAGAGGTTAAAGAGCGGTTTGAGGGGAGTCAAATGGACACACTTCCATCTCGGCGCGATGACGAACAAGGAAGACGTGCTACGCTTCGGCGCCAGGGCCCACTTCAGAGTAGTTGGAACCATCCAGCAAGCGTCGTGTATACCCAAGCCCATCTTTCAGATCGCCAACATCCTGGGAACCTTATCTGCAGCTACCTACAAAGCAAATGAGCAGCCAGCGAATTTTGATATCAGCAGGCCGACCAACACCTCGATTGATACGATTTTCAACAAGCCTTTTGTGTTCGAAGTACTTGGAGCTGGTTTCCAGAAAGCCTCAAATTGTGATTTCTACATGTTACGACACGCGCGCGTCAAAAAGTTGCACCAAGATCGCTCGTGGAAGGAGTGCATCTCATTTGCAGAGCTACAAGATCAAGCGAAGGCGGTGAGGGCGGCCCCGGCGGGTTCTGAAAGCCAAGAGACGAGGCGTTGGATCGAGAGATTGGAGCGCAAATGCAGGCGGAAGCACGAAAAGGATAAGTCTACTACACCTGCGTCGGGCGAATCTTCGACCTGTAGAAGGACTGAGCATCAAAGGTTGCAAGATCGAAGCTCGCTCCCTAGCAGCGTTGCTTCTCCTACCGTCTCGACGGAGGTTCGAAAGCCTTTGGCCAATGTTACGAACAACAGTGTTCAGTCGCGATCAATGGATTCACAACCACATAGCGGAGTCTCAACTGCTGGTGTAAAGAGGTCGTCAAGACTCATCGAGCCCACGCCGTGTCCGTCCGCAAAACGCCCTTGCGTGACGCAACCTTCTCACGCAACGAGGGTCAACCACGCCAACAACCTATTAGCTGCAGGTGTCGAGGGCATCCATCATACCGAAAGAACGAGGCATTGCTCAACAAGCTGCCCTCTGAGCAACGCAACAATCTACCTGACTTCCTGTCTTCGCCACACTCCATACATAACCCAGGATCTCCTCCCTAGCCACAGCTGCGTAGCCCTCATCCCGAGCCTCTCTCACTGGGATCGTGCCTCGTACTCTCACTCTCCACTGTCTACCACCGTCTCTGAGTCACAATCTTTTCCGGGCTTGCGGAAGATCGTGCTTGTCGAATCGAAACGCGTAGAAGCCACACAAGAGACTGTCGATGATGTCCTGGCTTTGAACGGCGGCCAGTTTGTTGAGAGAGTCGAGGTGTGGGATTGGAGGGCGTTGGAGAGTCTCGCAGAGGGAAACGGGCATGATCTTGGTGACCGCGGGTGGAAATGGTTCGTTGGTGCTACGATCTGGGACGAGGCGGCGGGAGGTAGTGTGTTTGTCTGGAGCCGAACATGGAACGTGGGATGATCATCCTGAATAACGAGTACACGATACAACGTGAGAAGTAGTCTTTCAGGTAAACAGAGCCCAGGTTTGGAATCATCATCTTGCGCAAACAACGCTATTTTCTCGAGAGAAAGCAAGTCCCTTTCGCTTCGACAAACGCATCACCGGCCGTAACACTGGAGACTCAGCTCCGTATTTCAACATTCAAAACGCCGCAGCCTCCTCGTCCGTCACAACATAGCACAAGATCGACGAGATCGGCACGGTCTCGCTGCCGCTCAGGAACAGCGGCGTCTTGTAGTTGATAGGCTTGCCGGCAGGAACCACTCCCTGGGCGTCCTTGAAAACACGGCATTCGACTTTGTGATTGTCGACGTTGGGAGATACGCCTTGGTCGAAAGCGACGACCGAGGCCGAGGCGCCGGACACGTTGGTTAACTTGTTGATCTCGACGGGCGCCGGCGAGCGCATGTAAGGGTGCTTGGGTATGTCGGTGATGAAGAAGAGAGAGATGCCATGATACCCCAAGGCATTGGCGTCTTTCGTCGAAGTTGCGGTCGCCATGGAGAGTGTGGCAAGCGTCATTCGGAGAATTGTGGAAAATTGCATTTTGCTGGAATACTGTGTTGCGAGAAGCCGAATGGATAAGTTGTGTATGGATTTTCGATTTTTTGCTAGAGGCTAGTCGTGATGGTTAAAGGATACATGGCTCTTGCTGTTGAAAATCATAGCATCGATTAGGGTGGACGAACTCAACTCATCAATACCAGGCAGGAGCAGCGGGCTCAGGAAGCGGTCCCATGTCTGGAAGCTGTCTCCGAGCTACAGGTATCATCGTCCTTGCCGCCGGGCTGCCGCTTCGGATATCCATATTCCATATCGCCTTTCTTCATCCATTCAGGCAATGATTCTGATTTAAATGGCTCAATGCTACACTAGAGCACATGTTTGTGGTGAACCCTCGGTGCCACGTCCTTTGCACGGCATGGGTTTACCAATGTTGCAGTGTCATCTTTTAAGGTCTTCAAGCTGTCTCTCGTACATTCCAGGGCTTGAGGACTATAGTCTTTTGCAGCTCGTCGAAAGACCATCGGCATCATGTCCTTGTTGTCAGGTCTATGGCAAGGATCGACATTTAGTCTGGGGTAGATGGTTTCGTTCATTCGATTGATGCGGATCGACGTAATGGGAGACTCAATGAAATCGGAGTCTCGATGCCAATTTTTGCCCAGTCAAAAAACCCATTCCCGGTTCTAAGAGACTTGAGCACCGATCACATGAATCAAATTTCGATACGCAGTGTCATGCAAGCAGCTGGGTAACTGTGTCCAACAGAATTAAGCGATGCCCTGCCATTTCGCCCTACAGCATCAGACTGAATCACTCTCTGGTGGACATTTGTAATGATATCGCCTGAGTACCAATGAGTAGTTTCTAGAGATGCAGTGCATTCCAAGATCCGAAGATGCCCTTCGATGTGATGCGATGGGCTAATAGGGTTAGGGTTAGGGCTATATACCTAAGCTCTCGTGACGTACTGGTCAGCTCCTCCCCGGAAACACGGATCTCGCCCAGGCGCGTTGGCGCGGCGGGGAGCTCCACGAGACAAGACGAAGCACTGACACCACCCGCCTCCTCCGTGAGCGGCCTGACACTTGTAGTTGACCTTCTACACCCAAGGCTAGGTTTCTGCATCTATACTCACTAGTCTCAATATCATGGCTTCTTCTCAAGGCAAATCGTACGACGAGCTGTCGCGTGCCAAAGACAACATCAAGCGCGGCATCAAACAACCTAGCTACGCTGGGACCGCGTGCTTCATCGGCTCGCGCGGCCTCGACCCCTTCCTGCAATATGGTATCCTCGCAAACGGAGTTGGCGGGGGGCTCATCCAGAAGCTGGGCGGCAACGTGCTGCCTCAAGGCCCTGCTCTCATCACCAATACGCCGCTTGACGGTGTTCTAGGCCTCAGCCCGTACCGATCCATCCTCTTTGGCATGTCTGTCGGCAGCATGCTCAAGCAGAACATTCACTGCGCAACCATCATGCAGGAGCAGATGCCGCCTGCGAACGGTCTTCTGATCGGCGCCTTCAACGCGGTCTTCAACTCCCTCAACTCGCTGTTCTTCGTCTGCGCGCAAACCTCCGCTTCTGCGAACGGCGAGCACTTCCCTCAGACTCCCTTGATTGTTGGCTCGTCTCTGTACGTTCTTGGTATGGCACTAGAATTCGGCTCTGAGATCCAGAGGCACGTGTTCAAGAAAGATCCCAAGAACAAGGGCAAGGTATACGAGGGCGGACTCTTCGGTCTAAGCAGGCACATCAACTACTTCGGATACACTCTGTGGCGCACCGGCTATGCCATTGCCGCTGGTGGCTGGACTTGGGGCGCGGTCACTGCTTCGTTCTTCGTTTACGACTTCAACTTCCGCGGCATCCCCGTGCTGCAGCATTACCTGGAGGAGAGGGTGAGTCTAAGCTCCAAAACGTACACCAGTGACTACTTAGATGCTAACAATCCGCAGTACGGTGAGAAGTACGAGCACTACAAGCAAGCAGTGCCATACAAGTTTGTGCCGTTCGTTTACTAGGTTTGCGTAACATTTGCTTGGTTTAGCCAAGATGCGCTGATTTCTCGCTGATGTGCTACTTGTAAATACCCCTACTCTACCCTATGTACTGTTGGATCGATCTCATTTCCATTCTTCCCTGCCCCTCTATTTACCGACTCACACATGATATTCGCTATGCTTATGTCACAGTTGGACAACGTGACAAGCAGGGGTGCGCGTTGACTGCAGCCCTCAGTATCTTTCGCCAAATACAAAACCACCCCTTCGCTGGCTTCTCTTTCCTCAAATCAATACCAATTTCAGACCAATTGATCCATCCATCAACGACCCTACTCAACTCGTCAACTCATTTGCATCACAGCCATGGGTCCCCACCCTTTGCTCCTCGACTCCATTTTGAAGCGAGGGCACCTGCCGTCCTTCGTGTACAGACCGGCACAAAAGATCCTCTACTATACTACTGGCGAAGTGTATGGCGGCTACGACACCGAGCTTGGTCTTCCAAAGTACGACATCCAGAGCCACCACTTCGACGTCGAAGACATGATTGAAATTCTGCCTGATGTCTATATCGGCCACGAGCTGATATCCATCGCTGATGACTCCTCTCGTCGTGAGCGCGTTTCTGAAGAAGACAAACGCGCTGGCTACCCTTGGGGCAGGCCGCAGTCGAACACATTTGCTGATTGTTCTCCTCACCATGAGCACGTTTCCGAAGCGGATAAAAGGGCTGGCTATCCTTGGGGCAGGCCGAAGTCAGGCCCATTTGCCAATCAATCACTTCACCGGGAGCACGTCTCTGAAGAGGACAAAAGGGCAGGCTACCCTTGGGGTAGGCCAAAGTCACAGCAATCTACTGGCTTCGCGGAATCATTGAAGCAATCGGATTTTATGCGACAGCTTCGCTCCTATGGAAGAGGTGGTACACTCTCACATCATTTTGCGGATACGCCCGCCAATACTCGACCCATGCATGAGCGTACGCCTAGCCCTTCTGTCAGAGCGAGGTCATACTTAGCCGATGACGAGGACGATCTGCTGAACATATTGAGCTCCTTCGAAGACGCCTACCGCGCTCTCATGTACGCGTTGCACCATAATTACCGATCCCAATTGACGACAGAACAAGGGAGACACTTCGATCATGCAGACGACAGCATTGTATCTGCATGCGCCCACGCCCATAGGTTCGACTGGTGCGCCGAGCGTCTTGTCCACTTGAAGATTGGCCAGAGAGAGAGCATTGATAACGCAGGTGCCACGAGCTGGAGTGTTCCTGTCCCCTTCCTCGGCCTGCGCGAGAGTGTGCTGGAAGTCTTCTTCCCATTGGACGATGCGGATGTATCGAAGCTATGTAACGATATCCTCCGCGTTCTTCATGTCCGTCTCGCCTCGACGGACAGAAACCCTGCTGGAGCCTCTGACGCCGATATGGTCGCAAGCCGCGAGGTCGTGCTGGAAGAGCTCCAGCGCAGAGGCTTTCAGAGCCGCACTGCCATCTTTGTCCAGGGGCTTCCGCATAGCACCTCAAACCTGCCGGCGATCTCTCACATTGAAAGCGAGCGCTTCAACTTGCAGAAATCTTTCAAGAGGAGGGCTGCCGCCGTCAAACGCGCGCTGAGGCTGCACGGCATGGCGACATTCCCCTCTTTTGACGAGGATATGGCCAGTGAGGCCACGGCTCGCTATGAAATCTCGCTCGATCACACGACTCTCGTTACGCATTACGAAGGCCCAACGAGGTTCGAGACGCCGGAAGGCAAGGCGCCCGTGAAGGAAGATCGGGTGTATGAAGTACTGAGCTCCACCGCGTCGGTCACATCTTTTGGGGAGCGCCTCCATACGCCTGAGGAAGAAGGGTTTGAGCACAGGCGCGCAACGGTGGCTGATGGGAGTTCTTCGTCGGAAGACGAGGACCTCTAAAAAGTTTCGGAGAAGGACCTAGGCAAGAGCACGTGAGTAGTATGGGGGGACTGAGGAATTAGCGTCAAAGACCGTAGGTACTCAATCATTTGAGAATGACCTGAGTGGGGCCCTCCGGTATCTAGGTCTTTTCTTAACATATGCAGATAGTCTTGCAAAAATTGTGTCATTGACAAACAAAACTTCACGATCGAAACGTTGAACAAGAATGGTAGTGTAGAAATTTTGCATTTTCATAATCCTTGCCAGGACCACTACCGTTGAACTACGCTTTGAAACCATCCGAAAAGAAACAAGACCACACTCTAGTTCTCGTGAAGAGTAGCCTCGAAGGTCTTGTCCTTGGTGAGGGCCTTCTCGTCGGCCTTCTGGTGACCAAGACCCTGCTTGGCGTAGGCAGCAGCGTACGGGTTGAGGCGGAGCATGACCTGCTTGTTGCGGAGAGGGTTCTTCTTCTGGACGACGGAGCGCTTGGTGATGGCGCCACCACGGACCGGGCGGAGAACGCTCTGGACCTCAGAGCTGTTGATGAGCTTGTTGAGGTCGGGCTGGGCAACGCTGTTCTGGGGAAGGAGGAAGTCGCGCTTGAGCTCAGAGGGCTCGGTGGTGCTGCCGTAGACGGAGTCGAGGGCGGCGAAGGCGTTGGAAGACCAGATGACGAAACGGCCAAGGTGACCACCAGGGGCGAGCTGGAGGAGGTTGAGGGCGTAGACGTCGCAGGTCTCGACACCGGGGATGTTGCGGAAAGCCTTGACGAGCTCCTTGCCATCCTTGGTCGGGTCGTAGACGACGAGAGGACCGCGGCGCTGGACGTTGCGGCGGTTCCTCAGCTTACCCTTGCCAGCGCGGAGCTTGCGGGAGTCCTTGACCTTCTCGACCTCGGCGGCGGCACCGACGGCGTTGAGGAGGTTGATGGCCTGGGAGGTCTTCTTCAGGGCACCGTCGGCGAAGGCGGCGCTGGAGACGACGAGAGGGACCTCGGGGATGGCACCGACACGGTGGCCACGGGCGAGGAGAAGGGCAGCGCTGGAAGAAGCAGCGATGGCGGAAACGGTGGCGAAACGCCTGTTCTGTTGTCAGCATTCCTGTCGCTTCATCTGCTGGCTTTGGTTGTGCGTACTTCTGGCCAAGGTTGATCTTCTGGTGCCACTTGCGCCAGACCTTGGTGGGCGCGAACATGCGACCGGAACGGCACTGGTTACCGAAGGCGGCCTGGCCAGCGCGGTGAGTACCACCACCGGAGACACGGGGGATACGGGCGACAGCGCGACCTGGTGTCCGTTAGCCATGTCCTTGCGATTGTTGCTCCAATTTGCCACGCCAAATGCTGCATCACAGCGCCCTCCTCTTTCCGAGAATTCCATTTCACGTACCGGTACCCCAGGACTCAGCAGAGGTCTGGTGACCAGCCTTCTCGCTCACGGCGTACGGCTGACGCTTGTTCTTGGCCATGCCAGTGTGGACAGCCCTGTCCGTATATTAGCCACTATCCCAATTTTCATTTCCGCCTCGTGCGTCGGTATCGGAGAGATCGTACTGGACAATGTCGGAGCGGATGGGCGCCTTGAAGACATTGGGCAGGGGGTGGGTGTTCTGGCTGGCAGCACCATCGGCGCCAATGATCGTGACGGTCGGACGCGACATCTTGTCTGTGTGGTTAGTAGTGCGGTGCGGATGGCCTGCAAACGTCGACTCGTCGCAGCTTCAGAAAGTTCGAAGTCCGCTCATTTTCCTCCCACTGCGAATGTGGGCACGGCCTGTGCACGCGGGCTCGGAGCGTGCCGCTCGGCTTGGCAGCCGCCGGGCGCCTTGCTGTGATCTGCAGCGATGATAGGTAGGTGAGACGATGGATATCTCAACATCACACCCACTTTTAGACCCCAGGTACTAAGTGCATATATGATAACATCGCAGGATTACAGCGGTGCAATTGTGTTGGTCCCACCAGATCCAGAAAGATGCCGCTATGCACTTTGTTGCCACGGAGTCGAACGGATGAGCTGTCTTTGCCGCATACCGGCAACTCTTTGCCAATGACAACCTGGAATAAGGGCTCAGCACTGTCTTCACACCCGAAATCATGCCGTTCATCCTTCTTGACAAACAGCTACCTAGTGTGTTGCGCCGCAATCCTGCATGCATTTTCCGGCGTCTCAAGTCCGACTTAGCGAGGCCTCCGACATGCAAACGCCTGTTGGCGCCTACTCGGCGGCTAACGCCTCAATGCGGCGCCGCAAACTGTTCAGCCTCTATATGTAAGTCATGGCAACCAAGCATGGGTTACCTTGCTACATTAGCTTCTCTCCATTTCTCTATTTGCAGTTTTCACGTCTCTATTTCCTTTGCTGTTTGCCCATGAACGCATCCTCTGTGCATTCAAACATCGCAGAACACTGGCGCTAGCCATGAATCGCATCAACAGCCTCTTCCGAGATGCCAGCAAGAAGGCGCCCAGTGCAACTGTGGAAGCTGTTCCAGAGATCAAAGGCCAACAATGGAAGCCAATGACACTACGAAGGCCATTCCTTCTCACAATCATCGCGATTACTCTTGCGTTGATTGCCTTGATCCAGGTTCTTGTGATTAAGGATCGGCAAAACGATGGGCTTTTATTCGCTCCTGACATCGGCGAGGTTGGAGCTTTCGACACCTTCCTACACCGTTACCTACCGACCATCGTTGCTGTCCTCTATAGTATTGCTTGGACCTGGGTTGATCTGGACACCAAAAGGATTGAGCCGTACAGGCAGCTGTCCAAGCCGGGAGGAGCAACTGGTCGAGATTCATTGCTCTTACACTACCCGTACGACTTTCTTGGCTTCGTTCCTTTCACTTCTTTCAAACGAAAGCACTGGACTGTCTTCACCTCGTCGTGTGCATTGATACTGGTGGCCTGGGGGGTCACGCCGCTTCAAGGCGCAATCTTTGCAACGGATACCGTCACAAAGTCTGTCTCAGAGCCGATGCAACTGGCCCAAAACTATCTGAGTATCGCCGACCAAGCAGCTGAGGTTACTGCCAATTACACCTATTCTGCGTCGAATATTGTATGGCTTGGTGAGCGTTTACCGTCCTTTATGACGCGTGAGGCTGCTCTCATGTCATTCAAACCCGAAGATGTTGAAGTGCTACAAACCGAAGACACGCTCACCGCAAGGACGACATCTTTCAGCGTGGACATCACGTGCGAAGACCCGGTCTTAAATCGTACTGGCGAAACCCTTGCAAGCTCCCAAGGATGCCTGGTCCCCCTTCCGTTCGGACCAGATGGGACGGACATCGTTCACGAGCCAGGCCGCTCTTATGATGTCAAACGGTTCTCGGCTTTTTACGCTGGGACTCAGAACTATGATGGGCTGGCGGACTTCTATCTCAGTCCTTACTGTCCCGAGGACGTGAAGGATGTCTTCCTGGTCGCGTTCACTGAGAACAGACAGACTGATGTTGATCCGCCAAATCCTGTGACCAGACTCTTTTGCCAGCCTTATTATTTCCAGCAGGATGTCACTGCAACAGTCCGTCGAGTGGACGGAAGCATATTAAATGTCAGCGATGCAGGGCCCAAGTCTCCAATGCCCCAGAGGATGTTCAACACAAGCTTGCATGAGTGGCAGGTAAACGTGGCATCGCAGCAGAACATGGTCAGGAGCACGATACCATCTACGGAATGGCCAGAGCAAGGCCGGCAACTGTCGGAGACGGAGCTCACACTTACGCCTGAATACGAAAAATCTTCGAAGATTATCGGGCTGGCATTGGGCGCTTCTCAGAAACCCCTTGAGGAATACCTCGACCCTGGGACCCTCGCAGAATCGTTTCAGAGCATCCATAGATTACTTTTCGCCAGAGCCATGATCGATGTGCTCTCGATCGACTACAATGATGCTATGCTCGTCAACGGGACTAGGAACTACCAAACTGAGGCTATCCGGATTGTCCCAGGGTTTGCATACGTCGTTGAGGCTCTACTTGGTCTCATTGCAATTCTGGCCATCCTTCTTTTGACTTTGAACTGGGGAAATTTGCTCAAGTTGGAGACCGACCCTGAGTCGGTCATCGCTTTGATGGCTCTGATCAGTTGCGAAGGCACCATCCTGAAGCAATTCTCTGAACATGACCAATCCGGTCCAAAACGACTCGAGCGTGAGACGGCTGAATGTACCTATGCGCTGGACTCCGCATCTTCCAATGGCTTTCATACGCTCAAATTGATTGAAAGCACTGACTATGCGATTGAATCGGACCAAGCTTATAACAAAGTCGAGGATACTCAGAGGGAATATCCAGCCGAACTATCTCGAACTGCTGGAACGTGTTTTGTCCTCGCAATGGCCGCTATTTTGGCCGCCGTAGCGTATCTTTACCATGCTGGCAAAAAGCATGGGCTGGCGCTGCCATCAGAAAATCGCTTCGTTCGACAAATGGTCGAGAACTACGTGCCCACGATCATCGCCACTGTCATTGAACCAATATGGATCCTTCTCAACCGGATAGTCTGCACTTTGCAGCCCTTTGAAGGTCTTCGTTCAGGAAAAGCGTCGATAAAGCGATCAATCAGCCTGAACTACACTTCACTCCCGCCACAGATGACTTTGCTCAAAGCACTGAAGGCACGTCATTTCACGCTAGCAGCAGTATGTGTGCTCGCTTTACTCGCAAACGTTCTCGCCGTCGCCTTCAGCGGTATGTTCAACGAGCGAAGCGCAGATATTTCTCATGCAGCTTTTGCGATGCCCATATATGAGGCAAGCTTGCGCTCCGAGACTGGAAATATCACTAGGTCTGGTCCAAATGCATTCTATGCAGCAATGGCGAACTTCACTTCCGCTACTCCGATGCCACCATGGACCGACGATGAGGCATTCTACTTGCCCATTTCCTTACCCACAGACGTGGAGAGCTCAGACCGATTCCAAGTCGAGACATCCTCATTTGGACTGGACCTGAAATGCCAGTCTGCGCAGACCGGAAGCTTCACCTGGAACCTGACTGTTCCTTCGCTTGAGGAGATGGACTATATGTATGCTAATATAACGGTCGCGATACCCCAGAAATCCGACTCAATCATGTGCAGAACGGAGAAAATGAATGTGGGCAAATCGATTGACCCCATGCCTTGTTCAAAGCAAAGCATGGCTCTAGAGGTCATCTTACCCCTCGGTCCGGACACTGGCCCTGACGTGGAATCCAGCGACGGATGTCGACAGCTCATTCTTGGTTTATGGAGCAGAAAAACCGCAGGCCAACTGTGCAGCAACGATAGCTACGCCTTAACCGAGACTGATGCAACCTCTTTCATCTGCAAGCCAACGTTGACTCGTCGACTAGCCAACGTCACAGTGACTGGCGATGGAACTGTCAGTGACGTCCAATACGACACCATGTCGGAACATGCTTCGGTTGATGGAGCGGAACCTTTGATCGCAAAGGCTCTGCAGTCCTTGTCGCATCGAGAAATCAGCAAGTACGATTTTCTGTACTCTTATGGTGGCACCTGGCACAATGACAGCTACCCGTCGAGCTGGGATTCCTATGTGATGATGAACATGGATCCTTACTCTGGCTTCTTGAACCCTACATTGCCCCCTCCAGACTTCGATGCAGCGGCCGCTCTCTTTTCCAAGGCTTACCGAAAAGTCTTTGCGATATGGCTCAGCCAAAATCAAGGCGAAATCATGACACCAGCAGGCGGGGACAGCACGACTATCATTGGCAGGATCTTGAAGCCAGAAGAGCGCATCATGGTCTCCAAGAGCATGGTAATACTCTCGGTGACTATCCTGGCTCTTTACATCACCACCGCTTGTGTCGTGTACGCTCGGCAGCCTGCGAAGTTTCTGCCACGCATGCCGATTACCATTGCTTCAGATATTGCGTTGTTCGCTGCAAGCAAGGCTGTCGCGGAAATCGACCCTACCCTAGCACGTGATCGGTTGCTCGGGCTTGAGGAGATGAAATTTGGGTACGGCGCGTTCATCGGCACGGATGGAGAATCGCATGTTGGCATTGAAAAAGCCCCCTTCGTCATTCCTTCGCGTTGATACACAGAGAGTTGAAGGCTGCAGCCAGTAGTGGAGTACAGCCGCAAGGTTTTGCGTGGCAGACTGGTGTACGGCTATCCACGTGTCCGCGTAGGCAGCCTGCAAGATTCCTATCACGCTTGGCCATTACCATCGCCTCGGATCCAGTATTGTCCGCCGCGATTACAGCAGCTGCTGAAGACGCTTTGTCTAGAAGCCTGGATCACGCCGAGCCTTCCTGCCCTCGCCAGACGAAGTTTGGATATCATCGCGAGTTTGTCGGAACAGATGGCAACCTCCATGTTGGCATCGAGAAGTCACCTTTTGTAATAGCTTTGTGACGGCTCATACCGCGAGCACAAAGCTTCTTGACGGTCACACATCCGCTGTAAGGTTTGCGAACAAGATTGTCCGCGGCTATCCACGTGTAACGTGAGCCAATCAAGCGACAAGCGCGTAAGGCTGAATGCAGGATAACGCCATCATGCAGACAAGAGCACGCAAGGTACGCTCATGAGCCTAATTCTTTGGGCTTCTGGTACCTCCAGCTACACCGAAACGAGGCCGGCTTGGTACAGAGTCATAGACCATCTGGTGTGCTGGATTTTTTTTTCTTTCTGCAGAGTCGATTGGCGAACTTGCATCCACATCACCAGACCGCAGATGGAATTGTTTCGGCTGAAGCCCGCTTGTGTGTGGCGAGGGGCGGGCTTCGAGCGGGCCAAGCATCCGAAACAGGGGTCGTGTCGCACCATGCTGCGCCCGCGCAGTCGGCGCGCTGTGGAGCACACGTCCAATTCTACTCTTCCCTTCACCATTGGTCTGTCGCGACTTCACTAGATCTCAGCACCGGCCCTTCGCCGTGCATCCATAGGGTACCTGCGTCTGTACCCATTTGCGCGCCCTTCCTCCGCGGCTCGCTCCCTCGGTCCGGCCGTTTCGCCACGCTCTGGCTGCATCCATAGAGGCCTACTATTCACCTAGTTTTCGGACGTCGCAAATGCACAGTCCAGGAGTCTCTGCCCTCCCGTCCCGTGGCACGCCTTGGAACAATGGCATCCTTGTCTCAGCGCCATGTGGTTCTCTAACTTGGCGGTCTGCGATTGGCTTGACACGGCTTTTCGGCTGAGTGCACCATCGAGTCTTTCTTGCCCGGGACTCCACAACTCTCATAGCGCGCGAAGATGGTGAACACCGTTGGCCGGACCGCCACAGTAGCTTGACGACACCGTACCACTAGACCTGTGGCCCGCATGCCCGGAGACGGCCGCGACACGGTACAGCCATATGCACCTTGCAGATGCTGCGAAAGCTTAAACGCCAGGGGACCATGTCTGACCTGGACGAGTGCAGATCCCCCGTGTCTCACAGACATAAGAGGAGAGGGCCACGCCTTTGACCTCCTCCTCTTTCTTTCTTCAAGCCAGGTCTTCTATCGTCGTTTGAGTCTATCGCTATCGCGTGCCCGGTGCACTGCCCAGTCATTCTCTTGAAGTTGTCTCTGCGAGATCACTACGAGTCACACATTCTTTCGCTGCCAGTCTGAGATTTGGAAACAGTTTCGACGCCACCAGAATCACTCTACAAAACCTCTCCACACTCTAGCTTCTTCCTCCACAGTGAAAGAAGTCAGCACTGTTTCCTCAAGCTAGCCGGATCTAGCACTCAACTACCAGCATCCAAACACTCAAAACCTCGCACTCAGTCTTTACTGCGAAAATGGTCAACTCCATGACTTCCGTTGGCCGTATGGCTGTCGCGGCCGCCTCCATCTTCGGTATGGCCAACGCTCACATGTTCATTGCTGAGCCGAAGCCTCTCCAGGGCTACTCGCCCAAGGATCCCCTCGACAAGTCCGGCAGCAACTTCCCGTGCCACGGCGCTCCCCTTCCCAGTTCCGGCGGCCAGAAGATCGCCGCTGGCGAGACTTTCCCTCTCAAGCTTGAGCTTGGCAGCGGTGGAAACACTGCCGTTCATGGTGGTGGTTCTTGCCAGCTTGCGGTGACCTATGAGACTGACTCCACAAAGGCTGCCGACCCCAGCAGCTGGAATGTCATCTACAGCATCGAAGGTGGCTGCCCTGCCAACGCTGCGGCGAACCTCAACACCGCGAGGCCTTGCACATCTGACGGCGAGGCCGAGTGTGTCCACTCTTGGGACGTCCCCATGCCCAAGGGCATCAAGTCCGGCAATGCCATCCTGTCATGGACTTGGTTCAACACCATCGGCAACCGGGAGATGTACCAGAACTGTGTCAATGTCGATATCACTGGCGGTACTGGTGACGAGATGGGTTCTTTCCCCCCGCTCTTCGTCGCAAACATCGGCGACAAGTCCGGTGGATGTGAGACCGAGGAGTCGACTGACGTCCTCTTCCCGAGCCCAGGCCAGTATGTCACTACCATGAGCGCCACCGCTGGCAAGAACTGGCCCAAGGCCACCCCGAAGGCCTGTGGTGGCTCCGGTGGCTCTGCCCCGCAGCCCACTAGCTACGGCTCTGCCAGCGCTGCATCTTCGACCCCGGCTGCTCAGGCTTCGAGCGCCTCTGCCTCCAGCGCCCCCGCTTACACCGCCCCGGCTGTCTCGTCTGGCGTCCAGAGCTACATGAACCAGAAGGGCCGCGAGACTGCCACTACCTTCGCAACTGCCGTCGCCGCGCCCTCTTCTGAGGCGTCTGCCGCGGCCCCGGCTCCCACCGGCTACTCTTCTGGCTCCTCCAGCAGCGGCACCAGCAGCAACGCCACCTCCAACGGCGACTGCGAGCCCTGCTCCGAGGACGGCGCCCTCGTCTGCATTGGCGACTCCCAATTCGGCATCTGCGACCACAGCTGCGCGGTCCCCAGGGACCTCGCCGCTGGCACCGTCTGCGCTGACGGCGTGATTGGCGCCGCTTCCAAGAGCCGCTTCGCGAGGAGGCACGCTCACTTCAACGCGCACGTCCGCAAGCACTGAGTGCTCGAACGTGTGTGATGATCGACAGAGGAGGGCTGGCGTTTTGATATGCATTTTGGGAGGGAAGGGTGGGATCGGTTTCTATAGAATTTGTCTATATGCAACGCACATTTTGAAAGCATTGCTTTCGCCTTTGGGATTCAACGCAAGATATGAATGGACATGGCTTTGACTCAGCTCATTGTTTCTCGCACTTTTCATGTTCCAGTGGGATAATTAATTGATTGGATATGGCTCTCGCTTAGGCTGTTGTTTCTCATTTTACATACTCATACTCATATGATTTATCTGGGGCATCGTGATAGTTAGATACTGTTCGATCTTGACGCGCCATGGGAGTTTGGGCACAAATAATGCATGCCTCAGGCCTCAACTACGTAGGTGGATTCAGCCGCATTGACCAGGATTGAGGGGGCGGCGAGTGGCGAGCAGCAGCGAGCTCCTGTTCTGGATCCCGCGCCCTGAGCTGAAACCACACCGTTGAATTGCCATCATCACACAACCCCGCCCGTGCCAGGCTTCGAAAAGCAGACAGACCTGGCAGTGCAGACCAACCCGTATTGCCCCAAATAACACAAGTTGACAGCACCACATCGCGCTTCTTGGCAAACAAACAACGTTCATCGCGGCAATCGTCAGCGCGCCACAGAGAGGAGGCGGACCCCATCTAAGCCACAGCTCCCGAAACGCAGCGCACGAGACCCTCGTCTCCAACCTCATCTTCACGCCCGAGCTATACACACCGTTCCTCAAAAACCACTCCCTACTCTCACACACACTTTCGTTGGACACCTTCATACCACTATCCGACTGCCCAACATGGACCCCGGCGGCTCCAACCAGGAGCAGTACATCGACAATGCCATCCGCGCCGTGCGAGACAAGAAGCAGGTCCCGGAGATCGACTTCACCATACATGAGATGGAGGATGGCGTGCAGGTAAACACTCAAGAGCGAGTATGCAAAGGTATGACAAGCCACGCAATCAGCAGCACCGGACGTGCGACGCAAATATACTGGCAGAGCAAAATGCTGACCGCAACTTGCGACAGACGTCCAGGCGCCCGCCTTCAGCACCCCGACCGAAGAGCAGATCACCTCGCCTCACGACCGATCGAAGCCCAACCTTCAGTTCCTCAAGCAGCACTTGTACAGAGAAGGCCGTCTCACGGAAGAGCAAGCACTATGGATCATCAACTCGGGCGCGGCGGTGCTCCGACAAGAGCCTAACCTGCTGGAGATGGATGCACCTATCACAGTCTGCGGTGATGTTCACGGACAATTTTTCGATCTCATGAAGCTCTTCGAGGTCGGCGGTGACCCTTCGGAGACCAGATATCTCTTCCTGGGTGACTACGTCGACCGTGGGTACTTCTCGATCGAGTGCGTGCTTTACCTCTGGGCGCTTAAGATCTGGTATCCGAACACGCTCTGGCTGTTGCGTGGCAACCACGAGTGCAGACACTTGACGGATTACTTCACATTCAAGCTGGAGTGCAAGCACAAATACAGCGAGAGGGTGTACGAGGCTTGTCTTGAGTCGTTCTGCTGTTTGCCGCTGGCGGCGATCATGAACAAGCAGTTCCTCTGCATCCACGGTGGTTTGAGCCCCGAACTGCACACTCTCGAAGACCTCAAGTCGCTCGACCGCTTCAGGGAGCCTCCCACCCACGGTCTCATGTGCGACATCCTCTGGGCAGATCCTCTGGAGGAGTTTGGACAGGAGAAGACGCAGGAATACTTCGTTCACAACCACGTCCGTGGATGTTCATACTTCTTCAGTTACCCGGCAGCCTGCGCTTTCCTCGAGAAGAACAACCTCCTCTCGATCATCCGCGCCCACGAGGCGCAAGACGCGGGCTACAGAATGTACCGCAAGACACGCACGACCGGCTTCCCATCCGTCATGACCATCTTCTCCGCGCCCAACTACCTGGACGTGTACAACAACAAGGCCGCGGTGCTCAAGTACGAGAACAACGTGATGAACATCCGGCAGTTCAACTGCACGCCGCACCCCTACTGGCTGCCCAACTTCATGGACGTCTTCACGTGGTCCCTGCCCTTCGTCGGCGAGAAGATCACCGACATGCTCATTGCCATACTTAACACGTGCAGCAAGGAGGAGCTGGAGGAGGAGACCCCGCTGTCGTCCGGGCCTTCGTCGCCGCCCGCGAGCATCAACACCTCCACCGCCGGCATGGACCCGGACAGCACCGAGTTCAAGCGCCGCGCCATCAAGAACAAGATCCTCGCCATCGGCCGCCTGTCGCGCGTCTTCCAGGTCCTGCGCGAGGAGAGCGAGCGCGTCACCGAGCTCAAGACCGCTTCCGGCGGCCGCCTGCCCGCGGGAACCCTCATGCTGGGTTCGGAGGGCATCAAGCAGGCCATCACGAACTTCGAGGACGCGCGCAAGGTCGACTTGCAGAACGAGCGCCTGCCGCCCAGCCAGGAGGAGGTGCGCCGCAGCACGGACAACGCGCGCGAGGAGGCGCTCAAGCGCGCCAGCAGGGAGGCGGAGCAGGACACTAACCTCGCCGGCGTGGCGAGGAGGATCTCGATGTAAGTGCTGTCTCGTCCGTCCTGTCTCAAGGTACTCTCTCTCTCTGGTCAAAGACCTCTGCTAACACCGCGACCCAGGTCCTCCGGCTCCCGCGCCCCGCGCAAGAGCTGATCTGGTTTCGAACCGACCCAATGCAACGGAAAGGAAAGAAAAGAAAAACTCAAAACCGGAAATCTTTTTTCTCATGACAGCACGCTGAAACCCCCCAACCCACCGAGACGACGACTGCGCAGGGCTAGGTAGGTGGTAGGTAATCGGATCAGCGGACGGCGCACGAAAGGACACGATGATGCGACGGGAGGGAGGGGGGCGACACAGAGAGAGGGCGGCGGGAGCGTGTGTGTGGAAATCTAGCTAGGGGGTTTTTTTTTTTGTTAAGAACGTGCGTTTTTCCCCTTTGCGGTTATACAGATGCAATGCGAATGAGAGCGGTCATGATGTCCTTTTTTTGCGTGGGTTTCTTCTGTGGGTTGTGGTGGTTGTGGTGAGGTGTGGTGATGTGCAGAGATGTGAAAATTGAGCGTCGCTCGAGGAAGGTATTTGCTTTGGAGCTGTGAGGGATGGCCTGCGAGGCGGATATATGCGACCTGCAGCACGACAGCATTATTCTCAGGCCTCCATTATCAGACGAAGGATCTCGCGTTGATGACACTGACGCCTTGTCTGCTTTTGATGGCTGGATTGATGGTTGCTCAAGAGTGGATGATAGGGTTAGGGTTAGGGTGGCTTTGCTCGCTCAACTTCACAATCGGCTCAGGTATAAAAAGAGGAATGAGAAGGTCACACTGGTATGGAAACAACCGCATCAAACTCGCTGTGTGATTAATGGCAAAAGGCTTTCATGTCGTGTGTCGACGTGGCCGTCGTTGGAAAGATGGGATACCTCCCTCAGGCGTTCGACAACGCTAGAATCCAGTCGAACGAAGCGTTGGACGGTTGGTACAAAGACGACCAACTGATCGCAAACCCCAATACCGACCGGATCAACAGTTCACAACTCCCACCAGGATAACTATACAAAGACAGAGCAGACCTCACGTAAATTTCCCGCATGCATTCACGTTCACCTCTCATCCCGCCCAATCGCCCAGAAATAGAGCATTCCCACCCCTCCACCCCACCACCACATCCTCAACATGTAACCAACTCGACTTACCCCAATCCGTCCCCTCCCCCGAACAACGAAACACACGCCCCCCAAAACCCTCCAAACCAACCCATCAAGCCCTAAGTGTACCTCCTCCCCAAAACCCCAAACACCCAAGCGAACCTACCCAGGATAGTCGAACCACGTGACCGTCTCGAGTAGAGTAGAGCGCACGCGCTCTCGCAGCCCTGACGCGACACTAGGTGTACAGCACAGCAGTAGCGTCCGACAGAGGTCTTCACGGCATTCATTCATCCACATGCAGCTCGAATCGGCACTCCGAGTCGGACAGGCACAAGAAGGACACAACGGCAAACGAACAGGACGACGACGACGACGCGTCGCGTCCTCCAAAACGAATGTAATTACTCGGCCAGATCGAAATGAGACGACGCTGCGCTGCGCTGCGGTGCCGCCGGCTCAGCTTACGCAATGCGCATCATCTCGGCTCTGGCGACGGGTAAGGCGCGGAGCGTTGTGTTCTGTGGAAGGTCGGGACGAAGGAAGGAAGGAAGGAGAGGAAACGAAACGGTTGCAGCGGCAAGGCAAGCGGGCAGTTGCGCGGACGGACTGACGAGATTGATGGGGAGCAGCGGGAAAACGGGCGTCGAAATTACATGGAAGAAGATGTGATGTGACGATTGAGTTTGACCTCAAGGTTTGTGTGGGTTGTGGAGTGGAGGTTTGTTTGGTTTGGTTTGGGACGGGTTTGGCGGGATGCTGTCATTTGGCGGGATGATGGGAGCTCGCGTGGAACAGGGGAGGGGGGGATGGATCAGGAAGGAAGGAAGGATGGATGGGTGGATGGGAGAGTGCTTCCGTGCAGGAAGAGGCTTCGAGTCCGCGTGGGAAGAATGAGCTTGCGGCGTGTGTGTGACTGTTTCCGTGATTACCTTATTGTTGACTTTCCCATTGTTGCGTGCTTGTGCTCGCCCTGCATGAACACACACGTACTGTCACGCTTACCGGCATGGATGCATGCTTTGAGTCAGGTGTGTGATGGATGAATCGGACGGGCAACACGAGGTCTGATGTGCCGGGGTAGCCGGGGGGTGGAGGCAGACGCGGCGCAGGGCAAACAAGGTGGGAATCATCGTATTTCCTCCAAGAGCCGCGCCGCCCAGGTCCCTGTCTTCCTTGGGGCCTTGACTAGCAGGCGGACCAAGACTCCGGTTCAAGCATCGCGATGCGGTTCAGGGATGGATGAATGATGCGAAAGGCACGCAAATGCTGTATTCTCGTACCGGGAAAACGAGAGACACAGGACCTCAGCTTGGGTGCGACGCGAAACGGCACGTCGCAGGCGTGACATTCCACGGCGACCACGGAGGCGGGATCGGTTTCACGCTGGCACACACACGTCGCAGTCCGGCGGCCGAGTTGCGAGCGGGAGATTGGAACGGGGGTTCCTGGGGGGCACTTGGAGGCTTGGAGGTTGGCCTTGCGAGCGCAAATAGCAACGGCGCGGGCGCGCGGGACAGCCCTGAGCTCCGTCGTACCAAGCTTTCGCCGGGCGCCGGGATCAGGATCGTCATTTGGGCAGTGCGCGGGCAGCAGGCGGTCGTCACGGCGCGCGTGGATCCGCGCCGGCGAGGGGCGCGGGCGCGTTCGTTCATTTGCGTTCCCAGGAATTTGTTGCGCAGGCCCAAGGCCCTTGTGTGCGCGCGGCGGGCTTGGGAGGGGGGCGGTGCTGGTGCTGGGCGCGCGGTGCTGGTGCTGCTGGTTGGCGTGCGTGCACTGGGCCACTGGCAGGTGTTGCATGCCTGAGGTACATGTTCAGGTATGCTCCAGCACTCATATGTGAGCACGGGGCGCGCGGCACAGCTGGGCGGGGACGTGTGTGGGCAGGCAGTCCGAGGCGTGCGTGGGATAGAGCGGTGATGGCAGCGCAGGCGTCGCGCGCAGACGAGGCCGGCAGGCTGGTCGGATGTGTCTGCCGCGGTGCAGCAGGGCAGCGGCAACAGCGACCTGCCAGCCCCGATCGAGTGGCGGGCGTGAGGCGAGCGCGGCGAGACGGTGCAACAGGCGCGCTGGCTAAGGAGCCCCGGCTGCCTAAGGCCGCCGCTAGTGTGACGCTGGGCGGGGGCGGTCAATCTCGCTCTGTCGGAGGCGGCTGCGCTACGGCGGCGCTACGCGGGCGCTAACCCGGCAGTCTGCAAGGCACCGCGCGCCCATTCGCTGCCGCCCGAATGCTCATCCCGGGCGACTCCAGCGGCGTCGATCGTTGTAAACGTCGGCTGCTGCGCGACACCCCTTGGCCCAGGCGTCGCCGCACCACCTCCTCGCCTGCTCCGCTCATTCTTCACCCTCACCGCGCCCCCCAGAAACGCATCCCGTCCGCCGCCTCGCTCTCGCAGGAACTGTCACTCCTTTGTCGCCGCTTTCCACCACCTCCAGACGCTGCTCTGTCGACCGCGCCGTGTGCTCGTTTGACAGCCTGTGTCGTTCCATTCCTTACCGGAGCCACTCGCATTCGACCTCCTGACCACCGCCGACACCCGTTCCGACCTGCTCAGCAAGGGATACCAATCCGCTTCGATACGTCGAAACCCAATCCCCCGAACCCTCTTCGCTTCCCACCACCATGAGGAGCACCACCGCCGCCGCCCTCACCCTCGTGAGTGGCGCCCACGCCTTCTGGCGCATGCCGTGTCGCACTGAGACCGGTGTCGCCCGTATGGATCCCATTGTCGACCCCGGCCAGATCGCCGACCACGTCCACACCATCGCTGGTTCCGGCAGTGAGTATTCAATCGAACGACTAGAAATTGAGCAACTTGTAACTGACCCGCTCGTCAAGACTTCCACATGGAGTCCACCTACGCCGACCTGACCGCCGAGGGCGCTTGCACCTCCTGCGCCGTCACCCAGGACCACTCCGCCTACTGGACCCCCGCCCTCTACTTCGTCTACAGCAACGGCTCTTCCGTCATCGTTCCCCAGATCGGTGGCATGCTCGCCTACTACCTGTACTACATGGACAATGTCAAGGCCTTCCCCGAGGGCTTCCAGATGCTTGCCGGCCAGAGGGACCTCCGTTCCTTCAACGGCTCCTTCCCCGACGAGCCCCTCAGCTCTTGGCCCCAGGAGCCCGATGACCAGAAGTGGCTCTCCCAGAGAGCCCTCGGCTTCAACTGCCTCAACTACGGCGCCACCGCCGAGCCCTCTCTCTACCGCCACGAGCTCCCCGAGAAGTCCTACATGGACGCCAACTGCAAGGACGGCATGCGTCTCGAGATCGGTTTCCCTAGCTGCGGTAACGGTGAGCTCGACTCCGACGACCACCAGTCTCACGTCGCCTACCCCAACCTCGTCAAGGAGGGCAAGTGCCCCGAGGGTTACGACATCCACTACCCCTTCCTCTTCTTCGAGACCATCTGGGCCACCAACAAGTTCGCCGGCGAGGACGGCGAGTTCGCTCTCTCTCACGGTGACCCTACTGGCGCTGGCTACCACGGTGACTTCATCATGGGCTGGGAGTCCTCCGACTTCCTCCAGAAGGCTCTCGACACTTGCCAGAACCAGTCCGGCCGCATCGAGGACTGCGCTCTCTTCGACATCCAGGAGGACTCCAAGGCCGACCAGTGCTCCTTCGAGATGCCCGAGGTTCTCTCCGACGAGGATGTCATGAGCATCCAGGACGGTATCCCCATGGGTGTCCCCATGCAGTACGGTCCCGCCGACGCCACCAAGTACCCCTGCGTTGGCCGTGACGGCCACAGCGAGCCTACCAAGTCCGCCAAGTCCAGCAAGCCCAGCAGCTCTGCCTCCGACTACGGCCTCCTCAGCAAGGCCTCCTCCGCCCTCTTCGGTGACGACGACAGCAAGTCTTCCGAGGGCTCCGACAAGGCCTCCTCCTACGGCTCCAGCACCGCCTCCGACGCCGAGGTCGCCGCCGCCTCCATCACCGCCTCGCCCTCCATCTACGACGCCGTCGACTCTTCCTCCGCCAACATCGTCTCGACCAAGACCGTCACCGAGAACGGCGAGGTCGTCGAGATCGCCATCGAGGAGGTCGACATGACCGTCACCGCCACCGCCTCCCAGGCCGCCGACGACAAGTACCGTCGCCACCTGCACAACCACAAGCGCCACGGTGGTGCCCGCCTGTAAATGCTCACAGCATAGAGAAACTGCATTCGACCACGACGATGAAAACCACCATCTCCAGAGCATTTTAGAAAACAACTCCGGCGTCATCTCTCTTCATTCTTCTTCCATCGCGCCAAACCAGGGGCGGCGGGCTTCGACCTCTTCTTTCACGAACGGCAACACTTTCACACACGGGGGCTTTGACCAACCAGCAAAGAGAGAGGAAAAAAAAGAGAACAAAGTCAAATCTACCGCAAAGCTTAGCATGGGCTCTCAGAACCTGTCTCCAATCATATCCACCTCCAAACAAAAAACCACCCTCATCTACTGCAATCTATCGTCGCGGGCCGGCTCCCGCAGTGTGACCATGCATATACCTCTAGCGTCTTGGGAAAAGAAAGACGGGATCTTTGTGTACAGCATTTCCGACGAGCCATTTTAGCATCTTGAACGAGGGTTGGAGGAGGAGGATCAGGAGGCGGCAACGGTCGAATCCCCTATGTTCTTGTTGGGCTTTCCGCATCGGTTTACTTTTTGTCTTTTTTTTTTGCTTTCTTTCTCTAGTTCGGAACAACCCCATACGAGTCGAGGATTTCTTGTTTACTTATCATCGTCAGAGTCTTTTTTTTTTTGTTGATCTTTTGTCGAATTCATTTATTAGCTCCTTTTCCCGACATTTCGTTTGCTCTTATCACCACATCGTATCACATTCCCCAAAGATCTCAGAAAACTCAATTCAAATCAAAATCCTAAAATCAAAATCCATCCCTTGCTCAACTCACTCACTCACCTCTTGCCCTTCTCCCGCTTTTGCAACACCGTTAGTGCCCGACCTGCCTTAGACGAGACGAGCACCTCCACTCAACCCTTCACTCGGCCCTCAACCTCATCAACCCATCTCCATGCCATCTCCAACCCTTTCCCCCGAGCCAGCGACCTACCATCATCACCCATCACCATCAACCGACGTCACTGCCATAAACACAACACTCCGATGATGCAATCATCAACAGACATGTAGGTACCCGCCGCCGCCGCGCCCCGCGCCTCCCGAAAGCTACCGGATCTCGTTCGAGCTGTACGTACCACGTACCGTACCGCGTCCCGGACCCGGACCCTGGGATTGGATTGGAGAGTGGGAGTGGGAGGGGGAGCTGAGCTGTTTTGGTCCTGTTGCGCGACTCCTCTACATTTCATCCGTCGTACTATGGATGGCTTCAGGGAGCGCTGGGGGAGGGAGGGAGGGAGGGTGTGTTGTGTTGTGTTGGTCTTGTACTTGGACAAAGGGCAAGGGAGGGCGCGCGGGCGTGGACGGGTGGAGTGGGGATGGTGGGTTGGGAAGGGTGAAGGGATTTGTACAGATCTGATTTCAATCGGTGATAGAGGTTGGTTGGATGAGTCGCGTGCGAGTCGGGTTTGGTTTGGATGGTTGGCGATACGATCGGTATCGATGCCTCTGACTGCAGGTACCACGAAGGGATAACCCAATCACCAAAACAGTCAACAACCTCTCTCTCTCTCTCTCTCTCTCTCTCTCTCACCCTACCTCGCACAACTAAACTCCCACCAGCCCCGCCCAGCCCAGCCCACCACCTATCCACCCTCCCCCTCAAACCCCCCAATCATTCCATGACGATCTCGAAGACTTTGCCGTTCTCCGGCATGACGAGAGTGCACAGGAAGCAGGGCCCAATAGTGCTGATGAGTTGTCTGTGGAAGAATTTGCCGGTTTCGATGGCTCCGAACAAGAGAGCGATGGAGGTCAAGACGAAGGAAATATCAAAGCTGAGGAGTGTGCTGGCGTAGTGGGAAGTGTGACTGTAGCCTGGTAGTACATTGTCGATGACACTTGAGGGTAGTTTGAAGTTGGCGGGTTGCGATGCGTTCCCGTAGCTGCCGTAAGGCAGGAACTGTGGTAGGAACATGGCCAAGGTTATTGGTTGAAGGGTGAAGGAAACATTGGGTCGCAGGGCTTCTTCCTCACGAATTTATAGTGTTGGAGATGTGCATTGTACCAGTGAATCGAACGACACCCCTCGGTACCTAGTGCCTGTCAGCACTCGAGCAAGGAACGGTGATGCAATCGGTCCCCATATCGCCATACGAGGCGCGGTACTAGCTGGTAGTATAGTTGCCGGAAAGAACTCAGGCCCCGCACTTCGTACGCAATGGTTTGACCCGGTAGTCATGTTCGCATGTGCTAGCTCATCAAACGACCGCAAGCACGTGCCTAAGGCTTGACGATGAGGTCAGTTGTAACATCACCCTAAAGGGATCCTGCCGCACCACCAGACGTTTTGGCCTTTCGGAGCTCATGGAATTCGCAGCACACGTGCATCGCAACCGTTAGAATGTTATGTTTTCAAAGGTCCTTGACTTCTCAATTTTGGGAGGTTGTGTATCCTTTGGATGCGAAGCTTGTCTTCGTTTACTATCTTACACCTGCTATTCGGTAAAACGCTCGGTCGTTCATCCATTCGAGATGTGTGATGGCAGTGTCTAATGTGTTGGTGACCTTGAGGTATTCCCTATTCATTGCAGTCCGGTCTGGTCCGTCTCAAGCCAAGCGGAGATTGTTTTTGGTCGTGCCCGAAAGCAGGTTCTCGTCGCCGAAGACGAGGAGTATGAATGTATCCTGGGTATTCCGTCTATCTCGCGTGGCGTGCTGTTCATCTCCTTATTCCCCGTCGTCGGGAAATGGCCCTAAGCCTGGCTTCCCCTCAACCAGACCTATTCGATCCTATGAGCGTACGCTCAAGGATGTTTTCGTGTTCCCCTTTCCCGTATCGTACAAAAAGTCTTTAACTCCGGTAATGCTCTTCCTCGTAGAGTGTGCCCTCACACCCTCCCTCCTCAAATAATCGGGTCGCTGGCAACATCATCGCTCGGCATGCGCATGTACGCATCAATTGCCGCGGAAAACGCCGCGAAACCCGCACACCCCAGCGCCGCCGCCTGCGGCCCACCGCCCCTCGCCAAAAACCCTCCCGTCAAGCAACCCGCCGCAACACCGTTGCCTAGGTCGTTCTTCGCCCGGTATCCCTCGATAGCACACTCGGTGCCGGCGAACAGCGCGCCGATGTAGCCGAAGTTCTTGGCCGAGGACCAACTGGCGCGACCCATCTCTTTGAAGCCCTGGCGCAGCTGCTCCTTGACGGGCAGCGAGGACATGGCGGTGCCGGCGGCGGAGGTCGCCATGGGCGTGTCGTAGCGCATCGACGACATGAAGAGGCCGAAGACGCCGCCGAGGCCGAAGCCCATCACGCCGGACATGGCGAGTTTGCCGGGGCAGGATTCCATGGCTGCTTGCATCTAGGAAAAGTGTCAATTTGATATTGTTTGGGAGCTTGTCCCTGGGAGAAGAGGATGGGCACGTACGTATTTGATCGCTTGCTGCTCCTTCATGGCCTGGAGGTCTTGTCCGGATGCGCCGCCGCCCATGCCGCCCATACCACCCATGCCGGGCATGCCTCCCATACCTGGAAACGCCATGTTGATGATGGGATATGTGAGGAAGAGGAGATATCGCAAGATCGGTAGTAAGGATGTATTGTTAGGAGGCTTGCGCCGAATATCCCTGTTCAACAAAGTTACCGAAGTGTCGAGGGTAACTTTTGGGGGAAGGGACGCGCTAGTCCGAAACAAGCGGACCTCCGCCGCAGATGCATGTGAAGACCAAGACGAGACGAATGCACCAGCGTAATATTTGATGCTATTCACCCGTTGCATTCATAATGTTGACAATTTCCCGGACAAACAAGCCTTCTCCCCATGGTATTGTGTCATTCTCAGTGGAATACTCCAGTCCGGCTAAAGTACATAATCCCGCGTCCCAGATCGTGGTCGTTCGAAGGCATAACAATTCTCCATCCAACCAATGTCCCTATTAGTCTATTCACAAAAGTATCTAGTCCCGCTTCTGGGCACTGTCGCTGCGACCAGTTTCCTCCGATTTCTTCAACGGAATAGCAAATTCGCTCTCATCGCCTTTGAACTCCTGACCCGGCTCGGGCGTCATGCTCTTCTCCCACTCACTCATGAGGTGGCTTGCAGTCCTGCGCAGAGATGTTGGCCGCAGCTTGGATAGAGCCGGCCAAGGCAAGGGCTCCTTCTCCTTTCCTTCGACGTGCTCAGGCTGATGTGGCTCGTCTCTGGAAGCGGCGGCGGAGTGGCGTGGGCTTGTAGCGTTAGTCGACGCTTGCGTCACAGACTCCGAAGTCGCGCTGCTGCTAGAGCGCGAGTCTTTTGGGCTGTGATCGTCCCAAGTGTCCCAGGCGTCCGCACTTGAAGCCACAGAGGGTGCCATTGAAGGCGTCTTGGTGTGCTTGGAGGCCTTCTTGACAGGTGCAGGCGTGGCTTGGGGAATGGTGAGACCGTGCTCGGTCCAGAATGTGCCGGATGTATCGATTAGAGATGGCTCCTCTTGCACCTGGGCGGGCGACGGTCTTCGGTTCACTGGCGAGCGCGTGGGCGGTCGTCTCGTCTCCGTCGACGCCTTGCTGGTGGCAGACCCCCGAGACGCACGGCTGCTGTCTCGGTAACTCTGCCTGAGGGTTTCCTTCGAGCTCTGCCGCCTACCGTTGGGTGGCAGGACTTGCGTTGCCTCGTCGCCCACCGTAGCTTGCCTCAGATCCTCCCAGAATGTCCACAGCCCGTCTTTGAAATCCGTCGCCATCTTCTTCCCGTGCTTGATGAGCACCTCCCGGTCCACGTTCGCTTGCGTGAGATCGATCTCAACATCTGCGGTCTTGTCAATCTCAGCACTGACATCCGGCGTCGCCGAAGCCGAAGATGTCCTCGAGAGGAGGGAATTCCTGTGCGGCAACTGAGGCCTCTCGCTCTCTACGCTCTGCTTCGCCGAAGGCGGCAGGCTATCCTGCCTCGGTGGATGCTGCAACAAAGGTGAAGGGGCCTCCGTCGTCCGCGTGGGCGACAGTAGCGACAGCGTCCGCGTGTGCCTGGAGCCGGAGAACACAGTCCTATTGGAAGTCCGTGTGCCGTTCAGCAACGCCTTCCTGCGCTCCATTTCCTGCTGCAGCCACGCGCCAGAGCCATCTTCGTCGTCCTGAGCTACTGGTGTCGCGGGCGCCGTGGTGTTCACTGGCTCGAGCTTGGCTAGCATTCGCACCTCGTTCTTCTTCTTGTACGCTTCATGGTTGGCCCAGCTCTTCTTGAGTTTCGTCAATTCTGCCTCGGCACGCTGCAGCTCCTCTTTCAGCTCAAGAACTTTGCGTTCCTGCGCGGCGATCGCGGTCAGGAAGTTGGCGTCGGAGGGCGCGGCGCTAGGGGTTGGTGGTGCGGGTGCTGTGTCTTTTGTGGGAGAGGAAGATGGTCTGCTGGGGGACTGTTCGCGCGTCGCTGGCTGAATAGGGAACTGCATGGAGAAGCGGTTGAGCCGTCCAGGCGTAGCGTTGTTGCTGTTAAGCGAGGCCATAGACATGGTCCTGCCATGGCTTTGGAAACTTGTGCGACCAGACGAGCCGGCAGAGTGTTGGCTGGCGGAGGGACTGGCAGGGGAAGCGACGTGGTCTGCTGGGAGGGCAGGGAGAGGTTTGGCCTCCGAAGCGCCTTGGTCTGCCAGAATCCGGCGGACGTCTAGAGGGCGCATGGAGGCTCGTTTGGCGGACATGGTCCGCCGCGGGAGGTTGTTGTTGTGCTCAGGCTCCATCGTCCTGTCGCGTACTCGTACAGGCACAGGAGACAAGTCTCGACTCTAGGTGAAGGCGGTAGACATTACATGTACAATGGAGTAGAAAGCAGTCAATTCAAAGGGAGGCTAGGATGACGGGCCGCGTTACAGGTAGACGATTGCGAATGGACTTGCCCCCGTTGGTGACGAGTACGGTACCCCCAGAGGAGTCGGCGGGAATTGCCGCTGTCGCGGCTGCAAGGTCCCGATCGCCTAACGCGTTGCAGGGTCCAAGTCTTCACACGACCATTTCCGAACCCTGTTGTTCGCAGACAAGCACAGTCGTTCTCTGATCAGAGTCCTCAACGACGCGTACTCCAAGCAAACATGTGCACAGAGGATCTGGCCAATGGTCTTTGCACACTCTTCAGTAATCTTTTTGCTAGCAACAAGAGACAGCTCCTTGTGACATTTGACGATGCAATGTTTACATTAATCTGCTCGGCCTTATTTGTTTGTCTAAGCCTATGCCATCTCAAGCATTCCTCAACTTATAGTTGACAAATACTCTCGGATTCGGCTTGTGCGCACTATGTGCGTTCTGGTTAACCGAAGGCGGAGCCATCTTCTTCCCTTGCGAGTCCACCGTTTCCATGCCCTCAAATTGAGCAACCCAGAAAGCAGTGATGATATTGTTTTCCAGCTTTGCGAATCGCATGCCAAGACACGGATGCCTGCTGACGCCCCATCCAATCCAGCCGAACTGCTTTTTCTTGTCCTCTTCGCGGCCAGGCAAGTAACGGGACGGATCCCATGTGTTGTGGTCGGTGTAGATTTCCGGGTTGTAGTGGATGTCTGCGACTGCGAATGCCGCATACGCATCTGGCGGGATGACCTCGGTACCGTCCTTGTTCAAGGGGATGGGTCTACCGGATATGTTCTTGCGGAACGCACTACCAGCAAGCTGCATGCGAATGGTTTCCTTGAGGCAGAGGTCGATAGTGGGGAATTCTGACTCCCAAGCCTCGATTGGGACTTGCATGAGACGGTCGACGAGAGCAAGGGAGGAGTCGGGACAGTGACGATCGGCGACCGCTTGCACCTCCTCGCGAGCAAGCTGCAGCCAATGTTGGTTGTTTGACAGGTAAACGATCATCCAGGCAGCATTGACGCCCGAGTTTAGTTGACCAGCAAACAAGGCGCCGAGTACGAAGGTGATGATCTTGGTAATATCGTCACCTTGATCAATCAGGTACTGTAACGTGTCATCTTCCCTGCGACCTTCCTTTGCGCGCGTGTCAATGATGCTCTTGAAGATCATGTACAGTCTTGCGCCGGCATAGGTACGGCGGAATCGAGCGGGTACGGGCATCCAGTTGTACATGATGCTCAGAGGCGTCGCAGTAGACTCGATGGTCTCGTACAGCTTCAAAACCTTCTCCAGGAGAAGTTCGTCGCCAGCAATTTCATTACAGGCGACAGTGCGCATGGTGATCTGGAACACGATCCGGTAGATACTGTCAAACGGGTCTGTAACCTTGTCCTCTTGGTCGGCAAGCTTGTCAATCTTCGATCGCACGTCTTGCAGCAACTCAGGAAGTCCCTTGGCCAATATCGGTCCTTTCAGCATGGCGCCCAGGCGTTTAGCAAAGTAGGCGCCGAAGCCATCCTCCTGCTCTTGGGCTTCTGCGAGCAACTCATTGTTCTTGTTGATCTTCGGGCTACCACCAAGAAGAGCACCATACCCCTCGGAAAACCCCAGATGCCTGTGTTCGAAGAAGATGCGCCTTGATTCGTCACCGGAAAGGCCAATGACAGGTTTGTCGCCCGCCCAGAAGGAGAAATTACCATTGGGCGAGTGAGCCATCTGTCGTCGGAAGAAGTCCCAACGCTGCGTGAAAAATTGCATGCTCCCAATCAAAGGCCATGCCTCTGTCACGAGTGGGGGAGCATTCTTGGGCAGGGAGGGCCGCGCAAAGAGGAAAACATAGGCGGTGGCAAGGAGTGCGAGAAAGACGAATGCAACGCCGAGTACAGGGCTGTTGAGCCCGAGCACTGCATCGAGCGCCATAGTCCTGCAATGCTCTGACCTTTGCAAACACCGAGAGGCTCAAGGGGGAGGATTGACAGCTGCCAGAGGACGCGGGTATATGTAAGTGAACCCTCGGATAAACCTAGAATCCGTGACAGCAGGCCTGTACCTAAGCGACCCTACACCCGAGCACGCGATGTCAGCCGAATGAAATAGCGACAGATGTAATATAGATGTGCCGACAGGGACAAGGCCTGTAAGCGAAGAAGATGACCTGTCGTAAGCAGCCGCAGCATGCAGATAGGGTACTCCTGCCAGCGACCCTTTATTAGTGAGCGCCCTTCCAAGAAACATCGCCGGAACGATGAACTTCCGGCGCTTCAAGAGTGGGCCGCATCGGATCTGCAAGGGTAGAAGAATGGCTGAAGTTTGCCTTGGCCACCGGCTTGTGACACGGAGGCTTCGCCGGTCATTGCCATTGTTGAGGTGCTCTCAGTTGGCACTCTCGACCATATGTATGGGTCGACATCATCCAAAGCAGTACCCGTGTGCGGCAGCGTATCGGAGAGCCACGCTTGATGCTGAGAGATCTCACGTGATGTCTGCTTTGTGCCCACCACAACTGCAGGTGGTGAGGTCGAGAGCCGCGCTCGGCTGATGATCCCAACACGCAGGCGCCCCCAAACGCACTGCCGTGGAGAGCCCAGAAAGGGTTAGCGCGGAAGCGCGCGAAGCGAGGCGCGCCTACTCCACAGCCCAAAACACGACTTTGAGTGCTCTGGGCGGTATGAACCAATAGAAGCAGACCGTTCCAGATCGCACATCACCTGCATTCGCTTGCGGGTATAACAGTCTGTGAAGCCGCGCGTGACAAGCTAGTCGACAGAGAAACGGCTTGCGTATGGCGTTGTCACCCGAACAGCAGCTAGAGCTGCAAACGCAACTCCAGCGGGCGGTAGTCGAATGCAACGAGCGATGTCTGTACTTTGCAGCGAAGTGGTAGGCGAAGGGCCTCCAAGATATATAATGCCTACGTGCGCTGATTCCCTTAGGTCAGCAGAGTTGCTTAACTCTTTTTCGAGCCCATTTGCACCCATAGAGGATGACGCAGACGACACAGATGTGGATGAAGATGTGGAAGAGCCCACTCCCGCCCTCAACATCAACTTTGATTCCAAGGAAGCCCGGCGCGAGGCAAAAGAGCTCCCGAAGTACTTGCTGGCCAAATCCTTCTTCGACTGTCGGGAGTTTGACCGATGTGCTGGGGTCTTTCTTCCCCAGCAAGTTCCACATACCACACCGGCCCCGGATGTGCTATCACCATCAAGGCTATCATTGACGCCGAAAGCGAAGACAAGACACTCGCTTGAAGCACCATACTCGATACGACCCACACCGACTGCACTACCGAAAAACATCAGTCAGAAATCTCTCTTTCTGGCGCTCTATGCTCGGTACATGTCCGGCGAGAAGCGCAGGATGGAAGACTCTGAACCGATTCTCGGACCAGCTGATGGGCCCGTAACAGCTAACAAGGAGCTACCGAGCATTTCCGCAATCCTGGAAGCATATTTTAACTCTCGTGGTGGCCTGCAAGACAAGACGAATTCGCAAGGATGGCTGGATTACCTGTACGGTGTTGTTCTTATGAAATCCAAATCAGAAGATCTTGCCAAACAATGGTTGCTCCGCAGCGTCGATATCAACCCTTACAACTGGGCGGCATGGCAGGAGTTAACGTCTGCAATAGGCTCCGTGGAAGAGCTGCAACAGATTAGCGAGCACCTGCCTCGCAACATCATGACCTTCATATTCCACGTCAACTGCAGCCAGGAACTCTACCAAACCACACCCGAAGTGTACAGAAACCTCACAGATATGCAAAAGATTTTCCCCAGATCCGCCTTCCTGCAGCAGCAGAAAGCCTTGCTGTACTACCACTCGCGCGACCACGAACAAGCAATGCAGATCTTCGATGGCCTCATCAAAGACCACCCGCACCGCCTCGACGGCCTCGAGATCTACAGCAACCTCCTCTACGTCCTCCCCAACCGGCCCAAACTCGCCACCCTCGCCGCCACCGCCAGCGACACGGACAAGTTCCGCCCCGAGACCAACTGCATCCTGGGCAACTACTACTCGCTCATCTCCGAGCACGAGAAGGCCGTCCTGCACTTTCGCCGAGCGCTCGCGCTCGACCGCGCCTTCCAGGCCGCCTGGACGCTCATGGGCCATGAGTACATCGAGCTGAAGAACACGCAGGCCGCCATCGAGAGTTACCGCCGCGCCGTCGACGCGAACCGCCGCGACTACCGCGCCTGGTACGGCTTGGGTCAGGGCTACGAGATGCTCGAGTGCTACAGCTACTCGCTCTTCTACTACCAGCGCGCCGCTGCGCTTTGCCCCGGCGACCCGAAGATGTGGGCTGCTGTGGCGAATGCGTATGCGAAGTGTGACAAGCTTGCCAATGCTGTGCAGGCGTACAAGCGTGCGCTTGTTGTTGGCTCGCAGGTTGACAGTGGCTCGGCTGCGAGCAGCTTTGCTTCTGGCAGGTCGCCGGATCCGTTGGCGCAGGCTGTGGGAGGGGCGCTGGATCCGCAGATCCTGTACGATATTGCGCTGCTGTATGAGCGTGACGGCGCGTGGGAGGAGGCGGCAGCGTACATGGAGCTTACGCTGGCGCAAGAAGAGGGCGCCGAGGAGGGCGATGTTGGCTTGGGTGTGATCCAGATCACGAGTCGGGCGAGGCTTTGGTTGGCTCGCTGGTGCCATCGTAACGGCGATCTGAGCCGGGCAATGGAGCTGGCTAATGAGCTGTGCCAGGATGGCGTTGAGGTGGAAGAGGCGAAGGGACTGGTGAGGGATATCAGGAGCCAGATGGCTTTTGCTGAGGATGGGTTGTGAGGTGAAAAGACTCAGAATAGTTTATCATGGCTTCGTAGACATATTTACCATCATGAACTATTTCAAGCGAGTTCTATTTTTCCCAGCATACACGTCTCATCACGTAATTGGCCATGAACACAGAAACAGCATCTAAGAAACCTCCACACTCCCTGCCGGCACACCCTTCATACTCCTCAGCCTGCGCGAGAAGAACTGCATGATCGGCATCATCTCATCCCTGTTGCTCGGCATGCTGTCGCCCGCTTTGCGGTACCGCTTGATTTCGACGAACTCAAACAGCCGCTTGAGCTTGTCTTCGGCCGCAGAGGTCACGGCCGAGCGGTCGGAGCCAGCACATACCAGAACGGGCGTCTTGCTCTTGTCGACGAGAGCGGCGGGCGCTTCGCTGGGGAGCGGTGCGCCGATGCTGATGATGCCGCCGAGCTCGGTGGGGGTGAGGTTGGCTTTTGGGTGGGTTAGTGACTTCATGGAGACTGGTGTAAAGTAGTAGGAATATTACAGAAGACGTACCAGCTGTGCTCAAAGCAACCATACCACCCTGGCCAAAACCAAAGATAAGAATCTCCCTCGGCGTGTAGCCGCACTTCTCAACGAGGACATCAGTGATCAAAAGTTTGAGCAACGCAGTGCTCTCCTTCAGCCCTGCATCAGCGTCGAGCCCGCCAGTCGTGGAATCGAAGATGATGTCGTCGCCCCAGTGCGCGCCCTCGAGATCCAGCAGGGCTTTGGGGCCCCGGACGGACACGCACGCCGTCTCCGGCAGGTTCATCTGCCGGCCGAGCGTGGCGAAAGCATCCTGCCCGTCGCCCAAGCCGTGTAAGAGGATCAGGACGTTGGTTGGAGGGTCATCTTTTGGTGCTGCGGGACGCCGTTAGTAGGATTCTCAGTCTGGTGCGAATTGGATGAGTTGTTTGGTCTCTGGACGTCTGGCGCTAGCGAGGGTCAACCCGTAGGGCCATAAGGCGCACGTCTGGAACCTGGAGAGCAGAGTGTATATTGACGCCGAAAGTTCTGGGCCCGGACCCTTGCTGCGCCCTTATCTCCAGTTTCGAGATGGGCTGGCGGTGATGCTGTGGCTGACGTACTTACGTGGCACAATCGCCAGCTTGACCGAGGCTGGGAAGTCTTGCGTGGTGGGCAGGCGGCCTGGCATGGTGACGAGGCCCGGGGCTGTGTGGTTCTGTGACGATGTCGGCGGCTAATCGTGGCCTTGCGTGCCTTGGAAGAATGTGGCCGGTGTTTTGAGGGCTCATGCAGGCCGGCAAAGGCGGCAAAGGTGGACGCCAAGTGGGGAGCTCTGAGCTTGGTGTTGCTTGTTCGTGCTTGGCTGTGCCAGCCTTATGAGAGCATTCACAGGCTTGAGAGGCCCTGAGCTTCACATGGGTTTAACAGGCTGGAGCTATGTATTGAGAATAGATTGCTTCGTCACATTCCTGGGATTCATTACGACTGGCCCGTCTCGTGTTGCTACGCCTCAGTTCACGCCACCGCTGCAGCTCAGAGCCAAACTAGCCCCTCATTGACGGTCAGCGGCTCGTGCGGAAGCATGTGCGCATTCTAGAGCAGCCTTACGTACTATACGATCTATTGGTGGAGGCATGTGACGGACGCAGGGTGCCTGACGCAAGCCTGTTTCATCAGGCCATGTGTACCCCAATGGCTGCGGAGCTATAAGAGCTCAGTGCAAGCCTGTCTACCTACCATCCTCCTTCCACTCACAACACTGAACAGCTCAACTGCTACTCAACTCAAATCAACTCACACATCAATAGCAAAGATGTTCGGATTCGGTACGCCTTTGCCCACTGACCTTCTCAAGTGTGTCAGACGATCTGACGGCTAACAAACACCAGGCGAGGCTCAGGACAACTACAACCAGGTCTACGGCCAAGAAGAGAACAAGGCTGAGCTCAGCCATGAGCTCCTCGCCGGTGGTGCCAGCTTTTTCGCCATGAAGAAGTTCGAGGACGAGCAGCGCAGGGAGGGTGCGTACCCATTGCCACGCCATCACATCAACGGGCCACATGCTAAAAATCTCATGAACAGGCAAGACTGTTTCCCACGGTTTTGCTAAGGAGCTGCTGGCCAGTTTCGCTGGAGCCGAGGTCGACCGTCTCGCCGAGACCAAGGGCGCTGACTACATCGACCGCGAGAGGGCGAAGCACGAGGCCAAGAAGAGGGCCGAGAACCTCTACGACCAGCACTACGGCGGCGACGATGAGTACAACCCGAACCAGCGTGAGGCTCCGGGCCACCTCCAGGAGAGCTTCGGCCGCTGGTAGTTCGAGCATGGCTTGGTGCCATGTCGGAAAGGCGGCTGAATCGGAATGCATGAACAATGAAGCCAAAGACAACGAGGATGGCTGCGAATGTCAGCTTCAATAGCTTGGCCATGAAGTCATGAGAAAATGGAAAATAAAAACCATCTTGCCCAAACCTTTGTTTTCCAATACCCATCCGGATGTGCAATTTGGTTGCGATGTTTGGGCAAGTCATAGGCGTGTGTCTATGCCTGAGGCTCTTCGACAGCTTGCCTCCATGCTTTAAATCGATGTTACGACTTCCATAAATGGATCTCTCCACGATGATCAGATAGCAACACATGAGTGAAGAAACCCCAGTCTCCATCTGCCGTAAGGTGAAGCCTCCCGCCAAACACCTCCACGCATTCAAGCGTCATAGCCATGTGGACCCTGATCAGCAGCGCAGCCGGGCCGCCACCGTCGTCAAGCGATCGAAATCCTCTTTCCGTGCATCTGCCACCCGCAATTTCCTGCCGACACCTTCACCCTCTGCGATACCCGTCAAGGTTCCGCGCACGCCCGGCAAATCTCGCCGCCAAACGGCATCCGGGCGGACCGCGTCTTAGTTTTTCTGCTAACGACTCTACGACGCCGCCAAGCCGCATGACTCGCTGCTGTTTGGGCGACGAAGTGGTGCGATCTTTCTTTTAGGTCGTCGCTCGGACCCGCCGGATCGGAAAATCGTCATGAGTCGTTTGTACCTTAACACTAGGGCCATGACGGTGGCACGGTGGGCTGCCGTCGGGTCGCGTTTCCCCCTTGCTACCGTAAGCGTTTCACTCCGCCTCTGTTTGGAATTGTGATGATGAGCGTTTCTGTTTGAACATGCGCAGTGCTGTTGGCGACTTTCGTACTACTCTGGTTGGGCAAGACTTCCTCGTACATGGCGATCTAGGAAAAGCTGAGACCCGTCGAGGTGAGGAAGACTTTGGATACGCGAACACTGGACGACGAAATCATGGAGAGCCTTGAGAGGTTCCCAAGCGTTGGCGCTACGCGTGGTGGCAGCGCCAACGGTTCGAAGAGAAATAAGTTAGAACCCTCCGATGCAGAGAAGCGGCGCCAGGAAAACATTGAGAAAGAAGAAGAGGAGGACATGGAAGATATCGAAAAGCAGGACACTGGAAATACTACCTATGGATCATCCGATTCAGACGCTGCACCAGAGAATGAGCGACCGCATCCGGACCTGGAGCCACCACCTCCTGTAAGACCACAACGTCTACACGCCAACTCGTCGGTCACTGTCACCGGGTCCGCAAAGGAATCCCAAATGGCCGACATGCCCCAGCTGAAACGGCCGCTCACGAAACTCGCGAACAAGAAGTCGCATCCCATGGAACACTTGGGCATTACCCTTGGAGTACCTATGATCGTACTCTGTGATATCGTCATTCCTTGCATTATTTACTACACATGGTACAACAAACATCGCGCACGATGGCAGAACGACTGCAGAGAATGGCACGACCGCGGCGATGCGTGCCCAATTGAGAAACCCCAATTCAACGAAGATATCATGGGCTACGCCGTGGTATGCTTTGGCTTCGGTGAGCTTTACGTGCTGCTGGCACGAGTATGGCGGTTATTCTTCCGCCGAGAACAATGCGCGCCGCTTTTGTCGCGAAATCGCTGGGAACTCGACGCCACAAGCTGGGTTTACCTTGTTGCCATGTTGATGGCTCTTGTACCCTTCGTCGCCGGCGCGTCGCTTGTCATTCCCAAATTATACTTGTATGGCCCAGCGTTTCTGATGGCCTTCCTCGGCGTCCTGATGGTGATAACCACCCTTCACCCTTTCAACATCCCCTTTGGGATCAATTCACACGCACGAGGCTCAGGCCTCCGACCTTTCATTTATTACGCAGCCGAAGATTTTATCGCCGTCGACGGGCTGCAGGACCGCGAATTTAGAGTACGGTACAACGAGCGATACGAGTCGAGCAAGGCGTTCCGCCGGATGTTTGTCTGGCTGACGCTCTGGTGGGAATTGGGTGTCGTCATCTACATCGGGTGCCTCTCAGCCGTCATCTGGTTGCTGGAATTCCACATTGCGTTCGGACTTTCGCTCGGCATACTGTTTGGCTGGATTGTTACGTGGGCATTTTGCTCTTGGTTGTACGTCGATTGGGAGATGAATCGGCAGCGAAAGGCATATGAAGAAGGAAGAGACGGAGTATAGACCACGCGGATACACAGATAAATCTTACGCGCTTACGAACAGAATACATAATCAGTCACAATTCACAGCAAAACGAGGTGGCTTTTAAGAAAGCTTTCTCTCATGTGTTACTTGAAGGAGGATTCAATGCTTAGTCACCTCCTCGGTGGGTTCAGCTTCTTGGTTGGCTTTGTGGTTTGCGTACATCATCAATGCCATCATCATGGAACCATGGATTTCGTCGCAAAGGTCATGGCCGCATCCGTTATTGCCAAAGACAAACCCTGGCGCCGTAAACATGGGCTTGCCTTCATGCCAAGTGTACATCGCGCCCTCCTCTCTATCTTCACATTCAAAATAGAGCTCCGGCAAGTCCCTGAGGGCGGCCCAGTACCATCCCTCGTAGTCTGGATCTCTCTCGCCGGACACCGAATGCTCGTCCTCGTCCTCCTTGTCGTCCTCGTCGCCTTTGTCGCCCTCCGCTTCTACACCAAAGTACGAGTCTGGTTTCCCATACGCAGCATCCAAGACCTTCACTCCGCCCGGCAAGTCCGCGTCAAAGCCGACTGCGGGCGACGGGTGATTCAAGAGGCTCTGCATAACTTCTTCGTCGACAATGATGTAGAAGCGGTAACGCGGACAGTCCATGGTCTTCACGCCCTTGGAGTCCATCCATTCGTTGATGAGATCGTGGACCTGAGCGGTAGATGCGCCCTCGAGACGCTCACGGTCCTCTACAACCTCGAGCCTCAAACGCTGCCATAGCTGCTGGTTTGGACCGTCGTCTACGGCAACCAAATCCTCGGGCAGATCGTTCTTGGCCGCGTCCCGCTGCTCATTCCCCAAGCTGCTATCGTGATTCGAAGAGAACGAGGCGCGCAAGTATTCGCGGAGGATGTCAATTGCCTTGCGGAAATCTTCGTCCGAGTTAGGCCGATAGTAGGTCGTCCGACAGACTCTGAAGCCCCATGTGTACATATTGTCGAAATGACCATGCGCCCGAAGGCGGTCACAATAGCGGTACGCAGCTCGGTTCACGCCTTCATGGATCAATCCATCATTGGCTCTCGCTTTCTCGATTGTTTCCCGTAGATCGGTTGGGCTGGAGGGCTGGTCACTGGTAGGAGCCATCGGAGGTTACGAGTCGATTAGGTGATGTTCCAAGGTTAGAAGACGATGTGAAATTGAGCGATTGGAATGGGTCTAGAGACACTGAAGAAACTCAGCGCCGTAACTATTATTGGGAACGCTGCCTGGATCATAATCGGTACGCTGGAAAAGGAAGATGCCTACAATGTGGCGCGATGGATCGCGGCTAGATAGCTTCTGATACGGTCCGCGGCCATGAACCTGCGCGGTAAGCGCCAGGGCGCCTACGCCGTCGATGGGACCATGACTCGGCACGCTATTCGAGGAGCAAAAGGGTTTTACGGATATTGTGAGCTTTCACTTACTGTGTAGTTGAATGGCTGTTTTACATATCTCTGAGTCCATCCGCGAAGGGTCGCAAATCACCTCATTCTGCAAAGGTCAACTTTACACGCATCTACACATATTTAATTCGAATTGTTTTTGAACCGTTTATGTTTGGGGAGAACGTTAGAAGCGGTAATCGGCAGCATCATGTCTATCGCACTCTTTGCGTGTACGAGGCGAAGTTTTCCATCCCAGGAGTCATCCGAGCAAAAACGCTCTTCTTGGGAAATGCCGTCGAGAAACCATAGCCACGTCAGCTTGCTGGCAGATGCCCAACACTAGCCCTCCAACCCATCATCCTCTTGCTTCTCGCAATCTTCTTCGTCATCATTAGACTCGGGGCCTATGTAGGCTCCGAAATATTCATCTGACAAGTCGAACCTGCAGTCGAAAACTTTGACCGATTGCACCATCGGTACACTGCTTTCCCAAACTGCGGCCATTGGGGGAGTTGAAGCAGGTGATGGATCACTTCATCATCGACCACAAGGAAGAAGCGGTACCGCGAGGAGTGATGTACTTTGGCACCTGGATGAAAGTGATCGCGGCGGTCTTGCGCGAGTGTGAGAAGTTTGGCCGGAGATGCGCCTTCGAGAAGCTCGCGATTTTTCACAATGTCGTTCTTCAGACATTGCCTGAACTGATAGTCTGCATTGCCGATCACTGGCTTGCCGATGTCAACTGTGAATTGTTCGAATCCATAGTACGAGAAGCACTCGAGATGCATGTCAGCATTAAGGGCTTCGATTGCTTTGACAAAGTTGGCCTTAAGGTGTGACTTGTCCTGTATACTCTGAACCCCCATGTGAATTCTCCCTTTCGCAATTGGCAAGGATCAAGACTTTCTTGATTCCGTAAGAGGGCAATTTGTGGCAAGATTGACTCTGAACCATTTCCAGGAGCTCGGGTGGCTCCGGAAGTTCAGACGTATGTGTGGTGATATCGACGACAATAGGTTGAAACATAGATTTTGATGTAATCTGAGATCCACAAGACTGGCAGGTTCTATGCCAATCGGCAGAGCATAGACCAAGTTTGCCTTTAAGGAGTCTTCAAGTCATTAAGACTTGTTCTAGAGAGGCTGGCGACTTGGCAGACCTCATAAACAGACTTAGTAGCTCCGAAGAATGCTCTGACATATTCAGACAAGATGAACCTCCGTCAAGACTCATGGCCAATCCTAATCCGTAACCGCTGGTGACCACGCTGTAGCGCTTCCCTGAGACACATTCGTTAGTCTTGATTGACAGGTTGAGCTCCTCCCATTAGGATCTGGTAGGTCTCATCGATAATACGCTACCGATAGAGGTCGTAACCCTTCCTTCACAACTAAGCAGATGCAAAAAGCACACGGTTCTCAGATGATGGTAATAGGCAACTACCACGGGCAGGGCATCGCACCTTATCAAGACGCCTACGCGGTACTTTTCAGCGATCCAGATGGGTAATCATTTGTGGCCCGACTTGCGCCTGAGCTCCGCCTTGGCCTGTAGAACTCTACCCGCCTGTTGAGCCTCGGCTTTGATTTTTGCTTCCTGTGTGCGAGAGTCTACTGCAGTCTTGAAAGCTTTCACAGCAGTAGAAGCAATGCTATGAAAGTTGAGAGCTGTATTGGTGTTGTCTGGCATCGTGAAGACAAAGGATTTGGAGTCGACGTGAGCTTGTGGTCAAAGTTTGTGCGAGGTAAAATGCAATAGAGTTGGAGGCGAAGGTACCAGATAGCGGTATATGGTGAGGAATGAGATGTCCATTTATATATGTGACGGGAGACGCAACATGGAATACCAGTCAGCTGAACGCGCGACGGTGGCGCTATGTGGTGACCTCGAGGAGCGGCCTAGGAGCGAATCGTCGAGCTTCAGATTCTCGAGGCTGTGATGTATCACAGCTGAAATCAGTTGGGTGCGTGAAAGCAGCGCCACGTCGTCGTAATACAAGGCAGCCTTGGGAGGCCAGGAGCGAATTATTGGCAAACGTGCCGCTGGTACCTTCAGTCACGGCAATATGGGTTACATGCAAGCCCTGAAGGCAATCACACAGCCTTGCCCGAAGCATAATCTACTTGAGTGACTACGCTGCTGTTCGGTGCCTGGTTCGAACATGCGAGCTACCAGGTGGCACCAGACTTGTCCTGTGGATGCCAGCACGGGGGAGAAAGTCCTCCGATTGAGTCGTTCGACAGTAGCTGGCAACGTAGCTGCAGCTGATGCGCCAACAATCGGACCACGAGACTCGAATCGGTCGAGTGCTGCTGTCCATCCGCGGTGCCGTATACCCAAACCACAATTCAGCCTGATCTTTGCAGGCTTGAGCTGTTATCGAGAGGGATTACAGGATACATTATCAGCATACCTGATTCGATGCCAAGCACCCTCCCACCTGCCTCCTTCGCCTAATCGCGGACTTGGCAATGTGCGATCTTCGTGTCAGGGTGAGCTATGGCGAACGATATCTTCATTGATGTCGACCGAGACGGCTAGCTGGCATTCGTTCCTTCACCCGATTGGCCGGACAAATTGGAGGAAGCGTAAAATTGGGTCGGTGAAATGGCATTTGGGGGTTTTCGATTGTGCCCACCAGCGGTTGAAATTGATACATCCAACGCTTCTTTATTTACGTTCAATAGCCGTCTCGAAAATCATCGTCAGAGTCGCACCGTTAAAACGCATGGGGTATTGAACACAAATTGCAGGCGACGAGCACATACGACCACAGGTCAGTGAAAACTGGGCATCCCGTCCGCTCTGCCATACATAAGTACTGAACCGGGCGACTAGTACTAGAGTGGGTGACCATCTGGGAATCCCGCCTGTTGTATGTTTTTGCCTTTTTGGTCCGCACCAAATCGTCATAAAACTTCTGAATCGTCCCTCGTTCAGTCATAGGTAGTCCACCTATGACCGTACAGTGACCAGTCTTTTGGATGGCATCGTGTCTCCAATTGTCGCTCGTCTGCTACGCTTCTTCGACTGACCAAACACTCTTTCCTCCTCTCGTCTGCGAAGTGCCTCGCTAAGGGTGGCCCCGAACGTCGACGAGAAACTAGGCGCATCGGCATTCTCAGGGCGAACGGGCAGGTAGTGGAATCGGAGTGCTCCACTCGGGGTTGGTCGATCCTCCCGCAAAGGAACACGCTTTCCCTCCCCCTGCACGACGCAATCGTTCCACTCACCCATCCACTCGTCGTAGAATTCCTTATCGTCGCACGCAAGGATCTCAGGAGCGCGCATGAAAAAGACGTCGAAAGCAGGAATCCGTCCTTGAGGGGTATAATCGTAACCGATGCGGTACGAACTGGCGGCAATTTTCATCCAGCGGCGGACCTTTTGCAACGACATGCCGGCTTTGCTCAAAGCGGGCTGCAGGCGTTCGAGAATGGCGACCTCGAAATCGTCGTTGGACAAATGGCCAAGCTCGTCGCACATCTGTCGGCCCTCCTCACCCTCGATCACCCCAAGGTATTTCAAGAGCTCGAGGATGGGGAATTTCGAGGGATAGGCCTTCAGCAGGCGGGAAAGGTTCGCTGCGCCATTGATGCCACCGCAGAAGATCACCTCGTCGCCTTGGGCCTGCAATCGCTTGCCGAGCTCGAACGCGATGTTTCCGCCGAAGCATCTGCCGAGGAGGCAGTAGGGTCCTGATGGCTCCGACTTTTTAATTGCCGCGAAATACTCATTCACTGTCTCGTCCATGGATTCGAAGGGCGTTTCACCTTCCTCAAAACCGCGGGCCCGTAGAGCTAGGATGCGGCGATCCGGAAAGTGAGGAACCAGAGGGAGCCAGATAAGAACTTCTCCACTGGCTGGGGGACCGAGAATCAGAGTGGGCTTCGAACCTCGGGGCGCCAACTCCACTACAGCATTGTATTTGTGGTCGCTTGGGTTGAGGAGCTCCGAGAGGTATGCGTCGACGTCGGCGAGGGAACGGCACGCTACGAGGCGAGCTAGGGAGAGCCTGGATTCATGCGAAGGGTATTCGCGTTCGATGGCTGCTTTGAGGCGGAGATGACCTAAGCTGTCGATGCCTAGAGAAGAGAGTGTCGTACTTGCGTTTACAGTGACATTTGTCCCGCGCAAGACCTGTCGAATTGCCTTGAGCAGCTCCGGGCTCAAGGACGACTCTCCGGTACTAGCAAAGTCGGGCGCGGCTTCTTTAACCTTGTAACGATCGAACTCGCCTGCGAGTAGCGAACGCTTCAAAGCACTCCTCGACAGCTTGCCGATCGAGGATTTAGGTAAACAAGCCTTCGGTAGCGGGACCACGGTGGCAGGCCTCTTGCCGCAAAATTCAGTCGCAGCAGTCGCTACTTTCTCAACTAAATCCCTCAGAGCTGACTTGTCATCAGTATATTGGTCCTGGGGATTAAAGAGGATAACGAGATCTTCGGTCTCCGCATCTTCCAGCCAGACAGCGAAGGTAGCTGTGTATCCACCCGTAAGCTCAGGGACGGCTCTCTCAACAGCGTACTCTAAATCGAAGGAAGAATAGTTCTGGCCGTTAATAATCAAGACTTCCTTCGTACGTCCAACGATGCACAAATTGCCTTTGGCATCTAAGCGGCCAGTGTCGCCCGTATCGAACCAGCCGTCTTCGGTCATGCAAGAAGACGTCGCAGCTTCGTTATTGTAATACTTCCTGAACATCAACGGTCCCTGCAACTGAATCGCGCCCACTTCGCCTCCAGGTACGCGCGTCAAATCGTTGTCGACAAGTCGAAGGCTGTTGCCCGGCAGCATTGTGCCTACAGATGCGAAGATGTAATCATTGCTGACGTCGTACTGGGGAGCCCCCCTGTTGTAGAAAATTGCTGAACAAGTCTCACTCAGACCGTAAACAGGGGTGATACTGTGGTTTGGAGCACGGTGCCGAGTCAAAATGGCGTCTGCTTTTTCCAGAGTCTTGACCTTATTCGCTTCGCCTCCGCAGAAGAGAACCTGAAGGTTCGAAAAGTCGAGCTGGTCCATCGTCTGCTCCTCCAGATCATTCTCGTAAGCAGCATTTGCAGTAGCAAGGAATGAATTGGGCGAGAAAGTGTAAGCGACTTTGTGGTACGAGACTGCGTTCCAGAACCCAGCTGGATTGCCAACCATTTCCGAAGCAGGAATCATGACTTGATTGGCTCCAGCGTACATGGCGTGAAGGTGCAGTTCGCAAATGGAGACACTGTGGTCGAATGAAATCCAGGAGAGGAAGACTTTGTCCGAATTCATGCGGTTGGTCTCCGCTTTGGTCCGGCTGGAAGCTATGAGCTGATGGTGGGTGAACTCAACGGCCTTCGATGGCCCGGTGCTCCCACTTGTGAAGAGATATGTCGCCGCTTTGTGCTCGTGTCCCCTTCCAGGGTCAAGCAGACTGGGCAGTGATTTTGTGCTTGCGTCGTCCTCAGAGATGTGTTCAATCGCAGTGATCTTAAAAGCATCACGGTGGTCAGAGAATATATGATCCAGCGAATTTGAAGTCAAGAAAGGCGGTCGATCCAGCAGTGTGCTGACGTGATCCAGTAGATTGGTCTGGGTAACAGACTTGGCCTTCATAGGAGGAAGCAAGGCCGGGATGGCGCCAGCGATGATGGTCGCCCAGTACCACACCACACTGGCATAGTTGTCTTCGAAGTATAGAAGGGCGGGCTCTCCGGGTATCACAAGCTGTCGTGTGAGGAGTGTGCGTGCTCGTGCCTTGTTGGCTGTCAATAGCTGAGCTTCAAAATCGGTCATCGTCAAAAGTAGCAACGTACTTGTGCTTGTGAGAGCAATTGCGAATAAGTTAAGAGTGTTCCATCATCTTTGCCTGTTGACTGGCAGAACGTGATACCGTGGTTCGGCCAGTTGCTGACGGCGCGCTCAAGAAGACCCAAGAGCGTGGATGGGGTGTTGCTGCACTGCTCATCCATGCTGTGCGTGTTCTGTATCGGCTTCCGATCGGGCTGTCGTTCCTCTGTATCGTCGAGAAGAACTCAGACGAGCAAGGCCAAGCATAAGTAAAACGTCGAGGAATCTTCCAGGAGATATAATTGTCAAGAGCATGCACGGCAGCAACGATCAAGGGATCGTGCCGCCGTCACTTCGCTCTCCTGATCAGCCATACTATACACTTCCCAGCATTATCAAGCGCAGGTGTGCAGAGTAGCAAAGCCGATGTCTCTTCTCTCGTTTCGCCATCGACTAGCGCCTCGTTAATCGCAATGTCGCAAACTCAACCTGGCCACTCAGGAGCCGATAGCGAAGGACGATTATAGATGTAGGGCGGCGGGCGGACCGCGACCGTTGAAGATGTCTGAATCCGGGGAAACCCTTCGACTGCAAATCTGAGACAGGAGGACAGTCCGGTAGCAGCGGCAGACTTCCCCTTAGGGATCGCTGGGGAAAGGGAATTATCAGCTCTGCTACTGCTATAGAGACGAATCTATCATTCATCAAAAACAGCGAAATTTCCAGTCATCATTTGCTCCCATGGCCATTTGGTTTGGAGAGACCGAGTCCTTGACTTCTCCGATAGCCCCAGTGCATATTTGGGGATCCCGCTGAAACGCCGAGTGCACGGGCCATTACAACTATTATAGTTTCGGCTCCTAATGACAGGCGAGCCTTACCATGTCTCGTAGCGGAGCATATTCCAACGACGCGTACAGGAGAGGAGGAGATGAGCATGCGCCACCGAGCAACCGCGGCGTAGATCGTCCTCTGCTGTTGATGCCTCCCGTAGAAGATGTGCAAAGGAGCGCCCGTGATTGTTCTTGGCCAGTCCGCAAGATGCAGAATTGTATGGTTCACGTTCATCATCCCATTACTGAGTGCTATCGTTTCTTCATCGTTTGTTTTCCTTTTCCCAATTCGCTCGTTTGCGCCAGTCCGCTCGTTCGTGTATCGCATAACCATGCAAGTCGCTTTCCCGCCGCGTCGTGAAGTCCTGGTGTTCGGTACCGGAGGTTCGTCGTTCAAGCATCAGTTGCAGTCGAAGGAGAACTAACACATGTTGTACAGCCGTCGGCGCGGTACTGGGCTGGCGACTCGCACAAAATCCCCGAGTGCGAGTCTCCGTCGTCTGCAGGTCCAACTACGAAGCCGTCCGGAGCAATGGCATCAGCCTGCGAACAGCCAAATGGGGTGCTGGTCACTTCCATCCGGCTCGAGTCTGCCGTTCGCCTTTGGATCTTCGCCACATTCCTTTCGACTATGTCGTCTGCGCGAACAAAGCCATCAACTCGGGCGTATACAGCAGCCTCTCCGGTCTAGTCCGCGACAAGACCGTCCTCGTCTCGGCACAGAACGGCGTAGGTGTTGAAGCACCGCTACAGAGGTCGTTCCCTGAGAACACGGTCCTTTCGGGAATTGTGTACATCGCCTGCACACAACCGTCACCTGGACTCTTCGCACAAAACACATGCATCAATGCGCACTCATTAGCCCTCGGTCTTTACGGGCGGTCAAAGTCCGCAAGTCATGACAAGCAACGAGAGTCCAGTCTGCGTGACTTCACCAGTCTCGAGTCCAGTTTCGGAGTATCTCCAGATGTTGTGAAGGAGAAATGGATAAAGCAGATATGGAACGGGGCATTCAACACCATGGCCGCATTATCTGGAATGGACACACACCAGATCATCTCCTCGCCACGACTTCTACAGCTCGTGCGACGCATCATGACTGAGACATATCAGGTCGCAGTGGCGAGTGGCGCGGTGCTTGATGAAAGCATAGTTGAGCAGATGCTTGTGATGACAAAAACAAGCCCTCCGGTGGTGCCATCCATGCTGCAAGATGCTAGGGCAGGCAAGCCCATGGAGGTTGATTCATTGTGCGGTAAGTGGAAATCTAAGTGTCCAGTAACAGATGAACACTGACGTGTCCTGGTCTCAGGTGATGTGTCTCGACTAGCCAGCATCTACGGACTCAAGACGCCAGCGATCCAAGCCATGTACCAGTCACTGACTGACAGAGTTGACGTATCGAGGGTGACTGTGGATCCGGCTTCTATGCCTGCACCAATGGCTACGGAACAGCGAGTAATGGCCTGACCGCAGACGACCGATCATTCTGACATTTAAGCGGCGCTTGGAGTTCCAATTGCATCTGTTTTTTGATATCACCTGGGAGTGGCTTTGTGAATACCATCAGTGCGAGATTTTAGAGACATGATAGCGGGGCGTACAGCTCGAACAAACGCAGAACACAGAACTTATCAAGCTTCGATTCCAGCTGGATGTGAAGTCAATCCACCGAAAGCCACGAGGTCCATCGCACGTGCAGTAGTCTGGTGTATTGAGGCAAGATGCACCTGTCAAGCCAATCTTTGGAATCGGCCCCGCAGGCGCTTTCCGCATTGTGAAGGATGCTCATCAGATTTGACGGATCACGTGCTTTTCCTCCCCGAAGAGCTGACTCCTCCCTCTCAGATGATCCTGGCTAGGCATGCATGGGCACGAATTGAAGCACACTTCGAGACTGGCAACATCTTGACAAGAAGATGCTGTCGAGTTGGTTCGCTTGACAGGTGTATTTCGCATCGCCATATTGTTTCTTTACCTCTAGTCATGTCCTGCGCATTTTCCCATGTCTTTCTCTCCTGACAAATATCAGGCGAGTAACTAGCTCTATCACAGCATTGAAGGCATACTGGATCGCGTTTTGCCGTATGGACGCTCTGTTATCCCAAGTAGGAAAGCGCACTCACGCCATTTGAAGTGAGCCATCGCTGATCCATCATCCCGCATCATGCACATGCACAGGCGGCCGGGCGGGACAGAGGTGGGTCGCAGCGCATCTCTCCTCGCTCTTGGGGGAATTTATAGGGTCTGTCGAACGGGTAGCGCACGTGCGTGAGTGTTGTCCAATGTTCGTAGCTTCCCATGCAGCCAAATAGAGCACCCTACGAGATAGCCTGAAGAGCAACGATCCCACATTTACTGATCATGTGGCTCATACCTTCTCAGGTATAGCGACCTCACCGATAACCGGTCGAAGAATATGAGGAACAATCTTCGCCGCATCGCCCCAGAAGAACCAGTCACGATCATCCTGTCCGCCTCTAGGTAAATCGGAGTTATCCATGTTGATAGTCGCTACCCTTGCCCCGCGATGCCTAGCCAGATCGACATACCCTGCAGCTGGATAGACCTGCGCCGAGGTACCAATGACGAGCATCAAGTCGATCGGTTCATCTTCAGCGAGATACTCGTCAATAGTGTCAAGGACGGTGAAAGGAAGCTGCTCGCCGAACCAGACCACGCCGGGGCGGAGAAGGTTTGTCTCGCATCGAGGGCATTGCGGGAGATCGTTGGATTCCAGTTTGGGGAGATGGACGTTGATGTCGCTGATGTCAAGATTTGACCTACGCCTGACAGCTTCACTCAAACTGCTGGCCTCGCCTCGCGCTTCGTTGCTGGTGGGATCAAGGCCTGATGTAGGGATTTCTAGTGCGGGAGTTACTGGGTCCGAGAAATCGGTTCGTCCGTACCCACAACCCTCCTTGTCAGCACATATAAGATCAAACAGCGTGCCGTGTAAAAGCTGCAGCTGGGCACGAGGGTGCTCTGCGCGTTGGCTTAGGCCGTCGACATTCTGGGTCAGACACTGGAAGCCAGGCATTTTGCGCGCCAGCTCGGCGAGAGCGTAGTGGGCTGAGTTGGGTTGGGCCTGCAGAGCCATGTGTCTCCTGTAACCATAGAACTGCCAAACCAGACCCGGGTCTGCGGCGAAAGCGCCTGGAGTCGCGAGTGAAGTTGATTCGTGAGTTCGCCATAAACCGCCGGCACCGCGAAAGGTAGGGAGGCCAGACGAGGCCGACAGTCCAGCGCCGCAGAGGGCGAGCACACGCTTTGAGTTCTTGATGGCATCGTGGAAATCATCAAGTTTGCCTATGATGGTGTTGAACGGTGGAGGAGAAGAAGAAGAAGAAGAAGCAGGTTGAGTCTTGGAAGCCATGCCTTTGGTTAATAAGGGTCGACGAGGTTTCAGAGAGGCAGGAAGAAAAGGGCGGGGAGGGCGCATTGTTATAGATGAGGGAGCATTGTAGGTGACAAGGCGCCTGCGTGGAACTCAAAAATGTTTGCTGGTGTGATGCCACATGCAGCAGGTGACGTCTATATAACATGTGCAAGGTTATGGAATCAATCGAATTCGCTGGCGTGGCTGGCAGGCGATCGTCTGGGGAAGCGCGCGCGAAGCTTTGTGGAGGCCGACATCAGGGCCCGGCAAAAGTGCGTGACTGAGGCTCATTAGCGAGCACTAGAGCGACCTCTCCACCCACGTCCACCCACCACCATGAGGAGGAGCCTGCTGCGGCCTCTTCAGGCCAATATCTGTCGCCCGAAACCCCAATCGACATTCCGCAGCAGACCCTCCTTCCATTATGGAGCCCGCACGATGGTGTCCGCGGCCGAACTGGCATTTGGACAGCCGCTGCATGAGACTCATCCGCACCTGATCGAGCCAGGCGATCTTACACCAGGCATTTCAGCACTGGAGTACCATCACCGACGAGCGGCACTGGCGAGTAAGCTGCCGAAGAACAGCATAGCAATCCTCGTCGCAAACGAGCTGAAGTTCAGGTCCGGCGCCGTGTTCTATGAGTACCACCAAGAGCCCAACTTTTACTACCTGACTGGTAAGGACGTGTGAAAGGATAGAAAGGAAGCATCGATCGGAACGCTGAGAAATTCCTCCCACCAGGCTTCAACGAGCCCGAATCAGTAGCTGTAATCGGTAGGTGTCAGTGTCCCTCTATGCCGGCTTCCCAAAGCACCCGCTCACAACCGCACCAGAGAAAGGCGAGACCGACGTAGAATATACCTTCCACCTCTTCGTGCGACCCAAAGACGAAAAAGCCGAGATATGGGACGGCGCGCGATCAGGCGTTCAAGCAGCACAGGACGTCTTCAACGCAGACGAGGCACAGAGCATCGACATGCTGCCCAGTATCCTCCCACAAATCATCAACGGCGCGTCAGAGGTTTTCACGGATATCGGAACATACAGTAAGAAGAGCCCGGTCACAAAATTCATCCAGGGCGAAGGCACAGGCGTGGAAGGCATGCAAGCGGCTCTCAAGAACACCGCGCGCGTGCGCCAACTACGACCGATCCTGAACGAGCTTCGCCTCACGAAGTCCGAAGCAGAACTACACAACATGCGTCGCGCAGGTGCCCTATCCGGTCACGTAATCACCGAGGCCATGAAAGGCCAGCACACAACCGAAAAGCAGCTCTGGGCAGACCTGGCATATGGCTTCCGCTCCGCAGGGCTGGACGGCGAAGCCTACGTGCCCGTGATCGCGGGCGGGCAGAACGGGCTGAGTATCCACTACGTGCGCAACGACATGCCGCTGCGGCGCGGCGAGACGGTGCTCGTGGACGCCGGCGGCGAGTACGGCGGGTACATCGCGGACATCACGCGGTGCTGGCCGGTGGATGCGAAGTTCACGCCCGCGCAGCGCGAGATGTACGCCATGTTGTTGGCGGTGCAGAAGAGCGTGATCGCGCTGTGCCGCGAGAGCGCGACGCTGTCGCTCGACCGCTTGCACCGCATTACGGACAACCAGCTGCGCGAGGGGCTGAAGGATCTCGGCTTTGATGTCTCGGGGCGGAACATGGAGGTCCTATTTCCGCACCACGTTGGACATTTCGTTGGGCTGGACGTTCACGACGCGCCCGGCCACCCAAGGACGGGAGCACTGCTGAAGAACAACTGTATCACTATCGAGCCCGGCGTGTACGTTCCGGACGACGAGCGGTGGCCCGAGCGGTTTAGGGGTTTGGCGTTGCGCGTGGAGGACTCAGTCATCATCGGCGAGGATGCGCCGGAGGTGCTGACTGATACGGCAGCGAAGGAGATCGAGGAAATCGAGGAGCTTAGGGCAATGGGGCGATAGCAGTTGCGTGGGCTTCTCCGCAGGTGGTGGATTGTATTATATTTGTACAAAAGACAAATTTAAAGCGCTCAGGGCACTTTTAAGCAAACATGGTGGTCGCGACGCTTCTCCTTCTGGGCATGCAATGGCATAATTCACTTTGAATATCAATGAAGATTGAAAGGCTTCTGGGAAAGCGAATGCTGAGTCTGACATGTATAGGTGGGCCAAGGAAGTCAGAGTAGAATGTTTGCTATATGGTATTTGTCAATAATGAAGTAAGAAAGTGCTTTTGACGGCCGGAATAATCCAGTGATGCATTTTTTCATGTCAATTTTGGATGGTTCTCTATCGTGAATGCCGTGAAAGGAACTGGGGCCGGATGAAGGGTATGTATGCAGTGTTTTTTGGGGGGAGAAAAACGTGCTGGCAGAGGGGTTCTCCTCTGCTCACGCGCGAGGCTTCTGTCTCAGGATTCGGGAGATAGCTTTTACATGATGATTTCGTTTTGCACGTCCTAGAAAAGGTGTCAGTGTCGGCATACATACTCAGCAACGAGACATGAGCGAACGTACCCTCTTCAGCTCCTTGAACGGCAAGCACACGCAGTTCTGCACGCGGACCTCGTCTGCGACCACACACTCTTTGCCCAAAATCGTGATGCTCTGCACTTTCACGCCGTTCTTCACTACGCTCGTGCTAAGTTCGCGCACCGGCGTGGGAGTACCCTCGACACGGGCCCATGCACCCACCCTGCTGCTCCAGCCGACGATCGCGTACAGCACGCAAGCATCGTGCTTGATCTCGGCGTCCTCGAGCACGATGGCCTCCTTGACGCGGGCACCGGCGCCGATCACGGCGCGAGGGCCGACGGAGACGTTGGGGCCCAGTTTTGCAGTAGGGTCGACTTGGGCGGTGGGGTGAATGAAGACGGGCGGCAGGATGGTAGCGGAGGGTTTGGCGAGCTCCTCACTCTGTGCTTGGAAAGCTTTCATCAGGTAGAGGGCGTTGGCTGGAACGGCGGACCCGGCCGTCTTGATCTGGCGCCAGAAGTCTTTCGTCTCGAGCACGTAGAATTGGCGGCTGTCGGCGAGGTCGGAGAGAATGTCTTGCTCAAGGCGGATCACCTCAGTCTTCTCGCCGTCCTCGTCATCCTCTGCTGAGCCGCGGGGTAGGTACGCGGAGTCGAGGGCGTCGGAGGAGGGGTAGGAGACGAGGCGTGGGCGGTCTGCGCGGCGTTTCATGGCGGACTTGATGCTAGGGAAGATAGCTTCAGTGCTAAATAGGTACACGCCGCAGTTGATCAAGTTGGAGATGTGCGACTCGGGCTTCTCAACGTAGTGCAGCACGCGCTTGCTATGGGCGTCGCTGACGATGCAGCCGAAGTTGGTCGCGGCGTCATTAGGCACGCGTGTTCCGAGGATGATAGCCTCGGCGTCCTTTTCCTCGAAGAGACGCAGCATTTGCTCCAGAGGGAACGAGCAGCAGACGTCCGCGTTGAGGACGAAGAAACGGTCGGGACGACCCTTGAGGATAGCATCGCGGAAGTGGTAGAGGCCGCCGGCGGTACCCAGAGCTTGGTACTCGCGCAGATATTTGATCGAAATTTGAGGGTGAGTGCGCGCGCAGTCCTTGATGAAGTCGCGGAAGACAGCCTCGTCGTAGTATCCAACAATGAACACCTCGCGGATCTCGGGGACCTTGGTGATGGCGGCGAAGCAGTGCGAGATGATAGGATGACCGGCAACTTCGAAGAGAGGCTGAAGGGTGTTAGCCATGCATTGCATAGCATTGAACCTCGGAGCGCTTCATGCGATCTTGCATACCTTCGGAAGGTCCAGAGACAGAGGGCGGAAGCGGGTTCCACGTGATGGCCCGCCGACCTGCTCACTTCAGCCATGTGTCCAGTTTCTGTTATCCCTCATCTTGCATACCAGAATGACTGCCTTGGTGACTGGCGCACCACCTCTCGCGCCGCGCATAGGCACTTGTAGACTGGCCATGATTTGTTTATGAAGTCGTCCTGCTCGGATTCAGGTGTCTGCTGATGTGGTATACGTGTAGTCAAGGGGTAGGAAAGGCCAGTGGTGCAGAGACTCTGGTTGTTTGTCAGTTTTGGCCAGTCAACGGGATGTCCTGCGACTCACAAATGAGAGGATGTCCTTCACGCAGATCGGTGGTCTTAGGTGTGGACAGTGCAACTTGTCTCCTCGCGGGCAGCTCACCTCCCATCTTGGAACGACCAGGGTCCAGCTCCCGCCTGACGATGCGCCCCGCGTTCACAGACCATCACAGCCGCCGCGACGCGTCGCCTTCAACTTCACACTTCACTTACACACGGTGAGATGGAATCATAGAGCATTCATGCGTGCTCACTTCCTGCAAGACGTTGCAGTTATTATTATAGCTGCAACCGTCCGTCCCTGCCAGTGACTTCCCAATTTCATGCGACAAGGGCAGAATACCTTCTCAAGACTTCAAGCCAATTCCGCACCGTACGTTAAGACTTGTGAAGCAAGCGCCCGTCATTTCCACCGGATGTTGCAGGCTTCTTGCAGCAACAGCCCATCGAGAACGGTCCAATGACAGGAGTAGCGCCCAGAACATGAGGCTCCACAAAGGTCACACCGCAGCCCTTCCCGTAAGGTGATCAGCAGCCGCTCACGTCGACTTGACAGTCTTGCTACTGAAAATCGCAGAGCTTCCCGTTCACTTGACGTCCTGCAACCTCTCGTCCGTGTGTTTCGAGATGATGCACAATTGTTGCAACGTTTAAACCCCTGAGGGCTCGCCTCGCAACACGTCGATAGACACTGCTCAACGCTTCTACAATGGACCTAACGGTAGACCGCGATGTGCTTGGCGTGAGAGCTTGTAGATGGCGCAGTCTCGCAAGAAGTGGATGCGTTTTCGTCACTGGCACCCTTTGACCTTGCTGCGCAGTCTCTTTATGGGTTGCCGGAGACCAGCCTCTTACTCTGGAACATAAAAGGCTACCTGATGCCGCACATCTGAAGCATTGTCTCGACCATACTTCACAACAAACCAGCATTGCTCAGTCCGCATGAGCCGCTGTCTACACCTTGGCCATTACAGTCACTCACTAGTCAAGACTTTCTGTAGCATCAGCCGCCACGAACGCAGAACCTTTCTTGAGTGAGTGAATTCCGCTGCACCCGCGTAAAGCTGCCTATATTCACTCCATATGCAGCTGCAAGCTTGCGTCGCGCTTTCCTAGTGCACCTGTCTTTGTCCGGCCACCAAACGCCGCCGCTTCCACCTCGCGGACTTTTTTTGACTGACACCACCAATCAAACTAATACCTCCGCAGCATGTCTTCCTTGATCAAAGAAGAGATGATACTCAACGAATCCCTAGCGTCATCATCTTCCGGTCAGAACGCCAGCCGTCGGGTATCAACTGTCAGCCCTGCCTCAAACACCCCACCTACCGACTCGCAAGCCACTCTTGCCGGCTCCGAAGCGACCATGGACGGCGATCATGCTGCGATGCAATCCTTGGGAGCCCATTCTCATCGCTTGATTCAAGGCATCAAGAACCTTCAAGACCTGAACATCAACAACACCTTGCCCTCTCTCCCGAAGTTCGTGGTCGTCGGCGACCAATCTGCCGGGAAGAGCTCTATCGTAGAAGCGCTGTGCGATATTTCGCTGCCGCGCGCTCACGGTACATGCACGCGATGCCCATTTCTCATCACCACCTCCGCGCAGAGCGGCAATACACAGTGGGCCTGCCACATCAGCATCAAACGGTATTACCAGTTTCAAGCCGGACAGTTCTTTGAGCTCGCAGAGCCTGACACAACTCATTTCACGACCGTGACTGAGAAGCAACAGCTAGATTCTATGCTGCGTAAGGCTCAGCTGGCCATCCTCAACCCTCAAGCGAATCCTCAGAGCTTTGTCGCTGTCGATCTGAAGACTGTGGACCTTTCCGCCTCACGCAAGGTTGCCTTTTCGCCAAATGTGATCTGCCTGGAGATCCAGGGTCCGAACTTACCGGAGCTTTCTTTCTTTGACCTCCCTGGTTCGATCAATGTCATCGAGGACGGTGAAGATCCTTCTCTCGTCGATGTTATCGAGCGACTTGTTACTGCCTACCTCAAAGATGACATGTGCCGTATCCTTCTGGCTTGCGGAGCGGATCAGGACGTCGAGACATCTACTACCTTCAGGTTTATCAAGAATTGCAACGCCACCGGCCGCTGTGCAGGTGTCCTCACGAAGGCTGACTTATTGCAATCCGGCAAAGCTGACTACATTCAGCAAATCCTGAGTGGAAAGAAGTTTGCGCTGAAGCAGGGCTGGTACATCACCAAGCAACTCTCTCAAATTGAGATTGATGCGGGCGTGGATCACAACACGGCGAGGACTCGTGAGCTGAGCTTCTTCGCTCGGGAACCGTGGACCAGCTTCCCTGGAGTTTCGCAGCAGCGCTTTGGCATTGGCAACTTGCAAGAGGCGGTGTCTCGTGGTATGACGGAGCATATTCGCGGCCAGTGAGTCGCACTTGAAACCCGGTCTCTCTTCCTTGAAGTAGCATCTACTGACCTCCAATTCGCAGAATCCCCGAGATCTTGAGTCGTGTCCAAGACAGGCTTTCCGACGTCAGTCAGCAGCTTCAGCTGCTGCCTGAGCGCCCTATTCACCCGACTTTCACGGTGATCCGTGAAGTCCAGCAACTGGCATCCAACATTAGCCATCATGTCAGAGGCGAAAGCGATGTCAACGAGTTTCGCAAGACCTTCGAAGATATGATCTCTAGGTTCAAGAAGCAGCTCAGCGAATCTAAGCCGACCATCGACATGAAGACCCCAGGGTATAAGGCGCCTGATATCGTTCTCTCTTCTGACGATGAAGAGGCTATGAACGCTACCCCGTCGCGTATGCCAGTTAGAACCACCCCGAGCTCGGCGTCATCAAGGAAGCGTCCCGCTGAATCTACACCCTCCAGCCGCCGCATCAAAGCGGAGTTTGCCGCTCCCGTAGTGCAGAAGCAGGCCTACACCCTAGAGAGCCTTCGCAGGGAATACGACCGTGGTAACACGAGCGGTGTTCCAGGCTCTATCAATTCCAAGGTTACCGACAGGCTCATCCTTCTGAGTCTCAACAGCTGGGACGCCATCGTCGACCACCTGCTCAAGGACGCCAACACCCAGATCGAGAATCTGGTCGCTAAATCCATCACCGACACCCTGGCTAGCCGTCAGAAAACTCTCTTCTATGAGCGCACCAGCGATGTCCTAAAAGCATTCATCGCGAAACTTATGCACGAAGCCAGCGATCGCATCCGTTTCCTCATGCTCTGCGAGCAGGAGAAGCCCATCACTCACATCAAATGGGCAAGCATGAAAAACATTCGCATGCGCGAGCTTGTCAAGTCCCGCAATCTCCAGCGGGTGAACGAATACTTCGACACTCTGGAAGCGGGCAAGCCGCGCACCACTCCGCATGAGAAGCGCGCCGAAAAGGCCAAGGACACCAACTGGGTTGCTACGGCTTTGAATGATGACGAATGGGCCACCGAGATCGACTGCATTGCCACCATCACTGTTTACTACGACACTGCCACCATGTGCTTCGTCGACACGGTGGCGAAGAACCTTGAGTACGGCGTCTTGCGGCCTCTTCGCTGCGAGATCGAGCAGACGCTGCTTGGCGAGCTGAACGCCAACAATGCTACGGAGTGTGCGGAATTGTTGGCGGAGGATCCGGAGAGGGAAAAGCTGCGCAATGAGTTGGTGGCTGAGAAAGCTAAGTTGGAGCAGGCGATGGATGAGCTGAGAACTTTGTCTGGTATTTGAGGCGGTGTTGTTGGCGCTAAGGGGGGTGGCAACAGTGTGCGCGCATTGTCTGCCTCAACGCATCCGTGAATGCCTATCGATAGTGTTTGTAGCCGCAGGATTGTTTGTCGAAGTCGAAGGTTCATCATTTGAAAGTCCAATCGTGGAAGGTGTTGTTCCTTGGGTCCGTGCACAATGGGTTTCTTGATCATCAGCATCATTCGGCCTTGAGATCGCTTTGTCAGCCTTTTATCCAAAACTAGGTCCCGCGCACCAATTCGTTTTTCAATAGAGCGATCTTCGAATGTTCTCTGCCACAATGCAAGCTGTAGATCGTTCCCCGGCGGATGACTTCATCCTCACGACGATCATCTAGCGTCATCTACTAGTATTATTAAGGTAATCAGCCTTCACGACCGGCACGACACAGCAAAACAGTTACACGTACCGTACTAACCCAGCTTAAGACACAAGGCATTCAACAAAGGCATCACTCTCCCATCCACAACCCGCAAAACACCACCAAAATGCAACCCTCCAGCCCCACCAACGACGCAACCGCCCAATCCGCCATCATCTGGCCCGCCCGCTACCTCCCCGGCACAACCTCCAACTTCACCTCCAACGAAACCGTCGCCGCGGACCTCTCCGCGTCCCAAATCTGGCCCCTCCTCGCCGACATCACCCAGTGGCAAACCTACTACCCCAACTGCGCGCACATCACCCCTCCCGCATCCGGCCCGATCCTCCAAAAGGGCGCCACCTTCCACTTCAGTACGTTCGGCTTCCCCGTGCTCGAGGCGCACGTGCGCGAGGCCGTCGCGCCTGAGCGCGGGCAGCCGGGGAGGCTGGCGTGGAGCGCGGCGCTGGAGGGCGGCGAGGACGAGGCGGTTGATGTCTATCATGCGTGGCTTGTGGAGGATTTGCCGGGCGGGAGGGTGAGGGTGCTGACGCAGGAGAGTCAGGTGGGCAAGCCGGCGGCGGAGCTGGCAAGTAGGAGGCCGAATGTTATGTTGCTGGGCCATCAGGATTGGTTGGATGGGTTGGTGACTGCTGCGCGAGGGGGGAGGGTTGTGAAGGAGGAGACTAATCTTGCGAAGACGGGGCTGTTGGCTTATTGATTTGTTTGGCGTTTGTTGCGTGGGTGAGTGGGTGGTGGACGGAAGCAGGGAGGAGGTGACGATTGAGATTGAGGGATTACATTATTACGTTAGTGCTGATATGACGGCAAAGCAGCGACCCGTCGACGACCAAGAAACAGAAGCTTTCCAGACTCAGTCCCGTCGAGACCCGAACGCCTAAGCAAACGCAGGGCAAGAGCTATCACAGACCATCAAACCCTATTCCACACCCGCACCCTCACTTAACCCCCTTCCCAATAACCCCCACCGCCTTCCCCTCCCACTCGCCCCTACCATTCTCCAAATCCCCCGCCACAAACTCCGCACCCTGCTCTAGCGTGATCCTATACCTCCGCGCATTCATCGCTGCCACCAGCGTCTTCCCCACGAGCGGCACATGCTTCAGGCCCGAGTCGTTCCAGCGCGGCGGGACGCCCGCTTCGGCGTCGAGGGGCTCGCGCAGCGTGGCGGACGTCAGCGAGAGGTCGCGGGATTCCGCGACCATCCAGTTGGGGCAGAGCATGGACCAGGCGATCGTGTTGGGCGGCAGGGAGGTGAGGAGGGCGAGGTTGGCGTTGTGTTCGAGGAAGATGGGGAAGCTATTATTATTCCGGCTGGGATTAGATTCGAGCTCGAGGCAGCTGTCAGAGGGATGATATCGAACTCACTACTTCGACAACGCCACCCCCGTCCCGGGATACTTCAGCACGCCCTGCCCGCCCATAACCCACAATCTCAGCATCTTCCCTCCCTCCGCGCCTGCGGCCCTGACACCCTCCACGACCGCCTTGAAAATGACGGGCAGATCGCCGTGCGACCAGGGCGCGAGCGCCGCGACGCCCGCGGCGCTGACGACGGCCTCGCAGCGGTGCTCGAGGATGGCGCGCTTGATGGCGGCGGAGTCCGTGGCGTCGCCTTGCACGACGAGGATCTGTTCGTGAAGGGTTGCGGGCAGGAGGGACTGGAGTTTGGAGGGCGAGCGCACGTAGGCGACGACGGAGTGGTGGTGGGCGAGGAGGGCGGGGATGAGGCGGGAGCCGATGTTGCCTGTTGCGCCGAGGAGGAGGACTTTCATTTTTGTTTGTTTTGGGGTTGGTTTGAGGCGATGTTGGTATAGTTGGTAATGGTGGAAGCTGGTGTTGCGTTGGAGTATGGTGTGTCGTCGTCGGATCGTTGTCGAGACGTCCGTCGTAGTTGGAGCTAGAGCTTACGGTGCTCAGACGACTGCTTTCGAGTACCATTGTATACTCAATCGAAGATCCGGCGACATGCGAAGCCGGTGAATTGGTCGTAACACCGAACCCGAAACCGCGGTACGCAGCTGTGTCAGCTCTGGGGTGGCTGACTGATCGCGCACATCGAGAGCGTTCAGCTCCGGAGGGGAGCTTGCGTCTGGATTGAGAAGAGATGCTAAGCTCCGCAAATTGGATTAAGAGGCATTTGGTGCGGTATGCATGATACAGATCATTTCGTCGATCGGTGTTCTCGATGTCTCGAGAGTTTATTTGCAGCGTTTGTGTAAGTGGAGTCATCCGACTCCGCGATGTTGGCTCCCTGGGCAGACCAACCATACACGCTCATCTCCACCCTTCCATTCTCAAAAGACGTACGCACCTCGTCCTTAGACATTTATTCACGGATCAGCACAAATGAACACAAAACTAATCCCTCATGCCTGACCTCCATCCACCTGCAAGCGCCGCACATCCCTCCCCCCGCCGCCGCCGACTTCGTGACCTACTGCAAATGCTGGGCGGAGTCGATGCACCACCACCAGGACGCGGAGGAAGCGCTCTTCTTCCCGGACATCGAGGCGGTCGCCGGCGTCGAGGGCCTCGTGGCGCGGAACGTCGAGCAGCACCGGGCGTTCGCGGCGGGGTTGGAGCAGTTCGAGGCGTATTGTACGTGCGAAGCGGAGGTCTGTGATGAAGTGAGGGTGAGGGTGGTGGCGCTTGTTGAGGGGACTGCGGAGCCCCGTTGGTCGGGCATCTTTGGGATGAGATTGAGACGCTGCCGGCGCTGGAGGGGTATGATAGTGCGAGGCTGAGGGAGGCGTATCGGCGGCTTGAGAAGGCGCTGATGGCTACTGATAATGTGAGAACCCGGGTTGCTAGGATGGTTTGGATATCAGTTCACTGATCACGTTTAGCAACGAATCGAGCCTCTGGTCTTCGGGACCGCGGACAGGACGTTCGAGGGCGGGATGCACGATTTCCCGTCGGTGCCATTCTCCCTCCGGTATGTGATTCATTACGTGCTTAGGAGGAGACATCGAGGCGCATGGCGCTTTAATCCGAGCACCATGTAGAGGGATCACCGGAAGCTGGCGTATGTCTCTCGAGCATCGAGCTCTAAGGGTTGTGCATCTTCACGTAAGCAGCTTTCTCTGCATCGATGACGGTTCAAAAGGTTGTGCTCCGCGGAACGTTGGATCCATGGTCTATGCTTCGCAGGTCGCGGAGTGCGGTGCGTAACTCTATCACGACAGTAGTAATGTATTCGCTTAATAGTGAACGGCTTGGCGTGAGGAAGTGCTTCCGCAGGGAGATCTCAAAGGAGACGTTGTCGCCTGCAAATAGTCCTCGAGCAACAAGATCTCTCTGTAATCAAAAGCTTGCATCATCATTGCCTCCCTTACCTGTAGATCATTATAGTGTCGCAGCTCGTTACACAAATACATCGCCTGCAAGAAGTAGGAGTCGACGCTAATAGCAGCACGCCGAGGTTTTGGTTCGGCACTTGCAGCTCGCACGGGCGTGGTGCTGACAGTGCGTGCAGCGTTAGCCGAGCGAGGAGAGATTCGCGCTCCGACGTAGAGTTTCTCGTACTGCAACCGAGACGGTCGGCCTTAGACTCGAGACCGCCTTCACGCGACACACAGGATGTCTCCGCCTTCTTGTGATTGCTTCGAGGCGAAGGGAGTTGGCTCCGCGCTACGCTAAGTTTGATCGATCAAGAAAATGTAGGCAAGCCTCAAGTTCGGCATGAAATTTTGGCGCGTGGAGCGGCAGAGCGCCCTGCAGATCAATTGCCGCTGTCGGCTTGTCTCCGTGGCTCGCCGGTACTCGCCGGCTGATTGGTGGCAGCACGACGAAGGATGTTTAGACGCGGCGCTGGCTCGCTTTGCTTCAGCGCCGCAGCTGTTTGACAGTGAGTGGCAGTACCTTGATGCCGGGACGCCCAGCCTGCGCAAGCTGCGGTGCCGTCCTATCTCCTGAGACACACTGTAGGGCTGTCAATGTGAGGCTGTGGTTCGGAGCGATCGGCCGAGGTGCCTCGCGAGTTTATCTTCACACTAGGCCACATGCATGCAAGGTCTTGCAGCGGAGTCTTCGACGGTGCAACGGGGGAGTGGTGGTTTGCGCAAGCAGGGAGGGCGGTCCACGGCCGTAGTGGATATAAGCAGCAAGTGACTTCGAACAGCTTACGGCCGGCGGGCGAGATAAGGCGAGCAGGCGGATGGGCCGGCGGGAGGAGCAGGCGGATGGGCCGGCGGGAGGAGCAGGCTGGCTGTTTCAGCGACGGCGGGCGGGCACAGGGCGTGCGCACAGACTGGCCCAGGCGTGGGGAGGCTCGGGAGGCTCTGGAAAATAGGGCGTCGGACAAGGCGAACGGCGCGTGGGTGGAGCTGGAGGAAAGGCAGAGCAAAGTTAGATGATGGCGCATGCCCGTCTGGGTCGAGGGCCGCCGGGCGCTGCGATATTGCCGATGATAGAGCGAGAGAGCGCGAGACGAGCCCGGCCTTGAGTCGGGTATGGGGTTGTTGGGGAGTGTGGACGATGATGTTGCAGATGGATTGCCTCACGGCTCAGGCATACATGACAACAATGCAAGCATGCGCAATCTCAACATCATGGCGGCACCTCAGGCTGCTTCTCCCGTCTTTCCAGAAGCAGCAGTCACTCAGCCCTCGCAAGGGTCTGGCGGGCGTCGAGGGCGGCAGGCTGAGGCAGGCTGAGGCAGACACACGGCAGGCGCATCAGGCACACAGGCAGACACACGGCAGGCTCATCAGGCACACAGGCAGACACACGGCAGGCAGCGTGGGCGGGCGGCGGCTCGCTGCGTGGGCACCACGTTGCGGAGGCGCGTGCCAATCCGCCGGCGGCGCCTGCGACTGCACGACTCGCGTTTTTGCGAGCACCACCAGTCCACCACGCCGCACCACCACGCCGCAATGGGCCTGACCCGCTGATCCTCCCCTTTCGCATCCCATCCACGCATCCACGCATCCACGTATCTGCCACCCTCCAACTGCCTCCGCCTCCCTGCTGCTGCCGCCGCCCCCAATCCCGTGCGGCCCTGCCTTCCGCCCCGAGCCTCTGTCCTCCCTGCCGAACACCGTCCGTCCACCCCCATCCCGACCCTCCGCCGCACCTCACCCGCTGCCGCCGTCTGCACCACCACGCATCTCACCCGGCCCGCCTGTCGCCCAACACCACCTCTACAACACCACCGGTACCGCTGCCGTTGCACACGTCACCCACGCCGCCCTGCCAGCCCATACCGCTTCAGGCCCGTTGCATCTCCTGCTCACCGCGCCCTCATCCTCCGCTTCCGACACCCCGGTTACCACGCCCGCTGCACTCCTTCGTGCAACCTCGCCTCACCACATCCGTGCCTCCGCCACGCTGCCTTGACGTCGGCTACACGGCAGCTTGCATACCTCCTGCACCCGCGGCGCAAATAGGAAACTCATTGCGGACCTGACGTCTGGAGAGGGATTGGCGCGAGCACACCGGAGCCTCGCTCGATCGCTTTGCATGGAACGCCATCTGTGGACGCATCTGCATTCTTGATCTCGGGCGGGACATGCGGTGATATTCTTCGCAAAGATCATTGCTGCGAGACTCTCACCCTGGACCTGCAAAATCGGGCCTCATTCCTGGCCAGATCACGCCGTCGCAGGCCATTCCCATCACTGTACGTATCAGTGCCTCACCGCACCCTGCGTTCTGGCGGGACCACCCATCAACAAGTGAGGTGTAAGAACAGCGAGGGGCAGGCGCCACCGCGGTGGCTTCTCAACACATAAGCTGACTCCATCTCTGACCAGGTCCTTACTGAGTATTACATCCTCCACATCCCCGCTCGATCTCGGCCGAGCCATCGAGCACCATGGGCAATTCAAACGGCAAGCCCATATGCATGACAGACGAGGTCAACCTGAACCACTTCCGCCTTCTCCGAGTTGTAGGCAAGGGAGCGTTTGGAAAGGTCCGCATTGTCGAGCGCAAAGACACCGGTCTCACATTTGCGCTCAAGTACATCCGGAAAGATGAGGTGGTACGCTCGGAAAGTGTCAGGAATATAATACGAGAGCGAAGGATGCTGGAGCACTTGAACCACCCGTTCTTGTGTAACTTGCGGTATAGTTTTCAGGATATGGAATACTTGTGAGTTGAAGATTACGAATGGAAAAGGAGGGTGACTTAGGCTGACATTGGCAGGTACATCGTCGTGGACCTGATGACCGGAGGAGACTTGAGATTCCACATCTCACGCAAAACCTTCACCGAGGAAGCAGTGCGATTCTGGATAGCAGAGCTGGGATGCGCGCTGAGATACGTACACGGCCAGGGCATCGTACATCGAGATGTCAAGCCTGACAACGTTTTACTGGACAATGAGGGCCATGTACATTTGGCGGATTTCAACGTCGCCTCGGACCTCACACCGCACAAACCTTTGACGAGCAAATCTGGAACCTTAGCTTACTTAGCACCGGAAGTGTACATGGGCAAGGGATATTACTCGGAGGTAGACTGGTGGTCGCTTGGCGTACTCTTCTACGAGTGCATCTACAACAAGCGACCTTTCGAGGCCAACAACCACGATGCGCTCGCACAGGCAATTGTCAAGGCTGACCCAGCCTTCCCCGTCACTTCTCCGCCCGTCTCGATGCCCTGTTTACATGCAATCAGCAGTCTGCTGGAGAAAGACAAGACTCAAAGAATTGGTTCCGCTGGTTTTGACACATTCACCGACAACCCATTTTTCAGAGAACTCGATTTCGATGCTCTACTCAGGAAGGAGATTGAGCCGGTATTCTGCCCGTCCAGCGAGAAGACCAATTTCGATGCAACGTACGATCTTGAGGAGCTACTTCTGGAAGAGGCACCCCTGGAGGCCAGGGCGAGGAAGCAGAAGCCTAGAGCAGAGCTGCGAGAAGACGCAACACCTCAGGAAATCCGTGCCGATGAACTGCACCGCATGGTCGAGACCATGTTCGAGCCTTTCAACTACACCCTTGTCCCCGAAACAAGAGATCCCGCAGCCGCCGTCGCCGCGGCCGCATCAGCCCCAGCGCCAGCAGGGCAGGCCCCAAGCGAGAAGGCCACATCCACAGAAACAGTCCGGCAACAAGACAAAGGCCGATCAACACCGCCACCCAGAGCACACACTCCAGGAACAAATTCACGCGCGCGCTCGTCAACCCGCTCCGGCACCGCCTCCCCTCCCCTACACAACAGCAGTGTCCCCATGCCACCCCAAGGCCCCCCACCGCAAGCCGACCTCCCCCCTCTCCCCCCTCCAACCTCAGACCCCTACCACCAGTCCCGCGGCCGCGAACCCCGCGACCGCGGCACCCGCACCGTCCGCTACGAAGACACCGCGCAGTCGGCGCTTCCCTCGACGTCCCGCCCTCCCCCGCGCCCCCGCGGCAGCACGCGCAGCACCTCCCTCGGCGGCGGCGTGCAGGTCGTGCTCAACGAGCAGGGCAGCTGGAGCGACATGGCGAACCAGAGCGCGGGCATGGTCGACGCGGACGGCGCACGCGACGGCAAGAAGGCCGAGCGCTCGCCGGGCATGCTGGGGCTGTTTTCGAGGAAGAAGGGGCGGGATCGTAGTCCGAAGGGCAAGGAGAAGGAGAGGGGTGTACTTGGGAAGGAGGGGGCGCGGGTGGTCATTAGTTCTGGCTGAGCTGGGGCGGTTGGCTTGAGATCTTACACGCCGATATTACGATGAGGGTGGGATTGTGGCTTGGAGACCGGAAGGGATTGCCGGAAGTCCTGGACGACACGTCGCGCTTGGAGACGAAGCCGGATACATCCTTCCCTGAACCTTGATCGCAAACCGCATTGGTACACGCGCCGAGGAGTAGGACGTGCGAGCCACCGACCACCCAAAGCGCCCACACGCACCCAAGCCAGCGCCCTCCAACCCCGGGCTTCCACCAACAACATCCACCATCAAAGCCAAAAGGACGCCACCGCGACAAAACCCCAACAACCTGGAGTCCAACTCACACCCACTAACCAACGAACGCCCGCACGACCCTTTTCTTCCTCGAAACACAACAGCATACCGCGACCCGGCGTTCCTACCTACCTGCCAATCAATACGTTACAATACACACTCATAATTCAGCAATGCGGCATGCTCTCCCTCTCTTCCGGGTCAAGGATCGTTTGTCTTCTTTTCTTCGTTCCGTCTCATTTCACTGGGCTTGGGGTTTGCATGACGGGACGTCAGCCTAGCCTTTCTCTCCTCTGCTCTACTCTACTGTACCTATACTTTCACGAGAGGGGACGGTATGTCGAGAGAGGAAGGAAGGCGGCCGAGAGTCGAGTCGGGAGAATCGGCGTTCTTGTTCTTGTTCTTTCTTTCCGTTTGATACACCGCTTCTCTCTGAGCGGAGGAGTCTTTGCGCGCGCGCGGTGAGGGGCGGGCGGGCCTTGTGGCTCGGGTTCGGGTTGCATATACACACTTGTCTCTCTTCTTTCTTTTTACTTTTCTTTTCTTTTTTTAGTCGGTGGAGGGGAAGAGGAGTGCTTGCGCTGCATTAGAGCCGTTTGGAGGGATCGCGCTCTTGGCTTGGCTCGGCTCTCTTGCGGCGCGCTCTCGTACTCTAGCATCGTGTAGTATAGTATATGAGGCATGGCATGTTCACTTTCGTTCTATCCGAGTTCACTGCATCTGTCTGGTTTGAGCGAATTGAGATCCGGATAGGGTAGGGATTGGTGCTTGGGTTGGGTTGTTGAGTCGGTATGTTTTGGTCGTTCCTGCTAATGCTCTCGCAACGTTTGCTTTGGGGAGCCAGAATAAGGTTGACCAACATCATGATTGCAGAGTGCGTGTCGCGGCAATGCTGCGGAAAGGGTTCCTTCTTGCGTCATTTATCATACCGTACAAGCGCTCTATTTCCCTCTCATCAGACAGAAAGAACGCTCCAATTACGCTCACACAAAACAAATTACCCCATCCTCCATCCTCCATCATCCAAACTTCCAGCCTCCCCGAGCCTCTACAACCTCCCCCCGCCCTCCGCCCCTGCAGCCGCCGTCCTCTCATAAAACAGAATATACGCCTCCTTATTCTGCAACCCCGCCGGATCGATCTCCCTCACAATCGTATCGTTATACTTCCTCCACACCCTCTTCATGCGATCGCGCACCGCGGTCGTGTAGTGGCCGTGCGTCAGGTCGCCGCCGATGTGCTGCAGCACCGCGTACGCGTCGTACGAGTACGGCGGCGTCATGGCGGGGTCGGGCGCCTTCTCCTGCGGCGCCGCGAGGGCCGCGATGCGCTGCTGCTCCGCCGCGTCCGGCGGTGGGAGCGTGTAGGGCGACATGTCGAGGCCGCGCAGCGGGAAGTCGATGACGGTGTGCAGCTTGCGGGCCGCGCGGCCGTAGTCGTCGTTGCGGAAGCGCTTGAGGTGCACGACGAGGTACTGCGGGAGGCGGGTGAAGGTGATTTGCTTGGTGGCTTCGCGGTGGACTTTGCAGCGCGGGCAGATCCAGCGCTCTTCGCCGCCGAGGGGCTCGTCGCGGCAGAACTGCGCGAGGCACTGGTCAAGGGTGGCGGCGGGCGCGGCGTGCGGGATCTCGACGCTGATGCTGGAGAAGAATTCCCAGGTCGTGCTGACGAAGGAGCAGGAGCGGCAGCGCAGGCGGGACATGGTCTGGCCGCCGAAGAGGTCGTAGATGGGGGAGTGTTCGCGGTGGCGGTGGCGTTGCCATTCGCGCTTGGAGGCGAGGTATTTGGGGAGGTTCTCGCGGAAGGTTTCTTGTTGGGGGGTGAGGTTTTGGAGGATCGTGCGGTCCCAGTTGGCGTTGAGATCTTCGTGGAGGGTTTCGATCATGAATTCGAGGAATTGCTTTGCATCTTGCTGGACGTCGTTCTTCCAATCGCTGTTGAGACGGCCGCAGAACGTCCTGAAGGTCGTTGGTTTGATGCTGGAGACGTCGCCCTTCCATAAGCTTCTGATCAGGTTGCTGTACAGCTCGGGCATGACGCCCTTACTGCCTTTCCAATTTCGCTGGACGGCCCGCTTGAATTCGTCGCTCAGGAACAACATAGTCATTGGTGTCGTAGCTGATAATGCCTGTATGGTAGAGTTCATGTAACAAGTGACGCCAAAGTTGATCAGACCCGTCTTGGGCAAAGTCATGGTCGAAGAGCGGAGCTTAGGCGGCACGTATGGCATGAGACCATCGGACCTCCCTGCAAAGGTGCTCTGCGACGCGGCTTTGTCACTGACACCAGTGTAGCTCATCCGGGGTGCCGCTGGAGCTGGTCTTGTCGGAGCTTGAGGATATTGGGACGGAGATGGTGCGGCAGGATACTCAGGAATCTTCGCTGGGGGAGCAGGAGCCTTCCTCGTCGGCATCTGAGAGCTCATGAAACCCGGCTGAGTATCAATGGCACTTGCGTCCGGATAGCGCTGATTAAACTCGTCAATAGCAGCTCTGCTCAGTCTTTCACGCTCTTCATCGCCTTCTTCGCCTTCTTCTTCATATTCCTCGGTGACAGGTTGTTGGGGTGCCGAGACGCTTTCCTGCCTTGCTCGCGCCAGCCAGGCTCGTTCTTCGTCTTGGCCAAGCGGAGCAAAATCCTGTACTCTTCGCTTTGGTAGACGAAGCTGGCTGCCCATACCGGCAGTTGCCATAGGTCGACGGGAAATTGGTCGGCCAGCTTTTGCTCGTGAAAGCGTGCTGGAGGTCGCCAAAGCTTGCTGTCCGACGAGATCAATCCACGCCTCAATGCCACCAACCAAGAGCATTGGCGGCTGTCTAAGTGGTTTCTCCTGATTGAAGTCATGAAGTGACTCGTGTAGGTACTTCAGCTTCAATTCGCGCTCGCTTCTCGGACTGGCCAGGTACGCATCAGATTTCGTTTTAGCATCGTAGTAGACGACAAGATCAAACAGATGGCGGTTGTCGAACAGTTCCTGCTCAAACTCGGGCGATAATACTAGAGAATCAAGCAATTGCTCTGCGCTCATGTCTGCTTGCAGGCTCATAGGCTCGATGCACATGACATTTTGGGAGTAGATGTGGCCTTGATCAAAGTCTGCTCGAGGTCTGACATCGATGAGTAGAACAGAAAATCGAGGGAGATAATCGAAAAGCCGTTCCGTGCTGACTCTAGTCTCCGTGGTGTGATGTGGCTTCACAGACGATGTCGAGCTTGTCATGTTATCCTCAGATCCAGTCTGGGGAAAGTAGTCGCCACTGTCTTGTGCTCCATTTGGTGCCCGCATCGATGCCGAAGATGAAGCCACTGACGATTTTCGATATTCGCTGGATGCTAGACTTCGAGCGCTATGTCTCGGTGGTGCAACATTGCCAGTTGTATGCATGTTCCGCGCAGGGCTGTATGTTGGACTCGGAGCTTTTGGCATCGCTGCAGCAAAGCTAGTATCCAATGGCAGCTTGGCTGGCGGCATGGGCCCGCCGTTGGGCATTCCGCGCGGGCCTAAAGGTCTGCCATTGCTGCCGATCGACTTGACAGGTGCTTCAAAAGAGTTGCGTCCGTTCCAGTCAATCGCTGAAGGCATCTGAATGGGCGAGCTGTGCACAGACGAATTCGATCCTCGTGAGTCTGGCCTCCCCGGCTCGGCAGAACTGGACGGCATCCGCAGGCGAGCAAACCGATCATTAAGAGCTTCGCTAGGTCCGCTTCGTTGAGATCCGTTCAAGGCGGCGCCTCCAAGTGACAATGCTCTTCCATGTAGAGAGTCCGGTTTGGGCGAGACTGAAGGCTTCACTTTACGTGCGCCCTGTCCATTGCCAGACCTGTATTCGGCGTTCGACTGCGGATATGGTGCTTTTGTCGCATACTCTCGTTGACTCTCTGATTGTGAGCGGGTATGTTGCGTCTTAATCTGGTAGTACTTTGGTAATACCCCGCTCCTCTTGTTGTTGTTCTCGATTATGCTTTTGATGCCCATGTACTGCTCGTTCCATTGCACCAACGTGCTCTTGACGTATTTGTACTGTCTGTCCCATCCTTGGTCCAAATCCATGTCCAAACCCTTGCCATTTCGTGGGATAACGTCGATCGCGATCTCATAGGCGCGCAGGTACTCGACAAATGCAAGGTCAGGCCGTCGAGAATCTAAGAGGGATTTGGCCTGCTGCAAAGACTGAGCGGCGGTGCTAAGGAGCTTCGCAGGCGGATCGTTTGCATTGTATCCGTCTTGGGCCCTCGCTTGAAGGTCCTGGATGTGCTCGTATGGCACTTCGGTGCCGTTGTTGAAAGTGGGCATCCGCGAGCCATTACTGTGGCCGGGGGGCGCGGACGGCGGGCTCGGCAGAGACGCCGCGGCGCTCATTATGTGTATTTTACAGCCACCACTCGGTTCGCATCGCGCGGTGGCGGTGGTTGCTCGGCAATGTGAGGTGTGAGCGCAATCGACAATCACGCGGATGCGATTCTGGAGTCACTTGGATGACGTGGGCGGGGTGCGATGCCAAGAGGTGGATGTCGTGCGAGTGCGAGCGGAAGGTCGTGTGTATCGTGAATTCGTGAGGAGGATCGGTGGGAGGATGGGAAGGTGGTGGGCAGAGGAGCAAATAAGTTATTGTGAACGTCGCGGAGAGCAAGCGTACCAAAGAGTGAAGCGGTAGTTGAACCCTCGTCTGGCCTTCCCCAGACATGGAGACGCAGTGACGCAGCAAGCTGTGGCGGTGGCTTCGGCTTGTTGGCGTGCGATCAGCACACCACCAGAGCCCGATCCTCAGCACGTCGACAGCTGCAGCTGCGCACACTCCGACTCTGCCTTTTGCTGACCATCTCGTCACAAGCATTGCGTGTCAGGTTCTGCGCACGCTCTTCATACACAGACCATCTGCATCACCGGTGCCAGCGCAGTCATCACCAGCGGGACGAGGTCCCAAACAGATCAACATGGCGTCCTGGTTCGGCGGCTCCAGCAACACTGAGCTGGATGCTCAGATCGAGCGTGCGACGGCTAGCTCGCTGGAGGATATCGCCTTGAATCTGGAGATCAGCGACATCATCCGGAGTAAGACAGTGCAGCCTAAGGAGGCTATGCGTAGTCTCAAGCGGCGGATAGGCAACAGGAATCCGAACGTCCAACTCGCCGCACTCAATCTTACCGACACATGCGCCAAGAATGGAGGCAGCCATTTCATGCAAGAGATCGCCAGTAGGGAGTTTATGGATAATCTGGTCAGCTTGCTGAAGGCCTACGGCGGCCCGGAACTGAACGGAGACGTGAGACGTAAGATTCTCGAGCTCATTCAGAACTGGGCTTCTGGCGCTTCAGGAAAGGACAGCCTCAACTACTTGACGGAGTGCTACCGGACGCTGCAACACGAAGGCTTTGACTTTCCACCTCGGCAGGAGGTCGCCAGCAGCATGTTCGACAGCTCTGCGCCGCCAGAGTGGACCGACTCCGACGTCTGCATGCGATGTCGCGAGAAGTTCACGTTCACGAATCGCAAACACCACTGCAGGAACTGTGGAAATGTCTTCTGTGGAGCTTGCAGTTCTAAGAGCCTTCCTCTACCGCATTTGGGTATTATGCAGCCCGTGAGGGTTGATGATGGATGCTACGCAAAGCTGAGCGACAAGTCCCGCGGTACGCCCGGACCTCAAAGTCCAGGCTCGACAGAGAAAACATTGTGGCAAGGCTCCAATGTCAGCGGCGAGAGGATGCAGCCTCGTGGAGCAAGAGTGGATGACGGCTTTGATGCAGACCTGAAGCGCGCGTTGGAGATGAGTCTGGAGGAATCAAGGGGACACGCTGGAGCGGGCTACGTGCCACAACAGCCTCCGGTGCCGACACAGTCAAAGCCGCAGACTAATGGGACGAGCCAGAAGGGGCCGCAGAATGAAGAGGAGGAGGATGCAGACCTCAAAGCGGCCATCGCAGCAAGCATGCAGGACATGGAAGAGCAAAAGAAGGCACATGCGAAGCAGCTGAAGGAGCAAACGTCGTCGAGTGCAGCACCAGTACAATTCAAGCCGAACAGCCAGCATGAGTTGACTTTGGTGGAGATGGAGAACATCAATCTGTTCTCTACCCTGGTTGACAGGCTCCAACATCAGCCGCCGGGTACCATCTTGCGTGAACCGCAGATCCAGGAGCTATACGAGAGCATTGGTGCGCTCAGACCGAAGCTTGCGCGCACCTATGGCGAGACCATGAGCAAGCATGATACCCTTTTGGACCTACACTCTAAGCTTTCGACTGTTGTGCGCTACTACGACCGCATGCTAGAAGAGAGACTGAACAGCACCTACCACGCTGGCCGATTCGGTGCTCCTAATCGATCAAGCATGTATCCCAACATCTCAGCTGCGCCAATGAGCTCTCAAGGTGGCATGGAAAGCTATTACTCTGGTAATGCGCCGCAATTCGACAGCTATGGCGGACCTCCTCCACAACAGAGTGGCTTTGCCGGATACTCGCAACCTCAACCTGGCCAAGCCCCGTATCCAGAAGCCTATCCCGACATGAACAGAATGTCGCAGGTCTACAGCCAACAGCCACCGGAAACACCCTATCCCCAGAATCCATCCCAGCCTTACCCGCCACAAGGTCATGCTCCTCCGCAGCAGCAGCAATATCAACAACAACCTCCTGAAGCACAGCAGACACAGCATCCGTCTCAAATGCCACCCCAGCGTCGCCAGTCTTCACACCATTACTCTCAGCCCTCTTCCCAGTACGCTCCATCGCACACCTCCCAGAACTCAAACCCAGCGATATCCTCGCCCCCGCCGTCCGACCCCGCAGCATCCTTCTACTACGCAGACCAAAAGCAACAGCAACAGCCCTCAATCCCTCAAGCGTCGAGTCCCGAGCTCTACGCTCAACAGCCACCACAGCAGCAATATCAGCAGCAATCAACGCCTTACCCCGCTCAGGAGACTCCTCAGCAGCAACATCCTCAACCACACGGCCAGCCCTCACACCAATACTACCAGCAACCCCAGCCACAGCCTCACCAAGCGCCATACCCCCAGCTCGGCCAGCAGCAGCAGCAGCCGCCGCCCGCCCAGCAACAATGGCCGCAGGCTCCCGCAGCAGGCGCGGGATACGGGCAGGAAAGCTTCCCTACCGCGCCGCAGCATGCTCCTAGCGCGCCGAAGGAGGAGAGTCTGATTGAGTTCTAATCAGTGTTGTTCCTGTGGTTAGAGGTGTGCACAGGCAGAGACAAATGTATGGATCGTAGCAGTAGTCTGACGGTTCCTGTACATATACCCTCTATGTAGCCGATATCGTAATCCGTGCTGTCCCTGTGCCCGTTCGGAGACTCCGCGTTTTTTTATTGGCTCGGCTTTACCCGCCGCTAGCTGCGGACTACGTTGTGATGTGACTCCGCTATTCACGTGACCTGATGCCCGGTCTGCGATCTTCATCTCTCCGGCGCTCTGGTCGTCGACGATCTCAGAACTCACGGTGTGGCGGTTCGTTGCTCAGTTCTTGTTGGGGTGATGAGGCTGTCCGCCGGTAACTTTGGGTAGGTAGGGTTAGGGTTGGTGTTATTGAGAGATAGGAATCCCCGATTTGCCTGGGTGTACCTTATGACGGACAGAATCTACTTTGCTGCATTCTTTAAATACTTTTCCTGCATAAAAACGTCAGACTCTTGGTAATTACGCTTTGTATCCTCGATGGTAGTGTCGTCCAGTTGTTTGCTTCGATCGGAACATGATCAACGTAGGCAGCAGCAGGGGGTAGTTGGTTATTTCACACAGAAGTCGAAAGGTTGATCGAAAATACTGCGGAAGATCATACGTACCATAGCTCTCATTATTTTCGTCAGATATTGGTATAATAACTCGCAAATCAAAAGTTGAAATCCTCAAAAATCAGCTCTTTCCCATCCAGCCACCCCATCAGTTGCTTCCGGAACGGCGTCCCAGTACAAAGATAGTACCTTTCCACCGTACCCCCAAGCCCAACATCTTCACTCTTCATCCTCCGCCGCCGCAGCTCGACACCTCCCAACCCCTCCACCCCCACCCCCTCCTCCTCTCCCAAATCCGTCACATAAAGCACCACACCTCGCGCCAGCCCAGGATACTCCCCCAACACCCCCTCCACCAACTTCAAATCCCCCCTCCTCACCGTCCACAGCAACCTCAACCGCCCCAAATCCAACCCCCCCAAACTCGGCAGCAGCGGCGTCACACCCACGCCCGCCGCCACAAACGCCACCGTCTCCCCCTCCCCCTGCAAGACCTCAAACTCGCCCCCGAACCCCTTCACGCCCACCTCCAAATCCACGCGATCGCCCAGCTCGCTGCCCCGGTGCCGGAACAGCTCGCCCGTCACGGCCCCGACGCGCCGCGCCGTGATCTCGAACTCGTCGTCGCGCAGCCTGCGGACCGGGTTGGGCGGCGCGCCGGGCGGCGAGGACACGGTGAAGGTGCGGACGAAGTCGTCGTTGAGGCTGCGCGGGTCGTCGTCGCGCATGTGCGAGTAGCCGATGTCGAGGACGGGGCTGAAGTCGAGCGTCACGTACTGGCCTGCTTTGTGGGTGGCGGGGTTGGAGAGGGCGAAGGTGAAGCGGGAGATGGTGGGGGTTAGGGGCGTTTGGCGGAGCAGTTTGGCGGTGTTGGCGGGGTGGGTGGAGGCGGGGTCAGTTGCGGGGGATTTTTCGGTTGCGAGGCGGCGGACGACGGGGTTGTAGGGGGAGAGTTCGCCCGGGATGCCGCGGAAGGGGAGGGCGGTGGCCACGAAGCGGGCGGCGGTTGTGGTTATTTTGACGGCGAGGTTGGAGCGCGGGAGGAGGGAGGCGGCGGCTGGGCCGACGAGGATGTCGGTTGTGCCGGTGAGGTAGAGCATGTCGCCCGTCTCGTAGTCTGGTACGCATATTCCGAGTAAGGGGTTGACCTTGAGGTTTCCGAGGGTTTGGTAGAGGCGGTTGCCGGAGTATTCTGGGTAGCAAAGTATGGCGCCAGAGGGTTCGTTTGAGACAACTCGAACGAAGCCTGGAGGTCCCCCGCGGTGGTTGGTGTCCATATCCGAGACGTGGTTCGCACTCGATAGGAAGAACATGTCCGCTTTTGCCAACAGATCGATAGCACGTTGTGGAAGTTGCGGCAAATCCGACACCAGCTTCGGATCCGACTCAGCAAGTTCGATCCGCTTCTTGTTGAGATACTTCGGACAATTGCCCATGCTTTGCTCGACCTTCAAGACCAGTTGGACCTCCGCAAAATGCTGCCTGGCATCCGTCGCCTCATCCTCCCTCAAGCTCAGAGCGCCCGCGACCATGCGTGCAAACATCTTGACCCGCTTCCTCGTCTCAAGATCAATCGTCAACCCACTCACCATCCTCCCCACGCCCTCCTCTCGCACAACCGCACCATCAGCCTTACTCCCCACCAGCTCCTCAACAACAGGATCATGCTTGCCCACAACCGGCGTCCGAATGCCAATGACGCCCTGCGCAATAGGCTGCGAGATGCCCTTCTCGCCACCCCAGAGCGTCGTCCACGGGCGGCCTTGCTTGTCCAGCGTGCCGATGGCGATCAAGGGGGCTATTTGCGAGTGGTTTGCCAATTGGGGGGAAAGCGTGGGGACGGTCGGGTTGTCCATGGGAGGGACATTCATCGCTTTCGCCATGGCGAGCTCGCCTTCGTGCCAGGCTAGGTCTTGGTAGAACGCCATGGTGGATTACAGGTTTCGGATGCTAGATTCGGCGGAGTTGACGAGACCGGGCTGATTATTTCTCTAGAGCATTAAGGGGTTGGACGGTGCTGGACCTTAGTATCCCATCGTGTTAGAGGAGACAATGAATTCCGTATCACATGTACGACCAGGAACACGTTCATAGATGCTTCTGCTTACCAATGTTAACGTGATGTGGTCCTCCCGCTTACGCTGCAGGCGAGCCGAGAGCTCTGGTGGATGGCGTGACAAGGAAGCGCTGCGAAAAGTCTATTCTGCATGTAGGTGTTTTGCATCCATCTTGGCTACCATGGAAACAGTAGGCTTGACGTGCACTCAGATGATCTAAGGGCAAAAGATGTTGAGCAAGATCATGGCAAAAGCAAAAGAGATGGTCAATACGAGGGTCGAACTCGCGACCTTGGCGTTATTAGCACCACGCTCTAAACCAACTGAGCTAATCGACCGTTTTGTCAAGGAATTTTGATATATTTTGAGGACTCAAAAAAAATATATAGCTATGTATTTAAGCTGCTCGATCATCAAATGCAACTCGCGGTGTTTCTGGCTCCATTGAATCGTCGCAGACAATACCAGAGCTCTACTTAGTATTCTCGCAATGCTTGTCACGATCAATCAAGATTTGACCATGAAAGAACAGCTCCAAGACGAGTAGTCCTTGAACAGAAATCCCTCAACAAGCTCGCAAGCTGATCATCTACACATCAGCACTTCCACATCTGCATGCTCCTGCCTCACAACGACTACGTTCCCGCCCGATCAAAGACGCCAGCCTTAATGGCAGTGACTATCATCAACTCCATCGGGCATCGCAAAGAGGGTTTCCGCGCAAACGTACCAAAAGGGTATGATCACGTTGCGTGCGTTGCCAACAGTCGGACGAAGTGGTATGGAATTGATCGATGCGTCCCTCTGCGGGAATTCCCTTGACATTTGCGGTCTTGTGCTCTGCTTCTCCTGGGCTCCGGCAGCGACAAGGCTGTGTCGTTGAATGGGTTCGAGAAGAGAAGGTGTTCAGCGCGGGGTGCTGGAAGGAGTGGCTGAGGGGGTGGTCTGGAGGTCATGGTAGCGTGGCATTTTCTGTGAGAGTTCTAGAGATGCTGTTGCAGGCATAGAAGGAGCCTTCCAACAATGCAATCATCTGATCGAGGTGCTACCATCTCCTATGAGTACTTGACCTGAAATGTAGGCCGGAGAAACTGTGATGCTACAGACTCATTCAGTCGCGTCGCGCATTCTTTCGCGTTAACTTGATCTCTTCTGTCTTGACTAATCAAAATTCTTTTCCGAGAATCGCGCGAGACGATCAATACAGGCCGCGGTATGATCGATACCAGCTGGCTCTGGTCATTGCAGTAATTGTTGACGACATCGGCTGGCAGCAAGGGGAGCGGTCAAGACGCAATTTGCAATTCGACTGGCGAAACTAGAGTGTCGGGAATATCAAAGGTACCAAATACCAGGCTGCACGCTGTCCCGGGCGCATGGGACACGTAAGTGAGGCTTTTACGGTCGTACGAACGGTCAGCAAAAAAGCCACCGCCGGGCAGACGGCCGGCTGCGTCGACGACCGAAACGCGCACAGCACAGCGGATCGGCACAAATGCCCCTCGCGACCTTCGCGACGAACGGACAGACAGACAGACAGACAGACAGGAGCGCTAGCAGCTTGAGAGTTCAGAATGACACGACCCGAACCCCCAAGCGATGCGCTCGCAGGACTACTGCAGCTCCAGCGTGGGATAACTAGCAGAAGCAACCCTCCCCCGCGCGTGGTGGCTGTGCTGCAGCGTTGCAGCGCTCGCCCGGCGAGGTGGCCTTCGCGCTCGAGCCGTGCAGGAGGCAGGACGCAGCACGGAGGGCGGCAAGGGAGTGGGGAGAAAGACCGAGATTGCGCGCACACACCCTGCGCAGGAGGGTAGAGTAAGCTTTTTTTTGGCGGGCAGAGTTTCGCGGTCAGGGCGCGTGGACGGCAATTGGATTAGAGTGCGAGTTGGTTTCGTAGGAGGACGGGAAGCGCGTCGAGCGGTGACGACGGAGTCCGGAGGAGACAGCCTAGCCGCTTGACGCTTGACGGGCCGCCTGATGCGATGATGATGATGGGGAAGAGCAACGAAGGAAGGTGACGAGGGCGAGCGCCGAGCGAGTCGCGGACATGGACCACTGTACCTACTGCCGGAGTTGGGGTCGTAGCTAGCCGTCAGGGTCACGGGGAGGGCTGCGGGAATGATGAGGGCAGGGCGGGAGGCAGACTAAAGGCATGACAGAGCCTGCAGGCACACGCAAAAGTCGCAGTGTGGGCTGTGGAGGCCCCGAGCTGGCCCGCTCCCGTCGCTCGTGCGTGCGGCAACGGGAGGGCAGGACCAGAGGTGCGCAGAGAGGCAGAGGCATAGGCAGAGGCAGAGAGGCAGAGAGGCAGAGCCACAGAGCCAAAGCACGCCGCGCGGGCACTCGCGAGGTAGTCGGTACCTCAGGTAGTCTAGTGCGCGCACTCGGTGGAGGCCGGCGCAGCAAGCCAGCACCCGCACCCGCGCACACGCCCACCCAGCCGACGCCCGCCCGTCTCTCTTCTTCCTACACTCACATCCTCTGCACGAGGGGCTGTTGCATTTTGGTTGACTAGCCGTCTGCTCTCGCGGCCATCTACGGCCACCGCCATCCTGGTGGTGTGTCAGGCCTTGCGCTCTCCTCTCTTCGTCTCGCCATCCGCTCTCCGCCTTCATCGCTACGACTAGGTACTCTCCGCTCTCGTCTTGCCTCCAAGCCTCCGCGCTCCCCAACGGCCTTCCTGCATCGGCCATTGCCCGTAGAAGCACCAGCACCACCTCCACCAAAGATACCCGCTTTCGATTCACCTTATGATTGAGACGACACCTTTTCTCTAGCACCAACAAACCCCTTGTTTTATATCTTCACTTCCCTGGACTAGCCGCCGCCGCGTCGTCACCTACCCTGCTTCGGCTCTTGCCCGCAAATCGCGCAAATCCCGCAACCAAGCGGCCTTCCAAGCTCCTCCGCCACCCAGGTATGGTCGTCCGTCCAGATGGCACCAAATGGGCATGCCAATCATGCCTCAAGGGCCACCGCGTGAGCGGATGCACACACACAGGTAATTAACATCATATCATCGTCCTCCTTGCGCCGACCTCACTGACACTGCTCGTCTAGACCGCGAGCTTATCCTCGTCCCGAAGAAGGGCAGACCCGTCACGCAATGCCAACACTGCCGACAAGAGCGCAAGAAGAGGTCCGCGCATGTCCGCTGTGACTGTGGCGAGGCCGAGAAACCCCATCACCCCAAGGAGAAGTGCATACACCTTCGTGAGGCCGAGGAGAAGGCCAAAGCCGGCGGATTTTTCGACGACTCCCACGATGAGAAGGACCCGGTGCACCTTGCCGCCATCAACGAAATGCAAGGCTGCTGCTGTCCGCACGGAGGCAAGTGCTCATGCGCTCTGGTCAAGAAGGAAGACGCCCACGATGGAAGCCCGCCGCATGGCAAGCCTGCAGTCCACAAGCCACGCCTTGAGTCGCACAAGTCCGAAGGATCAATTACAGTATTCGCAAATGGCCACCACAAGCCTGTTCATCGCAAGAATCACGCTGCTCACGAGTGCGGCATGCCATACAAGATGCCCATGTCCAGATACAAGCAGGATCACGGAATTTCGAAGAACGCTCGGAGGTCCATGGACAACCTGTCGCTCAACACGCAGGGCCTGAACGGCAACTCTGCGATGCCGCCGATGCCACTGTTCAACACAGCAAGGCGCCTGTCCAAATCCGAGCAGACCTCGCCAAGAATGAGGCCCAACCTCTTCGGAAACTTCCAGGGCATGTCGGACAGCCAACTCGCGACCCTCGATTTTGCGGGCCTCGATTCGGTCAGGACCAACGATACCATGCACTCCGCCACGAGCGAGTCTGCGTTGCAGCCTATGGAGTCCATGGCAGAGGTTGCCGAGAACAACTTCTTCGAGCCGTGGTCTGCTTTCCCTTCAAGCGACTCTCAGGGCATGCCGAACAACAATCCTTTTGGTGTCTGGCCGACGACCAACGATGTGTCTGGTTTGACTCAGCCTGCTTTGACGGCCGCTTCGTCCGGCACGCAGTCCGAAGTGGACGAGATCCCTGTGATGGAAGACGTCTTCGGATCCGGCATGCCCAGCATTCAAGAAGATGTCGGCAACATCAATGTTATGAATCCTGAGACGACCAACCAAGTCAACAGACGCAGTCTCCCTCCCAACTTCTTTGGCAACACCGACTTTTCCACGAATGGTCTCAACACCGAATGGGCTGCTCAATTCACCAACCCGTACAACACTGGGAATGGAAAGATGAAGACTGCAGAGATGGCCCAGTCTCCCATGTTCGACAGCAACGCTTGGCAGATGCCTGTGTCGCAGCCGGTCACCTCTGCGCCGCCGCGCTCGACCACCGACCTCCCTTTCGACTCCAACGCCAGGTCAATACCTCAGTCCACCGGCACAGCGACTCCCCCTGACGACATCATGCGTTCGCTGTTTCCGGAGATGGACTTCGACAACACCAACTTTGGGGCAGAATCAGCGTACAAGCAAGGCGTTCAAACTTCGGCACCGACTGCCAACGGCGTTGAACTTGAGACTCTGAACGACCAAGACATGACTTTCGCAACCCAATCGTGGACTGATGGCTCGCTCAGCGTGCCTAATGACCCGTTCGCTTCACCTTACGCCTTTCCTGATGATTTCACAAGCCAGGGCTACTCTGCTGGCTGGAACCAGTATGTTGGGTCACCTCGAATTCTCAATGATATGAGCTAACAGATGCCGTAGATAACCATCAGGTTGGGCGTGGTGTCGCCCGCTTCTCCTATCGAGTCAGCGCGAGAGGCATTCTGTTTTGTGATTTGGACGCTACGTGTTTGTTGGCGTTCAGTGTGTTCCTTGCCCAATGGTATTGGGTCACGATCCTTAACTCGCCTCTGGCGAATGACGTTGGTCTTGCGGCTTTGTTGGGCTCTGCTACGGGTAGACAGAATTGAAATGTGACACGACTTTCACTTTACTCTTGAGATCCACAACGCAGTGCTTGTTCGATCGATGGCTTGCTTACCTTTTTGCTTGGCATCTCCATGTTCTCCCCAGCTCCAAACTTCCATGAATCCACTCGCCCCATACCTGCTGCGTTGCTTGCCCCACGTCATACCGTGAACCTCACCTCACTTCATCGATCCCACTCCGTTTCCTCCCAACTCACCTGCCACATAAAACAATTCACCCCCACCCACCGCCACCACCATGCCCCCCTCCAAACGCGGCCTCGCCTGGCCCGTCGAAAACACCGACCCCGTCTTCCCCTTCACAAAGCCCGGCTCCAAAATCTCCTGGCTCTACAACTGGTCCCCCAACCCCACCCCCGGCGCCGCCTCCCTCGCCTTCATCCCCATGCAATGGAACGCCGTCGGCGCCCCCGACCTCCCATCAAAAATAACCTCCACCTCCACCCTCCTCGCCTTCAACGAGCCCGAGCTCCCAGACCAAGCAAACATGCCCGCCGCCGCCGCCGCAGAAACCTGGCTCCAGCACATCCAGCCCCTGCGCCAGCGCGGCCTCCTCCGCGCCGGCTCCCCCGCCATCTCCTCCGCGCCGCACGCCGTCCCCTGGCTGCTGGATTTTCTGCAGCGCATCCGCGCGGCCGGCTCCGACGTCGATTTCTACTGCCTGCACTGGTACGGCGCCTCGCTGGGGGGGTTCTACGATTACATCTGGAGCAGCTATTATCAGTTGGGAGCTGATAAGCCGGCGTGGATCACGGAGTTCGCGGCGACGAATTGGGATGCTGCGCGGCCGCTGCCGGTTGCGGAGGTGGAGGGGTTTGCGCGCGAGAGCTGGAAGTATTTGGACGGGCTGGAGTGGGTGGAGAGGTATGCTTGGTTTGGGGCGATGAGGGATTGTGGGGCTGTGGGGGGCGGGGCGGCGTTGATTGCGCGGGAGGGGGGGTTGACGGCTTTGGGGAGGGCGTATAGGGATGGGTGATTAGGGGGAGGGAGGGGGCTGGGGGGTTGGAGCGGTTTGGTTGAGAGGGGTGGGATTTGCTCTGTGTTGTGGGTGGTGAGTGGAGGGGTGGGGAAGTAGGGAGGGAGGGACTGGTGGGGGTCGGTGATCTCGTGGGACTCTCGAGACGCGGTGTGGGGGAGGTTGGTATGAGCGTGCAGAGAAGCGTGGTGTTGATGGTGGTGAGAATTTCGATCTTCGTAGGTTGCCATACTCTCGTGTCACGAGAAGAGCCGATACGAGCGTTCAGAGAAGGACAACAATGACGAAGAGAAATCCCACCTACCTGCACTGCCATACTATCCTTATTAAGTGAGCATTCGATACGAGCGGACAGAGAATGATGAGAATGGCCAAAAATTGCATCTCCCTAGGTTGCCACACCCTTATATTCCGAGGATAATCGATACGAGCATATAGAGAAAGAAGACGGTCAGCGCTTCCATCCCCGTGGGCCGTCATACTCTCCTATCACGAGGACAGTCGCTACGAGCATCAAGAATATGATCATGATTATGGTAAGAGGTTCACCTCGGTAGATCGTCATATTCTCTTCTCACGAGGAGAGTCCATACCAATGTACACAGTATGACGAGAAAGAGAGCTTCTATTTCCACAGCATTTCTTCTGTTGCTCTCATGAGGCGGGATGATACGGGCTTAGAGAAAATGAAGGCTTCGGAGAGCCAGCATTGTTGCCGCGTGGTGATTCAACGCTTCCTTCTTCTTGGACTGCTGCTCGCTGATAGCATGAGAGGCGAGGGTAGGAGCGTTGATTCTTGTGTGATCGAGGGAGCGTTCAGGGATCAACAACGCAAGCAAAGAACTTCTATCTCCGTGTGCTGCTTTACTTCCCTGCTGCGAGGAGGGAAGATACGAGCACATGGAGAAAGGTGTGATGAGTAAAGCTCCCAGCTGCATCGAAAATCCTCTTCTCCGGTTATGACGAGGGAAGATATGAGCTTAGAAAATGTATCGAGTTTGGAGAGTCGGTCTGGTAGTTACGTGAGAAGACACCAGTCTCTTCTCCGAAAACGAATGCTCGTTTGTAGTATGATACGCGAAGATAGGAGCATAGAGTCTTGTGGGATCGTGGGAGCTCTCGCGGGAAAAAGAAACGAGATTGCTCCTCTCTCAATGGCGCGCAGCCCATGTTTCTGTCACGACGAAGGTTGACAGCAGCACAAGGGGGATTAACGATATCGAGAGCTGGAAGGTCGTGTGATCCTTCAACTATCGTTAGATCGTTAAGACTCACATATTGTATGTCGATTTCGGGCCTCTCACAGCATCCTGGACAGGCCTGTTCCGCAGGTCTAAACGTGATCCAAATAATTTGTCTCTCCGCGGCGCGACTGCTTGTGAAAAAGCCAGAGCCGATGGTAGCAGCTGTTGCTGCCGCCACGAGCATTGCTGTCTCTGTGTGGCACAATGAAAGACATGCGAATGCCCTCAGTGGGAGGAGGATGATGTTTTCGATTTCAACGAAGAGATCGCTGAACACATTCCTCTGGGGTTTGGTTTCTGGAACGCTGCTGAGTGATAGCTCCTTTGACTTGGATCCATCGAAACTTGATGATTGGATCGCTGGTACGAACGAACCCTTAGATCGCCATCGACAAGCGTTTTGCCACTTCCGACGCCAAGCCCTTTCTGGCAGTGGAGGATTCTTTAGCAGTGCCGTCCGCGTGGAGTAAAACATCCACTGTCAAGGGCAAGCGGCCCGATAAGTTCCTGGGTACATGAACAAGTAAACTTCGCAGCTCTGCCTTCCTTCGTTCTGTGTAGACACAATTCGTCATGCGTAGAACCGCCGGCCTGCTTTCTGCGCTGGCAGCTGGGCACGCGGTCCTAGCCCAGAACGACTCGCGGGTGGATCTCTTGACAGACATTGATATCATTTCTCGATATTGGGGTTCGTGCAAATGATAGGCACTCGCCAAAAACAATCGCTGATCGACTGATGATTGCAGGCCAAATTTCTCCCTACCGCGACAACGCAGCAGACGTCTTCGGCGTCTCCGACATCGGCCTCCCGGACGGCTGCCAGATCGAACAAGCACACACGCTCCAACGACACGCAGACCGACTACCGGGCGACTGGGCAGACGATGGACCTAACAGTGAAAGGTTCGCGGAGAAAGTCTCCAACCACACGAAACAATTCCCTGATGAAGGTTTCAAGGGTCCCCTGGCCTTCCTGAACAGCTACAGGTACCAGTTGGGCAACGACTACCTGACTGGCAAAGGTGCCGCTACGGAGTTCCAGGCTGGCGTATCCTTCTGGAATCAATATGGCCGTATCTTGTATGATGCCTCTCTCGGCCAGCTGCAGTATAATGGATCCTACTCCAACGGCACTCAACGCCCAAAGCCCGTCCTCAGAACAACCAACCAGTCACGCATGCAAAACTCTCAGATCAACTGGGCGCTCGGTTTCTTCGGCGTCTCCTACTACGAAACTCCCGACCCCATGCTAGGCTTCTGCACCGACGGCTCTCTCTTCGACACGGTCGTCATCCCCGAAGGCGAGAACAAGAACAACACCCTCGCCGCCTACGACGCCTGCTTCGCAGACCAAGTCTACGGCATCGGCGACATTGGCGACAACGACCGCATCGCGCACTGGACACCCCTTTACCTCGCCGACGCCACGGCGCGACTCCAGCAATACGCTCCCGAGGGCTTCCAGTTCACCGTCAACGACACCTACGCCATGCAGTCCACCTGCGCGTACGAAATCGCCTACATCGCCTCCTCAGACCTCTGCGGCCTCTTCACCGAAGCCGAATGGGCCGGTTTCGAGCACGCCCAGGGAATCGGATACTACTGTAAGCCCTCCCTAAACTTGAAAGCAGCAACGAATACAAGATCGCAACACTAACACCTCCAAGACGACTACGGCGCCGGAAACCCCACCGGCCGCGCCCAAGGCCTCGGCTATGCTCAAGAACTCCTCTCGCGCTTGCTCAACCAACCCCTCACCACCAGCAACAGCAGCGCCAACAGCACCCTCGACAGCTCTCCCGAGACCTTCCCCCTCGGCGCGCCCTTCTACGCCGACTTCACGCACGACGACATCATCATCTCCGTCCTGGCCGCGCTGAGCGTCGACTACTTCCGCGACGCGCCTAGTCTGCGCGAACTCCCGCTGGACCCCGAGAGGCGGTTCCGGATGTCGCGCATCACGCCGTTCGGCGCGAAATTGGTGACTGAAGTCATCGGCTGCGCGGATCCTAACCCCTCGCCCGTTCGCGAGAGCAGGACGTTCTACTACCCCTCGCAATACGGCTACGACGCCAGCAATGCTCCGCACAAGTTCGTCCGCATGCGGTTGAACAATGGCCTCGTGCCGCTGGATTCGATCCGGGGCGGTCGCTGTGAAGGTCGCTCGGACGGAATGTGCGAGCTGAGCGATTTTGTCGCGAGCCAGGCTGGGGCGGAGGAGTTGGCGAACTACAATTTTGCGTGCTTCGCTAATTACACTTTGAGCGAGCCGCTGGATGGGCACGATTATGATGGGAGGGTGGATGAGAGTACGCCGGGGGTTGTTGTGCATCCTGGGCGTTTGGATGAGTAGGATGGGAAAGCGCTTGTCTGATTAGATGGTGGCAATGTCGTTTGGTAGAGAAGATGGACCGGACCAGACCAGATAGACCATAGACGCGAAAAAGACAGACCGCAAGGCGACTTAGCTTCGTACATCATTCAAAAACAGATATCAAGCTTCTGAAACAACTCAGGGTATCCGATCAACCCTACCAATCGCCTCCGCCCTGCTTGCATTCAACTCGCCCCTCTTAGCCACACTCCTCTGATAAAGCGACCTCCTCAACCGATTAACGCTCCCAAGCGGCCTATGCGCCTCCAGCCCAAACCACGGATTGAGCTTCACGCCCTCCTCCCAAAACACCCTCCGCCGCGCGTCGAAAACATCCTGGCCCCGCGGCAGCACGACGCGCCCGACCGTCTCGAACGGGAACCTCTCCTGATCCCACTCCACGGAGCAGTCCTCGACGCTCTGCGCGCCCAGGTCGCGCAGCATCTGCACGCGGAAATCGAACTCCGCGTCGTGGCTGCGGAAGTGCTCGCGCAGCCACGCGCTGTGCTGCTCCGGGTCCGCGTCCGCCGTGATCTGGCAGAGCGCCAGCTCGCGCTGCGTTTTGCCCACGGGGAAGAGGGCGTATTTTGCGACGTACGGGCCCCAGCGGAAGGCTGATTGGGAGTACATCGTGTAGGAGAGGAAGTGGCGGTTGGGCAGGGAGGCGGGCGCGAACTGCAGGTCGGAGTCCGGGCGCTGTTTGAGCGCTTCTTCGAGCCCGGGGCCGTCGGAGAAGTGCTGCTCGCGGAGGGAGATGATTTCGAGGCAGGTGGGGAGGTCGCGGAGTTCGATGATCGGTGCGTTGTTGAAGGTGAAGTCGTGCGAGTGGCTGGTGGCGCCGGCGGGGTCCATGAAGTCTCCTTCGGCGCCGGGGACGCCGAAGACTTTCATGCCGCAGCCGCGGGGGCCGGGGGCGCGGTCGTCTTGGAGGAAGGTGGGTTCGTTGGCGAAGCGGATGGCGATGTCGTGGGTTTGCGGGCCGTGGGAGAAGAGGCCTTGGGCGAGGTGGTCCGGGAGATCGGGGGAGACGGTGAGGGTGCCTTTGGCGACCGCTTGGGTCTTGACGTGCGTGCCGCGGAAGCCGTGGCGGTGGCAGGTGAAGTTCTTCTGCTGCATGCGGTTGATGAGGCCGTGGAGTTTGTGGATTTGCTCGGATTCATTGGGGATTTCGGGCTCGACTCCGGGGGCGTCGTAGCGGATGAGGTCGTCTGTTGACATTTTGGGGGAGGTCGTGAGGTTGCGTTTGATCGATTGGTCTTGTTGCTTTGTACTACCTTTTTTTTTAGGTGATTTGTGACCTTGGTGTTTTCGTCTGGCCTCGCGATGTGCAGATGGAGCATTACGCCATAGCGTGGCGATTGGTTAACGGGGTCAACTAAGCTGGCCATGATCTCATTGCTCGTCAGGTGGAGGATGGAGTGCATTGCGGAGATAGAGGAAATGGAATCACGTTGGAGTCGCGAGCGACTGACCTTCCGTGACAGTATACAAAGTTCGTTCTGCATACTTTCAGTACATTGTACGAAATACGGGTTACCTTGATATTGCGACCGGGAGACAGGCTGTATCGTCGACAAGTGCCGCGCCACAGCGATGACTGAGCAGCGTCGAAAGTGGACATGTTCCAAGGAATGAAGCCCGTACAGGATTCAGTAGATTCCGCGGCGGGCAAGAAGAGTTCTTGCAGCATGGCTGGTATCGTGCAGTGATCGCGGTGAGCGATTGACATGTCAGTCCGATATGCCGTGACATACCGCCAGTATCCACTCCCAGCCATTCCGAACCGAACATCTTGAGCGCCCGCGGAGGCAATTACACGAATGTCGGTCCGCGGAGTGCCAGTGGCGATGTTACCGTTTCCGCCAGAAATCATACGGGAAATGACTGCATTTGTCGTGGCGAGACATGCAAAATTGCGACGGTTCGCCACCGGTTTGTCTTGGAGAGCACGTGGAGAAGGTCCTCAGGCAGGAATCTGCGGGTGCAGATCAGACTCAGCTCGGGTATCGGATCCGGTGGACAAGCTCTGCGGAGGCGGTAGGGCGGTCTTGTCGTGCCATGAATCGCGCCGGACAGAAATAGCGGTGCCCGGTGCGAGGTTGGCACTTGGCCTTGTGACCGAGTGACATCTGCCAAACTGCTTGTGCATACGAACGTGGTATGTCGGGTTGTTGCTAGGCTGGTTGGCACGAGTTGGCGCGCCAGCAATGGTTGCATGCATCATCATTTACCATGGCCGTCCATCCCCAGCCTTGCCGTATCCACGCAACACACGGCGAGCAGGGATGCTGCGGGCAGAGAAGCCTCCACACACCTGCAGACCGCAAGCGCGAGGTGGAGCGCGGCAGTGTTGTTCAGGCGACTGTGAGGTCGCCAAGGTAGCCGCGGTGGCTGAACTGCATGGAGGGCAATCAGAGTTTCCAAGTCGCGTGTAGCGTTCCTTTGACGTCTGAAGGGCAGCGCATAGTCGCATCGGCGGCGTCTTGGGAGGCGAAGACGGGCTGTCGGCTGTGATAGGCGCGGCGGAGGGGCGAAGTGGACGATTTAATTTCGAGCGCCGGACGTGCCCGCGAACACCTCCTGAGACAGCAGCGCGCCCGGCGTTGGCAGATGAGAGCAACACTGACCGGCGCATACAACGACACAACCACGCGCGCATGCGACAGACGTCAACAGCATGAGTACAGACAGTATGAACCAGTTGAGCTTATCTGCCGCGGTGGCTGGTCTTCTCCGCGCGCGTCGAGTCTATCTGCTGCTGTTCCCGCGGTGACAGCCCTAGGAAGCCGGCTGTGCTGCAGGCACCCGCCCTCGTCCCGCTCGTAAGGATGCCCGACCCATGTCGCCGCCGCAGACGATCCTCGCGCCGTGAGATTTCCCTCGCCTGTCCTGACGACTCGCGTGGCCGCCGGCGTGCATGGTTTAATGAAAGCGAAAATCGGATCACCGCGCCCAAATCTCAAACAACCCAGGGTGCGCCCGCCGTTCCCGCGCGCCCGTTCGCACTCTCATCACCTGCTGTGCGCCGCGGTCGCCATACTCGAGCCGTTACTATCGCGACGGAAAGAAGCGTGCTGCCGCTCCGGTACATTTCATGTCTCCACTCACGCTGTGGCGACATCGCACAGATTACGCTTTCGGCTCTGGTAAAGCGCAAGGCTGGTTGTCGGGTCGTTGCTGTTCGCGCGCAGGGCGACCGCTAGGCTACTCTTACCCGTGGTGGGTGGTTGGTGCGCTCCGCAATGAAGTCCCGTCATTCGTCAACGGTCCACACAACGGACCCCCGGCCAAGAAGGCCGGCGCTGTCATTAGGTGCCATCCCTGCTGCAGCGGTGCCATCATGGCTCGGTGAGGTGGGCTCCGAGGATGGGCCCTTTAATTACACAGGTACTTAGGAGGTTTCAACGCCTACCCGACCACGGACGATCACTCGCCCTACATCTTCTCTACCGTTGCGCTTCCCTGCTTGCAACCTTCACCCATCTCCAACCTCTTCTCCAAGGCGACTCTTGACCCGGGTCATCCTTGAACAATCGATCTATTCCAACTACAGTCTTTCTCTTGGGTCGTTTTTGTTCCTTCCATCGATTAATTCTTCCCTCCCACCTTTTACCCCTCCAACACCGCAATCATGGGTGACTGCGCGGCTATCTGCAACAACTTCACTCCGAGCAACTGGGCTCTCAATGGCATGGCATGCGTCTCCCACGCTGCCGGCACCGCCGTCGACACTCCCAATGGTCAGGCCAACGCCCAGTGTGGCGACTCCTTCACCCCCGAGATCGACATCTGCCAGGTTTCCATGAACGTCCAGACCAGCGGCAGCTCGGAGACCTACATGGAGGTCTGGCTTCCCTCCAGCGACAACTACAATGGCCGCACCATGAGCACCGACAACGGCGGTGTGAACGGATGCGTCCACTACGTCGATATGAGCTACGTTTCCGGCATGGGTTTCGCCGCCATCGGTGACAACGCTGGCCATAACGGTTCTTCCTTCGACGGCACCTGGATGCTCAACGCCAACGAGAAGATCGTCGACTGGGCCGACCGCGCTCGTCACGCCTCCGTCGAGATCGGCAAGGAGGTCGTCTCTCAATACTACGGTAACGACGCCGCCTACTCCTACTACATCGGTTGCTCCGCTGGTGGCCAGCAGGGTCTTCACTCTGCCATGTACCACCCTGACGACTTCGACGGTATCATCTCTGGCGCGCCCTCCAACGACTTCCAGAACCTGCAGGGCTGGAGCGCCCGCTTCATTCAGCTGACTGGAACCTCCGGCGACGACACCTTCCTGACCAAGGACCAGTGGATCCTCGTGCAGTCCCAGATCGAGGAGGAGTGCGACGAGGCCCTTGACGGCGTCGCCGACGGCATTCTCGAGGACCCGACCATCTGCAACTTCAACGCCAGCGCCCTGAACTGCGACGTCAACGACGACTCCCGCTGTCTGACCGCCACCCAGGTCACCACCGTCGAGAAGGTCTTCACCCCGCTCTTCAACACCGACGGCCAGCTTCTCTACCCGGCCCTCCTCCCCGGCTCGCAAGTCGACGCCTTCTCGCTCGGCCAGCTCTCCGGCAACGTCCAGGGCATCGCCCGCGACTTCTTCCGCGCCGTGCACAACGACTCCAGCTTCGACGTCACCACCGTCGGCCAGGCCGACTACCGCGACGCCCTCAACCTCGACCAGCAGATGGGCTACCCCTCCTCCTTCAACGCCGACCTGTCCGGCTTCCGCAACTCCAACGGCAAGATGATCCTCTACCACGGCCTCGCGGACCCGCTCACCTCCGGCGCCAACTCCCAGCGCTTCTACCTCAAGGTCGCCGACCGCATGGGCCTCGACCACACCGAGATCGACTCCTTCATGCGCTACTTCCGCATCTCGGGCATGGCGCACTGCGGCGTCGGCGGCATCGCCGGCGCGGGCGCCTGGATGTTCGGCCAGAACAAGGCCGCCTCCGACGCCAACACCAACATCGTCAACTCGCTCGTCGACTGGGTCGAGAACTCCAACGCCCCGGACACCCTCGAGGGCACCAAGTTCTGGTGGGACGAGCCCGCCAACGGCATCCAGTTCACCCGCAACCACTGCCGCTTCCCCTACCGCAACACCTTCACCGGCAACGGCGACGGCTCCGACCCCGCCGACTGGCGCTGCGAGATGATCGATGACTGGAGGGAGTGCGGCGTCGATGTCATGCCCAGGCTGTGCAATGCCGATGGCACTTTCGGCTACTAAGCAATCGGTAACGAGGACGCTTGAGTTTTCCTTTTTGTCTAATGGTGGAGGAGAGAGAGGAGAGGTTCATTTCGTAAAGCAAGAGAGGGAGCTCGGGAAAGTGGACAAGAAGCATCTCCTTGCGGACAAGCATCTTTTTGTTGTTGTCGTCTCTTATTTATCTATATCCCCTTATTTCTGTCATGCCTTCGACGATAGGTAGCAATTTTTGAAAGGATCTTGATCACATTTGTTTGTCCCAACAGTTTCTCCTCTGGTCTCAGAACGAAGTAGTCCATGTATCAGCCCTGGGCTGCACGCTGCCTTTGGCAAATGTGATCTGGTGAGAGTTAGGGAATCACCATCGTAGTCCGGCTTTCAGCAGGCGTCCAACGCGGTGCATCGCAAAATGGATCATGAAGCGTAAGCATAGCCGGTGCAGATTCGAAACTGGTAACAACCAGCAGCGCTGCAGGAAATCCAAAGTTCAAATCCAGCGAGCGCTCCGGGCTGTCATAAGGTAGCATGTGAAGAATCTGATCTGGAAAGGCCGGCTGGTAAGGTAGCAGCAGCTTGTCGGACTGTTTGTCGAACTCGAGAGGGTGCGGCGGCAGCGCTGATTGGTTTGCCAGGGCTTTCGCGCTAGCGGCTGGCTGCTGGGTGCATTGCCTGCGGGAGAAGGTTAGGGTCAGGGTTGGAGTTGGGCTTGGGGTTATGAGGTGCTTGCGTAGGGGTACCTGGAATGAAGCTATCCACATGTAAGTCCGAACGTTCCGAACACCGAAGGTGGGTTGGAGGTGTTGGCAAAGAAAGTCGGAGAAAATGCCATGTGATAAAGGAAACAAGCAGAGACTGGTGGATGATCTCGAAGACTGAAAACCCATTGGAGGCACACACCTAACAGTCAAGTTCAAATCACTCGCGGCAATGAGCTCGCCGACCCGAAGCTGACCGCTGCGGTCGGATATCTCTCAAGGATAGAAGCAAGAGACATGCGCTTGCCTCTCGTGCCCTTGAGGAACGTCTGCCGACGGTCCCGCAACTCCACCACTCGTTCGCCACGACAACTCTCCACCCCTTCTGCTTCGCATGTGCACGGGTTGGAATGAAAAGCCCCGTGCGGATCGCACCAGAACACCTCCGGCGCGAGCTCGACGCAGTCCACGTCAATGTTCCCGCACCTCTGCGCGATCCGATCGAGCCGCTTCGCCGACGCGGTCAAGATATCATGACCGCAGGGGGGCTCGAGAGCAACCCCTCGCTGCTTGAGCGACGACATCATCAGCGTATCGATGCCGGCGCCGATGAGATTCACCGTGTCCACCGCGTTGGCCAGCTTCAGCCACTGCGCGGCCGAATCCGTCAGTTCGCGGCAGCGGGACCGCAAGCCGGGCTCGTTGGAGATGATGTCGAGGCAGCCGATGCCGATGAAGCGCTTGGTGAAGGGCCGGCGGAGGTCGTACTGCTGGATATCGCAGCTCCGTAGCTTGGCGCGGTGAGAGCGGATCTCGTGTAGGACGTCGAAGATCGCCTTCACTTCGTCCTCGAACCGCCAGGGCTTGCAAGGCTCGTCTTCGCTTTTGTAGTACGTACCGTCAGCCGGAGTGCTCACACCTCGGTAAGCGTTACATGTGTTCTGGGGCGCCCACTCATGTCAACGTGGTTTTGGACCGTAGCAAGGTTAGAGCCAGAGCCGATGACTTTCAACCGTACAAGCGATCAAAGGCAGGATGTAGGTCAATGATCATGAGCATACAAATGATGCGCCAGAGTAATGAGACAGGTTTGATGAGGGAATTGTGAGCCGGCGACCTTGTCTATCCTCCTATTCCCAACCGGCGCAACAAGACAGCAGGCACCTTGTCTCGTATTGTTCTTCTGAGAACACTAGGATAGGCACTACCGCTCAAAATGTGGGAACGATGCCCTCCTCGTTACCGGACTCTCCTCATCACTAGCAAGCTCAAAGTCAGCCATCATCGCCTCTGAGTCCTCTCCCCTCCGTAAAGTATCCAACTTCAACCCATCCGGCTTCCCACTACGCGCAGCCGGAGAATGATCAGCCTTGTGGACCAGCCATCCAGGATTGCTGTGGAACCAGCGATCCGTCTCCTCGAGACTACGGCCGCGCGTCTCGACGAGGAAGTAGTAGATCAGCGGGACCCAGATGACGTTGACCACTCCGTAAATGAGGTAGTAGCCCCATTTTAGATGATGGATGCCCGGCGGCGTCGCCTGCACTACAAGGTAGTTACCCAGCCAGTCGCAGGCGGTGGATAGAGAGGTTGCTTTGGTTCGCATGCTCAGGCCGTTGACTTCGGCGGCGTACAGCCATGGAATGGAGATCCAGCCGCTGGAGAAGGCGGTGAAGTACATCCAGATGAAGATGACGGCGATGATCCCGGGCCACGTCGTTCCGGGCAGAGCGCCTCCGATTCCCACACCAGTCGATACGCCGAAGAATGCGACCGCCATTACTGCTGCTCCGATCATGAGGAGGGGGCGGCGGCCGACTTTGTCGACGAAGGCGATGGAGGTAGTTGTGGTTAGGAAGTAGGACACGGCGTTTGCAGCTGCTACCCAGCGAGCGATTGTTTCTGATAGACCGACTGAACGATGAAGTACGACAGGGAGGTAGTATCCGAGGGCGTTCACGCCGCTGAGCTGCTGGGCTAGCTGTAGCATCATGCCGAGGAAGACTCGCCGTGTCCCAAGGCCGCCTTTGAACATCTCTGTCCAAGAGGCTTGCGCAGCCTGCTCCGCTTGTATCGAAGTTCGGATCTCCTCGAACTCCTCTTTGATGTCGTGGTCGTTCAGCATGGAGAGCACTCGCCTCGCTTCGTCCTCACGTCTATGGGCGAGAAGCCATCTTGGCGATTCTGGTAGGATGTATACCATGACTAGAATAATGGCGACAAACACCATTTGGACACCTGCGAGTAATCGTGAGCAAAATTCAATGCTAGGCAGCAAGAGAGATCGCGAACCTAGTGGAAAGCGCCATTGAGCCTCAGTAGTGATGGCGCTGCAGAACAACGTAATGAAGTTCGAAATGACGAAGCCGAGGACATTGACGCTCATCTCTTTGACGACGGCAATGCCCTTCTGACTTTGATGAGACGTCTCGACGTGCCAGACTGGTGCACTGCTGGTGTTTCCGCCGTTCCCGATGCCAGCGATGAATCGACCCCACACCTATAGGAACAGTGGAAAAGTCAGCAGGTTTCTCATTGGACTGATTCGAGGCCAGCCTACCATCTGGGTCATGTTGTGAGACCCGGTTTGGATTAGAATGCCAGCACCCATGATCACAGTGAACACGAGCATCGTCCAGCGGCGGCCTAGTTTCTCGCCGACAAAAAGAGTCAAGAGCGCACCGACGAAGCATCCAAGATCGTACACCGAAGTCACGAAACCTTGCATGGCTGGTGAGGGGTGATTGAAGTACTCGATGAAGTCTTGGCCAACGATAATGCCTCCAAAGACACCTGGAATTCGGTCAGACTTGATTTCTGTTGGTTGCGTGGTCACGGTAAGATTACCTTGCTCATAGCCAAACAGCATCATCACCTAGTGGATTTTGGTCAGCGGCAGCATTGGCTCAATGGACATGAAACATACTGTGCCCGCCGCCACCGAAATGGCCGTGTGCAGCGATGCACTCGATTTGAAGTACGCATGGGCGACACGCTCCTCTCCCGAGCGGCGGGAAGGACCAGCGAACTCCTCATGAACGTCGTCGACTGCCGGCTCGACAGTCTTGACCTGAGTATAAGACATGTTGACGCTTATGACGCGCTCTGCATGTCTTGGTTGCCGCGGATAAAGTCAATCTGTAGGTGCAGCGTTAGTCGATCGGGAGGCGTCGCAGGGCTGGTCTCGAGGAAACACGAGAGCGCAGGCCTGGCGCCCGGAGACCGAGGCGAGCAAAAGGAGAGATCCCGCCAAGGTGGGATCGACTGCACGAGGGACATGGACATGGGTGGACAGTGGAGACCAAGGGAGGTGGGCCCGGACTTTGGAGGGCGGGTGAGGCTGTGGGTTGCCGAGGCTGGGGCACCGCGGAGGGAGATAGGGATAGCGCGACAGAACAACACATCCCGTCATCTCTTCTTCGGCTACTCCATGCTGTTTCGTTCTAAGCAGCATTCCTCACTGTGCAGGTCGACCGCAGCATAGCCCCCGGGATGGCTGCCCCGGCGCTTAGACAGCTTCGTTGGCCGCCTGCTTTGGCGCCTGTCACCTGACGCTGTTTCTCGTCTTTATCTTCCATTCCGAGCACAGCTGCGAACGCCACGCAGCCTAGTGTGTCTGCGACTATGCATGCTGCCTGCGGCTGATGGTTTGAGGCGATCGTTGCGGAAGACTGTAGATCCAGGCCTTTGGTTTGCCTTATCGTCGAGTGTGGCCATGCCCTTCCATGACTCCCTTGTCACACAAAAGTTGATCTCTTGTTGATTTTTCGTGTCGTATTTGAGTGGTTCATATGCGACATACTCAGGTCTAAGGAGCCGTTGCAAGAAGTGTATTGACTTACACGTAGTTCCTACTTTACGAAACCGCTTTCTTTGGAAACCGCCAGACTGGAGTTTGGGCACTCGGGCATTTATCCTTTTGTTGCACTAGAGTGCGATGCGGACTAACTTCACTCAATGCCGGCTAGTCTACGAGAACCCAAGTGCCGATTACATTCGCCAATACGGCTGGACAGGAGACGTCGTACAGATCCCGAAGAATGCAACAACGCAGATCAGTACCTATGGCTGTCGATCACTTTGCGGCACCGGCAATGACTGGTATAAATGGGAGCAGCAAGCAAGTACCATGACGACTTGGGTTCTCCCAGTCGTTGGTATCCTCCTGCAAGCGCCATTTACAAGCAATGCCTTCTGGGAGACGATCTTCTCTCTGGCGAGATGGGTTGGTTCGCCTATGGCCAGCCTGTCCTACATTCTCTGGAATATCAAAGTCAGTGGAAAATGTGCTCTGCTGGTCGACCTGGCAACGCCGTATGGCACGCACGTGACGGACAAGGACACGGATTTCTCCAAGATCAGGGACTCCTTCTACTTATTGATGACGATGAACCAGTACACCATGAAGGAACACGTGCGGCAGAAGAAGGAAGCAGAGGGCTTGCTGCGAATTGCACTATTCTCGAAAGACCTTCGTCTGCTCAAGGTTGGGCAGGCTCCCGAAGGAGAGGTACCGCGTGCGTCTTTTGAAGGGACAGGTCCGCCAGGTGGCCAGTGGGCGCCAGTATTCACAGTCAATGGCCAGAACACACCAGACCCTCCACGCCCGGATGCAGATATGGAGTCGGCGGAATATCTTACGTTGCTTCGTCAGCAGCTGGCGGACGACTTGCGAGCTAAGCGAAGACGTGGAGTTGTTCCGGTCTTCATTTCCACTATGTGGTTCGTCTTCTCTCTCGGGCTCTCCATTCAAGGCGCTTTCGGCTTCCTTGGTGAGAACGCACAGGCGCATGATCTTGCACTCGGATTACTTCTCGCCTGGCTACCAGTCCTCATTCTCTCATCCATTGTCGATCGCAACCCGGTCGCAGCAGACGACATCCGAATGAGGCTCAACGAGCTAGTAGATCGTGTGCGACAGTCACTCATGGACGACACTGTCAAGCGCGATTATCTGGAAACCATTGCAGACCGCACGCAGCAGACAGAAATGAACGGCTGGGTTGAGAAGATCAGCAAGGCGTGCCCCGAGCTCGAGAACTTCTTCGTCAAATTTGCCGGCCAAGGTCGCAAGAGATTCCACTACGGCGCGGCGCATCCTATCCTAACAGACATCGAACGAGCGTATATCGCGGACAGAGGACGGGACTGGCTGCACTTTGAAGCAGAGGCGAGGAACAAACTCGTGCTTGGCGATGTCTCCGGCGGCTTGGACTGGCTGGACCCAAGAGAATTGTGGCAGGTTCTCAGCGCGGTTGTTGTTGTTGGCGGAACTACTTTGGGAGCTTTCATCCTGTCCTACTTCACACCAACTGTCGGTCTCGGCTGCCGATCTGGAGGCTACACGATCTTTGGAACTGTGGCCTTTGGCCTTTTGCTGGTCGAGATGGTTTGCTGGTGGGTCTTCGATGCGTCTAAGCCAAGACTGTCCGAGATGAGGAGGAACACTCTCCGACATCCTCAAATGGTCCAGTTCCTGGTTTGGTATGCACAGCGACGGAACCACTTCGATGAGCGAAGCTCCAAAGCCGTTCTCGCCTGCAGAAACTTCCTTCAAAACCAGCTATCAAAACTTACTTCGCCGTCGTTCGCGACTGCGGCAGACCAACAAGTCAAAGCATGGTGGATGGGCTGGCAAGAAAAGAGCGCGGCGCAACGAGTCGACCGCATCTTCTTCAAGCCCATCGAATGCTTCAACTGCATCTGGCTTTGCTATATCACGCTCGCGCAAACTACAGGAGCCTACAACAACTGCAAATGCAAGTCTTCCACCTGGGGCGGCGGCGGAGGCTATATCGACTGGAACGTCTACAACACTGCAACCTCGCCCTACGTCCGTACGAACTGGACCATCGCCACCGTGCTATCCAGCACTATCATGGCGGCCGCTATGAGCTACATCGTCACTGAATGGTGCCTGCAGAGCCACCTCAGCACCGCCGACGTGCGCGATGCCGCCAGAGGTCTGTACCTCACGCGCCACTTTCGCTGGCTCACGAGCCCCTTCCGCGACAGCATGCACTACGCCATCGAAGCCGGCTACTTCGCGCGCAGGCTGCTCTCGCAGTCCATTCAAGGACGCACGGCGAAGGCCACTGCTCCGACGGCGGCGCTTGGGCAGAACCGCCGCAGCGTGCGCTGGACGAAACGCACGACGCCGTTCGTGCCCGAGCTGCTGCCGGGTGGCGCTACACCGCTGGCTGATCTGCAGCATTCGAGGCCGAGATCGAGCAGCGATGCGCCGCTGATTGGGGGCAGGAGTTCGAGCGGCAGTCCGCCGGGTGCGAGGGCGAGTCACGACGAGCAGGCGTCGGAGGTTGGGAGTCCTAGTAGCTTGCGTGTGCCTGATGGGAGGCCTGGTTTTGTGCGTGGGGTTAGCGAGGGGAGTTTGTCGGTTTAGGCTGTGGGAGGGAATACTCTGTAGTTTTGCAACACATATTTCTGGACATAGGGTATGACTCGAATCAAATCTCGGTATGGAATGCCTCTCTTGAATACTCTGGGGATATATAAGAAACAAAGTGGCAAGGCCGGCGTCAAGTTCCTGGCCTTGCGTTTGTGCCGATGACTATCAATGCATGCTGATCCTGCTAAAACCGCTCTCCCATTCGACGGGATCTACGAATAATCCAAAAGAACCATAAACCCATTAAGGTCATCATAAAGGCGGCCAGCGCCCGGGGCGTCATCGCGAGATCGTTACACAAGCAGCCGTTCTCCGTCAGCATCGATGACTCTCAGTACTTCCGCCGCCGGTAGTCCGCGTCATCGTCGCTGTACCGCCGTGGCCTCCTTCCTGAGCCCGGCGCTCGCTCGTGGTGCGTCTTGTCCCTTGCCTTTCCGTACTCGTGGCCGCCGACTCCGCCCAGCAGAGCGCCGCCTATGGTTCCCAAGCCTGGGAAGATCATGTCGCCGAGTATAGCGCCGCCGCCGGCTCCGAGGAAAGTGTTGACGCCGCTGCTCTTTTTGCGCTCCACGTGCCGGCGCCTTGGTTCGCGGTCGCGGTCGCGGCTGCGACTCCGGCTGCGGCTGCGGTTTCGTCGCTCGTAGTCTTCGTCGTAGTAGCGGTTGTCATACTCGTCTTTGCGGCCACGGTAAATCGACTGATATTGGTTGCCGGGCGGCGGATATTTTGACGAGTTGGAGGAAGGTCGGGCGTCGAAGTGGACATTGTGCCCCGAGTGTTGGCCATACTGCATAGAAGGTCGATCATCACGGCGATAGTCTTCGTACGGTGGGTATGGGCGCTTCTCAGGTGGCGAGGAGTTGTAGCGCTGCGGTTGAGGTTGTTGAGGTTGTTGAGGTTGTGGGCGGTACTCGGATGAGAGGCGGGTAGGACGGTATTGCGGCTGCTGGCTTGGATCTGGCCGTTGCAGTGGCGGAGGTTGAGAGTGTGGTCGCTGGTCCTCAGTGAGAGAGTAAGGTGGTGGAGGGCCGTCGTACAGCGGGTAGGGAGGGGTTTGTTGTTGCTGCTGGGGCGGTGCAGGCGGTTGTTGGTTGTTTTGCTGCGGCACGGGAATAGGATTGCTCGGCGCAGGGGCACTGCCGCCCGGGTTGTAGTAGTCTTGCGCCGACATTGGGGAGGACCAGTGCTTTTGCACGGCTTTCGGTGCGGTGGTGTTGGTGTCCGCAGGAAGGAGAAGCAGCTGATGGGGGGCGGAGAATGTAAGTTGGTGAGCTCAGTGAGTCGTGAGGAGGGCAATTTAAGACACGTTCTGCAAGAGTGCAGGTGAGGATGTAGCACAAGGCGCGAGGTGTGGCGGAGCAAATATAGGAAGAGAATGCGCCGAGTGGGACGAGGGACTCGGGCTGGAGACCGGTGAGACACTGCTGGCGTGCTGGCCTTGCCTACCGTGGTATGGGCGTCGATGCCGGCGGCTGCGGGTCAGACGAAAGGCTATACGTGGTGGGATGACGGTACAGAGCGACAGATGCGTGCGCCTTGCGCCGCCGAGCGCGTCACGAGACTGTTGTGCGCTCGAAGTGCAGGGCGGCGAGTGACGACGGCGCGCCGGCGACATGACGAGCCGTGGAGTCGCCTAGCGGCATTGCTGCCTCAGTCACCCGATGCCTCGGCTTTTACTCCCGAATCCAACCTTGAAGCCGCTTTTATTAGCAACACCGCCGCCACTGCCCTATCAGACTTCGTATACTTTGCCGTCAGATTATCATTATAGCGTGCCGCTCGTTCTCATCGTTAAGCCATCGCTACGCCAAAATCCAGCCTGGCACTCCGCTATCGCCGCTTTCCCGGGAATGCGAGGGCTTTTTAATGCGCAAACTCACTGACGGCAAAGTCATCAATGCTGCCGTCATTACCGGTATCATACTGATTCTGGTATGATACTTCTAGAGAAATTTACTCAGCCTTTCTACTTCACCACCGGCACTTTCAACCGTCAGGACTTGTCCTCAGAGGTTTCCACCCATTGCTGAGCCGTCTGGCATAGAATCGAAAAGTCATCCCTCCCAGCCTCAGGGTGCTGAGACATACCGACCGTGTCTCCCGTTCCAATGTCCAGACCACCCTTGCGAGCCACACATCGCTCGCATCATTGACATCACATGCTCGTCCTCGATGAAGTACGAGCCCTGGTTGCCACGAAGGCAGAATGACAGCTCCTGTAGCTCTGAAGGTTTCCACTGTCCTTCTTGAAACTGTGCTATTTCCGCCCGACAACCGTACCGCCATGCGTATGATTTCCCGCCATCTTCGAGGTTGAAGCTCAGCCTAGGAAATCGTGCTTCACGCTCAACACAGCAATACGACATGCATTTGACTTGTCATTCTGAATAGGTCTGAGCTGCCATCTTGACATGTTCTGCAACCGCTGTGATAGAGTCTTCTCTCCGCCGGGAAAAGTAATCGTGACGTGTTCCCTTATCTTTTAGACAATCAAATTCGGATTATCTCGCGGCGATTCCAACATTGTGACTGTGGTTGAACACGTCGAAGTCTTCCAAAGGCTAGACACATTCGAGTACCCGAGGGCCTCACCCTTGGTCTGCGCCAATCTTGCAATTGGTCGGGCAAAATGGTCGTCCTTTAGGAACGGGTTTCCTCGCACAGTACATCTTTTGACGCAATGCACCTTTAGCGGAGAAAGTTGAGATGCCTGCCAATGTCACATGTCTAATCTGGGCTACGCTTGAATCTGGGTCGTCGCGAACTCAATGCATGGAACCCGATTTGACAGCTGTTGAAGCTTCGTCCCATGGAAAGTCATCCACACGCCCTATTCACTCACGCTATCCTTCAGGTCCCGCGCGCTTATCTAAATTCAACGTCATCTCTGTGTAGGGTATTGTCTCAATACCAAGATTGCTGCCTCCACTGCCCTTGACCAACGTGAAGAGTTCACTGACGGTCTGGCAGAGGTACATTGATTGACACGCTGCGCCGACTCTCCAACGACACCTTTTACAATAGATCATCTGCTACTGACGCTGCAACTTCATGGTATGGCATCCACACTAATGCAAGTCATCTCTATGACAGCTACTAGAACCGCTCGCCAATATACGCTCTGGACATTCACACGCCACTCCCCTCGAAGAAACCTCGGATCATCCCACCCTTCACTACACCGCGGCGAGCCTCGAACCTCAGTAACCGTACCATACCTCTCCCAAGAGATCCATATAAAAACCTTAATTTACAGTACCACAACATGTCACCACCTTCTACCACAGCTGTACTAACCCACATTTCAACCCACGGCTTCCGCCCGCGTCAACACACCACCAAGGCTAATCTTGCTCATTCTACGATAACCGAGTACGAGAGACCTCCAATTTAAGTCAAAGCAGCTATGCCACCCAAGCCGCACAAGCCACCCGTTTGTCCGTATTGTGGCCAAATCTTCTGCATGTGGCAGGAGCAGGGAAAGCCGCATCCCAAGCCGCAGAAGTAGAGATTCAGGTGATCAGACATCGCTCAGTGATGGCTGTCCGATCGCTCAGGAGAGTCCAGAGCCGAGGGTTGTTCCAATCTTGCTGAAGCCCTTCCAAGCTCAAACTGGTGTTTGCATTTCGAGGAGAATGGGGTATCTTTACATATGCATCTGTACAGTAGTGTATAATGTTTGGACTGGAAGGTATTACCTCAACTGCTCTCTCACCCACGCCGTAGCAGTCTCCAACCCTTTTCTCCCTGCGGGAGACTGATCCCACAATCCCAGCCCCTCGTTCCACCCAAAACTAACCTTGTCGTTCGCCTCCGCCTCCTCAGCAAGCCTCTCGAGCCTCTGCTCTTCGTCCATCTGCTCCTCCTCATGGTCCATGAGCACTTTCTGCCCGAACCCATTCCTGCGGCCAGAAGTAGCGCGAAACTGCCTTGCAATACTCTTTCGCATCGCCCCCGCCAACTCCACCGCCTGGTCCGCCAGCGGCGAAGCATTCCCCGTCGAGACGTGGAGGCTAGGTAGAGACAGATTGAGACTCTTGCTCGGGAACTGGCGCGAGGCTTTCCGCGGATTTGGTCTACTGGCTTCGGCACCTTCTTCGCTGCTGTTGCCGGACGCGATGTCCTGTAGCATGGAGAGGTTACCTATCCCGCTAAGCAGTTGCTGCTGGCGGTGGAAGTCCTCGCGCTCGATATTGCTGAGCAATTCCAGCTCGTCGAGTTCCGAGCGCGTGGAGACCGGGACTTCCGCGCCGGGAGACCGGAAGAAGAGGATGGGGCTGGCGAAGGGGTCGAAGTAGGCTTCGGGCTTGGAGAAGTAGTAGCCCCTCGCTCGAAGGAAGTCGTCGATGGATAGGCCCGGGTGAGCCTGCCCGTGTTTCGCGAGGCTGGATTTCGGCGCCCTCAGGTCAATGTCTTCTTCGGGCTGGATCCAGTCTACGAAAGGGCTGTTGACGGCCGCTGCCACGACGCCCGGCTGCCCTTTGCGGCATTCAGTCAAGGCGAGCATGGTAGCCAGCGAGCCGCCGAGGAGCTCGCCCAGCACGCAGACGCGGCCGACGTGCTCGGAGCGGCCGGCGCGGGTGATGGAGCGTTTGGGAAGAAGGTGCTCGATGGCCCAGTCGTAGCCTGCTAGGACATCGTGGACGGGCGTGGGGTAGGGGTTGTCTCTGCCGAGACGGTAGTTGATTTGGGCTACCGTGTAGGGAAGCGTAGAGCGGAGGTACGATGCATTGGCAATGTCGGACTCCGGGTGGTTGACTAGTGGTCCTCGGGGCAGCAGAAGTACTACAGTTGATGGGCCATGGGTAGGCGGGGGTCCTGCAGTGGGATGGTAAATACTGCGCGGTGTAAGTAATTAATCGCTATGTCTACACTGCAATCAGAGGCCTTACTCTAGCGATATCTCTCCATTGCCGTGAGCCTGCACTGCGACGCGCTCAGACGCGGCTGGCGCAACGATCGAGTACGCTCTCTTGAGCCATGTCGGAGCAGACGCCGCTTGCCGGAGACGAGGGAGACATGGCGGCATGGAGCTCCGAACGAATATTGTTGTTAAATTGAAGGCTGCTGCATCTGACGGCGATGGTTTCCAACGGTGACGTCCGAGACGCGAGTCAAGGCACGAAGCTCAGAAGGGGGGTGTGCAAGGCTGTAGCTGCGGCGAGGAAAGCCGGGCATCCCAGGCATCTCAGGGTTGCACAAAACACGAGTCAGCGCTGGCCAATCGCAATTTTTTAATCAGACCTCACTACGACCATAACATGACCTCAACATACTACTTTTTCGTCACGAGACCGGCACGGGCAATAAGCCGGCCATTTCCACACAAACACTCAAGCAAAGCACAGCTGGAGTTTCAACGGCTCTGGGGTGTCTTGTCTTCCCTTGGCTTGCAACATCCATTCTTGGAACGGCGTTTTCGTCGGCGAGATGAGGTCTACACATGTGCATTATTCAACCAGAGCGCCTTGCTTTCTATTCACGAATGATCAACCGCCAGTAGTCTGCAAGCGAGCAAACCCGACTCTCCACACAAGCGGCTGTGGAAGGATTTCGGAGGATTATGTACTTCGTACTTCGCGTTGTGGAGTACGATCGGCAGGAGGTCACCCCTGCTCTTGGTGACGCCCATTGGTCGACAGGGCTGAAACGCGACTCGGCCGTGCCCGCAGCTCATGTCTCTAATGGCGATCTTCGACCTTGACGCGCAACAGGCTGCGGCACAAGCACGGCGCTCCCTCGACGCAGGCGTCAGATCTCTCACGCTTAACGAGAGCGCGCGCTGACCAGCACGACGCTTCTCATGCAATCACTACAGCCCGCCACTGCGACGGTGCCGTGCAGCTGTGTCGCGCGCGGCTGTCCGGGTCCACTGCCATACTTTGCGTGGTCTCAGGAGCTACCACTGAGTCCACAACGGCCCAGCTATACGTCGCAACCGCTACTACTTCCCTGGGCATTCGGACTGCCGGCGCAGTTGGCGGCGTGGGGCGTGCTCGAGGCTGGGTACCGTTGACAGGTTCGTACCTCTCGCACGTCCACGTCCCTATTATGTAGGTAGATCTTCCCGTCGCTGTTGCACCCGTTTCTCTTCATCACACGCGCGCGCGACCAGTTCGTTCTGTTCGTCTGCAACCTCGCTCCTTTGCTGCATTGCCTGCAGCTCACACTCGTTCATTCTTTGTCGTGAGCTTTCGACACTGCCGCTCACTCCTCAACTTAAACCGATTCTGCTTTTTTACTCATTCTTCCCTTAATATCGCAATCATGTTCAGTCTCCGGCAGGCCGGTCTTCTTTTCGCGGTCACCAACATCGCATCCGCCTTTCCAGCACAGGCTCTTCCCGGAATCCAGCGCCGTCAGGCGGAGAATGGCACCTTCATAGAGACCAAAGGAGTTACCGACGGCCAACTAGGATTCCGCAAAGAGATCCACGAGCTGCAGAGGGACGCGGATGCTTGGAACATGTACTTGCTCGGTCTCTCACGGTTCAAGGATGTTGATGGCCTCGACCCGACGTCTTTCTACCAGATTGCCGCCATTCACGGGCAACCGTACGTCGCATGGGACAATGTTGGCCAGTGTGACGATTGCCAACCTGCGGGCTACTGCACTCACCAGTCGACTCTTTTCCCCACATGGCACCGCGCTTACCTGGCGCTGTTCGAGCAATCCCTTGTGAACAATGCGATCATTGTCGCAGAGCAATACACTGGAGAGGACCGCGACCGCTATATGCAAGCTGCCCAAAACCTCAGGATCCCTTTCTGGGACTGGGCCGCCCTTCCCGCTGAGGGCGAGAACCCGTTCCCCCAGATGTTCACTGATGAGAGCGTGTTCGTCAACTCCCCCAACGGTCCCATGAACATCTCGAACCCTCTCCTCGGCTACACGTTCAAGGAGGATGAGGAGCACAGCTTCATCGACGGCGACCAGACTCAGCGCAAGCCCACTTTCACACAGGACAACCGCAAGCAGCTTCGCTCCGACCTTTGGACCACTCTTTCTTCTGACCAGACCTACAACGCGTTCAGCACCGAGGCTCTTGCCGCTGACAATGGCGACTTCAACCCCAGCAGCTTGGAGGCTCTCCACGACAACATCCACGTCCTGACTGGCGGGCACATGGCAATCGTGCCTCAGGCCGCCTACGACCCCGTTTTCTGGCTGCACCATACTAACGTCGACCGCATCTTTGCGATCTACCAAGCAGCTTACCCCGAGAAGTGGCTAGTAGAGACCGCCGAGGTTGGTTCTACCATGTGGTACTCCTCCGGCACCGTCAAGGACTCTACCTCGGAGCTGCAGCCCTTCCACCAAACTTCTGACGGCGAATACTGGATCTCTGACAACCTGCGCGACACCAAGACCTTCAACTACGTCTACAGCGATCTGAACAGCCAGGGCGCTCCCCAGCTCATCAACTCCCTCTACGCGGACCAGGGCCAAAACTTCCAAGCCGGCAGCGACGAGAAGGGCAGCCTCAGCAAGCGCGTTGGCGACGCTGACTCTCTCGGCGGCTACGTTGACAACCTGCTCAACCCGCCTCTTCTCAACGGCAAGACCACCGAGTATATTGCCAGCATTGAAGTGGATGCCATGCGCATGAACGGCTCTTTCACCCTCTTCCTCTTCGACGGGTCTTTCAACGAAGAGGACGCCTCGAACTGGCAGTGCGAGGAGAACTTGATCGGCTCTCACGGCTTCTTCGCCTCCCCCACCCCCATGGAAACCGACAGCAAAGTGCGTGCTGGCATCTCCATCACCAGCATCCTCTTCTCGCGCTCCCTCGCTGGCTTCCTCGACAATCTGACCAACGGCGGCGTCTCCTCGTACCTCAAGGACCGCATCGACTGGCGCGTCGTCACCGCCGATGGCTGCATCAAGGAGGCCAAGGACGTCCCCGGCTTGCACGTCAAGGTTGTCGCGTCTGAGGTCGAGATCCCCGACGACAAGAACACTCTGCCCAAGTGGGGCGCATTCGACATCCTGCACGAGATCACCGATGGGAAGAACCAGTGCGCGTAAGCGTGCTGCGTGAACGGAAAAGTGAAAAGTTCCGTGTTCACCCCATCGGGGACGGGAGAGGCGCCATTTCATAACTACGTCTTCCCCCCCTCGCTGCATGATTTAATGACCGTCCCTTTTGCTGCCGTCATTGCGCCGGACCACTTGTGTCTCTTTCTTATTTCGTTTTTTGTCGGATACCCCTCCCAGAATCTCAGAACGGCCTCAGATTTCTCCAGTTTCCTCGAGCAAAAAAGCAATGCATTGTTATTGTTGTGTGCAGTAATCGAGGAGGGGATTCGGGGGTCTTGTTTCCTTTCTTCTTTTTCTCTTGTTCATACTTTGGGTACATATTATACAATAAATTGCAGCCAGATTACTTGTACATTTCCATTCGTGAGCGTGTTCTTCACATTCGCCATAAAGCTCTTAGATCAGCAAGGTAGCTTTCTTAAATTTCCAACAGTGTCCTCAAATCCTGTGCCAGCTTCGTAAACGCCGCGGCCTGCGGCGAGTTCGGGCTGCCAACAATAGTAGGCTTGCCAGCGTCCGCGTCCGAGCAGATCTGGGGGTGCAATGGAATGTCGCCCAGCAGATTGATGCCGAGCTCCTCGCACTTCTTCTTCGCGCCTGGACAGAAAAATCGTCAGCACCTAGAGCTTGCGCCATAAGAGAATTACAAAGAAAGTTCAAACCCTACCATCAAGCCCAAAAACATCGTGCTCGTGCCCACAATTCGTACATACGAACGCGCTCATATTCTGCACCATGCCCAGAACCCTCGTCTTCGTCTTCTCGAAGAACTGCACGCCCCTCACCGCATCCCTCAGCGCCAGATCCTGCGGCGTCGACACCACCACCGCGCCCGCGAGCTCCACGCTCTGCGTGATCGTCAACTGCACGTCGCCCGTGCCGGGCGGCAGGTCGAGGACCAAGAGGTCGAGTTTGGGCCACGCGACGTCGAAGAGCAGCTGATTCATGGCTTTTTGTACCATCAGGCCGCGCCACGCGATTGGCGAGTCTTGCGGCACGAGGAAGCCCATGGACATTGCTTTGAGGCCGTAGGAGGTTAGCGGGAGGAGGTGGTTGTTTTCGTCGAGGGCGGGTTCTAGGCCCTCGAGCTGCGAGGAGGTCAGTCTTCAATGAGCGTTGAGTGGATTCATCGCGAGGCGCACATTGAGAAGCGTTGGTATGCTCGGGCCGTAGATGTCCGTGTCAAGGATGCCAGTGGCGATACCTTGTCGGGCGCAGGCGAGGGCGATGTTAGTGGCGATGGTGCTTTTGCCGACGCCGCCTTTGGCACTGCTGACTGCGATAACTCTCGATACGTTGGCGATAGGGCGTTTCTCTGGGAGGCCGCGCTTCATGCGGGCGGCGAGGTTTGGGGGCGTGCCAGAACGTGGTAATCCCTAAAATAATGTAAGTCATGCATACAGTAGACCTTTGAGTCCAACACTGAAAGACACAATATCGTCTGCTGTATTGTATGCTCTAACGTCCATGTTATTCACTTACCAAAGGATTCTCGTGGCTGCAAGCTATGCTGCTAGCCGAAAAATTTCGCTTTGACGGACATCTTTCATATATTTGACATCGGAGCGCGACAGTTAGGCTATTCAATTTCGAAGCTGGACTTCGAATGAGAAGATTAGACATGGTTATTCTGATTGGTTCGATGATTCTGCGAGCGTGAGCTACGTGAAGGGAAATGAGGGTTAAGACGACGTTCAACGCCAAGAGCGGGCGTCACTTCACCATCAGTGCCACCCTCCATGACTGCGCTCCCATCCAACAACAACAAATTATCAAAATCATCACATTCATGAGCACATGCGCCAGGAAAGAGAACTCCGGGTATGTGCAATGGTCAAGCGATCTCTTCCGCGACATTCGGTTGACTGCGGCGCCTCAAATGCGAGAAGGTGACGATGACAGTTACTGAATGCATATGAGCTTGATATCAGACTCTAAGTACACCCAGTAACCCAATACACTATTCGAACCAATTCAATTTCCATAACAAATCAGACTCCCGAATGGCTTTCATCAAGTCATTAGATAGGTATTGGTTTTGGCGTTAATGAAGACAGCCTTAAGACAGCCTCCTTCCACGGCCCTTGCTACCGTTGCCAGAGTCTGGCGACCCGATGCCGCGATAAGGATCCTTCTCCGAATACGGAGGGGGCGAACCGTAATTGTTGGAATTGGTGGTCGGAAGGCGCTTCGACGAAGAGCCTGGACGGCTCGGGCAAAGATGTGAGCATACCATGCAGTGGCAGTGCGGGCATGGTGTCCATGTGCTATCGTGGCCTGGCATTGCGCTAGATGCTCGTTGAGTATTACTCACGAAGGTGATGAGAAGTTGAGGTCTTGTGCAGTGGCTTAATTGAAATGCTCGTTGCTTTTGTTCGGTTCGTTGCGCTGAGCGGAAGGGTGGCATGTGTTGGTGTTACAACTTTGCGCAAATTGGAATTCTTTTTATACGAGAACAAGAAAAGCAGTTCACTGCTGCGGGGGGAAATATACGGGCATTGCCCATCCTTCGCCTGCAAGAAATGGTCATGGGGGCGGAGAAATGTTCTTCACGTAGAGCAAGACCGTCATTTTGAGACTTTCGCACCGCCATGCAAGAAAATGTTTCCATGCAACGTAGGTATCTAACAATTCGATCAGTCAGAACCTGGAAAACCATGCCCGTGTGACTCAAGGTATGTGGTCATCGTTCTATGACCCAGGTCTGAGAGTCGTCATGAGATAACATCTATCATTCACGGTGACCGTTTGCTGGGCCGCGCATTACATACATGGATATTATATAAGAACCATGAGGCAGGGTAATTACTTTGGGAGAACCGCACAACGTTCAAGCATCTATTATGTATCCTAACACCAACACCGGAGGTCAGCAACCGCACGACCGATATTCCCAGTATACGCAGCAGAATAACCAACATACCCAATCTCCGCAACCAGTATTATATCAAAATCATCAACAAGCATATGTCGCCGGAAGTGGTACCCCGATGGCAAGCGCCCCTGGATATTATCAACAGCCGCAAAAACATCAAGCAAACGCTGCAGGGCAATGGCAAATTGGACCTACTGACTCTACCACTACCACAACGACGACGACGACGACGACGACGACGTCGAGCAAAATTCAACAGGCGCAGCAATATGCACAGATCCAGCAGCCTCCACAACAACAGTTTATTGCAAACTATACGAACGTGGCCCAGACATTACCTCCACCACCGTCTCCGCAGCAAATTGTGGTACAGTCGACAACAAACCACGCTCAGCTGATGCCATCCTCACCATTGCCCATGCCTACTCTGCTGCCTCCACCGGTTCAGCAAAATGCAATGCAGTCAACATCGAACTACTCGCAATTGAGGCACCACACATCACCGCCTATGCCAGCCCCTTTACCTCCACCTGTCCAACAAACCACGATCAAGACAACGGTGAATTACACTCAACTTCTGCAAACTGCACCTCCGCCCGAACCAGCTCCACAAGCAGGCCAGCAAAGTACTACGAAGACGACCGTAGAATATTCTAATCTAATGACGGCTGCACCTCCAACTCCACCGCCTCAGCAGCAGGCTATGGCGCAGTCAACAATGCAATTCTCTCAGCTGATGCAATCTGCGCCACCAGCACTGCTCCATGCTGTGACTCAACTCCCTGCACAGTCGCAGCATACCACAACCAGCACAAAAGTTGTTAAGCAATCTATGAGAGCCCAGCAGCCCCTGCCCAGCAACACCAGCACGAGGACGAGCACGACAACATTCCAAGCGGTTCACGGCAGCGCTTCCCGGCAAACCGCTGCAGCGAAAGGATCCGACGAACTGCAACGCTTTGATACCATGGTACAGGAGTGGCTGGGGCAGTACAGCGCCACGTGCCCAATGGGCTACTGGTGGGACGCGACCAAGGAGGGGTACCTATGCCGGGGGTTCAGCCACCTGGTGACGCACGATGAGGTTGAAAAGATGCTGAAGGGGGAGAGACCTGAAGGACCGCAGATTGAGAGGGTCAACACTTCGTTCACGAGGTCGGTGACGCCGGATTACACCGGTGACCCGAACAAGGATTTTTTGGATGAAGAGTATCGAAATTTGAGATGGGCGATTGAAGCAGCCAAAGAAATTTATGGCAGGCATGGAGTCGACGGTGGAAATAACAAGGCGGGAATGAGTGGAATGGGCAGAAGGAGAAGACGGTAGGTCTGTGATCGGAATGCCAATTGATGGAGCTGGCGGCTGTTTACCTGCATTGGATTTTATGTTTAGAGTAACGAATTCAACTGCCACCTACCCAAGCAAGCAAATGGTGTGACGTAGATAGAAGGGGTCGCAGATGTCTGTTAAAATGGAGCAATCGCGATAGATAGAGCGACGCTCCATCGCCCGCATTTGATTGCACAAGCATATCATCTCCTCTCCTCGTGCCCACCATAATACCTCGTATCGTCATAATCAAACTGCCCCTCAGGCACAGCATAGCCATGCCTCTGGCCACTCTGCTCACTGTAAGGTCCCATACTGGGTCTGGGCGCCTCCCAAGCATCACTGTCCCTGGGCTCAGCAATACCGCCTGAGCCGTAGCTAGGACCGTCATCAGTGAAAGGACCCCGAGGCGCACCAGATTCCTGGGGCTTGGTGTCGAGGTCGTGCAGGCGGTACATGCCACGCTTGTTGTTCTTGCGGCGAACGTAGAAGTCTAGGCAGAGAGCTGCTAGGGTTGAGACGCTGGAGAATGTAAGCTAAAGCCATGAAATGAGAGAGAGATTTTGAGAGACCCACGTTCCAAGAAATGCAAAGGTGAACAGGGCCTTGTAGATTCTGCAGACCATGATGCCTGCATCTTCTTGCCAGTGCTCAACGTCACAGTAATGCGACAGTGTCGGACTCATATACCAGGTGAGTAGACTCCAGCTGACGACCCAGAGGACTGACAAAAAGCCATTCACGGCGATGTTGAAGTCCGGTTTCAGGCCGACAAAGCAGTGCAGTACGATAGTGACAGCCAGAGCAGCGACTGAGAATAACGAAGATGCCATAAGCTGCATACGCAGTCAGTACAAGAGCAATCTCGGAACAAGGAAATTGACTATACCAGGATGAAAGTCCACGGTGTTTGCCAGTGGTCGTGCGTAAGATGCCACATGAAAAAGCTCATAATGCCTCCCACGATCAGACTGGCCAGCAGCTGGCCGAAACGAAGTAGGTGGAATGGCACACGCGGGTAGTGTGAAGGCGCAGTTTTCGCGCGACGAGAAGATGGTTGGAACATGATGGCGGTTTATCTATGTTTCCTCGTGGGCAAAGTCGCCGGAGTGTTTCTATGGGCCTGACTTGAGTACTGCGTTCTACGCTGTGTGGCAACAGGATAAACGAATGTACTTGCGCTCAGCGCAGGACTATAAGTTGGCAGGAGAAATGACGAGGATGCCAAAATGATGGAGGATGCGTCCAGACGCGCGAGGGACGACAAAGATGAGGTGTGGTGTACTGGCCTGCCCAGACCAGGCTGAGAGTGGGTGGGAGCTGAAGGCGTTCTGCGCGTGTTCCAAAAACAGCAGCAAGCGGGGACGCCATCAATTTGACACGAGCCAATGCACGTCGAGATATTCCGCCAGAGCGCTGAGTATGGACCATGAATCAAAGCAGATATTGTTTATTGGATGCCTTTCACTTTCCTCGCAGAATCAAATAGCTAACAACGAAGTCCTTCCGTAAGCAAGCCATGCGGAACTCCACCCAGACAGATTCTGAACATCGTCGCCCCCAGGCCTCTAGTTGCGCTAACGAGTGCTAGACCAGCCTCAAATGCTTCGCTTAATTTCAGCTCTCTGTCTTTGAAGCGAAGGATGGACTAGTCACGGTGCATTGAATGTTGATGCCCAGCCAGACTTCTTCTGTACGGTACGACGCGATGCAAATGGATTGGGTATCTAACTTATTTCTACACACGCTCTGAATTTCCTGTTGTCGGAACAATCAACCACTAGCTTTGGGTGCCTCGATCTTGGAAGAGCGCTTGCCAGTAAACATCTTCTTCAGCTTCCGCAACCTCGATTCTCTCTCCTTGTCCTGACGCGCAATTTCCTCTCTGCTCGGCTTTGGCCGTTCCACTTCCGGACTATCGGGTACCTGCACATCCTGACCCACGCCATTCTGTTCATCGGATCTCCGCCGCTGTTCACGCGCGTAAGTAGAAACCACGCGGTGCAGGATTTGACAAGCGTTCAGCTCTGCGAAGTTGCCAGTAGCCTTTTGAGAGGCCGCATTGCGCCAAGGGCAGTGTTCGCGGTGCATCTCGACCAGGTCGACTGTGGCAACCTCGTCGGCCTCGTCGTCTGAAGTGTCGTGCTTGCCGGGTTTGTATCCAGGTTGATACATCCAGAGCCCGATCCGTTGGAAGCAGGTATCGCAGTGCAGGAGATCCGCACGAAACTCGATTGAGCCGCGCCAGCCATGCAGTGCGATATCCAAGGCCTTGGCTTTCAAGGCCGCGTCTGCACTCGAGATCGGTAGAACACTGGTTGGAAGTTCCGCGACCAGTCTTTCGGTGGAGAGAAAGTTCGCGTCGGCTGTGTTGATGGACTTGATTGTGATGTCTTTGATCGATTTCGAAACGCCGAGTAGGCATGTGTAGCGGTCGCTCAACTGTGGCATCCAGATAACAGGCCGAACGAGCGATAATCGATAAATGTCGTCCTTGCATGCAGCCTTCCTCCACAAACACGTTTGCGTGTGACCCTCGACGATCTCATCCTTGTACCGCTCGGCGAGCGCCTGCTCAAGTTCCGCCTCATCCACATCTTCCTCTTCGGCTTCGTCCGCGTCGGCGGCTGTGTCGTTCTCCAAAGCCTTCTTCACCACCGTGCCGATCGTGTCCAGCTTGACGACCACCCTCCTCTCACAGCCACCTCTGCAAGCGACCGTGTTTAAATCAACGCAGCTCCATCCTCGCTTCGCCCAATGCACCTCTCCAATAGCCTCAGGTTTAGGATGCCAGTAGCTGACTTTGCTGAAAGTCTTCAGACGAGCCAGAAACGACTCCTGCGACCAGGGCGAAAAGTTCGGGATCTGTTTATCGTCTCGCGGACGGTCGGCGAAAGTTGTTGACGCTGCGCTCGGCATTTTACGCGGAAGCGACGTTGTCGAGGAATTTGCGACGCGACCTAGACTCGACCCAAGGGTCGTCGAGAGAGATGTAGACGATGTGCTGGAGCGAAGGCGTTTCGCGGCGCGCTCGCTGGCGAGCTCCATCCTCTCGCGGGCAGTGAGCGGTGTTGTGCCATCGGCGCCGTTGGCTTTGTCTCGTTGCTGGGACGAGGGCAGGGTGTTTGAGGCGGCGGTGATGGAGTCGAGGAGTTTGTGGAATTTGCGCTTCGATGTTGCGATCGCCTCGGGCATGATTGCGTGGATCTGCCTCGAGGGACAGGATGTCGCTTGTGTTTGTTAGTTTAGGTGGAGCGATTGGCTTTGTTACGGGCAGTAGTGTTGCGGCATGAGCGAATAGACTCTGGGGTTGCAGTTTGTCTGGACGCCAGCGAGGGGTCCGTGCGTAAACGAACGCGATCCTTCATGCGCCTTGAGCGAAAGAGAGTGGTGACTCGTCATCCCAATGTAGATACGCAGCAGCGAGCATTGCGGGATCGATGGAGTACATCACTTGATGATTCTTTCCATTCTGGAGTTGCTTTCTGCCATCAGGAAAACACAGCCAGCCACACCCCTGGGAGGCGTTGAGGCTGCAGCTAGGGCACGCAGATACCGCCGAGCAACCAATTCGTCTGAAAATTGTCTCTCCGTCAGCTAGTGAGGGGACACAAGCAACATGGAAGATGCAGTAGAAGAAAAGCGCTCGCCGACAGGCAGCGAGCATCATGTCGGACGGCTAGCATGCCAGGCCTGTCAGCGCAAGAAGATCAAATGCGACCGCACATATCCTTGCGGGCAATGCACCAGGTCCAATTTGCACTGCAATCCAAGTACGCGCAAGCAGAGAGCGCGGCACGCTGGTAAACGTGGCGTCGACAGCGAACTCAAGAATAGGATCTCCAAGCTTGAAAGCCTGGTGGAGAGTCTCAGTGGTGACGTTGGCTCTGTGCATCCTTCCGGAGAATCAGAATCGACTGGCACGGACTCAAATCCTCCGCCGAAGAAGTATGGTTCAGAGGCGGTCCCATCTATGCGCAAATATGTGGCGAGTCCTTTCTGGTCTTCACTGACGAGCGAGGTACAAGCGCTTCGAGATGCACTGGAAGAAGACGAGCCTGAAGGAGATACGCCAGAGTCTGGGCCGCCCGATACACTCCCTCAGACGGCTTCGGAACTGAACATCGAATATGACTTGATTGTCTGCCCTCCAGGGCGGATCTATGTGATGCCTGGAGGCATGATGGAACCCACGGGGCAGGTGGCGAACCAGATCCTGGAAGCCTACCTCACCAACGTTGAGCCGATCTTCAGATTATTCCATACGCCGACCTTGACTTCATTCATGCGCGATGGCTCCTCTTACCTTGGACAGCCGTGGGACACCGCGGGGAATCAAGCACTTAAGCGCGCTGTGTGGTTTGCGGGCGTGAACTCGCTTTCAGAGCAGGAATGCCTTCAGATCACCGGCCAGGCGAAGACAGATTGTCTAAACCACTACAAACGCCTCGTCGGAATTTCGCTTGCTCAGGCAGACTTGGTGAACACTACCGACTTCGCAACGCTCCAAGCCTTTGTCACTTACCTCGTAAGCTTTTCGATCTTCTCTTTCATGTCGTACTTTTCTGACCTCTCTAATAGACCGCTTCGAGAACTAGTGATACCACTCGGCGCATGTGGACTCTTATGGCAGTGCTTGTACGAATTGCCACCGCTATGAATTTGCAACGAGCGGTCTCGAAATACTGTACATATTACACCCCTTTCCAGATCGAGCTCCGCCGGCGAATGTGGTGGCGTATTCGCTATTTGGACGTCTTCAGCTCAATCGACAGAGGCTCTGAATTACTCATCAGCTCGGACTCTTACACAGTTTCCCTTCCAACGCTCACAAATGACGACTTATTCGACGAGCATTCGACAGACATCCCGGTGCTCGAAGGCTGCGACACTGATATGAGCTTTGTCAACATGTGTTTTGATGCATGCAAGGCCATTGAAACTTTGCTCATGCCAGAACTCCATCCTGGCGGCGAGGTGTGGGAGAAGCGGCACAAGCTTGCGCTGGACTTTGGCACCCGCGCGGATACACAGTACATGCAGTACTTCAGCGCAGGAACGCCCTTCGACGCTTTCCGTCGAGCAGTCGGCGAGTCGATGAAGGCATCCATGGTCCTTCGCGCCATCCGACCTATGCAACGCCACGTCTCCACGCCTCCGCGAGTGGACTCGCCGTACGTCCTGCGAATGGCCATGGAAAATCTGCGCAGCTCTGAGATGATCTACAACACTAAAGAAGCTGACAGGTGGAAGTGGCAAATCTGGGTCCAATGGCACGCTCTCGCCGTGGCTCTCGCAGGACTTTCTTCGATCCGCGGCACGCCTCTCGCTGAGGAAACGTGGTACCTCGTCGAGCGCCAATACGAACGCTCCGCTAATTACGTCGCCGACAGCAAGAATGGCATGCTCTGGAAGCCAGTCGAAAAGCTCTACAAGAAAGCCGCCGCTTTCAGGAACGCAGCGCCCAAACCAATGCCTGCGGCACAACCAGAAACCCAACAAGCTCCCACTCTCGACACCACCACTGCGCCACCGGCTTTCGACGATGCCCTAGCAGTACCCAACATCCTCGCCCCAACCACAGACGCCTTCCAACCGACTTCGACCACTTTCGCCCCGACCTTCCCAAACTACAACTTCGGCCTCCCGGCCGCAGCCAGCCTCCCAATGGAGGACATGTCGCTCGGCAACGGCACGCTAAACACAACTCAAGATTTCTCTGCCGGGCTCGGAAATCTAGACAACCTAGCTACAGACCCGACTTGGGTAGATTGGGAGCAGATCATGAACGACTACGCGGACACCGGCGACATGATGGCCGGCGTGCAGGGGCAAACTTTCCCGTTTGGAGCGCAGAATGCTCAGAATGGAAATTTCACCAGTTGGTAGGGACAGAGGTGGCGAGATCGATTTGTTATGTGCTTAGGGGTTTAGTGTGCAGGGTGTTTTGAACGGTGTTTCGCGGATGACGTTTTTTATACCCCACTCAGGACGGACTGTTACTCTTTGTGGATGAATGTTTTGTTTAAGGGTTTACGGTTTGTTGGATCATTTGGTGATTACTTGTCACGGTTGTATGAAGACCAGCTATTTGCTTAGAGCTATCTCTGAAAACTTGAGTTTGATATCGATGCCTTCATTCAGCTACGCCTCGGTTGTGAGCCTTTGGCCTCGTCAGGATAGGTCCTGTCTGTCACTTGTTGTGAAGACAGCTGCGACGGCCACTTTCCGTCAGCATGATTCGTAATGATATTCGTAGCCTCTCGAAGGCTTCCCTTGTTTGATAGTGGAAAATGATGTGTTGGCCAGTATCTGTTGCCAGCCGAGAATGCTCAGGCTAGATGCCGGAAGATCGAAGCGCTTCATTGGACAGAAGCTCGGGAAGCTGATCTGAAAGCTTGATTGCTTACTTCAGACGAGCCACTTCTTGTGCTCATATTTCTTTGGGTCGTTGAACCAGAAGTGAGCACGCTTAGGATTTGTCGGCTTCTCGTCCACATCCTCTTTTTCGTCTTCGACTTCATCGACGTTGCCTCCGCGGAAGCAGCGAATGGCGAGAGAGGAGAGCAGGAAGACTAGAACCATGGCGCCAGAAACCAGGCCAGCCGCCTCGATGCGAGAGACGCCGCCTTCCATCCAGCGCTGAGTCAGGTCCCGCAATGACTCGACGAAGATCAAGTGGTAAGCGATCATCAGGATCGCAAGCAACATCAGAATGTAGCAGCCCATGTGAGCAACGACGTAGCGGACGAGTCCGGCGAATGCATGGAGAAGGGGCAGGCCGTTTGGAAGAGCCAGAATCCGGAGCAAAACGACCAGAATCATGGCGAGCCAGGGAATATAGCCGACGGTAGAGAAGAGGCCAGTAATCGCCGCTACGCTTTTCGATACTCCGTCAATCAACTTTTTGAGATGTGACATCGATTTCAGGGACTCGTCGATCGAAGAGTTCAGATGCAAATACTTCTCGTGAATCTCTTCCACCGTGGATTGAGAGAGGTTGAGGACTGAAAGAATGCCGACAGCTTGTTGATTCAGAGCGATATTCACCATGCCCAACTCCTGCATGCCGTTCGACAGGATGCTGCCCATCTTCGCTGATTGCTCAAGATTTCCAGTCAAGTTGTAGGCAAGCTGAATAGCATGCTGGGCTACCACTTCGACGCTGTACGCCGTTTGCTGTTGGAGAATCTCCAGTTGGGCTGAAGCTGAGGCAACCAGTGCTTTTTGGTGATCAGTCATCTGATCCAAAGCTGTGTTCGCGCCCTCCACCTGGTCTTTGAGGTTATCGATCCGAGCTCCAGCCCTTTCCGCCTTTTTTATCAATGAATTGGCATGGTTAGCAGCAATTTTCTGCATGTCTTCCATGATGGCGTTCCAAGCCTCCCGGACCCTTGCTAGCTCCGCAGTGCCGCTTTCGTGGAGATCGTGCCAAAATTGCACCACGTTCTCACGCTCATCATGGTGATTCTTGAGAGCTTCGCGCAAAGCGTCGTTGAGCTTTTGCGAGAGCTCAAGATTGTCCAGAGTGGAATCAGTCATGATACGATAGATATTCAGGATCTCGCTCTTCTCAACTCCAACACGAGCAGCCTGGCACAACGTGACAGCGTTCTGCCTCGCATTCGAGTAGCTCGTCCAGGATCTGCCGTCAGTCTGAAGTCCAACGAGACACGCACCAAGATCCCTCTCCGTGTAATCCTCGTAGATAGGGTAGCCGACTTTCATCTTGCTGGTCTGCTCGCCGCCAGAAGTCGTCATGTGGCCCTGCTTGTCGGAGTTCTCCTTGGAAGGTACGAAGTGCTCGCATCCTGTTGGAATAGGGACTTGGGATTCGTAGAGTTCGCAGACGGCGAGCCGGGCTGCGTAGAGGGTCTTCTGATTTTCGAGATCGTTGGGGCCGGACTGGGAATTGCCGTCGATGCCGGCGCAGGAGTCGGTCAGAGCGGAAGTCGCCATCTCTTGGCAGGTCGGGAGCGTTTCGAAGCACTTGATGGATTTGGCCTGGGAGGAGCATTCGAGGGAGTTGGCTGTAGAGTCTAGGTCTGTTGATATCAATTAGCTTACGAATTTGGGGAAGCTGGATTGAACCCTACCTTTATGAACATCACTGTTGACTGCCTGAGCCGGACGATTGAGGGATAGAAGGAAGGCAAAAGCCAGGATGGGTAGCAGCTTGAGCGACAACATCGTGATGTCTGCTCAAAGTTGAGAGGGGTACACGATCAATGTTGAATGAAGGTGTTATAGATGCAGATTGGTCGATATCGCTCGAGAGACGGCAGTTGTTAGGAGTGTGTCGAAGGTGGAAAGCTGGTGTAGTGGACTACGAGTACAGGCCCATCTCGGGGGAGGAGACGGCTTTATATGTGCAAGACGAGCAGGTGTTTCACGAGCAAAGGTGCAAGCACATGGACATGTGCGTGGTAGATAAGTACGGCTCACTTCGAGATTCGAGAGTTGTTGCCTAGTATTCCAGCACGTGTGATGCCATCAGTTGTACTCAGACGAACGGCTCTCAACATGTGGGATGCGCGTCGCGTGAAAGTGGCGGAGGCGGACTGATGGACGATGGAGGTGGTGAAGTTCGCGTCTACGCCTAGGAGTGCAGGCGCGGGCGGAATTCCGCGCTCCGACGGCCATCTCAATCGAGGCCGACTTTTGACGAAGCTCACATGCGCTGCTTGCGACTATCAACCAACCAATTGTTTCACCACTCTATCCTTCACTCGCCAGGCAGCAGCATGTTCGCCTCGGGCCCCTCAGTCAGCGCTGCCAGGCAATGCATACGATCATTCTCCACGACCAGACTATGCCGCTCGAAAGTCGGCGGCGCGCCGCTCTCATTACCTCCTGAGGTCAAATTCAACATACTCGCACCTACAGCAGTCAACGCAGGAAAGGGCGTCAGCAAAGATGAGCTTGGCAGGACGGTTGAGATCACAGGACCTCTGGGCACCATGAAGATGAATATTCCGGCGTACATGAGCATTTCCGAGAACAGCGAGAACAGGACACAGACTCTGAGCATTCTGGACGCAAATGACAGGAAGCAGAGGGAGATGTGGGGTGAGTGATATGCACGTGATGTGTGCGCTGGAGTGAGACAGTGCGCTGATATTTGTTTAGGAACCGTCAGAGCATACCTTGCAAATCACATTCTGGGAGTGAGTGAAGGACACGCTGCTATTCTTAGGCTTGTGGGTGTGGGTTACCGTGCGACGGTCGAGAAGAGCGCAGTGACGAAGAGCCCGGAGTACGAGGGTCAGCAATTCGTGTCGCTGAAGGTCGGATACTCACATCCCATTGAGCTGGGGATTCCCAAAGGCGTGAAGGCAAGCACCCCTCAGCCGACACGGTTGTTACTGGAGGGCCCAGAGAAGGAGGTTGTCATGCAGTTTGCGGCAGAAATTAGGGAGTGGAGACGACCAGAGCCTTACAAGGGCAAGGGTATCTTTGTGAACGGGGAGACGATCAAGCTCAAGGCGAAGAAAATCAAATAGTGGTGGAGCAGGAAGAGTTGTATTATATTGTACTACAGGACGGAAGCATCTGGGCGCTATACTCAAGGGCATGGATGGAGCAATGGGATACCGCATCAATTTCATTTGGTTGCATCGATCAAACGAACTGCTTCACGTGATGGCGAAATGAACTTCGACTGGACCAACAGCGTTTCAATAAATCTACGGACTGGACAGATCATAGTCTGAAGCTGCATCCACGACCTCAAGCTTTCTCAAGCTCGTTCAGTTGGTCGCACGACTTGTTCTCCTCCATAGGCCAGCGACACAATCTCGTGCTACAGTAGTAGCTCACAACAGCCGCGACGATCGTGAATGCCCCTGCACCAACCAAATCGCCGACTTCTACCTTCTCACAACACCCTCCGTCTCCAAGGCAGCCGTAAAGCTCCCGGAGTATGAAGAAATTCCGAAACCAGCCGTGAGATGCAATCGCCAAAGGTCCGGTGGCGACGAGGAGGCGCAGGCTGATTAGACACGTGGCCAGCCATATGATCGTGTAAATATACAGGTTCGTGACTGTCGTGAAGGAAGTGTACCTTGTCAGATGCTGCGGTATTTGGGCGAGAAGGCCGCAGAAGAAGAAAACGGGTAGGAGCTCTCTCCAGTATAAGGGCCGTGTGCTAGTCTGGGGGTCTGGCGTCACTGCTTGCTGAGGATCTTTGGATTTATTCAATGTCCCGGGTGTATTGTTGTGGTAAGATTGAGTGATGGCTGAAGCCGGTGAGTCGTGCTGATTTGCTTGTTCAGGATTTCCAGAGTTATTCAATGTCCCGGGCGTGCTGCTATGAGAGAGCATAATGTCGCTCAAGACTGACGCGTCGTAATAAACCACAAAACAAGCAGCTGTCAGACACCCAAAGTACGTTGTAGGTGCTCGATTTGTCGCCCTTTGCTAACGACGACGGAGTTTCGGATAGGCGGCAGCCGAACGCATCTTCAACTTGGCGTAGGATTGACCTTGACGTAACCTGTCCGATCAGTGCCCCCCAAATGAGGAACAAGAGGACGATGGAACTTCTAATTATGATTCAATTTTCCCAAAGCTATGGCGGCGAACGATCTGGTCTCTAAATAGGTGGTCATACTAAAGATGACAGAACACATGGGCAGGGGGTCGAATTTACGAGGCACGTGTATGATGTGAGAGATAGACAGTTCTGGACACCAAAGAGCATCATTGATATTCACCAAACATAGTCTCATTAATAAATCGCTCCACGCTACAAAGAATCGAAAAGATGCATCATTAGAGTCCACATCGTAAAAGCCTGCAGGAGAGGAGCCGGCTTTCTGTCAACAGCCAGAGTCCTCCTTTTGCGGCACTCGTTATCGAGGAAGAATGGAAATCGAAGGGAAGGAAAAACTCGCGCTCACGCACTCGGCGCCGCGGTCGCCGCCGCGGACGTGCCCCTGCCGCACGCGTCGAAACCCCTCGCGTTACCCCAAATGCCCTCCTGCCTCCCGCACTGCAGATCGCGCTTCTCGTCGAACGCCTGGGCGTTCATGTAGCACTGGTAGTAGGGCGAGGCGCCGCCGTAGTCCGGGAAGAGGCGCTGGACGTAGAGGAACTTGCAAGTCGGCTCCTGTGAGCAGATCTCCTTGCAGGCTTTGTCGGCTTCGCAGTCTTCGGTGATGGAGGCGTCGAGCGCCTCGGCTTTGCCGGCCATCATGTTGGAGCAGCCGGCTTCGGGGCCGAAGATCTGCGCGTAGGTGGGCGCGGCGAGGGAGACCGTGGAGGTTTCCGTGCGCGTCTTGGTGCTGCTGACTGTGATGACGGCTGCCGGGGGAGTGATGGTTTCGGTGATCGTGAGGCGGTCGATGAACTGGGCGGTGACGGTCGGGGCCAGGCCTTGGAAGGAGGTGGTGGTGGCTTTGATCAAGTTTGTGACGTAGACAGTCGAGATGGTGGTGGAGGCAGGGATGTTCAAGCAGGAGCAAGCATTGCCCAGAGTCTCGTTGTTCAAGGCTGACAGAGCTTCAAGTCCGGAAGAGACGCAGGCTGAGCTTTGTGCCTGCCTCTTTTGGCGCTGGCCGGTCGGCGCAGGGTCGGTGTAGGTGGTGATGGTCGAGCTGAGACATGTTGTTGCGATGGCCGTAGCGTATGAAGTCGCGGTCGCAGAGCTTCGGAAATCATTAGCAGCGAACAGAAAGAATGGATGCTACAATGCCTACCAGGTCACGGTCTCCGTGGAAGTCTCAAAGTTGGTGACGTTCACAGTCACTTGTGATTCCACGACGCTCTTCGCACGCGGGGACTCGGTAATCTCTGAAATGACTGAGGTGGTGCTGGTGGTCGTCGAAGTGACCGCAGGGAGACGGGACGAACACTCGCTGGCAGCGGCAGTGTTCGAGGCCAGACAGCCCAAGCCGCGGATAGGGGAAGCCTGACAGATGCTTTGAGATTGCGCTGAGACCGAAGATACCGCAAGAGCGCCAAGGGCGAGGATTGTATGAGCCAGCATGTTGAGATCGAGAAATAGGGAGCGTGAGGATGGAAGAAAGTAAATGGCCCTGCCGTGCGATATGACGTGCCCAGCGTCTATATGTTAACAAAAGAGTGACAATGCCTGAAGAGGCCGGAAATCGGGCTAGCAAGACTGGCAGTAGGGAGAGCGAGTAGGTCGAGAAGAAACAAGCCGGCTGGAGGTCTCATATCAAGCGAGCCGGCTCTGGAGTAGGGCGCTGGCACAGAGCAGCAGGACCGACCTAGAATAGGCAGGGCCGGGTTTGAGGCTGGCTCAACTCACCTACCCGCCGGCCGTCGCACTGTCATTTGCACGCGGCCTAGTTGGCCCAGGCCAGTCTGGGAGAGAGGCACGAGCCCGCGGAGAGATGAAAGGTGCAGACTGGGGCGATCGGGACTTCTTACTGGGTGGCTGAAACATCCGCCAGGAACTGCTCCTAGCAATTTCGCCGTGCGACTGCGATCAGTCGATGGGCGACATGGATCATAGATATATAGATTCCAGTAAACAGACGACCATCGACTGCAATTTTTTGGTCTATCATCGGTTGCATGCAGCACGCCGTGTGCATGCCGGTAGCGAAGACTCTTGCATGTCCGGAGCTGGGAGCGGGTCAGCCATAGCCGTGACGAACACAACGGACTTCGAACGGCAGCCACTTGAAACGGCTCGGGCGCTTGCTCGCGGCCCCATGCGGACGACGGCATGACGCCCTCGTGGCCATGTCGCGCAACGTGCGGTCGGCCCAGGGGTTTTGGAGAGGGCACAGCATGCAGGCATTCTCCGGATTTGCATTCTCGTGCCTGAATATCACCATCCACAGTGACTCCGCATACCAGCTCCCGTGGCCGTTCACTAGAAATCCTCCTATGCAATACTTGCCCAACCTCGAACCACTGTTACCGCCAGCGTACTCCACCGGCACTGCCACGCTCGAAGGAAGTCGTGAGGCTTGTCTCAGACAGCCGGCCTCCCCTGGACAACGCCAAGCGGGGTCGCCAGCAAGCGTGAAACGGGCAGTCCGCCAATGGAGATCTTCATGTTCCTCGCCGGCGAAGCAGCGAGAGCGAACATCATCCCCGCGCGCGTGTCTGACCAGGGTCGAGGAACAGAGAGGGTCGGGCTGCGTGCGATCTGTCTGGTTCGAGAGCCGACGCTACGATAGGGGTTGTCGCTCTCGTGAGGCCCGGCGGGTTGGATTTGGAAGGTTGCACTGCGTTCGTGCGTGCGGGATGATGATCGCTCAGGCGGTGGTGCTGCATCTGGACTCCCGGGATGATGTAGGCAGGCCACGCTCTCGCCATCTCATGGAGATCCCGGTCGATCGCTTTTTCGTTTTCTTGGGAGGCGGCCATGGTGTGATGCGATCGGCACGTGGCTAGTGCTTCGTTGTTGTAAGAAGCACGCGATCGCCGTCCCACGAAATGGCTCGTAAAAAAAATTAGTCCCTCCCTGGTTACGACGTTACCAAATTGTTGGTCGCAGCCTGTAACAGTGCTACGTCAATTGAAGAATTGGCTGGACTGAGAAAGAGTTACGAAGGAACGATAATGCGAGTCGTTCTGCCGATCCCAGGACTCTTATTTATCGGTAGCTGAAGGGGGTTAGACCCGTGAGATGCTACTGATGTGTGAACAGGGAACATCGGCTTGGTTCGACACTCTGCTATGCTCGTTCTATAGACTACATCTCAATGAACGTGAAGGGCGCAGCGTCAAATTAATTGTCCAAGCTCTACTTCTACTTACACCTTCCATGAGGCTGATGGCTAATCCAAACAATATCTACACACGCCTCACAAGCTAGGTAAGTCGAGCGATACTCCAAAGATACCCACACGCTATGTTCAACCCCTCAGTTCTCCTCACCAGCGCCTTCCTTCGGCCGTTCCCACTCGCGGACATGTGCTGCGGAAGAAGTTAGCAGACAACCCAAAATCGACTGGAGGATCTCCCAGTAAACAGGAAAGCACTCACCATTATCGCAAGCAGTGATGATACAATTCTCCTGAAAGCCCAACCAGCTCAACGGATGCGAGTCGACAACCTTGTTCATAACCGGCGGCAGCGTCGCCGTGCTCGCCTTCGAATCAACGCCATGTACCCTCGCGCCCTGCGCCGCCCCATTTGCCTCCCCACCATTAAGGCTGTCGTCCGGCTGCGTGGACAGATTGCTCTTGCTGCGCATCCTGCCCGCCGCACTGAACGAGTGGCTCTTCTCGCGCGCCACGGGTGCGCCATTGCCAATACTACCTCTGTGCGCGCCAATCTTCGGACGACCAAGCATACCCACTGAGAAATCCCAGAGCAGCAGTCGGCAGTCCTCACCCACCGAGCCAAAGCGGTAGTTGCGCTCGTCGCAGCGCCAGGGGTCGAACTTGACGTCGCGGACCCAGCTCTCGTGCCCCACGCAGCGCGCGACGAGCGAGTGGTCCGCGACGCTCCAGATGCACACCAGGTCGTCCTGGCCGCCGGTCAGCACGTAGCGGCTGTCGGGCGACCAGGTGACGGAGAGGAAGGCGCCGAAGTAGGACCTGTGCACGTCGAGGACGCGCTCCGCCAGGTAGTCCATGATCGTGAGGGTGCCGTCTTCGGCGACGGCGGCGAGGTGGCGTCCGTCGGGGCTGAAAGCCACGCCGTGAATTTTCTGGTTCGAGAGTTTCCAGACGCTGATAGGGTTCGTTTTTTGATTGCGAGATTGCACGGATTTTTTGATGTTGAGGCGGGATTGCCGGGGGAGGGGCACGGCGTCGGTGCTGCCGTTGGATGTGTAGCCGTTTTCTGTGGGCGATGGCGAGGACTCTTCGGGTGTAAATTCGGCGTCCTCTTTTTCTTTATCGTATACGATCAGAGACCCGTCCATGTGCGCTGCGAGGAAGTAGTTCTCCTTGTTAGGGAGCCACCAGACGGCGTTGACGGCTGTGTTGTTGATCATGCCATTTTTGTTCAAGCGAGCGTACTTTTGCGACACAGGCTCGTACCAGATTAAATCGCCAGTGTTGAATCCAAGAATCACGTCCAAGTGACTGGTTGATTGTGTGAAGGTGTTCACGTCATGACAGATGGCGTGTGCTTTGGTGAAGAGCACTTTCGTCATGTTCTCCGTCTTCATGTCTGACGGTGAAGACAAATCAAGCCACATGAAAGCACGGTTGACGTTCGCAAAGGCAAAAATCCCATCCGGAGAATGCTCGCCCAAGCGCTTAGCCATAGACTCGTGCGGGATCACTCGTGAGACGAATGACGAGTTGCTTTTGACAATGTTGTTCTTCGGCTTTGGTCGCTCGTCCTTCTTCTTGCCTTTCACCGCAACGGGAGCCAGTGCTGGGTTTCCATCACCGAAGGTAGCCCTCGAGCCGTATCCGTTTGTCGAACCAGCGTCGCTCTTCGGCCCTTGCGACTCTTCCTGTATGCTCGCAAAGTTTGATCGTGTGCTCTGCGTAGTAGTCGTACGGAACAGGCTCTGTGACTGCGGAGGCTTCTTGGGCGCAAAGACAACAGTCGAGAGCTTGGTGCCGGCTGTGGGTGGTCCGATAGTCGTCGCAAGCGGGTTGTTATTCGGCTGGGGCGCATCGCTCGGATGAGGTGGAGGCGTAGCCAGGTGCATATCATCGCGCAAGACATAGGTACCTTCGCCGACTACGAGCTGGTACTCAGGCCCTGTGGGATGCTCAAGCGTGTTGTTGGTCTCGAGCAGGGCGCCGCCCGGCATGCCGGTGTAGAGCTGGCCATTGGGATAGCGCGGTGGAGGTGGGAGGACACTGTAGGTACACGCCCAGGCGGGCTTATCGTCAGCGTGCGGTAAGGTTGAAGATGTCGCGATAGCGGCATTCCGATAACAGCGCATGCAGGTACTGGGGGTGGCAGAGCAGCTTACAACATGGCAGCTCAGCTGGCGGCTTTCCAGCCGGATGAATGGTGTTGTTGTTCAAGAGATGTCGCGCATGTCCCGGTGCGATACCAAGCGCAGGGGTATATTTGACCGGAGGTCGTCTATGGGTGACGGGCGGTAGTCAAAGAGACAGGGTAGTTATGTCGGTTGGTCGCATGCGGCGCGAGAACGGCAAGGTCGACTGCGCCATCTTCCCCAAAGCGGGGTCCAAAGAACTGGGGAAGCGAGATGGGCGGCGGCATCTTGCGAGTGTCTGGGCGGGCGACTTCGGGCCTCCCAGCCTTTGGCAGGTCGATATCGAGTCGCAAGGATAGGTCATTCGCAATCGTCAGCACCACGTGAGCTTCTGTATCTCCCTCGCGCCCGAAAGTATGGACGACGCAAGGGGACGACAGGGTTAAGCTTTAACCAGCCACGTGCAGGCCAACGCGCTGTCCGACAATCATCAGCCGAGCTCGCCCGCATTGCCGTCGATCGGCTTCTGTCCATCCGACACCCACCGAGCTTCCTCATGGCCACTGGTGAGTTGCTTTGCGCTGGGATCTCGCATGCAAACATTCGTTAACGCCTTCCACAGTACGAATATGCATCTGCGGCGACGAGCAGGTGGGCAAGTCCTCCCTCCTGACCAGCCTGGTTAAGGACAACTTCGTCACCACGCCCCTCCAGCCAGTCCTACCGCCCATCACTCTCCCTCCTAGCCTAGGCACGCCAGAGAATGTCACTACAACGATCGTCGACACGGCCTCTGTGCCGCAAGAGCGCGAAAACCTCAAGAAGGAAGTGCGCAAATGCAACGTCATCCTCTTGGTGTACAGCGACCATTACAGCTATGAGCGCGTCGCACTTTTCTGGATGCCCTATTTCCGGTCGCTTGGTGTGAACGTGCCAGTGGTTCTATGCGCGAACAAGAGTGATCTCGCGCCCGTGGGTAGCAGTACCGCGCAGGTTGTGGAAGAGGAGATGCTGCCTGTTATGGCTGAGTTTAAAGAAATCGACTCGTGTATCCGGACGAGCGCGATGGAGCACCACAATATCAACGAGGTCTTCTTTCTTTGCCAGAAAGCGGTTACACATCCGATCGCGCCGATCTACGACTCGAAAGAGGGCAATATGAAGCCCGCGGCAGTCGAGGCTCTGAAGCGGGTTTTCTGGCTGAGTGACAAGGACCAGGACGGAGTGCTGAATGACAATGAGCTGCATGAGTTTCAACGGAGGTGTTTTGACAAGGACTTGTCAGAGGAAGAGCTGGCAAACATCAAGCGGACGATTCAGCGGTGGTCGCCAGACACTGGAGATGAGATTGATCAAGGAATCGATGTTGAAGGGTTTCTACTACTGAACAAGATGTTCGCGGAGAAAGGGCGACACGAGACGGTCTGGATCATTTTGCGAAAGCACCAATATGCGGACAGTCTGTCTCTGAAAGACACGTTCTTGCATCCCAGATTCGACGTCCCGGCTTTTGCGTCTGCAGAGCTGGCTCCCGCTGGATACAGGTTCTTCGTGGATCTCTTCCTTCTGCATGACAAAGATAATGACGGTGGCCTCAGCGACTCGGAGCTTGCGACGCTGTTCGCACCCACGCCAGGAATACCATTCTCATGGATGGAATCTGACTTTCCGAGCTGCACGGTCAGGAATGAAGCCGGCTATATCACTCTTCAAGGCTGGCTCGCCCAGTGGAGCATGACGACTTTCGAGGAACCGAAGACAACACTCGAGTATCTGGCCTACCTCGGCTTCGAATCACCTGACGCGAAGAATACCACTGCAGCATTGAAAGTGACCAAACCGCGCAAGCGGCGCAACAGACCCGGGAACAAAGTCGAGCGCAGCGTCTTCCACTGCTACGTTCTAGGTGCCCCTAACAGTGGCAAGAGCGCGCTTCTGAATGCGTTCCTCAACCGGCCATTCGACGCGACATATCACCCCACAATCAAGCCACAGACTGCAGTCAACAGCGTGGAGCTGCAGGGTGGCAAGCAGTGCTACCTGATACTTTCAGAGCTTGGCGAGCTGGAACCCGCCATTCTGGAAAACCAGGTCAAGCTCGATGCATGCGATCTCATATGCTACACCTACGACTCGTCAGACCCCGACAGCTTCACCCACGTGCGGGAGCTGAGAGAGCGCTACCCAGCCTTGAATTCATTGCCTTCCGTTTACGCAGCTCTGAAGGCAGACCGCGACCGCGCCGTGCAGAGGACGGAGGTGCAGCCGGACGCCTACTGTGAGGGACTCAAGATGCCGAAGCCACTCCACGTGAGCGTACGGTGGCGCAGTATCGGAGACTTCTTTGTAGGCCTGGCAGAGTGTGCGACGCAGCCGAGCCTGGCTTTCCCCAAGACCGAGGAGGAAGACGGCGTGGATTGGAACATGGCGGCGATGGGCGTCGGAGCTGCTGTAGTGGCCGTTGCGGCGGGCGTGGTGATTTGGAAGAAAGCAGTAGCGTCGCCTTGAAGCGAGTGTTGATCCCGGCACACCATGGCTCCGATGCAGCAAAGGGGCAGATTTTGTAATGATACCCAACTCCGATTATACTGTACAAAAATTGCATAGTTAGATCATCGCGTCGGGCAGGGCCCCGGCAAGTGTCAGCAAGGCGGTCGTGCAGCGTTCTAGGGCGCGGCGTAGAAGACGTCTAATTTTATAGCAATCCGTACGGACAGGGAGGCCCTTGAGCCGCCGGAGGAGCACAGGCACGACGTGAGAGAGTGACGAGTGCGCCACCACGCGAGTTGTTGCCAGGAGTGGCTGTCTTCAGACTGTATGATGGATATGTGCTGACCTGATAATGGTCGATCGACGTGTGTAGTCCAGCCGCTGACCTACATCGCATACGGCGTGCTATACACACTTCCCGCCATGCCCCTGAGCGCTGCCCGCCAGCCTATCACCGCGACAGCCCTCGTCGTCATCAGCCACAGCAGCGGCAGCGCCAGGGCAGGCGGGCCCCACACCGTCGGGCGTCCACCAAGGCACCCACCGCGAATGCGCGCCAAGCCCAGGCTCCGCCGCCTGTCCGCCCGCGAGGCGCAGGTCTGCCAGCCTAGTGCCTGCCCGCGAGCCCGCCAGCGACAGCGTGAGGCAGCTCCACCGCCGACGACCGTTGCGCATCGCCCAGCCATGACACGCCGATAAATCGCCCTCCCACCTCCTCCATGCCCGCCGCCGCTCCGCTCTCTCCAAGTCGCCAGATCCGCGGCCGGGCTGCCTGAGCAGTGAGATCATACTTCACGCTTCGCTGCTGGGACAGGGGTCCAGCGTCTGGTGCTGGCACCGCCGTTGAACTTGCTGCTGCCGCCCAGCACTCGTATACGCCGACGATCGACCTACTGCGAGGCTTGGGCGAGAGGCCGGACGTTGCTCGCGGCCGATCGCGAACATGCAGGTGGGTTCCTCCTCCCCTCCCTCCTCCCTCACATCTGCACCGCGCCTCGCGCCCATCCGCGCTCCTCCACCCCTCCTGCCCGTCTGCACCGCTCCGCCGCCCGACACGCCGCGGCTCACGGAGCGATCTGCACCCTCCGCCGCACGTGCGGCCATCCCCATTTCACGTCCGCGCAAGCACCTCCCGACCATCCGAAACAGCGATCGACTGAGACAGTCGCGCTCGCGTGACCCCTCCACCGCCTTGAACCCGCTCGCTGACCCTGCCCTTGTGCGCTCCAACAGCCCTCCACGCGACAGCAAGAGCTGGAACGGGCATACCAGTCTCGGCCCCGGCGCGGCCATGTGCCTCAGATCTCCATCAGCGACGACGCCCATCACGTAACGGAGGCCATTGGCAGCTACTACGGCAACTCGCCGACCGACGAGACCATGAAGCCCGACTCCTCGCGGCCGCTGAGCTTCGTCAGCTCGCCGGCGGACACTATTTCTACGAAACGCAACCCGGAATATTTTCAGAAGCATTCGAGTCCACCGCGGACGCCACTCGGGAGAAGAGAAAGCAACGAACGGGTGCCCACAAGTCCCGGCGATGGATCAGGGAAGCCTAGGGGCCTGAACAGGGCAGGGAGCTTTGGAGCGGAGAACGAAGGGGAACAAGGCTCGCCGAACTTGAGCAGACACTCGAGCACTCGATCGAATGGGGACAATACGTTTCAGCTCAATGACATCGACAGCGAGTCGAGCCCTGCGGCTGTGGCTCAGGAATTGAGCAATTTGCAAGCCATCAGGCGTATGTCGATGAACGTTGATATGGCAGACCCTGACCTCCCTTCTTTCGGCGGAATCCCCACTGTGGCTCCTAGTCAATCGGCAGACGAAGATGACCCCGGCAAGATGTTCTGGGTACCAGCGAGACTCCACCCGGAATTGGCTCCCAAGGAATTCAAAAACTTCTTCGAAGAGCGAGTCGATAGAGTAAGAAGAACCAGCGGCAGCGATGACGGCCTGTCACCAGGCGGCCTCAGTAGGTCCGGTTCGAATGCAAGCGGTGGACTCCAGCGGAAAAAGAGTATGCTGTCACGGCAGGTCCACAGTCGAGACGACTACCAGGATGGAGCCGAGCGACTGGAGCGAAAACGATCACGTGGCGCGCAGAATGACGGCCACCCCAAGCTTTCCGAATTGGAAGAAATGCCAGAGGATGCCGCGGAACTTATTCAGCGCATCAGCATCGATACCGAGCGCAGATCTCACGATTCCGGAGTGGAAATTCCAGCCAAAGAGGATATGCCTATTCTGCCACCTGGAGGTCCGAGACTGAAACGCTCTACACATACCACTTACCGACGAGGAAGCCAGCGGAAGGAGCGCCCGCCTTATCCGAGGCGAGCTTTGGGACGGAGAAGTGATGACCATGAAGAGCCGCCTGTGCCTTCGCCTGTGCAGCAAACGGCAGACGATGCTATTCTAGGGTCGACCAGAGTGCCAACCAAGCCCACGCCTCCACCGAAGGACTCCGCCGAGGAAGAGCAGAGTCGATTGGCTGCGAGACGAGAGCAAAGTCAACACGAGTCCGACGCTGGCAATACCGCACGGCAAGAGCCGCCGCAGACTCCTTCAGTGCCTCAAGTACCGACTCAGCAGCAACGTCAACCGGAACGACAACCTGAGCGCCAGCCTGAGCAGCGAACGCAGCCAGAGACACCTACTACCTCACAAGTCCGACCTAGACCCTCTCTTGAAGACGAGTCGGAAGGCCAGCGGCACCCTAATGCTCCACAGCAAAAGCAGTTCCAGTCTCGAATTGCCGGTCCTGGACGAACATCAGCACAATTGCCTGGCTACAACAATGAAAATCCATTGCCTAATATCGTAGAGATCCTGCCAGATGGGAAAAAGGTTCCTGTTGCAAATCCGACGTACCAACAGCAGCAACAGCAGCGTCAACAGCAACAGCAACAGCAGCCACCACAGCAAGCGCCACCGCAAGCACAGCACCATCAAGCACCCCAACATCCATCTCAGCAACAATTTCCCGAGCGGAAATCCTCACATGAAGTGCATCGTCAACGTGGCGGCGCTCACATGCGTCCCGCACCAGGCCAGCAACGAACGGCCAACGCATCGCATTCTCTGGATGACATCAGCTCGCACCCTTCACCACTGCCAGGTAGCGGCAACACCCGAACGGATGCTCTTACTATGGTACCGACGTTCGAGGAGAAGAAGGCAGAGAAGAAGGAAGGCGGACGAAAGAGTAGCTGGAAGTGGATTCTAGGTGCCGATGACGACGAGAAGGACAAGAAGCATCACAAGGAGGAGAGGCGAGGGTCGGAAGACAAAGGTGGCAAGCTTGGCAAGTCACAAGACAAAACTCGCCTGGACTTACTGCAGACTTCAATCGACGGCACCACGCCTGCCCGAGGACGCGAGAGCGTCGTGCTCAACCGAGACGACATCAAGCTGGAAGACGAGCGGAAAAAGGAGAGCAAGAAGGCTTCTTCCAAAGCCAAGGCCGGTAAGGAGGAAAAGGACGCGAAAGAGCCCGGCTTGCTCTCAGCCATCTTCGGCGGCAAGAAGAAGACCTCCGACACCGACCTGAAGGCGAAGAAACGCAAGTCCGAGCGCGAGCCCTCCCCGGAGCCCGCCGCCCGCATCCTCAAACCAGACATCGACTACAACTGGACCCGCTTCAGCATCCTGGAGGAGCGCGCCATCTACCGCATGGCGCACATCAAGCTCGCCAACCCGCGTCGCGCCCTCTACTCGCAGGTCCTGCTGAGCAACTTCATGTACTCTTACCTGGCCAAGGTGCAGATGATGCACCCGCAGATGCAGATCCCCGCGAGTCCGCAGCAGAAGGCGGCGCAGCAGCGGAAGAAGGAGCAGGAGGAGGCGAGGGCGCGCGAAAAGGCTTCCCAACCGTCGGAGTACAGCGAGTACCAGAAGTGGCAGGAGGTGAGTTGATCGTGCAAGTTTGGTCGTAGGAGGTTGATGTGCTGACTTTCTCCGAGCTACTCCAGGTACAGACGAACAAGGAAGCCGCCTCGGCCGACGCCAAACGCCAGGAAGCCCAGAAGCAACAGCAGGCCGCCGGCGCCGCTCGCACCGACAGCGAAGCCTCCGACCGCCGCACCTCGGACGAAGAGCAGCAGTCCGCCGCCAGCGAGTGGCCCGACTTCCGCTCCTCGGGCTCGTCTTACGCCGCGCCCCAGCAGCAACAGCAACAGCAGCAGAGGGGCAAACCAGCAGGAGGTAAGAGTTACAGCGTTGCTTCTACACACGATTACATGGGCTACGGCTCGAACCGGCAGCCGCAGAGTAAGGGGTATCAGCAGGAGTTGTGGGACGACGACAAGGAAGGGGATCTGTGGTGATGATCTGCCTTGTGCTTACATAGGTGGAAGTAATTGTCAGGTAGAGCCGGACATATACTGGGGCCCGCTTGAGGCTGTTACAGGACGACTTGGTCATGGCTATGTGATTGTCAAATCGTTTAAGTAACGTGATATTTGTATGAGCCACTAGAAGCACTGCTTTTGGCCAGACAATGTAGGTACAGTTTGTTCTTCGTCCCATGTACATGTGATGTCGTTGCTTTAAGCGGCTCTGCGGGCAGCCAAAGTCTATCTCGCCAAGCTCCGCGCTAGAAGGTGAACCCTCCGGTGGAGATCTCAAGCCGCAGGTCGCAGGCCTCATCATCATTCGAGCGCTGGCGACTTTCCTTTCCTGGAAACACCTTATTCGAACACCACCCCGGCCATGTCCTCCCACATTTCGCGCGCCTCGAAGCGCTTAAGAATCGCGCAGCAGCCCACGGCTGCAGGATGGATGTGCAACAGCTGCAGGCGGTCGTTCGCCTCCACGAACCGATCAATGCAGACGCCCGAGCAGCAGAGGAAGGAGGCTGAGAAGACGACGCATTTTGGATATGAGACTGTCGCGGAGAGTCTGAAGGCCTCGAAAGGTATGAAGATACACTTTTGCAGCATTTCAGAGCCGCCGAACAGAGTCTAACACCGCTCCCAACAGTGGCCACCGTCTTCTCCTCCGTCGCCAGCAGCTACGACACCATGAACGACCTCATGTCCCTCGGCATCCACCGCCTGTGGAAAGACCACTTCGTCCGCGGCCTCAACCCCGGCATTCGCCCCTCCCCATCCTCCTCCTCCACCACCCCGCGCGAACCCCAACGCATCCTCGACATCGCCGGCGGCACCGGCGACATCGCCCTGCGCATGCTCGACCACGCCACGACCCTCAACCGCGACACAACCGCGCACGTCACCGTCTCCGACATCAACCCCGAAATGCTCGCCGAGGGCCGCAAGCGCCTCTCCAGCACGCCCTACGCCGCCGCGAACCGCATCTCCTTCCTCGAAGCCAACGCCGAGAACCTGCACACCGTCCCGGACGCCAGCATAGACCTGTACACCGTCGCCTTCGGCATCCGGAACTTCACGCACAAGGACGCCGCGCTGCGCGAGGCCTTCCGCGTCCTCAAGCCCGGCGGCGTCTTCGCGTGCCTGGAGTTCGCGCCCAACTTGTCGAACCCGCTCTTCAACGCCGTCTACAAGCGGTGGTCGTTCAGCGCGATTCCGCTGATCGGCCAGGTCGTCGCGGCGGATAGGGATAGCTACCAGTATCTTGTGGAGAGCATCGAGCGCTTCCCGAAGCAGGAGGATTGGGCAGGGATGATTCGCGAGGCGGGGTTTGTGGTGCCTGGGCAGGGGCGGGAGGGCGCCGGGCAGGGGATTGGGAGCGAGGGCTGGGAGGATTTGAGTTTTGGCATCGCGGCTATACATAAGGGTGTGAAGCCGTTGTAGGAAAGGGGTGTAATTTATTGAAGAGCTGGGTCGTGTGGTGTGGTTTGCCTGGGGAGGATGTCTATTGTATAACTACGTGTACCAAGATATAGAGGAGCACTGTGACGGGGCTCGTCAAAGCATGTTCGAATACCTCCTACGCCCTTCTTCCGCGATCCGATCTCTGGCATTCCGCACATCTCACACGCCACGGCGCGAAGGAGTGACCGGTATCCCTCATAGTATCGCAGACCAGAGCCAAGGCCACAACTTTCTCACGCACCGCATGATGACCCGGCTTGTACCTCGCCGCCCAAAACAGCCAGCGACGCGAGGCGAGGCATTCACCCCACCCCCAAGACCCATCCCATCCAAACACGAAACCAGAACCGTCGCACAGAAATAAAGGCCGAGCCACATCCCAAGCGCATAAACAAACATCCGCAAAGAAAAGCAAAAGAAGAAAACAGGATCTCATAAATCGCGGAAGTCCTCTTTCATTCTGCTCAAAAAAAAAAGAAGCAGATCCGATCGATATATCGTGTACCGTTGCCGTCCCATCCCATCCCACTCCCCAATACGAAATCCCAGTCCGTCCCTTCAGACCCGGCATCCTCAGCCTTCAGCTCCAACCGAGACCAGGGAAAGGAAAAGGAAAGAAAAAGAGGAACGCAACTCCATCGCTCCCTCCCCATCCGAAGGCTCCGATTTCCATTCCCATTCCGAGTCTCGCTCCGCGCGGGGCACGAACGAACGAACGAAATGAGAGCACAGCACAGCACAGCCCTTGACACTTCCGCCACATGATATAGGAGCGTCGACGGGGAAAAGAAGGAAAGAGATAGAGAAGAAGGAGAGATAAGAAAGAAGACATACTTCACCTCCGGCTAGAGCCCGGTTTGATTTGATTTATCGGTGAGAGAGAGAGTGAGTCGGCAGCGAAGCGGTTGTAGTCGCATTCACAGTCGCAGTCGCAGTGGCGTTCGTGTCGCGTCGCGTCATGTGATTTCAGGAGAGGGAAAGGGTGACGTTCTCGATTTCATTTGCTGCTTTTTTTGGCCGCGGGTTCGTTTCGTTTGTGTTTGTTTGTTTGTGTGTTTCTTGCTTTGATGTCTGGGGTCGTGGGCTCGGGCGAGCGCGAGAAAAAACCTTCTCGTCTCTTCTCCCGGCCGGATGATCTGATCTATCTGTCTGCCTGCCTGCCTGCCTGCCTGCTGGCCGGCCGCGAGCCCTCGGGCCCTATCGTGAGCGGCGCGGCGCAGGAGCGAACGGCTCCCAATCCCTCATACCTTCCATCCGTCCATCCCCTTGGGTGATCCTCCTCTTTCTGTTCCTCCGTTTCTCTAGAGTGGTTCATTCTTCGCCTGTTGGTCCGGTTTATGGGCCAGGAAAAACCTTGTTCGCAAGCGCGACGCGGATGGAAAGGTATCTCGCGTGCCGTGCTTGCCACTCGGCGGTGCGACGCCACTGGATGGGTGGCGTAGCGAGACTCAAGGTCGCGGGAGATCGGTGTTGATTCCTGGCGAGCCTTGAAAGTGGTGAAGTCGCTGTCTATGAGCCCTTGTTCTTGCGCTCTTCGGCTCTCGCGACGCGCGCGGCCTTGACCAGCGGCGAGAGGGTGGCGAGCGGTTCGGCGGTCTGGATGAAAGCGTGCTAGAAAATCAAAAAGTCAATTTCGGTGCTCTCGTTTCTCACAATTACGGGACGGCAGAATTCCTACCTTCAACAAATCGTGCGCGCTCGCGCGCTTCTCCGGGTCCACCTTGAGAGCAAACGAGAGGAAATCGCGGAAGACAGGCGTCAGGTTGTGCTCCTCCTTGATCGCCGGCGTGCCGTTGGTCGCGATCAGATAGAGCGCGCGCAGCGGCGACTCGGTGAGGTAGGGGGGCTCGCCCTCGATCATCTCGATGGCCATGATGCCCAAGCTCCAGATGTCGATCTTGCGCCCGTACTCCTTGCGCGTGACGACTTCGGGAGCCATCCAGTAGGGCGTGCCGACCATGGTTGTGCGCTTCATGTGGGACTCGTTGATCTGCGCGCAGAAGCCGAAATCGGTGAGCTTGATGTTGCCTTCCATGCTGAGGAGGATGTTGTCGGACTTGATGTCGCGGTGGATGACGCCCTTGGAGTGCAGGAATTGCAGGCCGTGGAGCGTTTCGCGGCAGACGGCGGAGATCTGGCCTTCGGACATCATGTTGAACGTGACGACGTCTGTCAAACTGCCGCCCTCCATGTACTCCATACAGACCCAGAGATCGCCGCGCACGAGGAAGGAGTCCATGAAGTTGACGACATTCTTGTGCTTGCTGTCTCTCATGACCAGAATTTCGTTAATGATGAGATCCTTCTTTGGCTGCTGCTCGAGATTCATCTGCTTGATGGCGACGCATTTGTTGGTGCCGACTTCAAACGCAGTGTACACGCCACCAGAAGCTCCCTGGCCAATTTTCACCAGGTTACGGAACTTCTTTGTAGGATCCGTGGGGTTGCAGATGTTGTTCAATTTGCTGATGATTTCGGCGTTTGTGATAGATTGCCGAGGCCTTTGCCTTGGTCGAGGCGCGGGGCCAAGTGCAGCGGCTTGTGACGGAGCGAGTGCCTGTTGTTGTGATTGCTGCGCTTGCTGCTGTTGCTGCTGATGGGAGTAACCCGGCTGCCTGGTTGACTGGGATCTATCAAGTGATTGCTGTTTGAGAGCTTGTTGAGCAGCGCGCATAGCCTGTTCCTGCTGTTGCTGGTATTGCTGAGGTGACGAGACGGGCGAAGCATTGTACTGGCCCGCAGGACCAGTATTTGATCGACCTCGGTTCGGAGATTGCTCCTGTGCACCATATCGCAATGGAGGAAGGCCGTCTTGCGGTGTTTGAACTTGCTGCTGAACTGGTGCAGGAGGCGCGGGCCTCGTAGGCACTGCGTTTGAAGAGCCTCCTGGTGGCTTTGGCGCTGGTCGTAAGGGCATCCATTCGTTGTTGTTTGATCGGGGACTTGAAGGCGAGCTGAGTCCAAGACCTTGAGGTGTCTTTCCTGAAGGCGTAGGCGCGGCTCTGGGGTTCTCGAAGCTTTCTGGCTCATTTTTGGGGAAACGCGGGCTGTTGGGAGGGCTTCCGGCGTGATTGTAGCCACCGGGCGTCAGGCCTGGTGACATGCCATTTTGCTGCTGAGGGCTGTCGTTTAGTCGTGCATTGTCGAATTTATGGTATAGTGAGTCATCGCTTCGCTTTTCGTTGTGCTCGTTGAAGAAAGTGACAACATCAATGATCGCTTGAGGGTTCTTCTTTTGTTCCTGCTCGGTAATGCCGTTGGCTTTGAGTGTGCGCTGCCATTCTTTAGGAAGACCCTGTGAGGTGTCAGTACTCGAAGCTTGCGTGGGTAGGAAAGTGCAAAGATGTCATGCTACGCTAGCAGACATCATGAAACACTTTACAGCTTGACAGCATATGCGGGCAGGCATACCGTGAATTCTCCCGTGTTCTGATCGTATCCGACGTGGGTAACGTGTACAGGGTTCTCCGGCGCAGAGATGGTCGGTTTTCGGGGCGCGCCCACGAGGTTGTTCATGAAGCTGGAGAAGCCACTCTTCTTCTTCAGCTTGTTCCCCTCGCGAGCCTCATCGCTGTAGCGCTGACGCGGGCTCCGCGTGCCGGAGTCGCCGCCGCGCGGTGTGAGGTCCTCCATCCGCCGACCGGCTGCCGCTAGGCTTTGTTCGATCCGTAGTGAGGCTCGCTTGCGTGTGGAATTGGTGCGGAAGAAGGTCGAGGCGGAGCGCTTTGGTTGGGGTGGGGGTTCCGAATGCGGCTTTTCGAGTGCGGGCGTAAGTTCGGGTCTCGACTGTGATTGCGGCTGAGCGTCGTGCTGAGGCTGCTGCTGAGGCTGCGACTCGGCACCACCGTAGGAAATGGCGTCGAAGCTGTTGATGACGGCGAGCGAGTCGAAGCGCTGGCCGAGCAGGTCGGTGGGCGACTTGTCGGAGAGGGAGTAGCGCGGCTGCGGGTCAGGCTGGCCGGCAGCTGGTGCGCTGTGCTGGCGGGCCGGCTGGTCGAGGTGGTATGGCGGCGCAGCGTCGGTGGGGTGGTGGTTGTCAGAGGCGGTGCCGGCGACGGGCGCAGCCGGGTGGGTGGAGGCGGCAGCGTTGGGCTGGTCGGACTGGCGACGCGGGTGGTGGTGGGAGGAGGTGGAAGGAGGGGCTTTGCGCAGACGGCGAGTCGAGGAAGAGCGGGCGTGGGCAGCGTCGGCTTGCATGCCGCGGGCTCGCTTAGAGAGTCGTGAGCTGGGCGGAGGCGGAGGCGGTGGCGGCAGCGGCGCGATGGCGCGTGGAGGGGACGAGGGAGGAGGCAGAGGGTTGGCGAGGACAAACAAGCGGCCTGGCGAGGCTTGATGCGTGTGCTGAATGCGTGTGTAGCGGCGAAGCAACAGGACGGGGCGGCGGGCGAGGTGTGGGCACTTGGAAGGACAGGCGGCGGCGCGGCCAATCAGTCGCACGAGACGGCGGCGCGATGCAACCGCCAGCAAGGCCACCTACGCAAGGCGGAGACCAAGGGACGAGACGAAGAAGCAACGCAGGCGCGCAAGCGACGGGCAAAGCAGGGCGGACGGCGCAAATCAGGCAGAAGAGCGGCGGACTAAGGACATGTGGTGCTGCGCGGGCGCGGGACGGGGCAGGCGTATAGTTTTGATAGCAGCAGAGTCAGTCCGTAGGGTAAGGTAGGGTAGGCAAGGTAGTCGGGCTATCTGCCGTGTGCTTGTGCTGGTGCTGGTGATGACGGGCGAGCACACGCCGACCTCACTGACTACTGGTGCTGCTCCTGCTGCTGCTCGCCGGGCGAGTCGCGCGCCGGCCTGTGATCGATCGCAGACAGGCATGCCGGCCCATGCTGCTGCTGCTGCTGCTGCTGCTCCCGTGCTGTGCTCACTGTGCTGTACTAAGGATGCCACGGACGCCTGCCCACCGGCGCCCACGCCCGCAAACGCCCTGCCCCACCACCCTCACACGCCCTCCCAGACAGCCAGGCACGATAGTCCGGCTTGCTACTGTCGGCCTCCTTTCGCCCTCTGCCACTCACTCTATGTATCTCTTTCTCTCTGCGCGCCGGCCTTGCCCCGTGGCGCTGCAAATGAACCCGCGCACCGCATCCCAGCAGCCCGCGCCGCCCTTCCCTGCCGGCACCCACTCCCCGCAGACCCGTCGTTCGCTGCCGTCCGGGATGGGCCATGTTCGCATGCACGGGAGCCGCGTGTCTGTGGTGAGTGTGGGCATTACTGCTATCGTTCAAGGCATCAAGGCGCAGTGCCACGCCCGCCATCCGTCGCATCGTGGCCTGCCGCACCCGCCGCCGCCCACTAGCCTGCACCACAACGGCGCCGGCGCCAACGGTCGCCGCACCCGCTGAGCCAGCCGTGCGTTTCACGCCGCCGACAAGTCGCAATCAGCCGCCACCGACGCCATGTCACCACCGCCCAAGGGAGCCGCGCGCAGCCCAGCTCAATCTCCGCCCATGCACACCACGCCCATGCACATTACGCCCATGCACACCACGCCCAAACCACCGCCGCTCGCCTGGCACTGAAACCGGATCTGACTGCCACGCGCGACCCCTGGTGCGAACCTTGGTAGGGTGCTGTACTGTACTAGGTAGCGTAGCAGCTGGAGCCGTAGCGCCGTAGGGCCCTCGCGCCCGCCTCCCGGGGCCCATCTCGCGCTCGCGATCGGGCCCAGCAGGTCGTGCCGGCTCGGCGACTTCTTCGTCTGACCTCCATGTCCGCCCGCGTGGGCCATCGGAGCTCAGAGCAAGCGAAGGATGCCCACGCGAACCGAACTTCAACGGCACGAATAATGAACGGCTCCACCGGCCTCTGACGCTGCCTCACTTGCTGCTGCTGCTGCTGCTGCTGCCACCGCGACTCGCTCGCTCCATCAGCCGGAAACGTAGAACAACTCCGACACCCGCGTGCTGTCAGCCGCCATCGCAATCTGTCAGAAGCCGGAGAGAACAGGTCTCGTTTCCCGTACGGCTCACTCGCGTTCCCCACCGTGCAATGATTCGCACCCTAGCAGCCCCTCGTAAAACCAAGAACCACTCTGTACGATCTGCGATTTCCACTTCGAGCCACCCGCCGCGTGCTCTTCGCGCGCGCGACGATCTGCAAAACTCAGAGAAAGAATTCCACACCCTGTCCGCCCCGCCGGTCTTTCAAAGTCCAGAACGCAGCGGGACTGCGACGGCCTGAAAGTCTGGTCTCCACCGCGCGCGGCGAGCGAGCGAACGTCCGCACTACTCCCCTTCCCAATTCCCGTTCGCTCGGAGCTCGTCCCGCCGAATGGCAAAGCGGCTTTTCGCGCGACCGTTGGCGAGTTTGTTTTTGTGTACGTGCAAGCGTTTTGAGGTGGTGGTGGTGGTGGTGGTGGTGGTGGTGGGAAACGGAGTCTCGCATCGGCGTCACCCACTCGCCTGGTCGCTGGACTGGTGTCTCGCCTGACGTACGTAGCTTCGATTGTCCGATCTGAGTAGTGTCGCGCCGACAGTTGGCCGACGGGTTTGCGGTCTCGAACTGGTTCTTGAACATTTTTCCCACCTGTCCATTCGTCCATCGATCGATGATCGACTTGAGAGCAATCTTGCTCCCGGCCAATGACATACTATCCATCCAATGGTCCGCCTGACTACACCTCAATCCACTCCATCACGTTCTTCCCACCCTACCCTCAATCGACAGAAACTTACCATTAGTCCCATCGACCACAAAAAAAAGACCCAGCAAATCTAGAACACCCTCCACCTCTGCCAATCTAATCGAAACGCCAACCCCTCAAGTTCGTGCGGCCTCAACGCATCCTTCGAGGGCACAGGATCTCTCTCTCCTTATCTGTATGCATGCGATCGCGCTCAACTGCAGCATTCGACGAGTGACCGGGGGTTGCGCACTTCGCCTATGTCTCAAATGTGTATGATGTTCCTGCGTGCGAACCGAAGCGTGGGCTGCGTGGATTGTGCGCTTGGTGTTCTCGACGGTATGTACTTTTGCGTTGCGTCCGGTTGGACTGCGGGCGTCCAATCCGACGGTAAGTAGTGATGCAACAGCAGTGTACAAAGAACGCGATAGCGACTGCTTTACGCTCTGACAAGTCCGCTCGAAAGACCGCCATTGGCGCTCGCACTCCCATTCAACCACTACAGACAACATCAACGCTGCTCCACCTCTCCTCGAACACTCCAGATATCAATCACCCCTCGCATCTCGAGAAAGCCCCTCACCACCTCCATCCCTCAACCTCCAATCCCACATCGTCCTTCTCCCACCGCTCAATCCCCATCGCACCCAGTCTTGATCCCAGCGCCCGCATCCCCATCCTCAACATACACCTCCTCGCATCCGCAGGCTTCATCAGAAGCCAAACTTGCGAAATCCCCAAACCGCGCACATGACCCGACCCGACCTGACCTACCGTCCGGAACCTCCCACCGGAGCCTCCTCCTGCGTACCAAACATCTACTCCCCAAGTACCATTCCCACCGTACCGCACCGTACCGTACCGTTCGCGTGAAGAAAAACCCAAACAACGAGAAAAAAAAAAAGAGGGCCAAGACCACATGGCCGTGCCTGCAGATCCGCGCCCGCCCTCTGCCCTAGCGATCGTCGCTGTCCGGTGCGTGTGTGGCTGTGTTGTACATGGACGTACAGAGGATGGCCTCGTGCGCAGAGATTTGCCGATGGCGCGTGTACCTTTGTAGATGTGGGACGGGAGGGGGGGATTGATGGGAAGTTACGGCGGGGAGATGTGTGCTGCCTGGAGAATACGTGTATGCGTTGCGATAAGGAGGGGTTGGGTTTGATATCGTTTGATGTCAAGATGCGCCGGGCAAAGGAGAGCGATACGGGGTGTGGGATTTGACATCATCGTCTTGGGGATGGATGGCGTGAGGGTTGGCTGAGCGGAGGGGAAATTTGTGCTGGTACGTAGCGGTACTGGGTGCGTAGATGAGGAACGTTGTTCCTCTGTGGTCGTTGATGGGATTTGAGCGCTGGTTAGAGAAGTGAGGTTGGTTGGGGAGTGTCTTAGGGTCTGATGTGCACTCGGTGGGCTTCGACACAGTGTTACGGCTAGGTCGATGACTAATTGCAGCCGTGAAGGCCGCAAGAATCTGGTGAGCCTGTATGATGGAGGAAGAACTGTGGCGCGTTGTGAAGACGCGCTGGGTCAGGGGCAAGGTTGGACAGTGAGAGCGCAATGGGATGGCTCGTTCGAGACAGCAGCGCATTCATTGATGAGCTAGAGTCAAGCGACTTTGTCGCGCACAAGCATCGCGGTCTCCCTCCCAATCAGTTCCAATCAAAAAGCAAGTCGATCATGTCCCATCGAGTATCACAAGCAAGCGAACCTCTCGCAACGCCCCAATCCATCAAACCATCAAATTCCCAAACTCCCTCTCAATCTCCTCAGCACGCTGCACGCCCGCAGCCGGCTCATGAGACCTCCCACCAATCGGCGCATTGCACGCCGGGCACCTCGCCTCCTCCATCGGCATCCCGCACTCGCCAACCGCAAACGGATGCCCGTTGGCACAAGTATACCAGTGCCCTGTCTCTCTCAGCTCGCCAGCCATAGCGGCAACGACCATGCGGATCTGGCTGTGGTAGCCCGCCTCGTGGAGGACGCGACGCGTTTCGGGGACTTCGTGCCACGCTGGCTGTCTGGCCAGGGTACTTCTTGCAGAGCTCGTCGGCCGTATCGAGGTGCGCGTCGGCGAGCAGTTTGGCTCCTTCGAGTTTGGCGTCGGCGGCGTACGAGACGCTTTCCATGACGCCGCGTTCGAGGGCCGCGAAGTGCGCCCAGGAGATGTGGCCTTCGGTTTCCTGGAGGATGCTCGTTGCGGTTTTGGCGGCGTGGATCAGCTCGTCGCAGCGATCGCGGTCTTGCTCGAAGTCGACTTGCAGTGAGCGGACGCCGGGCTTGGACTGCTCTTGGAAGACAGAGATGAAGTCGGCGACAGCGACCAGCTCGCATCTGATCGTCAGCGCGGCGGCGAGCAGGGAGCTGCGCGTTTGGATGATGGTTTGGTCGAAGTTGAAAGCCTCCATCTTCGGCTGGCATTCTTGCAGTCTGCGACGGCGCGCGGTCTCGACGATGTCGTGGACGCGTCTGTACGGCTGCTCTTCAGCCTCGGTCTTCTGCGCGAAGCTGGCCAGGCGCGTACGTAGAAAAGCCAATTCGCGATAACGCTTGTTGAGACCGTGCAACTTCTGAATATGACGGACGTGAGAGGTCGAGCGAAGCTCTACGGTGCCAGGTGGCAGAGTGAAGGTTCCCTTCGACTCGAGTAAGCGCTCCTGGATGCCCTTCATGTTCTCCGCATAGCCGCGGTATGCGGCGCTGGACCAGACGATGAATTTCTTCGTTGATTCATCCAGCAGAGCGCGACGAACGATGCGGCCGTAGCGAGAGACTAGACGAAGCGATGCGCGGCAATCAGGGCAGTTCTTCATCTCCTTAGAGGAGAAGGGCTCGGAGTTGCCTTTGATCTCAGAAGGCATACCGTTCTCGTCCAAGGTGTAGTGATCCCTCATGCGCATGGCACCATCGATACTCTCAAGAGTGAATATATGGCCACAGGGCAGAAAGACGCACGGAGACTCCTCGAGGTCGACCTCGCCGTATGTGCTCATCATCAAGAGGTCAGCGCGGATGCTCTTCACCTCATCTGAAGCACAGAGCTGACAGTAACTTTCTCCAGGGCAGTCGGCACCGCAGATGGACGGACATTGGTGGCCGCAGTACAGAGTCTTGGTGCAGCGCTTCGAGCAAGGCACCCAGTCGCAGGGAGCGGCACATGGCATGCTGCATGCTGTGTGAGGACAAGAAGAGGCGCAAACTTCCTCGGCGCAGGGAGTGCAAGGCTCCGAGCACATCTTCGTGCATCTGGTGTGGCTGCACTGAACGTCGCAGGGCTCTGTGCACGGAGAGCAGTCAGCCTGCTCAGGATGGCAGCGAGCAAGGCAAGCGTGCTTGCAATTGGTGAAAGCGCGCCCACATTCCTGTTTGCAGACGCCGTGGTCCTCGTTTACGATCTTATCTCCTTCGCGCTCGCAGCAGTCCTTGCATCTACGCTTACAAGAGTGTCCGCAAGCGCGCAAAGAGCCGCAATCGGCGGGACATTTGAAAAGGGGGCTTGCGATGTCGATGTGGCACGCAACAGCAACTTTGTGGCCACACCCAGGAACGGTCCGGTCGACGAGTACCTGGCATTGCACCTTTGTCGGATCTTGATACTGCCAGCACGGCAATCTGTCGGCATGGTGACCGCAAACCAGCTCGACGTCGATGTTGGAGATCTCGACGCCGTAGAGAGCATCACACTGACGACCGCATTCGTACGGACAGTTGTGCTCGCAACCGTCTTTGGCTCTATTACAAGGCTTCGTGCAGTACACAGCCTTGTGGAGGCCTTCCGAATGACATTTGTTGATACAGGCATGGCCACAAGGAAGGCGCTGTCCGCAGAGAAGATCGCATCCAGCCTCGGGCGAAACCGTTGCGAAGTCATCTGGGAGAGTGACTTTGAGCGGCGTGTCGGGATGACGAGGGCAGCATAGCTCAAATGATTTCCCGAGGTTCCCGTCTCTCTTCAGAATGTCCATGACATCGCCCCACATGGGTACATGCGCTGAGGTCTCCGTGTTGCCGATGATGTACATTCCATGTTGTGCGCGAGAAAGCAGAACGTTGATACGATTCGAAGTTTTGAGGAACCCGCACTTGTGTTCTTGGTTACACCGCACGAGCGAAATGATCACAACCTTGGCCTCTTCACCTTGGAAGTTGTCGACTGTGGCCAACCGAAGTGCCTGGAGCAGATTGCTCCTCGTCACTTCTAGACGTGGCGGGGCGCTCTTTTCCGCAGCTGCTCTCAATTCGCGTTCTTCTTCAGTCTCGTCTTCTCCTTCAAGAGCTAGCTGATCGATGTCTCTGTCGTTGATGATGACTTCAGCGAAGTCACCCAATGCCCTGCGTAGCTTCCGGAGCTGGCCTAGGTATGGTGTCAAGACCGCAATATCGGAAGCTCTGTATACACCTTGCCGAACCAAGTGCCTGACCAGTGAAAACACCATGTCGACTTCGAATTGATTCGTGTGGGAGGTCGATTCAGTTTGCTCCGCCTCACCATCCTCTGGGTTGTCATGATCAAGCCAGAAAAGCCTCTGCCGCATGCCGCTGACTTGTGGATAGTCGGAGACGCTCGGGTCATCTTTCAGGTTGGGATACAAGGTGGATCGGATCAATTCAGAAATAGAAGGATGCATGCGACGTTGGGTCTCCAGTGTGACGAACGGGAGAGGATGGGCGCCGTGTTCCTGTGGTGCCACGAGACGCTCGAAGAGCGAAACGTCCATCTTCGTCTGGGAGCGAGGATTCTCGCAGGACAGCTCGTAATTCTGCGCTTTCGGCCTGAGTTGCTGATGATCACCAATCAGTATGGCGTGCTCGATCGAGGGAAGCATAGCCGTAAGCAAGTGTGCTTCCAAGACCTCGCCGGCTTCCTCAACTAGCAGAACTTTCGAATTGAGCCGCCTTAGAAGGTTGATGTTGCGGGCTAGGCCAGAGGTGGTCACACCAATGACATTGGCGGCAGATAGGACGTGAAGATCAACTTCAGACCGGACTCGATCAAGTCCAGCTTTTGCCTCTTCAAACCCTCTGATGCTAGCGATTAGCTCCCTTTGGACTGGGTTGGCGATCTCCTCTTTCCAATCTGTATACAACCGCTGGCGGGCTGCATTACGCAACGAGAAAATGTCGGTCTCGTCATCTTCGTGCACCCGCACTGGCTGATGAGAATCGCCGCTGAGCCATGCCTTCAATCCCTTGCCTTTCTGTCTTGATTCGACGGTTTCGAAGCCGTCGTCGTCGATCTTGGGCCCGGAGAGTTGTCTAGCCACAGAAGGGTGCTTCTGTTCGAGGAAAGCGAAGATGGATTGATGGGAGAACGCGTGGCGCCATCTATCGAGGGTGCTCTTAATTGTCGAGGCGTTGGCAGCAATATTATCCTTGTGCGTGAAACGCTCACGTTGCTCTAGCTTGGTCATGTCATGCTTCTGAGCAACAAGTCGGAGGTTCAAAGGAGCTAGGACCTCACTCTTGGACCGGGAGCCGATGCGGATGATCTGACTTAGACCAGCGTCAAGGAGATGTTCCAGAATTTGGTCGAGGGCATGGTTTGTGAAAGTGACACAGAGGACCGGGCCCAACTTGGCTTTCGCATTGTTGGCGAGGAGAACTTCCATCAAAGCGACACCTGTGTAACTCTTTCCTGTGCCGGGTGGACCCTGGATAAGCGACATTGATCGAGAAAGTGTGGAGATCACGGCTTCGGCCTGCGCGACATCCAGACGAGTCTTAGCGCTGATCGTAGCTGCATCGTCTGGAGCGTTGACATCCAGCTCAAACGCTTGATTATCGGTGGAGAGTGCGGACATATTGAAACGGAAGTCATTTTTTTTGGTGTACGCAGGCTTGTCGATCCCCGCGCTGTCCGAAATGCCATCGGTCGGTGCGAGCACTTCAGAGAACGGCAGGTCCAACGACTCGGACATCTGCTGCAATGCTGTGAGAGTGTGTTGAAACGTAGGTAGTAAGACTCCTGGGAATTCCAGCAACGAGAAAGAACGCTTGACACCGGACTGTCCGATACCAAGGCCCAAGCGGAAGAGCAAATTGTCAATATCCTCTTCGGTATGGCTGACAAGCTGTACAACGACATGGGCGACATGAGGGTTTGCGAAGCGCGAATAGCGATCCTCGATAGGTCGTTCAATCTTCGATTTTCCTTTTCCTCCCTGCATGGGTTGAAGTGTCTCGTTTGCAACAGTCATGAAGACAGCGAACCCTTCAGGACCGAGCAGTGTGATGAGGGCTTCTGCGCCCAGTCTTTTTGAGTCCTCCCACCAGTGCCTGCGATCTTTGACGTTGCTTATATGGTGGAGCTGTCGCGGTTGATCGAATTCGAGCACACACAAAAGACCGCGACGGTCTTCAAAAACGGCATCGACAAGGCGAACATTGTGGTATACATGAGTACGCGCGGCTGACGGCTTCGTCGCAACAGGTCTCAAGCCTGAGGACTGCATACGACTGAGCTCGAACTTTGCCGCGTCCCGTAGCTGCCCTACGGTGTCTTCGCGCACAAGTCGGAACTGTCTATCGAGAAGGCCAGCGACACCTTGTAGATGCCAGCTCGAGGGCTCACTTCGCGGAAGATACTCAGCACGGTCTCCCATGATCTCGTCGATGGTAGGCAAGATCTGAATATCGGCAATGTTTTCAAAATCATTGTCGTGTCTTGGTCCACGAATAGACAGACTGCCAGGTTGATCGACGGGAACTTCAAAATGAGAAGTCGGCTTGAGCTTTTGCCTGTCCTTGGGTTTGTCCTCAGCAAACTCAATTTGAACGCCTAGACCGAGGCGCAATTGCATCTTCTTGAGGTACCTCAGGGGATTTCCTGTAAGCGCCCGCTGGCCGTTGAGCGCGATCAAGGTTTCTGCAGCTGAGCGCAGATCATCATTGACATGAGCAGAGCCATTCACCTCGACAACAACAGACATGGCGATCAAGCAAGGTTCAATGTCAGCCGAGATTTCGTCTACGAGGGTCAAGCTCCTCGTGGCCGCACGGAAAAGATTGACCGAACGCTTCCCATTGACGCCATAAAGGTAGTTGCAAAGCGTCGCATGGCGTCCCTCGAGAACCTGAGAGGACAGAACGTCGTCATGCGAGATAATTCGCAGGAAAGGTAGAAGCTGATCCTTAAAAACCGTGCCAAGAGCGTCGTCGGTCAGCAAAGTGAAATCCGCGTTGAGGAGTTCTCCGAGTCGCGCAAGGCCGCCATCACTGGAAAGCGAAGTGATGACCTCCTGCATGGTCCCCTGATCAGTGTTCACCAGACGGAGCGCTTCTTGAATGAATTCTCCAAATCTTCTGCCGAGAGGTTGGGCCCGTTGGATCTCGCGCTGATCTTTTTTGATGTCGAAGCGCCATTGGACAAACTTGGTGTGCGCAGTGGAGTCGAAGGGTCCATTCTTCTTGTGCGTCTCGATCACAGAAGCCTCGTGCGAGTACTTGCATTCATCTCCTTGCTTGCACTTGCCTCTCGCGTAAGCGAAACATGGCTTCTTCCTCTCAGGTGGGTTTGCGGCGCCGTTACTGTCATCGCGAGAATCCCCTGAGCGACCGCCGCGGTGCTGCGGTTTGCGCCTGGTCATTGTGCAAGGCGGCCGCCGCTGATATTGCGCACTCTCTTGTGCAAGGCGTGGAACAAAGCGGTGGTTGGCTGCGATGGTTCGGGTACAGAGATGCCCACCCTTAACGGTAACCGAGTAGCAGTGTATCCGGGTTGAAGCGCGTCTTGCGTTGAGAGGCCAGTCTCGGTCGCGAAGGGATGCGGTTTGGGAAAAGCGAGCAGGCAACCGGTGAGGTAACCGCGACGCCAAGACCAAACGGAGTAGCAGGCAAACGGGGAGCGGGCGCGCACTCCCGCGTGCTGTATGCGGCCGTCTGCAGGTTCAAAGGGAGGGAGCCCAAGCTCAGTGAAGGTAGGTATGGAGCGCTTCAAGTCGTTCACATAAAGGTCAAGATACTGTCAAGTTCCACCTTCACAACCCACTGGGCGCGGCAGGAACATTGTCTGCAAGTTGGTGAATCAGGGAAAGGGGAAGGGGAAGATCGTGGACTCGTTTTGAATACTTTGCTTGTGGTGGTCACGAGATGCATGTGATATCTCGATCCCTCGCCATCCATGCTAAAATGCCTCCTCTGTCTTGAATCAACTGCCTCACTGTCCACATATATGACCGTCCTACTTCGACCGGCCACCACCAATGTCTTGTCCAAGCTGAAGATCATGTCAGCACTCTCGGTGTACGCATGTTGGGAGGTGTCAAGGCTTACTCTGTATCCGCCGATCTTCTCCCACTCAACCCTCTGTCTCGTGACAGGGAGCTGTCTCCTCAGCCCCTTAAAGCTTCCCTCAGACAGCTGCACGAAAGCCCTGTTCAGCTCTTCCTGGAACTTATTCTCTGCCTTTGCAATCTCCCTGACGACAGCATCCGCGCCACTAGCGTTCGAGACGTCAACGTCCTTGCTCGTGCTCATCCTGACGTTGCCATCCTCGTAGTAGTGCACATCAACCTTGATCGCACCTTTCAATCCACCAGACGAAGGCGAGAGGGTGTAGGTGGAACGCCAGCGGCCATTCCAAAAGTTCTGAGGAGAGTATTTATTTGCGACGAGCAGGATGGCGATGTCACTGTCTGAGGATGTGGGGTAGATGCCAACGACGGAGGACGGGAAGTGCTCGGCGGCGGCTTTTGAAAATGACTTTTGAAGAGAGCGAATGAGATCGGCGTTGGAGGATTCGAGTGGATGCTGCTGGACTGCAGAGGCGGTCTGATCATGGTTAGTCGGAGCATTGAAGAGTGTAGGAGTCGGCGGTAGAAGTTACCTGGGAGGAGTGTTCCACCTGGAAAGAGGTCTGGCTGGCAGTGTCGAAGTATCGGTTGTCTCCCATGGAGTTGTGCTCACTGACGATCACCTGGCAGCCTTTAGCACAGCAACTGGATACACGTTTGTGCCAGACGTACCGCCTCGCTGCTGCCAGGCAGCTTCACAGTAGCGTACTGCTCTTCATTGTACTTTCTGAATGCCGGCTCGAGGGACTGCAGCAGGCTTGCATCGTTGCCAGCCAGAGCTTTGATATCTGGATAATCGTTCAACGACCAATCTTTGAGACGACCGGTCTAGTCGTTACCCACCAGCCACAACATTCGAGAGCTGCATACGTCAGCTCGAGTCTTGGTTGTGTGGAAAGGTCCATCCTACCAACCTCTCCAGGCGGCGCCGATTCGACAAACGAAGCGACTGATGCTTGCTTTGAAGCCATTGCTAATGCGATTGGTTTGGTATTTGAAATTCTAGGAAAAGAGAAGCATTCCCCCCAATGGTATGGTGGGATGTTGGAGGTGATGTTGCTCGTGTGGGGATGCGGAAGGTCGGGCGGGTTGTGTGCCTGAGGCAGCATCGTGAACAAGTATCTTCGAAGATTGACAATGTGAAGCACTCGAAAGAAGTAAGGGCTGAGATTTTGTAGACGAGAATGAAATATGGTCAGTGGCACTCCATTCATAAATGTTCACGCTATTTCAAAATTGGGAATAAAACACCCGAGCGTGTAAAGGCTCCATTATACAACGCCCTGAGCTCCTCGCTGAACCAGCAAATCAAAACAAGAAAGTCTCTTGTCCTCGGCCACATTACCCAATGCTCATTTTCATCAGTCCATCATTGGTGTCTACCATGCCCTGCAGCCCTAGCTTCTTTCCAGGTGCGGCGGACCCGCTTCCTGTACGTGATGAGCCTGCTTGCTGTGAGCTCTGGGACGTGTCGCTGTTACCACCCTGTGTGAGTGATTCTTTCTTCTTGTCTGGCGGCTGGCCCCAAACACTATTCGAATCGCGATGCGAAGGCGACTGTGTCAGCACAGGACTGTTCTGTGTGCTCATTCCTGGAGAAACCGCTCTGCGTTTCACTGTGGCGATGTCAAAATCATCGTCACGACGACGCTTAAACTTGTTAAGGTGCATATCGTCGGTCATGGCAGAGGTAGCCGTGTTGCTGTTGTTACTAATCGTCGGACCAAAGGCTTCTGAAGCGTCGGAGGCCGATGATTGCGCTCGGCCGCGCATTCTCATGGAATAGCCGTTCTCTGAGGGCAGGGGCGAATCCATATTGATGTCAGACATGAGACTACTCCCTTGTCTATTGAAGTTGGGCGGGGGTGGGGTTCGCATTGAGCTGTCATGGCCGGTTAGCTTCATGCTCACATACAAGAGGATGTGTCACTAGAACTTACGGGTCAAAGCGATTCCAGTAATCTGTACCACCGCTGTTGCGGTGCGCGTGTAAGGCAAAGTTCATGCCTAATCCCCTGTCGTTGTGACTGATGTCGCCTTCCAAATCGCGGCCGAAATCCTCCTGTGCGGCCTCGGGTACTGCTGGTAACAGATTAGGCGAAGAGGCTGCGGTCCCGGTCTGAGGACGATGCTTGTGCAAGTCGAGGTCAGCCGAGACACTTGGTTCTCTCTCCCGCACTTGTCTGATAGTCTCTGACTCCCGCCTCATTTCAGTGTCCACTGGCTGAGACTCTTCTGTCAAGGCAGCTCTCACACGTGCGAAGCCTTTGGTTTTCGGTAACAGGTTGCCACGGCGAGTTACGGCGCGACGGATCACGCCAGGGGTGCCCGGGGCTGCAGCGGAACCCTCGTCTCCGCTATCGTTTCCGCTCGACAAGTTCAGACCATCGGTCCCGAGGGCAAGGCTCTCACGTCGGCTTCGCGTGGCTTTGTTCCAACCGAAATATCCACCCCCTGCTGACTCGATGCTTCTCATGGGTGGCGGGGAATTGGCTCTAGGCGATGCCATTGAGCTGTAGCCACTATTGCTCGCACTACTCGAATGCTTTCGAGACCGGTTCGGATTTTTGCTGTGGAGGCGTGACCTGCGTATCGTTTTCATGAGGCTTTGAGCCGCCGGCGAAAATGCAGGTCCGCTTGTCCAGGTCGAGCCGCCTGGTGTGAGCGGACCGCTGAAAGGTGTTGATGCGGTCGGATTCTGGAGCTTGTGAACCTGTGGTGTCGCATAAATTGGGTCGTCGTCATCACCAGCCATGCTAGCGTCCTCGTCACTGTCACTGCTTTCACTGTCACTTCCAAGCATGTTCACGCTCCCCACCGAGCTACTGACGGTGCTGCGCTCGGGTGCTAGCGAGCCCCAATTGCTTCCAGGGAATATTGCTGGCGACTCAAGAGCCATCGAACCGATCGACATCTTGCGAGAGGGTATGTTCATGGCCTTTTGTGTTGTGACTGGAGAAGAATCCGGCTCGCGCTGCTCTGCAAGTGTCGAGTGATGCAGATTGGTGGAAGCACGGGAAAAGTCAAGCCCTCGCGAGTGCCTTGGGAGCGACGTCGCCGGGCTCCCGGTTTGGCTTTGCAATTGCATGTATGAATGGATATTCGTTTGTTCCAGCCGCGGACTCAGCGGCGCGGCGCTTGAGAGCTGCGCGGGGCTGGGCATCTGCAGGCTTAAGCCGCGGGAGAGAAAGTCGGGCCGCCGAGTGGCTTTCGGTGTGGTAGGTACGGCATTGTCGTCTTTGCTTTCTCGCCGAAGCTTTTCGTGGAAGGAGGGAGAAGGTGCAAGGGCGGTAGGAGGATCGGAGAGGCTTCGGTTCTTCGCGGGAGATACGGAGGGAGTCTTTGCTTCGGAGGGAGGCTTTAAAAGATCGCCAGCATGGTCCATCGTACAAACAATGTCTTCGTGGCAGGTGCTGACTTCGGCCAAAGCGCGCGTCTTCTCAGAGAGCCTTGAAAGCGTCGAGGTGCGGGAATCGGCAGGAGGAGCTTCGGTGGTTCGAGATTGGGTCGTGGGAAGTGCATGCCTGCATGCTTCGAGTTGCTGTACAGTAGATAGCGCTTGCGCTGTTCAGGTCATGACAGTAGAGGTGTGATTGAAATGTGCAATCATTGTGCCTTATTATTAGTAAGGTGCTCGCCTACCGCCGTATGTGGTCGATTGCTGTGACGTGCGGAACTACCCCACACGCTAGATCCCGGCAGGAGGGTTAGGGTTGGTGTAAGCAAGTGCCGTGGTGCCGAGGCTTCCGTATTGTTAGATGCCTCGATAAAGCAAGCATCTAAATTTACTACCTAAAACACGTCCCTCGATATGGAATGAGAGAACCCTATCGATTTGTACAGGCGGCCAGTATTTACCTATCATTGTCTTCAAGCCTTTGAGTTGGGCGGCCGCCTGCCGTTCGCAGTCTCGTCCGCCGTAGTAATTGCACGCAGTTGTCAACATCAAACTTTGTTCGATTATTGCTTCATTAGTGTGAACACCGACTCAAAGTGAGGTAGATCCATGCAAGCGCTTGACGTGCTCATCAAGTACTACTACAAGATGATGATTCCCTTCTACCGAAGTACCCTGCGATTTCACTTTTCTGCCCTATCCATTGAGAATCATGATGGGGCGTCTCCTGCGACAAGTACGGCCACAAAGTCATTACCTCAACCTACCACTTGCAAACCAAGGTCTTTATTAGATTATGAATCACGGCCTTGTGCGAACGTGAGAATATCATGTCATAGTAGTATAGCAAGGGGCAAAAGCGACCAGCCCAGCTGCACACGCCAGAAGGCCGAACTTCGGCGGAGGGACGGCTGAGAAGACCACGAGGTCGGCACAGGATGCTTTTAAACAACCTTCCATTGGCTGTTGCGGTATCCTAATAAGATGTGTGGGGGCTGATTCCCAGCGAGCGCGACCGCCTCATTCGCGCGGTGTAGGGAGTATCGTAAAGTATTCATTCAAAAACACCGTAGCCAGAACGCCATAGCAATCAACGAACTCTCATCCTTTCCTTCTAGCTCTTCTGAACTTATCCGCACATATCCAGATAGCTTGCCGTGGTTTTGAAGCCGGCGCGTTCAAGTTCGTGCGCGGCGTGGTTCGGTGTGGATGTTGCAATCTTTCACATAACCGTGCAAGGAATCGGGATGATGCAGCAGCTGCAGTCATCACCACACCAGCATCCTTGCTTGATGGGGACCTTAGGGCCTTTCGTGGAAGTAGAAGAGGAGGAGGAAGTTGTCGACGGTGGCATTGTGATAATGATCGCTAAAGATTTGGTTTTGGCGCGGTCGATGTGTAGGTTCCCTCTGGTGGTGTCAGCGAACGCCCAAGCTGATAGGGGAGCAAGCGTACTTCGACTGTGTAGGTTGTTGTTCTGCACAGGTTCGGTGTATGGTGTTGTACAAGAGGAAAGTAAGGGAGTTTCTGTGCTGTAGAGCACGAGGTCGTCGTCATGTTCACTGCTGCGCCGCCACTGGCGCCAGCCGTTTCAAGATCCCCGCAAACAAGCGCGCGCTAGCCAACAAGATTCATGCACGTTTCCCTATGTCCTCGATCTTCAATGCTGTGCATTTCGAAAGTCACTGCAAACGCTCACTCAAACCCAGCGGTGGTGACCATCGCTTGACTTCGGCCACGCGTGGTCGACAGGTACGAAAGCGAAAATCGGAGCAGTGCCATGCTCTATTGAAGGGGCTGGAAGGTCAAGTTCGGGAGACATCTGCAGATCAGACTTTGCCATCAAGAAATTCCTACACATCTCCCTTCTCTTTCGTTTTCTCAGGCCAGAGTCGTTGAGTTGAAATGGCACCCGCAACGATCGAAAGCCCCCTTTTCTCACTGCCAACGGAGCTTTTGGACAGAATTTTCGACTACCTCGCCGACGATCATCGAGATATCGCTTCCTGTCGACTCGTGAACAGCACGTTCCGAAATGGTAGCTCGCCATATCTCATCACGAAAGTAATATTCGCGAAGAGACCACTCGAGCTCATCAAAATTCAGGAAGTAGCCTGCGATCCTTTCTTCAGTCGATATGTGACGCATATGGTCTACGATCTGAGCCATTGGAAGTTCAACGAAATCGACATGAACGACATTACCGAGCACATGGAGTACTTCTCGGCCTGCGAAGAAGCAGAGGACCTGGGTATTCGCGATCTGGACAACGACGCCAATGTTGCACCATCACAACCAAAGAGCGGTCGACTCTCAGAGCTCCTACGGATTCATACAATATCCGAAGAAACTATATCGGCCCTGGAGAATTTAGATGACTTCACGCCATCGCCGAAAGCGGATACAGATCCTGCCGTTCTGCCACTCGCTTACACCTTGTATACGCCTGACGGTGAGGACTCAGAACCAAGTAGCATACTATGCCACAAAAGTTTCCCGCAGTATAAACGATACGCCCGATTTCACGAGATCTTCACAGCCCAATATGAACACCTGAAGGTTCTTCATGACGTTGCGCACAAATTCCCTAGATTGCGAAAGATCACTTTTACGGACTATCGCGGCCTTGCGCGCCGCGGCGAGACCTATAGAGATCTGTGTACGCGGCTGTTCGGTGACGTCCTCGAGCCCGAGAGATGGCACTGGCAACTGGATAACGGACTATGCACGATGGACGCGATGCTAGCATTGGGAGCAGTCGCGCTCAAAGGAGAGCTCCAATCTGTCGCCTTTGGCCCCCATCACTACCAGATCCTCGCTCTCCCCCAGGAAACGCTGGTCACTTACAAGGAACCGCACTACCTTTCGCTGGAAGACATTTCGGATGGTTTCCCGGCAGCAGATGACTGCAAAGACGTGTTCAAGAACTTGCGATCCTTCCGTCTGCCGCTTCTATTCGAAGGAGCTAGGTTTCCTCTCGAGAAAGCGGCGAGATTGCTGGACGGGCTCCCAGAAAGTATCGCGAAGCTGGCGCTCGCGGCCAAGGGCCCCATTGAGGGCACAGAATTGCAAGAGATTATGATCGAGGAAACTGTGCGGCCATTCAACGAGTTGGTCGCCAAGCGCCACTTTCCTCATCTGGAGTCTCTCGAGCTCGAAGGCTGGTGCATCGAGTTGGAGACACTCAAGGAATTCCTCACCAAGCACGCCTCGACGCTCCGAACGCTACATCTTATCAACTTGTATCTTGCCACGCAAGGAGAAAACCCGGGGCCTTCGCATATTCTGTCATTCGGAGACTTTGTCGGCCGAGAGCTACAGCTTGACGGTGTGGAGATAATCGAAGTCAAGGTTCTCGGACCGGTGGAGTCGCTAGGCGATCGTGGCGATTCCTTATGGCTGGATCCAGCGCTTCAATTTGAATTGAATGAAGAGTGGGATGGGTCGATGCCCGTTGCTGCGTTGCCTGATTCACGTGCAGAGAAAAGATGTTTGGCTGGCCGACCGAATAAGATTCACAGGCGACGACTTCCCACAACGAAGGGACAAAAAGGTGACGATTTGGGAGACATACCAGCGTACTGGTGATTCATTCGGAGCATTTGCCATATCGGCACCAGTCTGAAGCAATTTGTTCTATTCCCCTGAAAAGGAGCAAATACCGAAACAAGGCAACGGAACGCCTGCGACATCCGTCATACTTCTCTCCACGTCATACCCGCTCGCTCTTGGCCAGGAGTGGGAGCCGCATTACTGTCTCCAAACGGATCATCGTCATCCTCCTCTTCACTCGCAGATTCTGCAGCTTGCTTGTTCGGAAAAGCGGGTGCCGGCGGCATGGCAAGACCACCGGGGCGAGGCGGTTTAGCGGGAGGCGCTTCCTGCATCGACAATCCTCGAAGGTCGTCAGCGGCGTCAGAGCTCGCGCCAGGTGCAGCATTTGCCTGCGGCCGCATTGCCTCGGGCGGTGCATGTTCCCATGCGTCGCTGTCGCTGTCGTCATCCACGCTGCGATCCATGATTTCGTAGGCAGTGAGAGCTTTCACGAGTTCATCGTTGGCATTGACCAAGCTGCCGATCCAGTCGTCGGACTCGACATGCTGAATGTAGCGCAAGATCTCCTTGCGCAGCTTCTTGCAGGCCTGGAAGCGGCGGACGACCTCTTGGTTGTCCGAGACGCGTTCGTTCTCGCGGTTGACGAGCTGAAGACCGTTGAGAAGATTGATTGACGCCATTGAAGCATTCGCGATGGCACTGGTCATATTTTCCTTCTCCTTGGCAAGGTTGAATGGCCCTTTGCTTGACTTGTTCTTGCTCTTCGAAAGTTTAGAGGAGAAGGTGGACGAAGAAGGCGTCAGAGTAACAGGGCGATGAGCTGGGCCCGCCGCAGCCACGCTAGACGATGCGCGAGATCGACCGTCTGCGGGAGACGGGGAGTGCTCAGGATCAGAATCGTGAGCATCGTCCTGTAAGACCTTCTGTCTAGCAGCCACTGGGCGTGAAGATTTGGGCAATTCTTTGTACAAGGCGGCAACGCGCTCAAGCCCAGGTGTGTTCTTGTACGCATTGGCCCATTGGACAAAAAGGACCTTGCATTTCTGGCGCACTTGAACATCCGCGACGTCATCACGTGCCAAAATGCGTAGTCGTTCAAGCAGCGGTTCGTCGGCGAAGGCGCGTTGGAAGCGAGAGCCAGCATTTTGGATCAGGCCATCTAGAATCACAAGTGCGCGTATCTGACGATGAGGATTGCCATATTTGCTACAATATCATCAGTAAGAGGAAGGCTAGCAAAACTCAATCGTTCCTTAACATACAGCTTCTTGCGGATTGCTCTTGCTGTCTCGCTCGGCCCCGAAGCTTGAATGCGGATGACTTCGATTAAGTCTATGATGCCACTGAAGTCATCCTCTTCGTATTGCTCGCTGGTCAGGCGGTCTATCTGGACCGTGATGGCCGAGTATGGTTTCCTCTGTTCCACTTGTAAGCAACGAATTGATCTCTGCGATGCTTCGCTTGGGCGGGCTGATTCGGATGAGCCACTTGAATTCACTTACCGAACTGCTGAACATGGCGATGCCCAATCTATACTCTCGTAGGCGAGAATGCCAAAAGTAGATAGTCGATTATGCTGCACGCCAGATCTGCTAGTAGCCGTCAGTACTGCTACATCCACCAGGGCATAGGGACACGGACCGTTCGTTTGCAAAAATCCTTGGGCTCGATCGTCGAATCTGTGCCACAGTATCTGTCGAGAGACGCAGTTCTCGCCTATGGTTGCCGTAAAGGATGTCCAGAGGTTAGGCGATTGCCTGCAGGAGATATTCCACCAGGGACGGGCCGCGCCTGATGTGTCGTTTGCTGATCCACTTGGATGCGAGGGTGCTTCGGCTTATAGCTTAGCATTCATACAAAGAAAGGGTCGGGCAGAAGATCCTCGCGGACGGCTGGTGACCAAGGGCAGGCTTTGAGCCAGAGGCTGAGGGCGGTGTTTGCTTGGTCGTGGTCGCGTGGGCGATGACGCGGTGGGGTTGAGTGGAGGGGCTCCGGCACTGCTGGCTGGGGTGGTCGCCGACCGCGCCTTGGCAGCCCCTCAGGCACGGAGATTGTTCGCGATAAGAAGCACGTTGCACACGTTGCATCTTGTGCCTGGCACGTGTCCCGACTGGCAACAATGACTTGTTCCACTGAGCAGGAACTCCAGTACTGCAGCACTGGGTGGGTGGTAGTCTTCGTGGGCATTGCAGGCCGCTCTTGGCTTCAATGCTGGCTTGCTGCTCCTGCCCATGCATGTGCCAAGCATAGCATCAACCTCACTTGCCTCCTGGGCAGTGAGTAGAACTTATCATCAGAGGACCATTTCAAGGATATCGAAATTCGACAGCTTCGTTCGGCCCACAATCGACGGTGCCTGCTAGTAGTAAGCCCTGAAGCTATCACAACGTAGCTATTGTTCAACCCTCACGGCCCGCGTCCCGGAGCGTCAATTTCACCATGCCGGGCTTCACGGCCATTAATGCTTGCATGAAAGAGGCTCAAAGGACGACGCTTGAGGCCTTGCCAGTCACCACCGAGGGAGATGGAACCCGTACGAAGGCGTCGGGACAGCGCCATTCGTCTCGTAAGCATCATACTCGAGTGGGCGAATCAACTCAAGCTGTGAACGACATCGTCCCTGGCGACAGTGCCAACAAACGTATCAGTAGCCAAGGCAAGAAAATATATGGTCGCGTCAGTGATCAACCCGCTACGAAACGTACCAAGAGAGGTGATGTTGACATGAACATGCACATTGCAAAATTCGGGGCCCAAACCACCCAGAAGGTAGATTCAGAGGAACGAAGTAGCTTCAAGAGCACTGCTTCGTCTTCAAAAGACGCAGCTGGCATGTCGCTATCCTCAAAAGCAAAGCTAGACAGTTTCCGCGACAACTATATGCGTTCGTCTGGCGATTCCGACAAGCTCATGGGAGGTCCCGGACCCATATCGCTACATGCACCGCAAACCTCAATGAACACTGTAAGTCCAGGGTCAACCGATTAACACTTCCAGATTTTCGTTTCGCTTCTGAGCTGTGTTTTCTGCAAACCCTCGCCAATCAATTTCCCGATGTTGCGCGCTGTACTTACCAACGATTACACAGTTGCAGCGACTGCAACCCCAGACCACGATGCAGGCTGTCCAAAGCTCAGCATTCGGAAGCTCAGTTCTTTACTCAAGTTCAGATAGCCACTTGTTAGCAAGTAGCAGCAATGTGACTGATGGGGTCCCCATGGCCCCGCCGCCTTCGACCTATTCAGGACGGAATCTCAAAGCCGAGGATTGTGGCGCAATGACACCAGCTGCAAACCCAAGCAGCTGCGACAAATACACAATTGAGCATGCCAATTCTGTCCTACAGCCTGAAAGAAGCTTGCTGCTTCGAACGAACTCAGAGGATTTTGGCTGTCCCATAGACGAGAGCGATGATGATTCTGTTGAGCTGGTCAAGCGTGTCAACAAACTCGAGATGCTCAGAAAATCTCCTTCTCCGCGGGAAAGGAGACTCAACATTCGTGATGTTGACGAGAATGAAGACTATGATGGTGCTCTCTTCACGGTAGAAGAAAGGAGACTACTCGGTATATCGCCCAGCAAAGTGACCTTTAGGCTATCTGCTGACCTTTTGGAGATTCCATCAAGCCCGCGAAGCAGGGCCCACGACCCATCGTAAGAACATCATTTCCCACGCCTATCCTCGACCGCACCTCTCTCTTCGGTGCCACGAATGCCAGCACCCTTCGGACCTGCTTTCGCCTTGGTGAGGCACTCAATACTGGCTGCCAGGCGGTGCGTGGTAACCACAAAGCGGTTTTGGAAATCTACGCTCGCGTGACAAGCTCCTGGCGGGACACCAAGCCTAGTCGGAAGCAACACTTCATCTTCAATGACTTATATCACGACAAGCCTCCGTTCCTAAATGGTACGTACGAGTTATGGAACCAGAGCCCTCTATGGGACCAGGACAGTAGCCCCTTCCTCAATGCGGAATCTGCTGGCATGAAATGCAGGATGATCGCTAGAATGAAACGCGATGGCCGAAAGTGGAGGCTGGAAATCCTGAGCATTTGGGAAGCCGATTGGGATGACATCAACCATGTTGCTGGCATTTATTCCACGCAGCCGTCTATTGAGAGATCGTAAACCGTCGCGGTGAAGACCAGAAGATTGCTGACGCTGCGTGATTTCGCAAGCGTGAGTTTGTCATCATGGCCGATACTGAAGGGACGCCTCGGACGCAGATCGCTTACAACTTGCTACTGTAATTGATGTCGGCTGAGAAGCCATCGAATAGCTAATGCAGAGGCCTTGCCTCGAATTGCCGCGCAGCGTAGTAGCGATAGACCTTCGCCGTACGATGCCTGAAATGCTTGCCCTTCCACAGAAACACTGCCGCCCACGACAGGATGAACAGCCCAATGGCACACATGGCATTGAAGAAGTTAGCGAGACCAATCGCATCAACTCCTGCAGGCATTGCGAAAACGAAGATGGTGCCAAAGATGTTCCTCACGATCGTTACCGAGGTCAGAGAGTCGCCGACGATTTCTGCCATGAAGTCAGCACATGATCCAAACAATGTTGTTCGAAATAGGATTTTACCATTGTACGCGTCCAGCACATAAGTCAGCGCGAGACTCTGGAGCGGCGCAGAGCCGAAGTTGCAGATACCCCAAGCGACGGCGACGTGCGGCCACTCCATCTTGTCCGCCAGTGCGTAAGCAAAGTACCACGCTCCGCCGCACTGGAAAGGAATGAAAGGCAGGAAGCACCAGTATCGCATTTCGGGCTCGTAGATACCGTTGTTTCGTCTCGACAAACGAAGAGCAACGAAGTCGCTCAGCGGTCCGATGATGAGCGAGCCTAGCGTGCTGCCAATGAAGGGCGCCAGACTCATGAGGCCGATCTGGGAGGCGTTGAAGTCGTAAGGCGTCTCGAGCATGTAGGTGCTGACGGAAGTTGTCATGACTGTGCTGAAGGCGAATAGCACGGCGTATGTCATGGAGCTGAAGAAGACGCCGGGGATTGACACCAAGATCATGAAGGGTTGGTACGAGTGGCGGAGGAAGTGAGGCCATGGACCGGCGGTCGTTGTGAGGAGGGACAGCTTCTGCCAGTAGGTCTTTCTCGGGATGCTGGAGTCTATTTGCACGATACTGAGATTGCGGGCTGCAGCTTCTTTGGCTCCTGAACCGGACTCCGTATCATGTGCGCTGTCTTCCTTATCGAAAGCCTCCGACTTTGAGGTGATGTGCGGCGATCCGAGGCCGGGTGTGCTCTGGTATCCCCATTTTGTCTCTTCGAAGCCGAAGAAAAACATGATGAATTGCACACCGAAGAAGATGGCACACCACCACCACACCCACCTCCAGCCTTGGTTCTGGGTAATGAAGCCTGAAGCTACAACCGCGAGGTTGCTGCCGACGTTGTTGACCCAGACGTAAATCGTGTTCATCAGACCGCGCTGATGGACGAAGAAGACGTCCGCGACAGTCATCTGGATAAGCACTTCAGCCAGAGCACCAATCCAGCATTGAAGAGCGTTGACACCCCACCAGTCGCCAGCAGTCATGGTTCTTGCTGCCCATATAGAGATGGCGAATTGTGCGACGCTGCTGAATACGTAAACGGATCGCGAGCCATACTTCAACGCGAATGGGATGAGCATGGGGGCGCCAACGGAGAGCGTCGCACATCCAATGGCATATGTATTTGTCAGTGTCTCGCTGCTAAAGCCAAGCTCATCGCCTAGAGGGCCCCATGTCGGCGAAGTGGCGTTGATAAAAGCGAAGACCATCATCGCGTAGAAGCAAGCGAGTGAATAGTTGACGAGTTTTTGCGGCTTTGTCCAGTTCAGTGGGTCATTGGGATCGGTCGAAGGCCGTGGCTGGAGAATGATGCGGGCATCTTTGTGAGCGTTGTTGCTGTCAAGGAGTTGCTGTAGCTTGATGGTCCCGGGCGGCCAAGCTGGGTCCGACATGTCGTCTGTCATGGCTGCTTTCGCGAATATGGGGGCAGTTGATGGATGGAGGAATGTGGGACTATATGAGACTATTCGATCATTAAGAGTAACACTCGCGATCGAGAGTCGCCGGCCTCCCTATGATAGCAAGGCTGCACCTTCCATCTTGGTCCTCCCTTGCCCCATCGCTGTGCCTTATCACTGCAGGCCTGCAGAGCGACGCATCAACAGATCTGATCATCCAAGCGGGGCTCACAGAAGAAAGATATGTGCCGAGAATGTGCAAATTAGATCATTCTAGTGAATCTGAGCCATTTCTCGCCATACTCACCGCGGCTCCGTCTGCGGCTAGAGTAACATACATCACTTCGATGCATTCTTGAAGAGTTGGCCCGCTTGTCACTCGGTGCACCTAAGCATCAGATAGGGAATATGGACGCTGTAACCGTATCAATGCCGTTAGAGCCGGTCCAGAGATACATGCCGCGAGTGTTGCAGGGATGCGTATGGCTGCTGATAAGGAAAGGTGTCCGGCTCCTGCAGCCAGTAGAAAGCGCCCACATGGCATCACTCATGCCAGAAGAAGGTAGTACACATAAAAGGGCAAGCAGGGTTGCTATATCTGCCGTGATTGATTATTACGGCATGGCAAAGTAGACATCTGATGCATCTTCGTCTGGAGCATCACAACGGTCATTCAAGTTCTCGCGGCAAGAGAGCCTCGGAAACGCGCACGTCCAGCATTGCAACTGCATGATTCGCGTGTCTTCCCTATTTCTGAGGAGCCACAATTGAAAGCTAGAACCCTCTCTTCTCCCTCACTTTTCAAACATCTCCGAAAATCTTAACGTGAGAGGATACATTTAAAAGGAAGGCGGCTGCCTTTCTGATGCGGAGATTCTGCGAAGTTGGTCCAGTAACATTACCGTTGCAGGATGTTTGAGCCGAGCAGAGTTATCTGTGTGCCAATGCCGTCAAACTGTATGACCAAACATCTTATGCCTTCCATCTTGGTCTCCATTCTTTCGTTTGTCATGCGCGGTTGGTGCCTGATGTGGTACTGATCGTCTGGTAGAGTTACATTCATCTGCAGTCACATGGCTAAGCGCCCGAACTCGGAGGATGCGTGGGTCACGAGGTCGATGATAATGACCCGTAGGGAATACAAGTCATCGGAGTTCACGACAGCAATATGAGAGCTATTGCTAACGGTACTCTCGCAGTAGCTTTGTATTCTGAAAACTTGGACCTGGATCAAAAGCTATGGAACAGCAATTAGAACTCTCAGCAAATGCTTCGGCAGACCATGAAAGTCGAAGTCCCTCAATCGTGTCCACACAACGCAGGCGTACCATCATGATTTCTCTTGGGTGTGGTATTTTGCAAATACCTATATGGGGTGCGTAGCTCCTCACAGGTGATCTACATCAGAGTGAGTGGACGACTGATCAGTATCTAGGCATGGCAATGACCTTCGGCGTGTTCCAGGACGCCTACACGCAACAAGAACTCATCAGAGGGCCTCGCAGTGCCACTGGTGTAATCGGCACAACTATGAACGGCGTCATGTACCTATCCATGCCGTTTCTTTCCACGTTGCTCGAGCGTAGCCGATGGAGTGCTTGGAGACGCGAAGTCGCCATTGCTGGCGCACTCGTATCTGCAACAGCCTTCCTGATCTCCTCCTGGAGTAAAGAAGTATGGCATCTCGTCGCTTTGCAAGGCTTGATTGCCGCCTTTGGTAACGCAATGATGTACGTGCCTACGACTCTATGGCTGGACGAGTGGTTTCGCGACGGAAACAGAGCCACAGCCTACGGCGTACAGTTCTCTATCAAGAACATCATAGGTACTGCTGGACCTTTCATCATGCAAGCGCTGCTGCACAGGCTGGGGCTTCGCAACACCTTGCGCATCTGGGCTGGCATCGTGCTTGCGATTGGTCTAGGTGGAGTGCTAGTCACACCAAGTCCGCCACCATCTGCGCAACGACGTCTACAATTGATGCCCTGGAGTTTTCTGAAGCACCGTACATTCTACATCTATGCGCTGGCGAATGCTGCGTTTAGCAGTGGCTATGGTTTACCACAGACGTACTTGCCCACCTATGCGTCCCAACTTCTGTCCCTGTCTGCCGCAGAGAGCACGGCTATGATAGCCATGTTCAACGCTCCAGGCATCTTGTCCAGTACCGGGTTCGGTTTGCTGAGTGACAGAGCACATGTGTCTGGAACCAACAACACGCTTATTTCAGCGCTTGGATCTGCGCTTTGCGTCTTCCTGCTCTGGGCTATCAAGTCCAACACGGTACCAGGCTTGCTCATCGCGTTTGCGATAGGGTACGGCTTCTTTGCAAGTGGCTACTCGTCCACTTGGGGCGGCTGGATCAAGGATCTCGAGAGAGAGGCCGCGGATCATAATCAAGCAATCAGCTCAGGCATGATATACGGGTTCATGAACGGCGCGAGAGGAATTGGGTATGTGGCCGGCGGGCTTTCTGGCGTAGAACTCCTGAAGCTTGGTGCGGTGACGGGCGATGAGGGATTCGCGCTTGGAACAAAGTATGGTGCTTTAATTTTGTTCACGGGCATCACCTCTGGCTTGGGAGGCTGGGGAAGCATTTGGAAGGGATGCCGATGTAGCAGGTAAAGACAAGCAAATCGGTGGATAGACCCAGCCGTGGATGCCTCAGCCTGAAACGAGGCTGCACCATCAATCACGGAATAACCATTGACCCGTCCGTCCAAAGCTGAGACTTGTCAGCCTCGATGCCATTGGCTTCAGTATGCAGAGAAGCTATCTTCACGATGATATGAGAGCTTCGCTATCGCCACGCTGGCCGATGCGCTTTGTGGCATACCATGCATTGTCGCCATGGATCTCTTCCACTGCTGCTTGCTAGCGGGCGATCGGCCTGGACGCTGCCACCTGGCTGCCTGCCGAGGCGTGGGCTTCACCACGCTGCTCGCCCACCACCAGGCTGACTACACCGCGGCTCTATGCCAGGACCAAATTTGCGCACAACCCTAGCCGAGCAATCGATCGGACTAGGATGGATATAGGTGGAGCGCGACATATGTTCATATACGAAGCGTAGCGCCAGCGACTCATACCGGCAATCGAAGCCTACCGCCGAACAGTCATCCGACCATGTCCGAGGGACCTTCTGGCAGCACGCCGGGACATCAAACGCAATCGTACCCTTCGCCTTCGCAAGATGCGCGCTTGCCCTTCTACTCAACCGATAATCATGACCGAGAGCGTGGCCAAGGACAGCGCGACGAACCCCAGCGACATGCCGGCGCAGAACAGCAGCCAGCCGAGCGAAGACGAGACGACCCGCGCGACGTCCCTGATGACCCTCAGATGCGCGCCAACCTCGAGCGCATTATGGTAGAATCTGGCTTCGGTTCGTTTGGTAGCCTCAGCGCTCTGCTGCCTTCCAGCGCGCAAGCAGACCATGACTCGCCATTCGCCGGCGCAGCTTCACACGGTTCTGGTCATTTCGCGCGGTCAAATGGAAGTCCAGATACGGGTTCAACCCATCCAACTCGTGAGAAAGCCCCCAGGACGAAGGTTTCGCGAGCGTGCGACGAGTGCCGGCGGAAAAAGATCCGGTGCGACGCGGTCGACGAGACGGCGACTGCGCCTTGTACAAACTGCACGAGAACGGGCTTGGCGTGTGCTTTCAGCAGACAGCCCTTGAAGAGAGGACCAAGCAAAGGATATATCAAGGAGCTTGCAGAGAGACTGCAGTCCTTGGAGCAGCAAGTGCATGAACCAGGTGTGGGCGGGGCTCACCACCAAGCGGAGATCCAACAAGTCCAGCGCGCGATCGCCGAGAATATACAGCAGGGCGGCTTTGGGCATGTTATGCAAGTTCAGCAAAGCCAAAGCGGAGGGCCGCAAGCCGAGGGAGGCCCCGGTCCTTCGCACAACGGGGTGATCGTTATTGAGCCGCGAGCCGGGGACAAGAGAACTCACTCAGTAGCTGAAGGGAGATACGGGGGCATGTCCGGAGCGTGGAACAGTAACACCAGGCCTAGGCCTCTGCCTTCCCAACAGGCGCCACATATGCCGCCTCAGAGCCATCATCCTGGATATCAAACAAGCTACAACCAGTCTCAGCCTCCCACGCAACCACACACTCCATCATACCATGATGCGCAGCCGTTCTGGAGGATGGGCGGGATCGAGAATCGGAATGATTCTACGAGCCTTCCGTACGAACCTGTGGACCAACAAGCTCCTACCAGTATCTCCTCCTTCGATTGGGACGAAAGTGTAATCAACGAGTACTACCGTGTGATCCACCAGACTTTTCCCTTACTGCCGAACAACAAGAATCGATTGCGACAACGCCTCGGAGACTGCCCGGCTTCACTGCGAGAGGCGTTTCTTGCTGCTCTCGACTGCTACATGCGCACGTTTCCCACAACAACGCTACCACCGAACGTCAATTATCCGCAAGCATTAAAACGCGCCGCCGAGCTTCTGGCCAAATACCCGTTCGACAATCCTAGCACACACACGACCGCTACAAACCTTGTCTACCTACAAACTCTTCTAATCATGGCGTTAGAGACTGACAACCATGGCCCTGCAACAATCCGAGGCCAAGCAGGTCCTTCACGAGCTGAATGGCTTGGGCGTGCTGCAGGCGTAGCTGGTCAGATCCAGATCAATACCATCCCAGCGCCCAGCTCAAGCGTTATGGAAGGTGATCGTGATAGCGAGGAGCGGCTTGCTCGCCGCGTGTGGTGGGTTCTCTTCATCCTTGATCGGTGGCACGCATCCTCTACTGCCGATCTGCTTAAGCTTCCGGAGAACAGCGTGGTTCTCTTGCCGGAAGACCAAATCCTTCTGGGAGAGAGCACGTATCACCTTGCCCGCCTTTCTTTCATCATCGGCCACCTCGCTTCCATCCTAACAACAACGAAGACGCCTTCGACAGACGTTATGGCACCTTCCAACCCGGCATCAGCGCTGCTTGGCCTTACCCTGGCAGGAGAAATCGATCGCTTCCGGGAGTCTGTCGAGAGTGTCTGGGGAACGCTGAATCTTGTGCATCTATCCTACCATCATTGCCACCTGCTTATCAAACGCCTGAACCCAATGACCGAGCCAGTCGAGTTGATAGAACACGCGGTCAAGGTTGCGACCGTCCTTAACTCCCGTCTGACACCTGTCACGCCCCTGAATCACCATTTCGGCGCCCTCGCAGCCATGACTCTCTGCGAACTTTGTGACGTCCCCAAAGTCCGTGCAGAGGCTCTCAAAGGATTGGAGCAAATGGTTGAATGTCTAGGCGAAGGTCGTGGTTTGGCCGGAAAGCAGGAGAGCGAGGGATGGGACGGTGCGATCAGAGAACTCGTCGTCAACAAGAAGGGACGAATGCTGGTGCAAGGTGGCGCCGACGGTTTGCAAGGCCTCGCTGAGGCGGCAGTGGGAGGCTCCGGAAGCAACGGAAGCGAGTCGTTCGATCCGACGATGCTGACGCGGTACGGATATTTGACTGCGCTTGGGCAGGGGATATTCAGGACCAAGTAGAAGCGAGCCTTTTTTGAGATCTGAGACGATATGATACCCTTATTTTGAGACGACTTCGAACTCATGAATAATGTAATAATTGGTGGGATTTCACTCTGTTTGTATCCAAATAATATTGTGGGTGACGAATCCACAACATCGGAGTGACATGGGTGCGACACATAGGATGATGTCATCGTCAGCTACACTTTGATTGACGACAATGTCTGTATAAGTATTAGGTAGCCTCTATGGAGGATCTTCTACGTGTAGGTGAAGGACAAGCATCTCAGCAATCAAAAACAGCAATCATGGCCGAAACCGATCCAAAGCAGCTGTTCGGTGTGTCCGGGATGGTAGTGGTCATCACCGGTGGCGCAACGGGTAAATCACGCCAGATGACTTGTGCGGATGACCGAGAAGCTAACACGCGATGTTATAGGTATTGGTTATATGATGACCAAAGCCTTTGCACTCAACGGCGCACACAAAGTCTACATTGTCGGCCGCCGCAAGGAGAAGCTCGAGGAAGCGGCCAAGATCTCTCCGAGCAACATCGTCCCTCTCGTGGGTGATGTAACAAGCAAAGACAGCCTTATCAGCTTGGCGGAGCAAGTCAAAAATGATGTCGGCTACGTCAACCTCGTATGCTGCAACTCCGGTGTCATGCACAAGCCTATCGCCGCCAAAGCAGGCGAAGCGTCCCTGAGCGAGTTCGCTCAAGCCGCTCTGCAACAAGATCCTTCGGAGTGGGACAACACGTTTTCAACCAACTCAACGAGTGTTGCGTTCACGACCTTCGCATTCCTGGAGCTCCTTGATGCCGGTAACAAGAAAGGCAACTGCACAGGACGCAAGTCTCAGGTCCTCGTCACGTCCTCGATCGCCGGATACCTCCGTGTACCGGGCAGCAACATGGCGTACAGTGCTTCGAAGGCCGCGGCCACGCATCTAGTGAAGCACCTGGCGGGTACTCTGGGTTCTTATTCCATCCGCGTCAATGGTATTGCACCTGGACTGTTCCCCAGCGATTTGTCAGAGAACTTGATCGCAGGCACCAAGCCTAAAGGCGACCCGACAGAGGAGGGCAGCATCGACGGTAAGGTGATTCCGGCAGAGAGGACGGGGAGGGATGGTGATATCGCAGGCACGGTGATGTATCTGGCCAGCGCGGCTGGGGCCTACCTCAATGGAAACTTGACAGTCATTGATGGTGGCAGGATCAGTCAGCTGCCGGGCACGTATTGAGGTCAATATAAAGCGCGTTTAGAGAAATAAAGATGTCAGCCAGTTACACAAGGCTGAGTAAGAGTAACTAGCCATATCATGCGAGTCTTTCGCAGGTGTCGTCAAATCGTAAGCAACGTCCCTGAAAGAATAGCCTTCCACAATTTACGCATTCGTTGCTGGTGCCGGCGGTGCTTTCGCGTTACTCGCTCCTGCCATCTCCACATCATCATCCTCCATCAACTCTCCCCTTTCTCTCGCTCTCGCCCGAGCGAATCGCTCAATGATCTCGCGGTTTCTCTGTCGTTGCGCTTCTCTTTCGGGTCCAATCGGGGCCGTGTCGATCTCATCCGCGTCGCGGTTGACGCCATATTGCCATGCGCGAGGGAACCAGATCCAGAAAAAGATCAACCCAACGACAACGATGGCGGCTAAGACGCCAACAGGTACTGCCCATGATTTTGCACCCATTTTGGCACGGCTTGGAGCTGGCTGCGGCTGAGGCTAAGGCTCAGTGATTGTAGAAGCCTTGGCTAATCGGAAGAACGCGAGTTTCGTTATGTAATTGACACAATGGTATAGCTGATGGTCTGCAAGTTCATGGGCTGATAATTCATAAGGTTCGTAATCCAGACTTGTTTTGCTCGCCTGCAAGGACGACAGTGTCGGGGAAAGTATCAGTGTTTTGTTCCTGGCGAGCGATGTTCAGCCACAACTTGCCGCTCTTGCCGAAGGATCACACAAGGTCACATTGTTGTGTCACACTCGCTTCGCTTCTGGTCCAAAAAGCCACCTACGTGAGAACTTCTTTTGTTCTATCCTGCCTCATGCTCCACGAAGCCCTGCTTATTGCTCACTCTTCATGATAGAGACATGCTTTCGCAAACAGGGCTTGGCTGGAGTACCTCATGCAAGCGCCGCTCTTACGGTAGGGCACTACTGTATCATTACTTTGTCAATATCACAGGGGGTGACTTCTCTCGCCATTTGTTATTGTGATCTTGTGCCGTGATATTCACGGCCGCTCCCCTACAACTATTTTCAGTAGTGGGAACTTTTTCAATAATTGATCGGTATAAGAACCTGCCTGGAACATCACTCTTAAAAAAGGGTCTTTACATGCATTCAAAGATGCTGAGTAACGACATGCAGAATGCTCCGATTTCGGACCCGGCTCGATCGTCCAAAATCAGATCGCAACCCAATCGCAACGCGGGTGAAGGCCGCCGATATCGACCAACACAAGAACCTCGCCAGGCTTGCGTTGTGCCATCGATTTCCTACATCATATGGCCCAAGTTTCGTGGAGAAAGCAGATCGATTTCTGGAGCGGCTAGGTTTCCCGTCGCTCGTCCGAATCGCTGGCGCCAAAAGGACGTCATCACTGGCTCACAACGGCCGCGCCCCATCTTTGATCTACGCCGGTCAACCGGATCAGGATAATGAACATGCCTTTTCGATACGGATCCAACGAAGCAGCTGACGTCCTTTGGTCCGACTCGAAGCAAAAGCGCCAAAACGCGAAAAACCGTTGCGCAAAGTGGACGATCAAACGGGTAGCGTCCACCGAGATCAATTGATCCATCGCAGCGATGTGCAGAAGTATATGAAGGGATGTCAGCCTCTTTTCAGTGGCACTCGTCGCAGTCCTTCAGTGTTTCGCTCAGCCATGTCTTTCTTTTCGTCTTGCGCGGCTGCCCTCGCGGTTGCGTCCCCAGCGACCGCGCTTTCATGGGAACAACCAAGGGGTGTGCAGCAGTATGGCACCTTCTTCGGTCTGCCGGGACAAAATGCTACATATGATTATGTTGTGGTCGGCGGTGGTACTGCCGGTTTGACTGTTGCCTCACGCCTGGCAGAGAACCGTTCTTTGTCTGTTGCTGTTGTCGAACCTGGTACATTCTCTGAGATCAGTAACGGCAATAACAGTCAGGTCCCAGCATACTCTTACAGTAGCGTTTCTGGAGACGGCGAGTATGTGAATCCGTGGATTGACTGGGAGCTGAACACTGTTCCCCAGCCCGTAAGTATCCTACATCGCAGTGATATCCCCTCCCTGTATGATCCCATGTTACACCATGCTCACGTTTGGATGTTAGCAACTGCAAGGGAACACCCTTTTGTACGCTCAAGGCAAAGGCCTCGGTGGTAGCAGCATTCGTAATCAGATGATCTACCAAAGAGGATCTCGGGGAAGCTACGACTACTGGGCTGCTCAAGTTGGGGACGACAGCTATCGATGGGACAACATGCGTCAGTTTTTCGACAAGAGTGTGCATGTGACGGCGCACAACAACTCTCTGAGGGTTGCAAATGCATCTGTCACGGACTATGCTGTCACTGCAAGCCTGCAAACTGGCGGACCGCTCCAAGTCTCATGGTCCAACTTTGCCATGCCATTTTCCTCATGGGGCCTGAAGGCTTTGTTCGCTGCTGGTATGCCACGGTTGAGCAACTTCTTCAGTGACGGCAATTTGCACGGCGCAGCGTACAACGTACGTGAGATGAGGTCCCTGTTTGATACATGTCATCATGATTACCCGCTGACAATTGGCAGCCTTCGACCATAGATCCAAAGTACCAGACCCGGTCTTCGTCAGAGAGCAGCTTTCTCCAGCAAGCTATAGAATCGGGCTCTTCTCTGACGGTCTATCCAATGACCCAGGCAATGGAGATCCTCTTCGACGATGACAAACGTGCCACCGGCGTCAGAGTACAAAGCGTCGGTCGTAATTATACGCTGAGCGTGGAGAAGGAAGTGATCCTCTCAGCCGGCGTCATGCACTCGCCTCAGCTGCTCATGGTTTCTGGTGTTGGGCCCCGCAAAACACTTGAGGAGAACGGCATACAAGTCGTTGCAGATCGCCCAGGTGTGGGACAGAACATGCACGACTCCTGTAACGCCGGCGGTGTCACCTTCCCAGTCTCCGTGATCAGCACAGCTATCAGGCAGCGAGATGCCGAGTATGAAGCTCGTGCCGAGGAGCAGTTCAATACGAACGGCACTGGCATCCTCACGAACACAGGCGGAGACGTGCTTTCATTTGAAAAGCTTCCCGAAGCCTACCGCTCTCAGCTGAGCAACGGCACACGCGAGCGCCTGGCTGAATGGCCAGACGATTGGCCCGAGACTGAATATGTGCTGTCGAGCTCTGGAAGTACACTGGAGGGAGCCTCCGCGACTGAGCAGAACTACGTCGATATCGGCATTCTCCTCGTCGGAGCACTCTCGCGCGGAAACTTGACGATCCAGTCTGGTTCCATGCATGACAAGCCGGTCATCTCAACTAACTGGCTTCTCGATGAGGCTGACCAGGAAGTTGCCGTGCAATCGTACAGGCGTATCCGGGAGTTTTGGAGCCACGTCAACATCACCACTGGTCCGGAAGAGTCGCCTCGCACGAATGTTTCCACTGACGCAGACTTGCTGGATTTCATCAAGGGTGCCGTTAGCCCGATTCATCACGCAACCTCGACATGTACGTCTACGCAATGCTTGACATGATGGGCTGCTCGCTAATTTCTGTACAGGCATGATGGGCAGAGTCAATGAAACAATGGCCGTTGTGGACTCCATGGCCAGAGTCTTCGGAGTCAAGGGCTTGAGGGTCATTGATTCTTCCTCATTCCGATTCACGCCTCCTGGTCACACGCAGGCGGCGACGTGTAAGTCTTTGCACTTGCCGTGAAATCCCGAAAATTGCTGACAGTGATCCAGACGCCCATGCAGAAAAGCTTGCGGAGGACATCAAGCGTTCTCTGAGTGGCGAATGATCGGCGACGTAAATTGAACCATGTTCGTGCATGTAACAGATCATATACAATTGGTCTCTTCTAAGCCGTCTTCGAAAGAATGAAGTAGCTATCATGAAGTAAAGGGTATCAAAAAGCCTTAGCGTGAGCGCGATAGATACACTTGGGCTCGCACCATACGTATTGCCAACGTCCCCTGTCGATATAGGCTGGCCTCGCTGGAAGACTTTGGAGCCTGCGTATGCCCATGCTTCGGCGATCTGATGACAGGCCCTCGTGAATCAACCCGTACGATTGAATATGATTCCTCAGCCTCTCCAGTCAACACATGTTCTCTCTGGATTTGCGGGAAGTCGGGAGCGAAGGAATCCAGTTGGTCCCCTCGAAGCATTTCCAACATAACTGAGCGTGAGACCGACTGATTTGCAGCGGCCATGAGCGTCAGAGCCCTCTGTGGTCTACCACGGTCGATATTGCGGATATATTGATGGATCCCGCCGGAGATGTTGGTGACGATGCGTGGAAGTCGGCAGTGGGCAGGGATCAGCACGTGGCCGCGCTTGGCTCCTCTCACCTGCCTATTCCGTCCCGCCTCGCCGTGAAGAGATACCAATCGCGACCGTCGTGCCAGGCACGAGGTTGCATATTCATCATGCAGGTCCCGACCGCATCGCCGGATTATTTTTTCGAGCATTGCTCGAGGCCAAAGGTAGGGCCTGGCTTTTTTGGTTGAAATACTACGGTTTGCAGTATTTCCTACCTTCTTCCACCCATTCGCCTTGACCGTCCTCTCTACGTCGACATCCTCTGCTCTTCATACATATCAATATGAAGGTAGCCAGTATCACAGCGTCTGCTCTCACAGCAGCCAGTGCTTCTGCGCAGCTGTATCCCGGCCAGAGCAACGAGAACCACAGCTGCGTGATCGTCCCAGACTACCAGTCTTGCTCCCAGCAGGCGAACCCTTTGACTGTTGACTCGTGCTGCGTCGAGACTTTCGGCGGTCTGGTGCTACTGACCCAGTTCTGGGACGTCTACACTGGCTTGGAATCGGAAGGACAATTGCTGCCCGAGGTCAACTGGACGATTCATGGCCTCTGGCCGGATTTCTGGTATGTTTGCATCTCCTCGATATCATTTTCTCAACTTCAAAGTCTGGGGATATTCCTTCTAGAGCTACGCCATGCGTCTGTGGTCTCAAATTGCCGGATTGGGAGAATGCCTTAGGTTGTGCATGGCAAAGGCGTGTGTGCTGACCACATAAAACAGCAACGGCTCGTACACCCAATATTGCGATTTGAGCCGTCAGTACGATCCAGTTCCGTCGCCCAATACCACCAATGCCCTGCCCAATGGCACCTTCGTTCCTCCGTACAACGGCTCAGGCATCGGCACGTTCCTCGAGCCGTACGGCCGCTACGACCTTTTGGGGTACATGAACACCTACTGGATTGCGCAGAACCAGCCTAACCAAGACCTCTGGGGTGTAAGTCTCACAACTCGAGTGCTGTACAACGAATCAGTTACCTGTAACTTACCATCACCGCAGCATGAATTCTCCAAGCACGCCACCTGCTTCTCCACCTTTGACATTCCTTGCTACGGGCCCAAGTACTCCGAGCATGAAGAAGTCATTGATTATTTTGAGACCGTGATCTTATACAACAGTCGGCTGCCAACCTTCACCTGGCTCGCCGCGCATGACATTACGCCCTCCAACACCACCACATACAGCGTAGCGGACATTGAGGCTGCCCTCGCTGCAGAGTACGGAGCCACGCCTTACGTCGGGTGCTCCGGCCCACGCTACAACGAGACTGCTGCTGGTACGGGCTCGACTGACAATGGCCGCACCCAACTGTCCGAGATGTGGTACTACTTCCATGTCAACGGACGTCCGCAAGAGGGCAACGGCGTGCCTCTGGAAAGGAATGGCAAGAGCTCTTGTGCACAGGCCAAGGGCGCAGTTCACTATTATGAGCGCGCCAACGGGTCTGTCAGGGCTGTAGAGCCGGTGAAGGGCAATGGCACGGCTCCTAGCTATTACTAGAGCATATTGTGGCATGAGTCCCTTGTAGGTTAGGATCCATTCGAGGAATCTCCAACTGATAGATAGATGGAATCATAGAACTCCCACTTGTCTCCATACGCTCGAGCACACAGCGTGCTACCTGCTTGCCACGCCTTCAAAATGATTCCTTACCTCGGAAGATCTTGCAGCATTCTGGATATGCCACAGTGTTCACTGCTCTTGGAAGCCCCCCTAGTCCTCGGTGAAAAGTCGAAATAGTAGATCTTGCTCTTGATGGATGTGGGAAGAGAGGATCTGATGTCCACACGGTCGGTCAGGCTTGACGTGATGCATGCAAGTCTGCACAACTGACTTTCTTGCCAGTTGTCTGATCCTGCGTACTGTAACCGCGCAAGCGCAGCAAGGACTTAGAGGGACGGCAATTCGGAATCACAAGCCGCTTTTCCCCAAGTCCAAAAATCCGATAGGCTCGCTCGCTGCGTCGTTCCTCGTACACTAGAAAAGAACCATTCTGCTTCCAAATTCTCAGCTTGTTGAGGCTACATCGTTCCAGCAAAAGCGGCGACGGGATGGCACAGTAGTCGCAGATGTGCACAGAGCCTCGGTTCAATAACCAAAATCTGGGCAAGGTAGGTCTGAGATCGAGTAATAATGAGATATCGTGCCTTAAGATCATAGCGCAGCTTCACATCCACTTGTCTGTTTGACGGCTCGAGATCCGCCCACTTTAGCTGGGCCGCACCGTCCCTGCCAGATTGCCCACTGGCTGAACACCGAGAGCGCTGTGCTTCATTCTGTGCTCAAGCCTTACACAGACGTGTGAGCCAAAGGCTTGTACCGGACCGAGCACCGCGGATGCATTTGTTGGGATCATAGCTCAAGAACTCGACCCTTTACTGGCCGCTGCGGCAGTTGCTCTGTAGGGGAGAAGGGAGTGGCAGACGAATCGTACGTCTCGGCAAACGCTGAAACCTGATCACCAGCGATTATGTGGATCGACAGCAGCAAGAGGATTCAGAGGAAACAGTAGTTGCCACTCGACGCTTTCACGCTCCGTTTGACTTCGAGAAAGCCTCACTCCACGGGTTGTTACGGGCCACGGGAGCGCAATTCCGGAGAAGCATTTCTCACCAATACTGGTCAAACGATTCAGTAGACTTTTAATTTCCGATTGGATAAGAAGACAATGACGTTGAGAAGATAGGCATAGTGCTGTGGCTAACAGACGAACTCCTGAGTAAGAAGTCATCGCTCGGGCCAAGATCAACAGACAAACGCTACCCTGCACCGTCTTGATCATACAATAGAAAGCGGACACGGGCCGAGAACACGGCTAGCCATCGGTGGCGACGGTCTCAAAGCCGAAGGAGCAGGTATCTAAGCTCTCTTGACTGTTTTCAATGACATATCACAACTGATGGATGCCTTAACCAGCCCGTCCCGCTCGCTTCACGGCCCGGATAAATGAGAACGACCTATCGAGAATTGAACCTGACTTCACGAGTGGGTTGGGCCTTGTCTACAAACCAGGCAGTAGCATGCCCACGGGCATCGAGCCAGGCCCTCTTTCAGACCGCAATGCATAATCCGCTGCTATTTCCTGTTTGGGCGGCGGCAAGCTGGAACGAGGGAGAACACGCGTCGGCCTTGTCGTCGGCGACACCGCCGTCCCTTGTCAAATAGGTTGAGAGATTGTGCCGCCCTTGAGACGATCCAGGGTGATTCGCGTAGGAGTATGCGGCTTCCGTACTGCCTTTGTGAGTGCTATGTGTCAGAGACACCTGAGCGTAAGCAACACCTCTTGATGCCCGCGCAGATGCATTGGCATCTGGTAAGCCGTGTGGCTATTCAGTTTACAGGCAGCAATTCTGTCTCACGTTGCTTTGATATGAGCGGGGCCTCGTCAGATGTCAGTGAACTCACCGCGTCAGTAATGACCTATCCTCCATTCTTCTCGTATAGTGCCCTCTCTTTTCCTCTTCGATGTTATTTCACTAGATGCGTTAAGCATCCATCAAGGGTCTTTTCTTTGTGCTACATGTTTAATGCGATGTTTGGTAAAAAGATACGAAAGCAGAACGCCGCTTCCGTTTGAGGAGCCAGCATCATTAGGAGATAATGTTTGACAATTTGCTCAGAGCAGTCGTCCGCAAGGCTCCTGCGACCGTTCGGATGCCTTATAACATACGGGCAATGTATCGGCCCGTCTAGTCTATCAGCTCGGAGTGCCTGTATGAGGAGTCGAATTGGATGATGACGCGCTGCCTGCTGCTTTCTCATGGTGCCTATAGAGCGCATAATATCGGCGTGGGGTAAGATGTACAGGACACCTGGAGACTCATGCGCTGGTGATATAGAACGGTAGAGCTCCCAGCCCATCCCCGTTTGGCTACGGCTGCCTCCCATGCTTCGAAAAGTATCGAAGACGTGAACCGTTTACAGCCACCATTTGATGGTAGTCTCGACACTGCTTCGAGATCAAGTGGCTCACCTCAATGCTCTCTACAAAGCACGTCGCCTGGTAGACCCCTGCACTGCATGCGTCGAGATGCTCTTCGATGACACCACCAGCATCAGTGCGCCTCTGAGGGAGCCTCAGAAGTCGCAAAGCCCAGAGACAACGCTAACTTGACAAGACGGCTGGCAAGCAGCGTCAAACAGGTGCTTCGTACGATCACGAGCCCTACAGGTGAGGTTGTATCCTTTCCAGATTTGCCCTCTAAATCGCGGAGCTTCGACTCCGTCGACTGACTCTCTCCAGAACCCCAAATGACTCGTGACAGATACACGGTTGAGGCGTTCGCAATCCATCGTCGTATCTTCTTCTTCATTGTATAAGTCCCAGCTTTTGCTTGTTTTATGCTGAACAGCGGTACCGTGAAGTGGTTGAGAGACGGCAAAAGGCTCGTCCCCGACGTAAGACTGCCGACCTACCGTTTACTATAGCGCCTCTTCATTCGTATTATTCTCATTTGTACGCGTTGGATGACCATTCTGCGGCATCATGTCGCTGTTGCGGCATATTTCTCGTGGATCGATCTCTTGTGTTGGCCAATGTCGGCGTAACGAGGAATCATTGTCGGAGGGACAACATCACTGTAATCGCCTTTTCTTCAGGATCAAGTCTGGAATATCCGAGCTGTCGATGCCGTTCGCGTGCGAAGAAGGGAGACTGTCGTGGATGGCTGATAGAGGAAGAAGCGCAGACGATGGTTCTGTGCAGCTTGTCAAGAGCCGGTGAGGTGGTAGGCGCAAGGACACCGTCGTCGGTGAGAGGTTGGAAGGCGTGGAGGATCCTCTTGTCGAGCTGTCACTACGATCCCACAGTCGGCAGCGACGGTGTGAAGATCTAGTGGAATAGACGGACTGCCTGACCAGCGAGATCATTCAGCGACGTGACATGGCGGATAGGATTGTTGTCCCCTAATACCGTGGGCTTCTTGGCGCATCGTCTTCAAAGGGCAATCAACCAATGACAGAGTGTTTCCATGCTCTTTCCTCTGACCACGATGGGCCTTTCGACAACGGCTGCTGCGCAGCGATTGAAACAGGAGCTACATTTGTCGGACTTGAACGATGTGGACGAGCTCTACAGTCCATCTCGCGCCCGCCTTTCCTTTCCTAGCTGGCTCGAAAACATGCAATGGCGCTATGAACACAGCGCCATCCCGACCCTGATTTATCACTGGTCCAACGAGGCAGCCCGGCCTTCCGCCGCTCTTAGGCGAAGAACGCCGTGATCACGCATGAACGAGGCAGCGAGTTTCTCGCTAGACCGAGTAACTCCCACAGATTCTGACAAAACACTTGAAAGATGTCTTGACCATCGACCTGCCCAACCACGGCTCGTCAGTTAACTGCGCGAAGTAGAGTCTCTGACTCGCAGGCAACCGCAATAATGATCCTACACCAACGAACCCCAAGCCGATAATAATGCGGGAGCAATTCGGAAACTACTTGAGCAGCCGTCAGAACCGCAGGCGCGGAGATTCTAGTGCAGTCTATCGCACCCCGGGGTCTTGCCGGACGGGAGGGAGGGCCGAGAAGCCCTTCGGAAGAGACTTCGGGTCACGGCTACAGACAAACGCAGGCCATCTCTACAAAAACGTGCGATTTCAACGGCGGCCTAGTCGTGCGTGATAAAATTCGTATGGATTCGTGACACTACTGGGCCCAACAGCGGTTGATTGAGGGCGGTCGGGCTCGAGTCGTCATGAGATCTGGCGGGGCGTGGTCTTCATGATTCGGGAACGCCGCATGTGTCAGATCGTCACAGGCGAAGGCTTTCGAGAGCGTTGGGCTGCACAGCCTCGCTCCCGGCTGGCGCGAAGCAGCTGTGAGATCTGTGGAACGCAGCTCCGGTCAGGGCGTAGAAAGGCCACGGTCTGTCCAAGCTTAGACCTATCAGTGGGCTCGGCGTACCTAGGCGTGCATGACACTTTGCTGTTGACGTCGTCGATTTTGCAAGAGGGTGTCGAGCACGAAGACCACGAGGCCAACAGCTCGGTGCGAGGTGTGGATTGGTAGCTGTCAAAAATGTGCGCCTACCTTGATCTGGTATGTGCTCGTAAACGACGCAACACCATCCTGCTTTCTGCTCGAGCAGAAAGGAGCTGAACGACAAGCTCTATTTGGTTTGGACACGACTAAGCAACTAGACTCGCTTATACTTGACAGCGATCGACGGCGAGGGAATCCGTCAAAGTTCGCAAGGAGGGAAGACGATCCCGGGTCCTTGCTCGGTGTAACTCGCAGCTTACGAGTGAAATGCAGGACATTAAACATACTTCCAAACCTTGTTTGAAGCACTGCCGAGCTGGCTGATAGTGTGAGCGCCCAGATTCGGGGCCTGAAGTCCAAACGCAGTATTCGGACCTGTCTCCGAGTGTCAAGAGGCTTGCTTTGTGGCGCAGTTTGCTTCATACCTTGAGAGATCATGATCCGGGTCTGTTGGTAGAGGTATTGAGTTACACACCGCTGAAATGATCAAGACTGAATTCTTCCATCAATAGGATTGGAAGAGAAATGTTTGACAACGCGATCGTGGACTTCAACAAAACAGATTTCTGGCCGGGCATGAAAATCTAACAGGACCGACAAGGGGATTACTGGGACATCTTTCAGCCATCGAGTGAGGGACTGACGATCTCCAGCGAGGCAGGTGAAGCGAACACGGCAACCCAGCAGCCGAAGATCTAGACGCCCTGAATCCGAAGTAAGTTCTCCGTTTGTTTCTGATGATCGGCTGGAAGCTCGTTTGAACTCTGACCCTTGATGAAGCTTCAACGGCTTCAATGGGCAAGGTGGGTGCCTAATGCCACGCGGTCAAGCTAGAGAAGCTGATGACGGCAGTTCAACACCGCAAAGCTACTCGTTAGGCATGCACCGGACGCATGTGCTTGGAGCAAAGCCGAACGGCAATCCGGCCAACCCTGATCAGCCAAGTGGAGCACAAGGTTCGACATCATTGGCCCGAGCCGTCTTTCTGTGGAGAAGGTTTGGACTACCGGGCCGCGAGCATGTCCGAAGATTGAGCAAGCAGTCTCCGAACAATATGAATACAATACATACCGTTTGGAGTCTTCGAGGGCGATTTGCAGTTTAGCCTGACGGCGTGGCTGCAGAATCGACATGACTCTCTAGTGTCGGAATCATCTCCGACCATCCAAACTTTGATCGAGATTGATTATGTCGTTTCACTCACTTTCCGGCTAGCTCATGCGTGTCAGCCCGGGATCAACAGGGTTCTGAAGTGCACAAAGCGCGAACGAGCAACAATGGAGAGCCGTGCCAAGATTGCTGCAAGTTGACGAAGCACTGCAAAGACCAAGCAAGGAATCCAAGTTCCTTGATTGACAGCCGGCGACAGCAATTGCCGGATGTGCTCGCGTGAACCCCGGAGCGCTGCGAGAATGCACAAATGCAGAATCTTCCAGTGTTCGCCAGGAGTGTTGCCCCCGATAGGGCACACAGCCCTTGCTTGGGCCTAGTCGAAGGAGGGCAAGCCGGACCCGGCTTTGAAAGATCGTAGTTAGCCCGTCGGTCCCCACTGATATTGGGGCAAGCTTGCAGCTCGTGTCTGCGTAGCCGCAATCGCTTCGGTATGAGTATCCAAAGCCGCCAAAGACCGCGATGCTGTCGTGCAAGCAGGCTTGTCAGGGCAAAGAACTTTAAAGATCCTGTGAGGCAGATCTACACGAGACGCAAATCGTGACCGAACTGCGATGCACGCGCTCCTGTTGAAGTGATCCTCTCAGCGAGATATGGCTAAAGGTGTCCCATGCAAATGACTGTTGAGCGGCTACGGAACTAGGTGGCATCCGTAACACCTCAGAAGAGTCCAGACTGCTAGGAAGTGGGCGAGCGAGTGGCTTGGTACAACTGTATGTACCAAAGGTAGGATCTACTGGACCAAGAAGTGTTGTCACAGGTTGATCATGTCTAATGTCTCGAACATTACCCCCTTGTCGCGATTAGCGAGTTCTTTAGCATCAATTTTGACGAGGCCTACCGCTGATCGAAGTTGAACGCGGCACACGTAGGGTGCTCTAGTGTGATTGAATCATGCGGCTCAAGTTCGACGGCCTGCATGAGTACAAACTTCAAAATGTGTACACACGGGCACCGGCAAGATGAATATCCATTCTGAAGCGTGTCGAACCCACTGCAGCCCTGCAACCCTCCCGCTTTCGAGGCGCTAGTTTTGCACAGTCCCCTGACCACACGACTCGGGCTATCACGCCTAGCTTCCTCACGTTTCTTGGTGCGGGACGTCGCGCACGCTTCAGCTATGATGTGTGACGATCCCTGCAACTTCAGGTGTTTGGACCGAGAACCTCGACACGATGAACGTAAGACGGCCGAGTGCAGCGGGACAACATTGGAGGAAGATCGCTCCATTCTAGGCAAAGGCAGATATTTCAGCTCTGGCAACCGCTACATCCGACGCACGTATGTCCGGGGCAGTTCTGCCAATCGCATGCTGCCTTTTACGGATGCAACGCTGACCATAAAGTTGATCACGATGCGAAGGTCGGCAAACTACGCCAAGCGCGGCGTGTATAGCGAGGACCGTTTTAAGACGCTAGAACGATGGTGTTGCGGGCCCGGCAATCCTGGCGTGAGGTGGAACGCAAGTTGAGTCCGCGCCAGGCCACTGAACTCTCGCAACGAAACGTTCGCTGTTGCTTGGTGCTCGGCTATTTCGAGTGATCGCCCATAATTCCGTTGTAGTATAGCGGGATTTGAGCGCCCGAGGGATGCAGGCTGTCTGCTGCCCGAGTGGAGCACGGGAGGCGGCGCCGAGAGGAGACTGTAACAGGAGGTGTATGTGTGTACGTACGAGAATTCGGTGTAGCACGCTCTGCTGTAAGTCGTCAACTGGGGCGAACGTAACGCTCTTTGGGATGGCAACGCTACAAGCTGGCGAGAAATTTGATCGCGCCTGAAGCCCCTGCGAGAGAGAACGGAGATTCCCTGAGAAAGGCTGTTCGGCGGTAGATTAGAGTTCTTTAGAGCAGAAGCATGCGCTGTCGCAGGTACAGTACATACGATCGCCAACGCTGTTGACGTACCTAAGGTTGCGTTCAACCGCGCGAGTAGGATCCTAGCGAAGCAAACCTTGACTTGTGTGCACGATTTAAGGTTTAATCTACAGACATTAGTCTCGCGCTATTTCGCCGGAGATTCGGGGTCCCCCGAGCCAACAGCCGAATCATGTTTGACAGGCCGTCGTCTTGATGTGCCAAGCGGCACACCACAAGAGGCGTCTCTGCATGACTTGTGATCGCCGCTCTTTCGGCGCCGTGACAGTGATAGAGTCTCCCGGTGCAAGGCTGCTGACTGCTTTCGGCGGCGATGCAAAAGCTTGGAGGACGGAGAAATCAAATTTCGCCTACGCGCGCGTCGCCCTTGGCCCTCCAAGCAGAGCCGAGAAGGCGTGTGATTAGACGTGGGTCAGATGTAGACTATGAAACTTAGGCCGGCATGCCGACAACTTGACGATCGGTCCATTTCGGTCTCGACTTCGACGTTTGACATCTGACATCGGCAACCGACGTAAGGTCTGCGTGTGCCGTGCCGTGCGGCTCCGCAAGGGTGTGTATAATAGAATTTGAACTCTGTAGTCAAAGCCGGCGGCAATCTCTGTTGCCGGCAAAGTTGGCCGACAGAGTTTCGAGCTTGCAGCGCTGAGCTCCACCGACAATTCTCGACTTCGCAGTTTGTGACGGCGCGGCCTGGCACATCCTCTAAGCCGACAGGATCAATCTGCATGCCGACAGCATCTATGAAGTGCGCGGCGGTGGGGGGGAGACATTAGCCGATGCTCGAGATCTGCAATGCGGATGAGCGAGGCGGATTGCTCGGTCCCCAAGGAGCACCTGGCCCGCGGTGACGCTCGTCGGCACGTTCCAAAGCACATGCACGAGCTCGAGGAATAGCCGAGAGAGGGTTTGTTAGCTAGCCAAGACAAATGCAGTTGCTGCAAACAATCAGGAGTCGCCCGGCGCCATGCAACAGTGCTACCTCTTGCGGTAAAGCCTGGATCAGGCGGAGAGGACGCGAGCGCGTGGCGCTTAGCAGAGCGTCGGAGCGGCGTACCGAGGCAGGCTGCACGTCGTTGTCACCCCCGCTGCACACACATTGATAAAGGATGGATTGGACTGAGTAGGAGGGCAGACGCTGATAGTGCAAGCGGCGCTGGGATCTGGGCGGGTTCCGCGGCGGCTGGCCGCATCCAGTATTATTATTATCGTTGCTATTGCGCGCAGGCCTGCCACGGCCGCTGCAGGGCGGGATTTCTGGCGTCTTCAGCGGCAGCGCGACACCGCACTAAACGTGTCAGGCCAGCCACTGCCGTCGGGTGTACGTGCCGCCGCCTGCTGCACGGGACGATTAGCGCGCCGGCCAGCGCGAGTGGCCCGCTCGCCGGGTTGCCATCCGAGAGCAGGCGAAGCAGGTCTGCGGCCTGACCTGACGTGGACGAGGAGCGCGGAGGCTAGGCTGAAGGTGCAACGGCGGGCTACTGCAGCGCGCAGCCCCGAGCCCGGTGCGAGCCCACGCATAGTCCACGGAGGGAGGAGGAGAGCAGGGACGGGGTAGCCGCAGGCGCGGCGCATGGCTTGTTGGCTGGAGGTACGCAGCGGCAGCAGAGGACGAGGAGAGGCGAGCTCGCGGCGGCGGCAGGGCGCGCAGGCGAGGGAAGGGCCCTGGGGCGACGGCGAGGGCGAGGGCGAGGCTGGCGGGCGTCGGCGGCACGGCTCTGGCGCAGCATCCAGGATGCACGGGAGGATGGAGGCCTGGGAGCATGGGCAGCGCAGGCGCAGGCGCACCGCATGGACGTGCAGATGCATGAGCATAGATCGCCGGGCTCCGTGCCGGCAGCGCTGGTCGTACTAGCATGTAGCGGCGGAAAAAAGCGAGAGTCATGCAGGATGCGGGCGAGGCCAAGCCGCGCGCCGTCTGCCATCGGCATGTGGTTGTGAGGGACGCGGGCGGCGTGGGTAGCTCTGAGGCAGGCTCAGGCAGCCCGCCAGCTGCCCGTCGGCCGCCGCGCACTGGTTCGTCTGGGGAAGAAGGCGTCGCCGCTAGCAGGCATGCCTCGCATCGGCCACCACCCTCACCAGGCGCGCCGTCGCCCATCGCGATGCCCTGCGCCCGCCAGCGATCGTCTACCCGAGCCATCATGATCTCTGCCAGCATCCTCCACCTGCCTCCAGCCCGTTCCGCCAGCTGCGCGCCTGTTCCGCCGCCGCCTGCCCTCGCCGCCGACCGCGCCTCGTCCACCCCTCCGGCACACCCTCAGAGGCGCAGACCCTCATCTCTCGTCCTGTGCCGAGCTTGCCTGCTCGGGACCAGCAGCCCGGTGCCCTGACTGCCGCACGACTCTTGCTGCTCGGCCCTCTTCTACGCTGCCTCACGCTCCTGCCTACCCGCCCTGCCGCTGCTCCTCTCTCCTCCTCTCGCCGCCTGTCTTCGTGACCTCGCCCGACTCGCCTCGCCAGCACTCATCTCAGACGCCAGCGCCAGGCATCGCCCTCCGAGAGCTGGTCCTCGCGCAGCCTCCGCCACTCCTGTCTGCACCTCTCCGGCCCTCGTGGCCCTAGCACGGATCCCATCTGCTTTCTGCCACCTCTCCGCCCCCTCACCACCGACTGGGAATCGGAGCCGTCGCTGATCGTGTCACGCTCGCCATACTACTGACGGAGCCGTCTCCGTTTCATCAGGACTCCCTGCAGGTGCAGGAGCACAGAGTGCCGGGTGACCCGTCGATCCAGAGCCTGCCCACGACTCGTAATCCAACCCAGCCAACCTATCCGGGTGCCTATCTCGAAGCAGCCGGCAGACCGATGACGCTTTTGCCTGCCGGTGGTTGCACAAACCCATCTTCTTTACTGACTCCCGCTTCAAATCCCGCTAGTACCTCGACATGAGCGAGGGCGAGCTGCGAATTATGCTCCCTAGTACCGTTCCTTATTCTGGGCAGCCAAAGATGTACTCACCGTACGAATCCCATTCTGAATACGGACCACAGGCGGCGCACCCTGGATTGGAACGTCGACCGACGATGGACTTGCCTCGACCGCTGGAACCACGATCGGGCGTTCAATCCCATGGTCATCGCATCAGCGACTCAACTCCTAGGCACATCGATCCAAACGGCTATCGTCCGCCGGGACAAACGTTGCCTGGTCTTCGAGATATCCTAACACCTGCCTCGCACAGTTCACCTCAGCCGCCGCAGTCGAGCTGGTCACACCCTCCTGCACCGAGGTACGAGCAACGACCCGTCGAGCCCTCTACCCAGTATACCAGCAATCCACCTCCCCAACACGCACCATACAGGCCACCCGAACCGCAAAGGCCATATCCCGCGCAACACGATCGCCGTCTTGATCTTCCGATCTTGGAAACGCAGCCCGTACCACGTCAACCACCAGGACCACCCACCGCGTCTTACACGACTTACCATGGAGACGGACGTGACGGCGTGGATCCTCGCTTTGAGAGACCCCGGCAAACTTCTACGAGCTCCTACATGACAGCGGGCGCACCGAGTCCCTACACGCCCCTGCCGGCCGAACATCCGACCCACCGAAGCTCAACAGCATCGTATGATCGCCCTATCAATCCACCGTTCACACCGACAGGAGCCGAGGCCTCGAAGAAGTATCTTGGTATTAAAGATTTCCCGGGAGAGGGCACTTTCCACGTCTACGAGGGAGGCTATCGGATTCCGACCTCGGTCGACGGCGAGACGGTAAATCCTCAATGGGGCTTGACCAAAGCCAACAAGCCGCGAAAACGTCTTGCGTTGGCTTGCCTTGACTGTCGAGAAAAAAAGATCAAGTGTGAGCCTGGTGCAAATAGTTGCCTGCAATGCGAGAAAGCAAAGAGGCCTTGTAGACGGTATATACATTGCTTCACATGAGTTGCCAAGATCACAGCTAATCTTTCTCAGCGCACCAAATCAGCCCGTGACGGCCGATAATACGACAAACGGCCAATGGACGTCCGACGGTGGCTCACCCCCTCTAGTACCACATTCGCAACCAGCCGAGCGCGTCTCCGACCCTCAAATGCCACTCCATCGACCAATGAATTTGATGCCCCCGAAGACAAATCGTTTGTCGGACCAGGATCCCTTCGTCAAGCGAAGGGCAGAGGATGAAAGTGCCGTCGAAAGTATGTCGGTCAAGAAACATCGTTCCATGTCACCTTCGTCAGCTATGAGCAACGCAATGGCATTGAATCAAGACCCATACAACCAATATCATCACCCGCGGCCGCCCCGGGTCAAAGATTTGGCGTTTGCGTCGTGGGAAGACGACCCATACTCTCTGGACCCAGAGATGACGATTCATCTTCTCGAGTCATACTTCACGCACGTGAACAGTGCAACTTATTGCATGTTTCCGAGGGTCACTTTCATGAACTGGCTGACTACATCTCGCGAGAAATGTCAAAACGAACGCATCGTTTTGTACGCTTTGATGGCTATGGGATCTGTTTTCGCGGGCCAGGAATTTGGTGGCATCGGCAAAAGGTGCGCCGACATGGCCACCGAAGGAGCGATGACGAAGATCGGACGTTTCAGCCTCCCTGTGGTCCAGGTACGCTTATTGCTGGGTCTCTACAATTTTGCAAAAGGAAACGAGGGTGCCGCCTGGGACTACTGCGGCCTTGCAATCCGTGCCATCAGTGCGCTACGATACAACCACGAGGAAGGGTGCGAGATCGATCGCAATCGTAGGAATCCAGCCATACCTTTCGGACATACGAGAGAACAGAACACAGAGTGTCGGCGCCGGACTTTCTGGGCTGGATTCATGATGGATAGGTACAACGGCTTCTGTGGAGGCATGCTCTGTCTTATCAACCCCGCAGACATCTACTTGCGGCTGCCATGTGCGGATGATGCATACGAAAGCAGCATGCCTTCGCAAGCGCCATTCTTCGACAACGGCACGATAGAACGAACTTCCACTATTCTGAGCCCGTCCAGTCCGGTGGCGCCAATGGCCTGGCTGGTAATTGTAGGCAATGTCTGGGGAGAAACAATGAGCTTCATCTACCGGTCCACCAACCACAACCGCGGTACCTACCGTCAAGCGTATGAGACGCTCTACAAAAATACACATGCTGCAATGGTGGAATGGAGCGCACAGCTCCCTGGATACCTTCAATACAGCGAGGCGAACTTGGACCGGAGCATACAAGAAGGCTACGTCGGCACCTTCGTTTCACTGCACGTGTTGCACCACTTCTTGCTCATGAAGCTAAACCGCTGCATGCGTCATCCTCTGGCGCGGGACCTTACGCCTCGTAACATTCGCGCCTGCCATCATCACGCCCACAGTATACTGAGCATCATGCGCGCCGTTCAGAACGCTAGGCGCGACACCATCCATCCTAGAACCGGCCAACCCACTCGTTTCGAGTTCACAGTACCTTTCCCTGGCTACGCGGCGCTTTCAGCAGTGGACATCGTTGGAGCCGGTGGGCCAGACTCGACTCTCGGTCCGACTTTGGAGGGCATTACTAGTGGCCTCGAATGCCTGAGGGAGCTCGCGCAATATTGGAACAGTGCAGTCGAGCAAAGCAGGTTAGGAGAACGCCGGCTTCTGCAACTCAAGAATGTGCTGTCGCGACCCTACAAAGCAGCAAGCGGCTGCTGGCTCGGCCGTCAGTGGGGCATCGAGGGGCCACTAGAGCAAGAGTTTGAGCTGGAAGCTGACTGCATCTACGGCTGCGACGACAAAGTCTACTTCAACGCATTGGAAGAAGGGGTTTCAAACGGGCATTCGTCGGCCAGCGGCCGCCCATGAACATTCACATGGAGACACGGTCTCAATGCATTACACGGCATTGGATGATGGGTTTCAAATGGCTCGATTGGATGACATTTCGACAGCACATGTGAGGAGATCTCTGGGCACCATCGTGCAGCCATTGCTCCGGGATTCACAGGACAACGGAGAATCTTTCTGCAACGACAACGCGCTGGAGTTCGACCAGACCATCGTCCGCTCGTCCACTAGCGCTTTGATGACCACACAGCGATCACCCATACACACGTACCACTTTCGGTGTCCATACGTTAGCACGCATCTGCTGCCCTTTCTGTACCGGCTACCGTCGGGTGTTTTCTGTACATGCTGTAGTACTATGACTGAAATGAACACAGCTTCTTATCAACCATCACATTCTTCCCCTTTTCAACGGACCAGTCAATGGACCCATCCAACAAGACAGCCATGCGTCGCAACGCCGCGCCATTGTCTCGGCACGCATCGTCGTACGGAACGCCCCTTCGGCGCACGCGCCGCCCAAAATTCGAGAGGATCTGTCGTGCTCCCCCGTGAAATCTCTTGACACCCTGCACGCTGCCGACGAGGCATGAGTCGGGCCTTCCTGCCAGCTGGCCGGGCTCGGCTGGACCAGGGGAGACTCTCATCACATCTGTGCTTTTTGCGAGTACGAGCGAGAACAAAGGCAAAATCTAGTGCCTCCAAAGCGCCTTGAGCTTAGAACGTCGAAGAGCGAGTCATTGATTCTTTCATGTGATAGTTTGCTATACCATCTCCAGCGGAACCTGCTTGGACCTTCCAGTAACGGCGTCGGCACACCCTGAGCAACGCTCTGACAAGCACGCGCCCCGCAAACTCACGTGTCCGCTGGCGCCGTGTGGGGACGACAGTTCGTGATGTCGCGCAGTTGCCGGCGCGAGAGCCGACGGTAATCGCCACGTCAGGCCAGCAGTGGACGCATAGCGTGCAGAAAGCTGCTCGGCCACCTCTCACGCTGCTCGTCCAGTCGAAAACCGAGAAACGGCGGCGGCCTGAGGTCGCACACGGCGCTCATGCAAGCCTGCACGGGCTCCGCGCACAATCGCGCTCGCCTACGCGCATATATTGTCTACCGGGCGGGAGGGCAGCGCCTTGCGTGCGTTGGGCGTGGCGATCGATTCTTCGGCGTCCGCGGCCAGCCGCAGCGCAGCCCTCCTCTGTGTCGCCTTGCCCTCGCTCGCTCGTTCGCACTCGCCTCGCCTTTGCGTTCCGTTACACGAACCGTGAAGCTCTTCCATCAGGCGTGCCAAAGAGCTAGCGCCCCGGAGCTGTCTCCTCGAAGGTTTGTGACGGCGCCCGGCATCGTTCGCGCGACCGCGCCCGGGGTCCCTGCGGCTGCCGGACGAGAGTTTCTTCATGCGTTTTTCGCGCTGGCACAGCGGAATCAATCCCTGCATGTTTTAGCGGACCCGTCAGCATCATGCCAGTGCGTGCCGCGTGCGGCGTCTTCCTTTCGCCGGTCGACACCTGCCGCGATACGAGTCTGGACATCTGGCCGAGCGGTCGACTTGTTTCGTCTTGTCCCGGCACATCCAGCACCCGTCCGGTACGGTATCAGGATGATGCAAGGGTGAAGCTCGCCTTCACGGCTGACCATTCTCTTGACGAGTCCCGCGGCACGCTCGAGCCAGGGATCGCTCGGCGGCAGGCCTTACTTTAGCCAGACTTTCGGTACAGCTGGCTGGCGTCGCGCGCTAAGGCACTCAAGCCCGCGCTTGGCGCTCCGCAGCCCCCGTCAGCAGGGAGCAGCAAACCTAAGGCACGCTCCGAGGCCCATCTTCAGCTGCCGGCCGCGATTCGCAATCCGGGCGAAGGAGCGCGCTACTTCGCTCCGGGGGCCCCATCCTGCGCGCGCCCTTCGACGTGGTTGTTTTGCGCTCCCTCGGGTTCCCTCGCGCCGCGCTAGGCACTCTCATCTTCGATCCTGCCCTAACTCGCTCGCTCCCTCAGCCTAGTCTGGTCTGGTCCGGCCTGCGACTCGCATGGAAGCATCCCGCGCGCTCCAAGAACCCATGTGTCGCGCCCGGCACGATCACACGCACGCACGCACGCACGTCTCGTCCCACGCGCGTCGCCCAGCCTGCTCGCTGCTGCTGCTGCGCGCTGAGCGATGCACTCTGCCCTATGTGTCCCGACCCCGAGCTCCTCCATGCACTTAAGCGAGAGGAGCAGGAGGAGGGGAAGACGAGGAGGAGGGCAGACGTGACGAGCGACAAGTCACACAGCACACCGTTGCTGCGCTGCGCCCCCGCCGGGCTGGCACCAGCTCCTGCAGAACAGGGCACGCTCCCCGTGAGACCGTGTGTACCGTGTATATGTATACGCGCGGCTGAGCGAGGGCGGCGCGCGTAGTGCCAGCAGGGATTCGCAGGCTTGACGAGAGCCCCGCGCGCGGCGCGTTCGCTTGCAGGCTTGCAGCAGCAGCAGCAGCGTCACGCCCGCCTATTGCGCGTTTGCGGCTGGCCGGCAGTGTGCTGATCTGACGGCTGCTGCTAGCCGAAGGGAAAGGGAGCGCGAGGGGCGGGCGCTACTCGCGACTCGTCCGCCCCCTTGCCAGGGTGGCATCCCTGCTTCCTTTCTAATGAAATGATCGTTTACTACTGACATGCGTGTCACTTCGGCTGCTCGGCTGGCGCTGCGATTTGGTTTGCCGATTGGGCGGCGCTGCCGTCTGCGGCCTGCTGGGCGTGCCTTGGTGTTGGGCGGAGTCGAGGCTGTTAGGGCCCAAGGGCTGGTGAGGTGCAGCGGTACGGGAGGATTAAAATTTGGAGAAAGGTGTTGGCATGTGATATGTGATGACGTGGGGTGTGTGTTGCATTGATGGTATGTGGTATGGAGGTGGAGGTATATATGTGGTAGGGTGTGTCTGATGATATGCAACGGCTGGCTGGCTAAAGCACTGTTTGGTGACGGTGGTGTTGATGGCGGGGTACGTTGCAGACGCAGGCTCAGGCGCAGACGGCCCTCTTTCTGGTGCGATGCTACGATGCGAGACGGCACGACCGCTCGTATTCGCAGATGAGGTCCAGCGATTTGTTCAGCCGACCCGCTGCAGGCAGGCGAAGAGGATATGTGAATTGTCACAAGCCCATCCACCCCGCGGAGGGCCAGGTCTCATACATACCCATGCTATATCGAAGTTGCACAGCCCAAAGATTGCCCGCTCTTCGCATCGCTTCGCTTCGCCGTGCCGGTATTTGCCGCGCCCTGATATGACCACTCCATATCTCGCCCAGACGTCCCTCGTGCAGCGTTGTCTCGCGGACTGGTGATAGCCGCCGTCGTCTGCATATTATACCGCGCCCCTAGCAGACGCCACGCATCGCCCGCCTCAGCCTGGGAGTGTCGGGACGTGAGACCCGTGGTCGGTTGTTGAAGATGGCGCATGCGTGCAGGATGACTTGGCGTCAGCGCGCGAGCGCGCCCGATATATTCACTCACACACGGGGCGAGGCCGCAGCTTGCCCTCACTCGCTAATCGAACGGGCAGCCGCGCTTGACGCTGCGTTGAATAAACTGCGATATCCGAACGTTGCATCGTCCACCCCTCCTCGGTACCAGACAGTTCCGGCGAGGCGACTGTGACGGCTCAGTCCTCGTAACCTCGGATTGGCGCCTCTGCGTCGTTGAGACTGTATTGACTTTCATCCATCCCGTACATCTGACCCCGGTAGCCATCCTGGCGGTGAGGCAGCGGCAGGTCTCGCGCGGCCTTCTTCTCGACGATGTCGAATTGCGCGAACTCGCGGCGCGCCAGCTGCACGTTGACACGTGCAGCGTTGAAGGCTGCCTCATCGCTGGGCATCACGACGGCCAGGTTGGTGTTCTCCGTCAAGCGCGTGATGAAGAACATGAAGGCGCCCGTCTTGATCTGCATCTCAGCGAAGCTCGTCTCCGACGCGAGCATGCCCGTGTGCTTCGCCATCGAGTGCTTGTGCGTCTTGAGGATGCTGCTGATGCGCTCGAAGCGGTCTGTGTACGGGTTGTGCGCCTCTGACGCCCGCGTGATGTGCGTGACGGCCAGGCAGGTCGTGCGTTCGTAGAGGATGAGCTCGCGTGCATCGAGCAAGTCAGCCAGCTTGCGCAGCATGCTCTCGATCGTGGCGGCATTGGGCACTAGGAAGTAGAGGACCTGGGTCCAGGCGCGGTACAGGCTCTGGTCCCAGATGGATGTGGCCCAGAATTCAACTTGTTGATCCGTGAAGCCTTCTTCTGTGCAGCGCGCGCGAACTTCTTCTGTCTTCTGCTGAAAAATCTTGTGCTTTTGTTCGGTCGGGACAAGGTCCATTTTGTGGATTAGGATAAATAGCTTGCTGCCTGGGCTGTGCTCGTGAAGGGCGCGGAGAGTGGCGGCGAAGTTGATCATGTCTGCAGCAGGCTCGCGAGAAGAAATGTCGATGACGAAGATCATCACTGCCACAGATGAAAAGACATGGGAGCGTTGGTTGTTGAGGTACGACTCGACAAACGAGTCTTGACTGTAACGAGATGGCGGGTTAGCCATCTGCCCTGCGCAGCTCCCGGTTCATCAGGACACAGAGGAACTTACCCTCCACAATCCCACAGATTAAGCAGGAGATTGCCCATGAACCTGACATTGCTGTGTTCTACATCAATCGTCGCGCCGAGCCTGCGGACATCTTTCGCCACGTAGTTGCTGAAGATGATCGCTCGCATGGAAGACTTTCCCGCGCCCGAGCGGCCCATCAGCAGCACCTTGCGCTGCTTCTGGCGCTTTCCGCGCTCCGGCGTGCTCATGGCGATTGCGAATGCCGGACTGCGTGGGAATTGTTGGTCTGCTGTTATGGTGTTGCTCTCATCTGCTGTTATCGAGCCGTACCGGATTGGGATGGCAGGCAGGCTGTCGCTGGCCTTGGCACTTCACCTGTAGACCTGAAGCTTCACACGCACCGACTCATAATCACTTGCTGTATCGGATTTACTCTCCCACAACCCAGACCTGGTCATTTGCTTCTGAACCAAATGTACGCTAACACACCTTGTGATTCCATTTTTGTCAGCGCGATCATAACAATCAGTTCAGGCGCGCCATGCCCAACACCGCGCGAAGCTGACGGCGGCGCCCGAGTGTTTCAGCTTAACGAGCCCCAACTCAACATCAGGAGAAGGTATTATTCAAGCTCAGAAATCATCTTGGCTTCTGGTATCGTGAGATTCTTAGGACAATTGTGTACGCCACAGCAAGCAAACTTGTCTCTTCATTCTCGTCTCTCCCAACCAAATCTTTCGATACTATTTCCCGGTCTAGAAGTTGAAGCTCTACTAAGTCCCGTGTTTCACTTTATAGTCAACCCTGACTTCAAGGTAGGGCTATAGGATTGGTCAGACAAGCCTGCTGGAGGATCTGCTGCCTAAAGAGAGCTCGCGTCCCAGGTATGCCTCACACCTCTGCTTTCTGACTTGTCCTTCCGTTCAATTTCATCGACGTTCCTTTTGGTCCCAGATTCCGTGTCGCTTGTTGCAACTACGAGCACTCTCCAGTTCTTACCCAAGTCACTCGTTTCACTTCGCAAGCTCGAGCTGGTTCTCGAACAACATGTTTCTCAAGTACTCAGCTGCGGCAGTCGCTGCACTTCATGCTCTGGCTCTCGCACAGTCCGTTGACTTGGCGGGAAACGTCGGACCGTTGACGTCTATAGAAGACAAAAAAGCCATCAAGACCTGCGACATCGCGGACTATGGCGGAAAGGCCAACAGCGACATTTCCGCTGCCATCAACGACGCATTTGCTGCGTGTAAGACCGGCGGCGTTGTCGTGATCCCTTCTGGCAACTACAACCTCGAGAATTGGGTCGATCTCAAGAACGGCAAAGCATGGGCCCTTCAACTTGATGGGATCATCACCCGCACTGGCACTGATGGTGGTAATATGATCTTCATTGAGCACTCGTCCGACTTCGAGCTCTTCTCTACGACTGCTAAAGGTGCCGTGCAGGGCCATGGATACGAGTTCCACAAAGATGGTTCTATCAGTGGCCCTCGCCTGCTGCGCATGTACAAGGTCAGCAATTTTTCTGTTCACGACATTGCTCTGGTCGACTCTCCTTCCTTTCATTTCTCTTTGGACACTTGCGACAATGGCGAAGTCTACAACATGGCCATCCGCGGCGGACAGCACGGTGGTCTGGACGGTATTGACGTTTGGTCTGAGCGGATCTGGATCCACGATGTCATGGTAACTAACAAGGTAAGTCAACTCCGCCCAAATGTGGAATCTTCGCTAACACCCTCTAGGATGAATGCGTTACGGTCAAGTCGCCGGCGAAGGATATCCTCGTCGAGAACATCTACTGCAACTGGTCTGGTGGCTGCGCTATGGGATCTCTCGGGCAAGACGTCAATGTCACTGACATCACTTACCGCAACATCTACACTGTCGGCTCGAACCAGATGGTATGGCTGATCCACCTTTTCGTTCTGACGCTCATGATGACAACATTACTGACCTCGTCCAGTACATGATCAAATCCAACGGCGGCAGCGGCCAAGTCTCCAACGTCGTCCTCGAGAACTTCATCGGACACTCCAATGCCTACAGCATGAACATTGAGCAATACTGGGAGAGCATGGACCCGGTCGATGGCGACGGCGTGCAACTCTCCAACATCAAGATCAACAATTGGACTGGCACCGCGGCTGACGGCATGCAGCGTGGACCTCTTCAGATCAAATGCGCCGATGGAGCTCCCTGCACTGGCGTCGATGTGACGGATTTCAACATGTGGACCGACAAGGGCGACACCCAGTTTTACAGCTGTCGCAGCGCGTACACGAATCTCCGCCGCGCCGAGCCGCTGTACTGCATGAACGGCGGCGAGAGCAAGACTGAGTACGCGGTAACTACCAGGACGGTGACTTCTGCTCCGACGGGATACGAGGCGCCGAAGCTGGCTGACGACCTGGAGGAGGACTTTGGTTTTACCGTGAGCATTCCGGTCCCGGCTATGCCGACGAGCTTCTTCCCGGGCAGTGCGCCCATCAAGGCTGTCGCTGGAGGCTCTTGAATCTTTGAGTATTTAAGCATAAATTCATGAGATGGTACCTGAGGTACATCGAAGGTGGCGTGACAGGCGCAGCGCGCGTAAGCCTTTCGTCGGTGATGATCCTTTGGTGTTTTTGCTTAAGAAAGGGTTTCTTGGAAGGTCATGCATCGCAGGTGGACAGGATTTGGCCATGATACCATCAGGGTTCTCCTTAAGCCTGGCGCTGGTGCTTTCTGCAACGTCTACTTGAATAGCGCGTACCGGATTCAACTTGTGGTTCACGTGGTCATTAATAGAAACCGATCTGAAACATCCGGAGAAGGCGCGCGGGACGAACCTTCTTAGTGACGTCACATTCAACGCACGCACGTGGGCGGGCCAGAACACGCCAATGGCGAAGCTAGGCATGGTCGCGTCGTTTCTTCGCCCGTTCCTCCAGAACAACATTGCGGAAACGTCACGCTAGGAGAATTCCAATTCCAGGGTCGCCCAGAAAGATGCTTTGACGTTGGCTAGGAGGACGAGGCCGCGGCAGCGATATACGACCCGAAACATGAAGTTCGCAAAAGAGCTGGAAGAGAATCTGGTCGCAGAATGGAAGGAGAAATATCTGGACTACAAGGGCGGGAAAAAGAAGCTGAAAGCGGTATCTAAGGCCATAAGGAATGCGGACAAACCCCCTTCCCACGCCTGGCCTAGGTCGGTCACTCCTGTACCCTCCTACAAAGATGGAGATGGACCAGTGCAGTCATTCTTGAACCGCCGGCCCACAGCCGAGGCATTCCCTGTGTCGCATGTCAGCCGCGGTGCTCTCACCTCGACGAGACCTAGGAGTGAGCCAACTGATGCCCAGGACGCTGGCAATGGCAGCCTTGCGCCTTCTGCGGGCACGCAGCCCATGCCTATCAACGAGCGAAGCCCGCTGTTCTCGAAGGGAGATAAGACACAGGACGACGGTCGCGGTCTGACAAGGTACGGAAGCATTATCGGGAGCCCCCCAAATGATGGTAGCCCGACAATGGAGCAATTGCAGAAGCAGGCGTCCCTGCTTGAATTGCCCGATCCAGCCTTGGATCCCGGCATGCCCAAGGCGAAACAGAGCTCCCAGCCTAACGACGGGCAGTATGGTCTGTCCACGCAGCCATCGCCTGAGGATTCGCAGGCTCCGAAACCTCCGCCCACGCAAATGGAACATACCGGCAATGCATACGAGATCGCACAACCGCACGATGGCGCACCGAAGTCGACAAAGTCTCCAGGCCACCGCAGTCTTTTCAGTCCGAAACGTGCCAACTCAGGATCTGGATCAAGACCTTTCGCGAGACGCATGTTTTCCCTCACAGCATCTCCAAACCAAACGCGTCGCGGTCACGAAGATGTTGCTCTGGAAGCCTACCGCGAAGTGGATTTCAGGCAGGCCGAGTTCTTCCAGTTCCTTGACAAGCAGCTTGTAAAAATCGAGGACTTTTACAAATTCAAGGAGGAGCAAGCAACCGAACGCATGAGGGTTCTTCGAGAACAGCTACACGTTATGCGTAATCGACGACTACAAGAAGTCGTACAAGCAGACCAATCGAAAAAGAAGCAATCATCAAACGGCAGTATACCTGGAGGCGATGCAGCAAATAAGAAGGACGATGACCACGGGCTAGCCAATGAACAATCTAAGCAAGGCTATCTGTCAAACGTGCCATGGATGGCACCTGTAACTCACATCGATCATGCTATCGACAAAGTGCGAAGTGGGCGTGTTGGGAAGACGAGCAGGACAATGGGCACCTTGGGAACACCTCAGCTTCCTCCAGAGAGCCGCCCCATGGACCGACGGGACTATACACGGCAGCCGGCTGCTAAAGATGTTCCTTACAGAGTTGCGAAGCGCAAGCTCAAGGTCGCTTTGGCCGAATACTACCGTGGCCTCGAGCTGCTCAAGAGCTATGCTCTTCTCAACCGCACCGCCTTCCGGAAGATCAATAAGAAATTCGACAAAACCGTGAATGCACGCCCCTCTGGCCGTTTCATGTCAGAAAAAGTCAACAAGGCTTACTTCGTTAACTCTGATGTCTTGGACGGCATGATTCACGATGTCGAAGATCTATATGCGCGCTACTTCGAGCGCGGCAACCACAAGGTTGCTGTTGGCAAACTTCGCGCAAAGATCGCAAAGGCTGGTGACTTTACTGGGAGCATCTGGAGACAGGGCGTCCTTGCTACGGCGGGTCTGGTTTTTGGCATTCAGGGCTTAGTCTATGGCGTCGAGCAGATCTTTGATCCTGATCCACGGATCGCTGTAGACGCCAGCTATTTGCTGCAGATATACGGTGGCTACTTCCTGATGTTGCTGCTGACTGGCCTGTTTGTGATCGACGCTCGGGCATTTACGTACGCCAAAGTCAACTATCAATTCGTGTTCGAGTTTGACAGTAGGCACATGCTTGACTGGCGGCAGCTGAGTGAGGTAAGTACTGCTGCGATCCTTGCATAGAAGCTCCCAGCTAACTTTTTCCAGATGCCTGCGCTTTTCCTCTTCCTCCTCGGTCTAGTCATGTGGCTAAATTTCAACAAGTTCGCTGGCGAGCCAATGTATGAATACTGGCCGGTCATCCTGGTCGGCCTGTCTGTGGCTGCTCTTATTCTTCCAGCCCCCTACTTTTACCATCGCTCTCGAGGTTGGTTCCTGTACAGCAACTGGCGACTTCTTTTGGCTGGCATTTACCCAGTCGAGTTCCGCGACTTCTTTCTTGGCGACATGTTCTGCTCCCTCACCTACGCTTTGGGCAACATCGAACTGTTCTTCTGCTTGTATGCTCGAGACTGGAACAACCCAGCAGTCTGCAACAGCTCGCATTCACGGCTGCTGGGATTTTTCACGGCACTCCCAGGAATCTGGCGCGCATTGCAATGTATCAGGCGTTATTATGATACTCGCAACGTGTTCCCACATCTGGTCAACTGTGGAAAGTACACTTTCACGATTCTGACGAGTATGAGCTTAAGCTTGTTCCGTATCGAAAGGACGACGGAGTTGATGGGGTTTTTCATCTTCTGCGCAACGGTCAATGGCATTTACTGCAGTATCTGGGATGTCATCATGGACTGGAGTAAGTCGATCGAGCCTTTAAACAATAGAACGTACGCTGACATCCTCCAGGTCTCGGTGTGCCGTCAGCGAAGCACCGATTTTTGCGCCACAAACTGGCTTACAAGCAAATTTGGTGGTACTACGCCGCCATGTTCATTGATCCCATCCTGCGCTTCAACTGGATCTTCTACGTCATTTACGCAAATGACGTCCAGCACTCGTCCGTCGTCTCTTTCTTCGTGGGCTTCTCAGAAGTCATTCGCCGTGGTATATGGACGTTGTTCCGTGTTGAGAATGAACACTGCAACAACGTAGGCCGTTTCAGAGCTTCCAGAGACGTTCCCTTGCCGTACGAGATCGAGCGGGAGGATTCGGACCAGGCTCTGCTCTCCAAAACATCAGACGAGGACGGTCATGAACGTCCTACGACTGGTACCGACAGCGAGCAGCCGCTGCATGCATCCGGGCGCATGCAAAATTCTCACCGGATGCCATCCGAGCGCCTCAGCCGCGAAGAGACACGAACGTCGGCCACAGATCTCGAACAAGGCCCCATCGGACCAGACTCAGGCTCCCTGCGGCGCAAACGCCCCAGCATGGGCGACTCGCCCTTTGCTCGCGCCCTGCGACAGGTCGGAACCACTATGCTTTCCGCTCACGCGCAGGACTACGAGCGCAAGCGCAAGCCGGAGCTGGGCAGTCGGGATCCGGAGGTCGCTGAAGACGACGACGATGACGATGATGCCAGTAGCGATAGCGACGATGATGCAGGCAGACAGCAGCCTCGAGGCCCGCGCACCCATGTTGCTCGACAGCGTGATGCGCCGGGCTCTGGTGACGACGACGCGCGAGGAGATATGGACGAAGCGGAAGATCTGGTGTCGAGGGCGGCTGGGTGATTTTGCTATGATCTGAGTGCGATTTAGCGATACACGAATATGCTTTCTTTCTAGATTTCTTCACAACCCATTGTGTCGGACAGATCTCTCTAGGCATATCGATCTCCTCACATTCCGTGTGGACTCAAAAGCACCGTGATGTACAAGCCGCCAATCAGCGCGTCAGAAATCTTCCAGGGAGCCCCGCTTTTTGCCCAATTTGACTCTTTCGCATTCGTAGAACTTCATAAAATTTCCCATGTGGTGTGGCGCAACGTCGAACAAACGACTTTGCAAAAACAATTTTTCGACTGGACAATATCTTGAACTGCAGCTAGACAAAAGAAAAGCACATCCACGAAAGGGAACGAAAAACAAACCTCATCATGGCGGAAGAAGACCGCAAACCCGTGCACACCCTCGTGCTCGACACGGGCGCAATCATCAAGAACGAACCCTCCGTCTCAACCCTCCTCGCCAAATCTTCCAGCCTGACCACCGTCCCTGCCATTATTTCGGAAATTAAGGATGCCGCCACTCGCTCCCGCGTCGAGACACTGTTCATGCCTTTCTTGAGTGTCCGCCAACCTTCGCCGGCTTCCATGAAATTCGTCACAGATTTCGCCCGCCGCACCGGTGATTTGCCTGTTCTGAGTAAGCCGGATTTGCAAATTATTGCGCTTACCTATGAACTGGAGGTCGAGAGGAATGGAGGTGATTGGAGGTTGAGGAGGACGCCGGGGCAGAAGGAGTTGAATGGGCCTTTCCCGCCTAAGGAGGGTGAGGCGAAGGAGGGCGAAGTGAAGGCTGAGGGCGAGATGAAGGCAAGTGGTCAGGCGCAGGAAGTACCAAGCACAGAGGGCGAGACGGCTGTGGCGACCACAGAGACTACAGAGCAGGTCTCGCCACAGGAGCAAGAAGCTAAGCCAGAGGAGCCAAAGGAAGCTGAGGCTGGAGAGCAGCCCAAAGCGGCCGCCGAAACCACAGCAGCTACTACAGATGCTTCAGCAGAGCAAAGCCAGGAGCCTGAAAAGGAAGTCACAGAAGCGCTGGCGCAGACATCGATCAGCGAAGGTGCATCCGCCCAACCGCAGACGGACTCCAAGGTCGACTCTGCCCAGAACTCCGCTCCTAGCCAGGAAGACTCCGACTCTGATTCGGAAGGCTGGATCACACCTGCGAATCTCAAGCAAAAGCAAGCCAAAGACGCTCAACCCGCCGTTGCTGACGCGTACCCTCAAAAGACGATGGAAGTCGCCGTGTTGACGACCGATTTCGCCATGCAGAATGTGATCATGCAGATCAACCTCAACCTTCTCTCCACCTCTTTGATGCGCATTCGCCACGTTCGCTCCGTGGCGCTGCGCTGCCAGGCCTGTTTCCTCGTCACAAAGGAGATGAACAAGCAGTTCTGCCCGCGCTGCGGCAAGCCGACTCTCACCCGCGTGTCTTGCTCCACAGGTAACAACGGCGAGTTCAAGGTTCACCTGAAGAAGAACTTCCAGTACAACTCGCGCGGCGACCGCTACAGCATCCCGAAGGCAGTGGCTGGTGCGGCAAACGGCAGAGTGAAGGGCGGCGGAAAGGGCGGCTGGGGCAACAGCTTGATTCTTGCGGAGGACCAGAAAGAGTACGAGCGTGCTCTTACTAAGGAGAAGAGGTCGAAGGAGAGGAATCTGATGGATGAGGACTATTTGCCGGGCATCTTGACTGGTGACCGGAACAAGAGTGGCGGTCGGATCAAGGTCGGAGCTGGGAGAAATGTGAACTCCAAAAAGCGATAGATGGTTTCTCTCCCCGTCCATCCACACATAGATCACGAAAGGTTATGACATTGCATTCGAACATAACATCTTTTTGGAAGGAGGCCCAAATCAAATTTTGGCTTTCTTAGACGCAATGAGATATTTGCTCGAATCTTTTGTGTCTGGAACAAGCATTTGCTCGGTCCCTATTTTTGTGCTTTTCATCGATCCGGATGTAAAATTGTTGGAAAAGTAAGGTATCATCGGCATGTCTCAGATGTTTTCACGGCATTCGATGCTATAGCCCCATGGGTGGATCGGCAACTGGCGTGCCTGGACGAGCCGCGCCGTGCGTTTGCGGGACCCTGACCGCCGCAGGGACAGCGCCGAATGTTTCTCGAGGGGCAGCCACTTGCTGAGTCGTACGATACGCTCTCAACACCGCCTCGCCCGCCATTGCGCTCTTCATTCGACCCCAAAGCCTTCTGAGGCTCTCCAGACCGCTCCTCCGACCCTCCTACCGGCTTTGCCAATTCGTCTCCTACAGCCAGAGGATTCCCACCACTCGCGCCGACATACCCCGCGTTACCACCAACATGCCCACCACCCTGAAAGAGTTCGAGGGAGTCTTCCCTAAGCTTGTCGCGGACCTCAAGCAGCATGCCGAACAATACAATCTCCCCACTCAGGCCCTGAAATGGTTTGAGGAGTCCCTTTACTACAACGCTGTCGGTGGAAAGTGCAACCGCGGTCTCTCTGTTATCGACACCACACAGCTCCTCCTTGGCCGTGACCTTACCCAGGATGAGTATTTCCACGCTGCCGCCCTCGGCTGGATGATCGAGCTTCTTCAGGCCTTCTTCCTGGTCTCCGACGACATCATGGATTCCTCCAAGACCCGCCGCGGCCAGCCCTGCTGGTACCTCAAGCCCGGCGTCGGCATGATTGCGATCAACGACGCCTTCATGCTTGAGTCGTCCATTTTCATCCTCCTTAAGAAGTACTTCCGCAGCCACCCCGCCTACATCGACCTCGTTGAGTTGTTCCAGGAGGTCGCCTTCCAGACTGAGCTCGGCCAGACCTGCGACTTGCTCACCGCTCCTGAAGACAACGTCGATCTCGACAACTTCAGCCTGGAGAAGTATTCCTTCATCGTCATCTACAAGACCGCGTACTACAGCTTCTACCTCCCCGTCGCGCTCGCCATGCACTACACCGGCAAGGCCTCGCCCGAGAACCTGAAGCAGGCCGAGAACATCCTCATCCCTATGGGCGAGTACTTCCAGGTCCAGGACGACTACCTGGACAACTTTGCGGACCCCGAGACTCTTGGCAAGATTGGAACGGACATCCAGGACAACAAGTGTTCGTGGCTGGTCAACCAGGCGCTGAAGAAGGTCACTCCTGAGCAGCGCAAGGTGCTGGAGGAGAACTACGGCCAGAAGAATAAGGAGTGCGAGACTAGGGTCAAGAAGCTGTTCGACGAGCTGGAGCTCGAGAAGGTCTACCAGGAGTACGAGGAGGCGCGTGTCGCTGAGATTAGGCAGAAGATTGCCGCTGTCGATGAGTCGTCGGGCATGAAGCAGGAGGTCTTTGCTGAGTTTCTCAGGAAGATCTACAAGAGGAGCAAATAGATGCCAACCCCAAGGTGGAAAGGGGACGCCGCGTGTGCATTGAAAAGATACCATTCAGCACCATAATACACGTAGAACAACAAAAGCATGACGCGCCCTACGGCGCACGATCCTCAGAAGCGATTTTGAAGTGTGAAGCACTTTTTCGTATTGTGAGACATCCTCGTGACTTTGCTTTTTCCTGATCATTACCCCAAGCTCCGAACTCCCATTCTGAACAACCCTTGGCTTAGCCAACTCGACGTAAACCCAACTGCCTCTGGATGCAGATCGCTGGCCGGAGCGAGACCCCCCTTTCCCAATCATAGTGCCACAACACCAACATCGACCAAAGGTTCCATCGCCTTTTCCGCTTTCACACACCATTCGCAACGTCCATCTCCAGCCTCCAAAGCACCACTCATCATAGCTTTGCCACTGCTGCCCGCCTCCTCGAGTCGACGCCTGTGCTTCATGGTCAATCCATCAGCCGGACAAGTCTTGATAAGCGCCTGCTGCTTCTCAGCATCATCGCGAATAGTCTTTGGCGTCAAGGCCAAGGTTTCTTTTGGGCCGAAGTAAATGTGTTGGGAAGAGTCCGGCGTGTGAGAGTCGTCGCTTGCGAGGGAGCTGCTGTTGCGGGAAAGCGAGTGGACCGATTCGATGCTTGCGAGCAAGGCGGCGGGTAACTTTGATTCGATCGTGGTCGTAGCATCTTCGAGCTTCTTTCCATCGGCGCCCTTCGTTTGCTCCATTTCTTCGGTGGCGGCGACGGAATCTTTACGCTCGTTTTGTCGCTGTTCAGCAGCAAGGAGAACCTTGCGCTTTTTCGCGTCGTCGATGTCAATATCGAACATCATAGCGTTTTTCCGGCTCGCGGCTTGCAAGACGTATTCTTCCCACAGAGTGCGCGGCTCCCCTGCGTAGGAGGCGTTTGAGATTGCGCGTGTGCGTTGGGGCTCGTTACACGGCATGGCGGCTTGCTTTGCGGCTGGCTGCGTGCGCTGCGTTTGTTGGTGGGAGGCCGGGGTTACGCTCGTGGGGTTGCACTGCACATGAAGAGGTGCGGCTGGTGCCGTGCTGGCGCCTAAGGTAAGGAAGGCGCGCGTGTTTCTCGGCATGTGAAAGAGTATGATAAGGTGTGGCTTGTGAGAGTTGACGCTCGTGGCGCTCAAGCGTAGGTACTGGTCACTGTTGTTACTGTTTGGGGGGAGTTGGAAAGGAAAGAGGATACTAGGGCTGAAGTCGTTGCATTGTTGCTCCGAGCATCTAGAGCTCCAGCGTGGAACCCATTGTGTCCTCCGTGAGCCAAAACCTTGTTCCGTCAACCATCCGTGTTTCCTAATGCTTTGATTACCGTGCCAACCGGCTGCTTGCCAAAAGCAGCTCTGGAACCCAGCTCCTGTCGATGCATTCGTAGCGGTCATTCTTGAGCTTCCTATTGATTTCATCCTCGCTGGGTTGATACCAGCTCACGGAGGTAATAGGATCCTGCAAATCTCGGCCAGCATCCCTCATGATTTCAGGAACGCCATCCTCTTCGCCTGCTTCTTGTCTTTGCGCTTCTGATTCATCTCCTGGATCTCCTTCTTCGAAAGCTTGGTATTGCGACGTTCCTCCTTCAAGCTACGTCCGTCATGGGAGTTTGCGGCGGTGTCGACGTCGAAGAAGGCGTTCATTTGTCGACCTGCCTTGTTGTCCGCGCTATAGCGATCGGCAGTCTGGTCGCCAGCTTGAAAGCGGCCTGTGTGGGAGTTGAAGTTCGCCACTGACTCGTACGTCTGGAAGCCACCTTGTGCCTGGGCAGCGGCTGCTTGTGGGTTTTCCTTAGACGCCTTTTCCCACTCTAGGAAATTGTGATACGCGGTGTATGGGGCGTTCTTATCGTATGTGCCATGGACTTTCGGATTGTAGCCCTGCCATCCGTTTGCGGGGTCCTTGTCGTCGTATGGCAGGGGATCCTTCTCATTCTCGCGGACTTGTTTCTCTTTAGCAACTGCTCGGATGTTAGCTTCAGCTTAACAACGATTCATGAGATGGACTAACGAGTCTCCTTTGATGTCGGCTTTTGTAGGCCTGAGACATGGTAGGTGCCGGTTCCGTGGTCCCAGAGCCAGTACTCCGCATCCGGCTCCTCCCACTTCGACTCCCCAGTCTGAAGGTTGCTGAAGTAATACTCCTGGCCTGCCTCGTTACTTTCTTTGGAACAGAAGATCTTGCACCATTCGCCAGGGACGTCGTTAGCGGTGGCGGTGGCGGTTGCGACGTGTCTGTTCAAGGCTAGATTAGCGGGCTTGTTGCGAAATGCAAGTGGTATATTGTAAGCTGCAATAACTGAAAGACGACGCTCTCGGCAGTTTCATCGAGGAGGTACGAATCAACTTCGCGGAAAAAGCATATCGACAGATCACCACGAAGGGCACGTCAGTCTTCCCTGCTGACTCGATTGTGACAAATTCGAATATGTATAGTCTTCGCAAGATACCAGACAGCAAGTCCGAGCATCGCCAGTGTTATGAAAGAGAAAGTTCGCCATTGAGATGGTGCACTTACACCTGATCATCATTCGGAGCCTACTTGCGCCCGTCAGCATGATCGAAAAAACTACTATTGAACTCACGGCAGATTTGCGCTTTTGCATATTGCAGCTCCGATCCAAGGCGGTCTCGCCACATCGGATCAGATTTGGCTTCCTCCAACGAGCGGTCGTGGTTACTTTTTCATTCCCACACCGCTTGCGGTGTTGGACATACCTCTCCAGAGTCAGCATTCTGCTGCTCGGTCCCTACTGGGACGTCTTTTGAGGCATCTGATGCTGCTTCTTGTGATGAATCTGTCATGTTGAGATGTGATGTATATGGCGCTAAGCACAAAGTACGCCTGCCAGAGATGTCATGAAGTCGAAGCAGTGCCAAGATGCTTCCCCAGCTTTTGGCTCTGACCACCGATCAGGCGGGGTGAGATCTACAACTCCATCCTCTCAAGAGACACTACATTACCCAAACAGCAATGCGCAAACAGCCTGGAGCCGCCTAAAGCACGACATGTAATTAATCCCTCAGCCATGGACTAGCTTTCCACACGGGATCAGCGCGACGTCGATGAACGGCAGCCATGGCCCAACCCGTCCTCGTCCGCACATACAGCTCACCCAAACCAACACCCGCCGGCTCCCCTAGCGGTCGCAGTCATGTCCTCCCTCCTATAGCCGCCTTCTCGTTCGCAGACATCTTGCGATCAGCGGACGGCGCCGAGTTCCAGTCCGCAATCGATGGCATCGCCGAAATATGCGCGAAGAACCGAATGAGTCTTGCGGAAGAGTACGGTTCACACTTGCCTCCGGTAGGCGAGATCACCGCTACCTCCATGGAGATTATGCCAATACGGCAGACACATGGCAAGCCGAATATGCGCAGAGCGCTTACGAGTGTGCCCGAAGCGAGCTCTGGAAGCAGCGAAGGCAGTACGGGTAGCAAGAGACGAGGTATCCTCGGATTCGGATCGCGGCAGGAAGTGATGAAAAGCCCTTTGCGAACCGTGCGAATTGGTAGTACTGGCAGAACCATCAGCATTTGTGGAACGACCGCTGTTTCTATGGGGGCTCTCGATGCCCACGAAGGAGTCTCGAGAGCGACATTCACGGAATATGAACCTGCCCGACCCCCTGGCCCTCCAAGGAGCGCAGCAGTATTAAGTTTAGGCAACTCATGGACGATGGGGAGGCTCAACCATGACGGAGCTGACAGCTATCTTGATGCTCTGTTACAGTTGTACAAGCCAGCGAGCGCCGATAAAGCCGGAAGACTGCGGCCAGCCACCGTGATGACTTTAAGTTGAACCAACATGCACATGGCCAGAATGGTTAAGCAGGTGCCAGCGATGCCAACCTGGTTTTTTACGAGATTGGGTTCCAGTGATGCTTTCTTGACCGATCAGCCTCAATTTGACGAGACGCTAGTGCTCGACCAATTCGAGACCATAGTGAAAAGCTAGGATGAGATTCAGGTTGTTCGACCGCACTCGCGGCTCTCATTTGCCCATGGTGTAACATCATTGCGAATGATTTTGTGCTTGCCAAGGGAATCTCTAAGGTCGCTCTGTACACCATGCCGCGACTTAAGATTTCAGAAGCTTCAGAGTATTGAGGCGTGCACGATAGAGCGTTGAGCCTTCCAGGATATGAGCCCAAACGTGTGCGCATTCGTAACAGCTGCAAGGGGGCTTCATGACTTTGCGTGTTTGTACGCAGAGTGACATGACCACAGCTAGAAACGATCCGGCCGTAGTGTTCTTATCAATTGCTCACAGCATCGTGGAGCCTTCCGTCCTCTGTATGGCTTCATGAAACCGCTTGTCACCAGAGATCAACGGCCGGGCAATCAACACCGCCGAAGTGGGTCACTGGACGCTTCTTCAACGAATGCCCACCAAAACATAGTCATGTGGTTGTTTGATGCATGAATGACCTTATCGCCGCTAAAGAAGCTTACCGGCAAGGCTAGTGCACGTAGCTAGGTGGGCTACTTCGATGGAGGGAAGGCGGTAAAAGATATAAGATAGGTGAGCTGCGAGTGAATTAGTACCTACCATTCGTTACATCTGCCGAGCTTGGCCGTATTCACAGCACTGCGAGTTGTCCCTTATCTGGTGACAGTATTGTTGACGGCCTGCTGTGAACCGTCGGTGGCTTGCACGCAGGCAGGGACGATCGGCTCGGCTGAGGCGCGCGTCATCGGAGCAGGTCCAGAGAGCGAGCTTCCCTGCGCCTGGGCCGACACCTCTCGTCCTGGACCTTTGCCGCCTGCACTCAACATCACCACCATTCTCGCTTCTGAGACAATACCGCACGTGCCCGTGACTTGCTACACAATATCTCCGCTTCCAAGCTGCCCTGGTGGCACCCTCAAACCGCCAAGACAGGCACCACGTCGACTTCAATCAAGCGCTGGCCGTTCCCGTCCTGTTGGAGACGGTCTACGAGAACCCACGTCGCTATTGCTTTCCGCACCGGCCCCGGTCATCTAAACGTCACAAACCATACTTTCTTGTTACCAAAGTCACCCGGCAGCCTCCGCTGAGGCAGATGTCTCCGGCTTACCTATAAGCTCGACGATCGGACAACCGTATTCTACCCCTCATAGACCTCCGTCCTGGAGGACGACACCATCTCTCCCAACACCTCCCCACTCACCGCCGCCGACCCATCCGAACCCTCCAACCCCACTCTATCATCAGCATCAGAATCTACAGCACAATCAACACCAATAAACCAACGCATCCATCCCACAGCCACCGCCTCGGTTCTAGCGCACGAAACCGAGACCATCGACATTTCCGACCGTCCCCGCAAGCGCAGGCGCTCGTCAGCGTCCTTGCCCGACAGTCACAGCGCCTCTGCGGCCGGCAGTGCCTCCAACACACAGGGCCGCAAGCGCGCCCGCGCTTCGAAAGATCACACCGACGACAGCCCCCGCGACATGCGGCTTGAGCGCGCCCCGCAGGACAACCAGAGAGGGCGGACTTCCACAAATGGCTCGTCGCAGAACGGCTCGTCGCCGCACACGAACGGCTCCGCGCAGAGCAATGGCGAGACGAACGGCTTCCACAGCAATAATGGTTTCGCCAGCGCTGTGGTAGCAGACACGAGCCCGTTCTTTGGCCACAACAGGGAAGAGGTCACCCGGATACTGCTACAATCGCTGTCGGATCTTGGATATCAGGGAGCGGCGGAGCAGTTGTCGCGCGATAGCGGGTATCAGCTCGAGATCCCCAGCGTCGCGGCCTTCAGGCATGCTGTGCAGCTCGGCGAGTGGGAAGAGGCGGAAACTTTGCTGCTTGGGTCGGAATCAACAGACCAAGATGGCGGAGTCTCGTTGGGGAACGGACACGCAGAAGGCAGCCCGTCATGGCAGAAGAATAGACAATCATATGGTAGCCAGAATGGCTCGACGCACGTTGGGTTGCCTTTGTCAGAAGGCGCAGACACCACATATCTCAAGTTCCTGCTGCGACAACAGAAGTATCTGGAACTACTGGAGCAAAGAGACCTGGGAGCGGCTTTGGGCGTGTTACGGAACGAACTGACACCTCTTAAGAAGGATGTCGGCAGAGTACATTTCCTATCCTCGTGAGGCTGAGTCTGTTCTCTTGAACGCGATACCTCGATACTGATCATTTCACAGTCTAATGATGATACCATCGTCTGAGCAAGTTCGAAAAGAAGCCCACTGGGATGGCTCGCAAGGCAACAGCAGGAGCGAGTTGCTGTCAGAAATCTCGAAATCAATATCGCCTTCCGTCATGATCCCGGAGCACCGACTCGCCACTCTACTCTCATCCGTCCAACAGCAACAGATATTGGGTTGTCAATATCACAACACGTCCGTCCCGCCTAGTCTTTACACGGACCATCAGTGTGCAGCAGACGACTTCCCTTTGAAAACTTTGACGGAGCTCAGAAATCAAACTGACGAGGTCTGGTACCTCGACTTCAGCCACGATGGAGCATTTCTTGCAACGGCTGGCAAGGACGGCTTGGTCAATGTGTACGAGACAAAGAGGTGGAAAATCGTGCATGAGTTCCGGGAGCATGAGAGAAGTGCCGCAGGGTCAGAGCCTAGAGGCGTGGTCTACGTTGCCTTCAGTCCGAACGATCGATATCTCATCAGCTGCTCGCAGAATAACGAGTTCGTTGTCATGGACGTCCACGACGGCAGCGTTGTCAGCAAAGCGGACCACTTCGACTATCCGGTCACTGCAGCGGCTTGGCTACCGGACTCACTGTCTTTCGTCGTTGGAACTCAGAGCTCAAGGAGGCCCTTGGGCTTGTACAGCTTGAGCACGAGTGAAGGCAGCGGGCCTCCCAGCTACATGGTCATGAACAACGAGATCCACTCGTGGCGAGAACCTCCCCTGGACTTTGGCAGCCGGGACAGTAACATCAGCTTTAGGGTGACCGACGTAGCAGTCTCGCGCGACGGGACTCGCATGGCAGCCGCGACGATCGACAACCGCATCATGATCTACGACCTAGAGACACGGCAGAAGCTCGACGAGTGGCCGATGGACGACAAGCTTACTAGCATCAACTACTCGGCCGACGGCACCCTGTTGTTGGTTAACATGAACGACAGCGAGCTGAAGAGGGGCAAACTCTGGGCCCTGGACAGCACGACGGGCGAGGACGTGATGCAGTACGAGGGCGCGCACCAGGCCGAGTTCGTCATCCGCTCGCAGTTCGGCGGCGCGGACGAGAATTTCGTCATCTCGGGCAGTGAAGGTGAGATCCATGTCGTGATTGTAGCATGACTGTATGGTCTATGCACTAACGTTGGTCGATCTGCAGATTCGCGCGTCTACATCTGGCGCCGACAAACGGGCGCCAAAGTCGCCACGCTCGAGGCCCACGCGCCCGGCACCGTCAACGCCGTCGCCTGGCACCCTACCAATCCAGCTATCTTTGCAAGCGCAGGCGACGACTGGAAGGTTCGCATGTGAGTATACACATTTTCCCCTACCTCAGACATTCGGCTTTGCGGAAGAAGACGCTGACGAGGAACGCGACAGATGGATTTCATCAAGAGACTCCAAAGCACACTAGCGGTGGCGCCGTCGGCGAAACCGCCGAGCGAGGATCATTGGAAGTATTGTCAATCCTGCGGCTGAGCCTCACCGGAGCTTGCGTATCAAACAGGAGAGGATTGCCCTGCGTGCGGCTGGGGATCCGACCAGAGCCCCTCGTCTAAGGCACCGAAGGATTACTGTCTCCAGAAACATGTAGTAGACACTCTCATGGTTCGAGCGGGATCACGCGGGTCTGTCATTCAGGAGCTGACTCGGACGCCCGTTGCATGTGTTGGAGTTGGGATCGGGGTGCCTTGCACACATGCTGCTGCAGGCGGATTTTTTGGGGGCTGGGACCATGGTAGGGATGGTGGCAATGGCAAGGTACAATTTGGACAAGGCTGCGAGCCGGCTATCGTGATAGACGGGATATGATATGCACATGCATCCCTTTCAACTCTGGGCATCTCGTTGGCACGCACTATGGCGGTGCATGGTGAACCTGGATGGCAGGCGTGCTGATGGACTGCGCAAACGTGTGGTTGCAGGCGTGATGACAGCATGCTGCATGACGAGTTCCTGCTTGCGGTGCAGCTCAACGAGGGCATGAACCCGGGTGTGCATATATGTACCTGTAGATCTGCATGTTCGGTCGCAGGCACACCGTAAGTCGACCTATCTGTTTCTCACCGCACTCGCGCTGGCACAACGAGGGGAGACGCCCACGCTCGCGGTCCCTCACCGCAAGGCATCCATCAGGGTGGCGGCCCCAGCACGGCCCGTTGCCACGGCTTGCGATTGTCCCGCGGCGGTGGCATCATTCATCGCCAGTCCCACGCCGCCGCCGCGCTGGTGCAGTGGAAACGGCAGCAGCAGCAAGCAGCAAGCAGCAAGCAAGCAAACCAGGCGCACCACGCACAACGCACCTCGCTGGTGATGCTCCCGCGCCCGGATGCCCTCGCTGCTGCAACTCGCCTGCTCCGCCGCCGCCCTGCTGCTGTCCGCCATCCTCCTTGCGCAACAGTAAGGCCATCTGTCTCCGTCTCGTCGTCAGCCTCGTCATCGCCGCTGCCTCCCACCACCGCAACCACTCCCTGTCCCCCGCGGCGGTTGCAGCGAGCATTGTCGCGCCGCCACCCAAGACATTGTTATTCCACCCTCCCTCCACCCACACACTCCCACCTTGTGACCGCCACGCGCTCTCCCCCCTCCTCTCGCCTTTTCCCTGCTATCACCACCCTCTCACAGCGCGCCGCCACCCGCGCATTCGCAACCATGGCTGAGCCCACTCCTCACAGCCGACCCGCCGGCGTCGAGCGCCTCGCCGAGCGCCTCGAGAAGCCACTGCTCGACAACCGGTCGTACCGCGTCGTCAAGCTGCCAAACCAGCTGGAGGCCCTGCTCATCCACGATGCCGACACCGACAAGGCGTCCGCCGCCATGGACGTCAACGTCGGCAGCTTCAGCGACAACAAGGAGCTGCCGGGCATTGCGCACGCGGTCGAGCATTTGCTGTTTATGGGGACTGAGAAGGTGGGTGTTTCTCTTCGATCTGTTTATGAAGAGTTATTACTGGGAATTTGAACTTGAGAGCTGATCGAACGATTGTCGCGTGACAGTACCCCGGCGAGAACGAGTACAATTCCTACCTGACCAAATACGGCGGCCACTCGAACGCTTTCACCGCCCACACTTCTACCAACTACTACTTCGAGCTGTCCGCGTCTTCGACAGCAAAGAGCCCCAACTCTTCCGCAAACAGCAGCAAAACCAGCCTGCCGATCCCCAAGGAAAGCGCCCCTCTGTATGGCGCCCTCGACCGTTTCGCACAGTTCTTCGTTCGTCCTCTGTTCCTAGAAGATACATTAGACCGCGAGCTGCGTGCCGTCGACTCAGAGAACAAAAAGAACCTGCAGAGCGACCAATGGCGCATGTTCCAGCTGAACCGCGCGCTGTCGAGCAAAAAACACCCTTACAACAATTTCGCGACGGGTAACTACAAGACGCTGCACGACGACCCGCTGGAGCGCGGCGTCAAGATTAGAGATGCGTTTATCGATTTCTACAAGGAGCATTACTCGGCGAACCGCATGAAGTTGGTCGTGCTGGGCAGAGAAGAGCTGGACGAATTGCAGGGCTGGGTCGAGGAGCTTTTCACCGATGTGCCGGATCAGAACCTGCCGCAGCTGAGGTGGGATGGTATTCCTGTTTTCGACGAGGCGGGGCTGGGCATTGAGGTCTTCGTCAAGCCGGTCATGCAGAAGAGGCAGCTGGACCTGCACTTCCCGTACCCGGACGAGGAGGACCTGTGGCAGTCGAAGCCAGGCCATTACATTAGCCACTTGATCGGTCACGAGGGCCCTGGGAGTCTTTTGGCGTATTTGAAGGCGAAGGGCTGGGTCAACGAGCTGAGCGCGGGTTCGTCTTCGCTGTGCCCCGGCGCGGGCCAATTCTCGTGCAGTCTGACTCTGACGGAAGACGGTCTCAAGCACTACCGCGAGATCGTCAAGGCTTTCTTCCAGTATGTCGCGCTGCTCAAGGACGCCCCGCCGCAGGAGTGGGTTGTCGACGAGATGGCCAAGCTGGCCGAGGTCGCCTTCAAGTTCCGCCAGAAGAGCCCCGCCAGCAGCACGACGAGCAACCTCAGCGGTGTCATGCAGCAGCCTCTGCCTAGGGACAAGATTCTCAGCGGCCAGCATTTGATTCACAAGTTCGATCCCGAGGCGATTACGCGGGGGCTCAAGGAGCTCAGGCCGGACAACTTCAGGTACAATGTCGTCAGCAAGGATTTCCCTGGAGACTGGCCGCTGCGGGAGAAGTGGTATGGTACTGAGTACAAGATCGAGAAGATCCCTGAGGAGTTCATGAAAGAACTCGAGAGCGCGGCTTCTGCGCCTGCGAGCTCGCGGCCAGCTGAGCTGCATCTGCCCGGCAAGAACGAGTTTGTGCCGCAGCGTTTGGACGTCGAGAAGAAGGAGGTGGACATCCCGGCTACCACGCCCAAGCTCATCCGCAACCATGAGAACTCGAGGACGTGGTTCAAGAAGGACGATCAGTTCTGGGTGCCGAAGGCGAAGATCCATGTTTGCTTGCGCAGCCCCATTACGAATGTTACGCCGCTTGCTTCTATCATGACGTTCATGTACAAGGAGATGATTGACGACAGCCTGAAGGAGTATTCTTACGATGCCGAAATTGCTGGTCTGCGGTACGGTGTCTCGCCTCATTCGACCGGCCTCGACATCATGATCAGTGGGTATAACGACAAGATGCCCGTGCTGCTCGAGAAGGTCCTCGTCTCCATGCGCGACCTCGAAGTCAAAGAAGACCGCTTCGAGATCGTCAAGGAGTCCCTGCTCCGCGGCCTGCGCAACTTCGAATACACCGAGCCCTTCCGCCAGATATCCACCTACACGCGCTGGCTGGTCGCCGAGCGTGCCTGGGCGCAGTTCGAGCTGACCGAAGAGCTCGAGAGCGTCACCGCCGCCGACCTCCGCGCCTTCTTCCCCCACATTCTGCGCCAGATGCACATCGAGCTGCTCGTGCACGGCAACGTACACAAGGAAGACGCGCTGCGCATCTCCGACCTCGTCGAGCGCACCCTGCGCCCCCGCCGCCTGCCCGCCGGCCAGTGGCCCACCAAGCGCGCCCTGCTCTTCCCGCCCGGCTCCGACTTCCGCTGGCAGCACACCCTCAAGAACCCGGACAACGTCAACCACTGCATCGAGTACGTCCTCTTCGCCGGCCACAGCCAGGACCGCGAGCTGCGCGCTCGCCTGCTGCTCATGGCGCAGATGCTCGACGAACCCGTCTTCAACACCCTCCGCACCCAGGAGCAGCTCGGCTACATCGTCGGCAGCGGCATGCTGGTCCTCAGCCCCGCGCAGAGCTTCCGCATCCTGATCCAGAGCGAGAAGGACTGCGAGTTCTTGGAGGGTAGAATCGATAGCTTCCTGGTCGCGTTCGAGAAGGAGCTCGACGAGATGGCCGAGGCGGATTTCGAGAAGCATAAGATTGGCCTCATCAACAAGAGGCTGGAGAAGCTGAAGAATCTCAACGAGGAGAGCGGCCGCTTGTGGCATCATGTTGCTAGCGAGGCGTTTGATTTCGATCTTGGTAAGTCGCTGCCTCCTGGAGGGAGAAGAAGAAGAAGGAGAAGGAAAGCACGAATGCTAACACGCGAACAGTCTCCCACGACGTCGACCACATCTCGCCTCTCACGAAAGCCGACTTGCAGGCTTTCTACCGCTCCCACTTCCTCCCCTCGTCTCCTACCCGCGTCAAGCTCGCCGTCCACCTCAATGCCCAGGGCGGCGCTGCGGAGAACGGCGTCGAGGAGGCCAAGACGAACGGAGACACTAATGGCGAGGAGAAGAAGAAGGAGGAGGATGGCCCGACGATCATCAAGAACGTCCGCGATTGGAAGGCGGGCTTGCCGGCTGGGTTGGGACCCAGGCCTGTGAGGGATGTGGGGGAGTTTGAGGAGAACGGGGCGAAGTTGTAGTGGTTGTACGATGGGATCTGTGAAATGATCTTCAGATGATGATGGATGGGCTGGCATGATACCTAGGCTAAAGGTAGTCGTTACAATAAAATGAAAGAAAGTGAAATGCATGACATGGTACTGAGGATTCTTAGGATCTTGGTTTGAAATCACGTTTCTCAATCCGTTGGCGGCTGAAGAATCCTCGATGGGTCTTGCCCCAGCACGAGGGCTGTCCACTCGTGATATGTGCAATGCCAGTCACGCTGCATGATCTCAGTCGGCAAAGACTGGGTTGTAGAGAAAACGGTAAAACGGTCTAATCGATACTATATGAGTCGTTCATGTGCAGTGCAGTAATCGTCTGGGACTCATTTCGATTCTTGAATCTATATACGAGAACGCTCAACCGGCAATCCAAAACTCCCTAAACCCCTCTTGAATGCTACTTCTGCTGCTGCTGCCACTGATGGCGAATGCGAACGCCTACGACAGCGAATGCAAGGCACGATCGCAACTAAGCCTGGCTGCTGTTTGATCCGGCAGGCCAGCTGCGCGCTTGTCTCTTGTCCTTTCTCTTGCACGCGGAAATGCAAAAAATCGGCAATCTCCAGTCGAGACGCCTTTTGTACATGAGATGGAGAGGCCGCCACCGCGAACTCAAGCAAGGGAAAAAACGAAATCCATCCCTCAGGGAGCAGGCAAAGCCTATCCCACAATCCAAGCTACAATATCAAGACCACTAACCCATGACCCCCCACCGGCCCCTCAACCCCTCCGCCCACCGCCCATACAGCGCCTCCGCCACGAAGCCCACATGCTCCATGCCAGGCTCCTGCTTCCCGCCCGGCAGGCCCCTTTCGCGCTCCGGCGACAGTTGCTCCGGCTGCGGCGCGAACTGCTGGCTGCAGCGCAGCTTCTTCAGGTGCGGGTTCTGCGGGTTGAGGACCAGCTTGCCTGGCGACGAGGGGTCGCGCGTGTGGCTGATTTGCGAGGGCTGCTTTGTGGGCGTGAGGTGCTGCTGCTGGGGTTTGGGCGGGGAGGAGGGAAGGAGCTCGGAGTTGCGGCGAGGCGCGCTGCTGGAGGAGAGCTTGGAGGGCGACGAGGTGGACAGGATCTCGGCGGAGTCGGGGTTGACTAGGGTTGAGGTTGTGGAGGTCGAGATCATGCTTGCTTTCTTCGTGGGGCTTTGATGTGCGCGGAGGTCGGGTTGTGGAAGCAGGGCGGCGGCCAGTTTGGGGTCGGCGGAGATGCGCTCGAGCATGCCTTTTAGGAGGAGGAGCTCGCCTTCGGGGTCGAGCTCGTCGAGTCTGCTCCAGGCTTCGGCGACTCGAGAGAGGGCTTCCCGATTCGTGCGGTCGGCGGTTGTCGCTTGGGCTTCTTGCAGGGCGGGCTCGATGCACTTCGCGTATGTGCGGCGGCCGAGGATGGATTCTTTGGTTGCGGCGACGACTGGGGCGGGTGGTAGGCGGTGCTGTTGTTGGGGTGGTGGACGATTCTCGGCGTCGGCATCGAAGACGCTGTCTTGTGGCGAGCCGATTTGAAATTGTGAGGCCGAGCTGGGCTTGCTGTTGTCGTGATTGTCGTCTGAGGAGACACGCTTGAACATGCGGACGGTTGATGCTCCGTTGCCGAACGACATGTCGAGACCAAGAGGCTGCTTTGGCTGGCCGCTCACTCGTCTGGCAGTAGGTGTGGCCCCAGAGGCTTGACGAACGCTCGTCCGTCGAGCTGTAGGTGATGACACTGAGATTTTTCGACTGGTGGCGGACGAGATCTTGCGTGCATCGTTCGATCGTACCTTCGGCGTCCGGATGGTTGATGGTTCTTTCGTAGGTGTACAATCGCCTGGCGTCGAGAAGTCACCAAGAGGAGCAGACTTCAGACTCATGCCCTGCATGGCCAGTGCAGCACCTCGATCAGTCTCATCTTCGGAGGGTATCCTGTCGAGCTTAGGGCGCTTGATCGTGCTCCTGGCGTATGAAGGCTGTCTGATGCTAGCGGACGGCCGGATGGTGCTGAATACCCAGTCGTCGTCGGCGTCTTCCAGCGTGACGTCTCTCAGGGTCTCCTCATAGTATCTCACATCTCTCTCCCTCACACTTCCATTTTCGAAGGCCTTAGCTTTCTGCACAAGCTCCTGCAGCTGTTCTGTTTTTCCAGCTCTCCGGATGAATGAATGCTTGAGTAATGCTTTTGCGGACGGTCGTCGGTCTGGATCCTTGTTTAGGCAGAGTGCCACGAAATCTTTCAACTCCTTGCTGTATTGGCTTCCTTCCAACCGAGGTGGCTTCTCCTTAGGGATCAGGAAGAGTACCTTCATCGGATGGACGTCGCTCCTCGGTGGCTCACCCATAGCCATCTCCATAGCGGTGATGCCAAGCGACCAGATGTCGGCGTGGAAGTCATAGCCCGCCTCTTGGATAACCTCCGGTGCCATCCAGAATGGTGTACCGACGAAGGTCAGACGTTGGCTCTTGATGTTCGTCAATTGTGCCGCAACACCGAAGTCTGCAATTTTGACCCGTCCATCCTCGCTCAATAGAATGTTCGCCGCCTTGATGTCACGATGGATTTTCCCGGTCGAGTGCAAGTAGTCCAGCCCTTGCAGCAGTTCCCGCATAATGATAGCAATGTATTTTTCTTCCATAGGGCCGGGCTTGATGAGGTCGAGACACGAGCCGCCACCGAGGTATTCCATGACGATCCATAGCTTCACACCTCGCACGAACGAGTCGAGGTAGTTGGTTACGTAGGCGGAGTGGCAAGTAGAGAGGAGGGAGATCTCCTGTTGGATTTCGCGGATGTCATCGTCGCTGCCTTCGAGATCGATGTGTTTGACCGCTACGGCCTGACCGGTGCGTTTGTCGAGCGCTCGGTATACGACGCCGAAGGAGCCGCCTGCGAGTGTTGTGTCAGAAATGAGGCCTGAAGAATGACGCCCATCAAGATGAGAGACCTACTGCCCAGCTCCTCCAGCATGTGATAGTTGTCCGCCGACATTCTGATCTGGCCTATCCGACCTCTTGCAGTTTCCAAATGTATGCTCGGTCTCCACTCTTTGGCCTCGTCTGGTCCACCAAGAAAGCCTAGAATAACAATATTCCTCGCCGTCACACAGTCGATGGCTCCTCGGGCAGAAAAGGCAGCACACACGGGTCCATGGAGAGAGCTGACGGGAGGCCGGAGAGAAGATAGCGGTGAAGGTTGATCGGGTATTCTTAATAGAGTCGGCGGCGTGCGAACTGGTACCGGCGCAAGTAGGTCAATGCCCGGCGGCCCTAAGCAGGCTGCGCCTGAGCGTTGCGCGAACGGCAGCCGAGCGGAGGGTGAGGCCAAACGCTAGCGCGTAAACAGATCTGCCCCATAGCAACGAGATGCGCATGCGCTTTACGGACACGCCGCGCCGCGTGGGAGCCCATGCACATCTTTCGCCTTGGGCCGCAGCCCGTCATTCTATTACTACTCGCGCATGGCGTTTGAGCGCTCTGTGGCTGCGGTCACGGATGCGTGCTCGTGCAGGCGTGTCATGGCCCGTTGGTGGAGGCCCAATCTGACATGCGACCCTCGACCCGTTTGTCTCACACCCTCTGCGCATTCCCACACCTGAATTGGCCGCCTTCTTCAACTCTCAAATTTCCCATGAGCGTCACGCGACGAACGGTAGCCACGGTAAACACAAACGGCAGTCCGCCGCGTTCAATGCTCGAGAGCATGAGATCCACTGATCCACCCGCCGGCACCCGCCTGGAGAAACCGTCTGGGCAGACCCTGCATGGGCCCTCTTTCGTGACATCGGTAGCCTGCATCAGGCCGCCGGCATCCCCATCCCACGCCAATGGCCTAACGCAGGGGTAAGAGTAAAAGTGAAGCCGCCCGTCCGGTCGCCCATGAGATCATTCGGGCTAAAAGCAGGCTGAGCCCTCTTGCGCGGGAGTTTGCTTGCTTATCGCATGCGCGCTATACGCACCGCGCTTGACAACAGCCGATATTGCGCGCCTGTGCGCGCCAGCGTGGCTTCTAGAAACCTGAAAGAACGGCCTGTGTGGCTTTGAGGCGGACATGTGGGAGGGTGTCACGTATGTTGCAGTGCTGTCTACTATTACATGATCGTGGTATCAATATGTTGCCACACGCAGATGTCGTGCATTGAGTCCAAGCTCAACACTGCATCTCCTTTCTCTGCAGCTTGATTTGAGACTCTCGATGACTCGACCTAGGCAACCAATGGGGGAGAAGTCGGCCACGAGACGGAAGGATTGTACGGTTGGTTTCAAAACGGATTGTGGCTTTCTAGTGGCCAGCTCAGTGGGAGGCCACCTATCTGAACATCTTCCTCCCTCCATTCCTCACCGCAGCATTGTCTTTGCCTTCCAAACTCAATCCCGTGAATCCCACTGTACCGCCGTATTGTGCTTTCTTATACCGTCTTAATGCTTCACGCAGATGATCTGGTAGCAAAGGTCCACGGTCGATTTCTTCGATCTGTCGGCGTACGCCTAGTGATGCCTCTGCCACTGCGGGAGGTGCATCTTCGTCCTTTTGCTTTCCGTCGTGATGGCCATTCGTCAAAGTCGCGCCGCTCTCATTCTCTGGATCGGGCTGGGTCGCATCGCTGTTTTCCTGATCGTTGTCCTTTGGCGAGGCAACTTCCTTCTTCTCAGACCCGTCGACCTCCATAGAATCTGTAGCCTTGTCCTTTTCCTTCTCAGCATCCGACTTCTCACCATTTGCCTTCTCTCCATTTGCTTTCTCTCCATTTCCTTTCCCAGGCTCCTCCACAACATCTCCCCTCAACCGCTTCACCACCGGATTTTCCTCCCCATCCGGCCTCTTCTCCGCCACCGCCGCCCACTCCGCCTGCACATCCCTCGCCCCTTCCACAATCAAACCCGCAAACATCTTCGTGTAAGCCGAGACCACCGTGATAACATTCGCCGGCACGCTCTGGCTAAGAGTCTGATTCACCAGCGTCCGCACATTATTCGTCTTCAGCTTCGCCCGCTTCCACGTCCCGTGCCGCTCCAGCTGCCACTCAGGCATATGCAGCAGGAACTCCTTGCCCCGCCTGTCCGCCTCCTCCATCAGCGCCGCACTCTCGTCCATCAACGCCGGCCCGCCCGCCGCGTCCTCCTCGTCCTCCTCATCCTCCTCTTCCTGCTGCGCAGCCTCGTCCCCCTTCCCCGTCGCGGACGCAGCGCCTTTCAACGTCCCCGTCCCGCTCCGCGCATCCTCCCTATCCGTTCCATGCTTCGGCGGTCGACCCCTAGTCTTCCGCTCGCCCCTCTTCCGCTTCTTCCCGACCCCGCTCCCCTCGCCCTGCGCGCCTGAAATCGCGCTCGCGATCTCAGAGTCGCTGATCCCGTCGCTGCCTTCGGGCGAGTACATCGCGCTCGTCTCGCGGCCGCCGGGCGGCGGGAAAGAGGTTTGGCGCAGTGGGTGGGTGGAGGATGTTGCGCTGGCGATGGAGGGTTTGCGGCGTGGGTGAGGCGGGTTGGTCGGGAGGGCGAGAGGGTTGGAGGGGCGTTGGCGGGGGAGCGCGAGGGAGGATGGTGCCGGAGGGGAGGTTGCCGAAGGTGGTGGTGAGGCCATTGTTAAGGTTGTGGTGTGGGATGCGCCGCGGCGCGGTGAGGTGGCGATGGCGGGTGTGTTATGTTCGCATATGGGTGCCGATATTTGCGGGAATATTTTGTGCGCGGTGTAGTGGTGACGGCGTTTGCCGAGTGTTGTGTTTGCTTTCGTGGTGGTGTGATGAATGTGGGAGGATGAGCGTGAGCGCTGGACGTGAATGGAGCGCGCTTTGTGACGGAAGGTGCGCCGATGGCATGTGAAGACGGCCCAAGCTCCTTGGTCGAAGTGAGCACAACATGCAACTGTTTCCTGCTTACTGCGTCCAATTCCTTGCCAGGATATTAGCACGAAATCTTGTGTCTCTTTGATGTGAATCTCGATATAACACCGTATCGTAATCAGTCCTGTTGTGACGAACTCTCAAGTCTCCCACCAACATATTGCCGCCACCAACCCAACATGTCCAAACACGACAGTACCTTCCTCGATACTTCTACCCTCACGCCTCGCCCCTCACCCACCGTCCCCAAACCAACCTTCTCCGTCCTCGGCCACACAATCATCAATGCTTCTCCCGCGAAGGTCCGCGACGCCCTCCTCGACCTCTCAAACTACGGCAAATGGAACACCTTCATCCCCTCCGCACGCATCAAACGCCCCGCCGCAGGCCAAACAAGCACCACGCACATGCAGCAAGGCACTCAGTTCGAGTTTCGCGTCAAGATGAGCGAGAAGTCCATCACTAGCAGCAAGGAGCTCTGCACGTTCGTCGAGCCCGTCAAGGTCGCTTCGGAGGGGGATGAGAAGCCCACGACGACTTTGAGATGGTGTTTTGACTCGAGTGGCGTGCCGTTGCTGGGGTATCTGTTACGGGCGGAGCATGTGAATGAGTTGACGGATCTTGGGGACGGGCGCACGGAGTATGTGCATTGGGAGTCGTTCGGGGGAGTGTTGGCGACGCTTATTAAGTGGTTTAGTGGGAAGGGATTGGGGCAGAGTTTTCGTAACTGGGCGGAGGAGTTAAAGAGGTATGTGGAGGGTCAGGCGAGTGGCTGAGGAGACTGTGTTTTGCTCGTGGCACTGGCATCTTGTGCAACAACAACGGGCAACCATGTCATTGAATCACATGGATCATCGAGTATGTGCCTTCCATCATGCCAGACAACAAGCACCAACCAGGGAAGGCATAGCTCTGCAAATTACGGCACCAGGTTCAACGAATTTGCGACACTTTCTTCCACGCCACTTCTTCACTTCTTGTCGTGGGAAACACTCAAAAGGAGTTCACTCTGCAAAATTGGCGTGTTTGTGCTCCGTGTAGCGGAAAACGTTTTCGGGAAAGCAGGTCTTACCCATCTGAATAATGATTGAAGATTTTACGCAATTGCCTGCACGTCATTTTCCATAGCACAAAATCACGCTTACGATCCAGTGCAATAATGGAATTATGCGTTGCAATGTCTTGATATTTCACCAAACAAAGACGAGTGTCGCATTTCGGGCCGCAATCCCACAATGGAGCAAGCCACCTATCCGTTGACTGCCAACGGTCTCCATCAATTCGATAGAAATCCTCGGTCGATCGCTTGAGGCGCAGCTCGCTTTCGTTCAAGCGATCGTTGAAGGATCTTCTTCCAATGCTGAGAGTCCGAATCCATTCACCGCCAAGGTCACCCCGCCTTCCTTGGGGCTTGTACATTTAGCCGTATTCTCTACGGAGAATGTTCTTCCGCTAGAGATCCATCTTATTTTCGAAAGAGAACCGACTACTGCGGTCAATCGGTGACGAAGGCACAGCTTCCCCGCTCCTTGACGTGCTTTGATCTATCAGCCATGGCGTCCAAATTGGTATGGGGCTTGCCTAGCGGTTTAGATTGGACATGCTGAAGCACGACATCTATGAGCGCATGCTGCATTGGCAGCTGCGTCTTTCGGTTATTGAAATAGTATTTGTAGAGGTACAATGCCCAAGTAGCCCCGAATTTTAGAGCTAGGATCGATACCCCAACCTATCGCAAGCTTGGTAGGTAAAATGTGGTCTTTGAAAGCCGTCACGCCGGCATTGGGAGGACTCTTCCTCATTCCAGACCTCGCATTTGCCCAGTCGGATTCAGGTTCAGGCGCAGTATCGTTCCCAGACCCAACGGGTGTCTCGACGGAGTACGCTTCGACGACCTTCGATTACTCGGCTGCCAGCACCACTCTCGCCAACGATGATTTCTCTGATGAACGACTCGCTTTCCTCTGGAATCAGGTTGGACCGATTGCCACAGGCCCTGTCACTACAACTGTAGAAGCGACACCTGAACCATCTGCCTACTCAGACCCGGCTGCGGGATTCCACCCTTACATCCCGAGCTACTTCTCGAATCTGAGCGGGTACTCTCTGCCAGAAGGATTTGCATGGGGTGTCGCTTCTTCGGCATATCAAATTGAAGTATACCCAATCTTGTCCAATAGCAACATTAATTACTAACGCCACCGAAGGGCGCTGCAAACGCCGAAGGCAAAGGGCCGTCGATCTGGGACTTCCTCAGTCACCGCGTCGTCAACCAGGTTGCAGACAACACCACCGGAGATGTCGTTGGATCACACTACTTTCTCTATAAGCAAGACATCGCTCGTCTGAAAGGTCTCGGCGTTCCCGCTTTCAGTTTCTCTATCTCATGGCCTCGCATCTTCCCTTTCGGAAAGGGCCCGATCAACGAAGAGGCTGTCCAGCACTATGATGATGTGATGGCCGAGCTCGCTCAGCAGGAGCTTAAGATTGCCCCTGTGTTGTTCCATTGGGACACCCCGCTGGCTTTGTTTAACGAATACGGAGCTTGGAGCGATCGCCAGATCGTGGACGATTTCTTCAACTACGCTACTTTTATCATTCAGCGCTACGATCATTTGGTGGAAGAGTGGTTTGTAAGTAACAAAGAACGATCGCTGAGCAAGCGCGTCTTCTAACTCCGTCCAGACGATCAACGAGCCGCAGTATTGCAATTGGCAGTACTCTTACTACCCGTTCGGGACGTACTTGCCTCTCTACAACAATGCCACCCAAGGAGCTAAGGCCCGCTTCACCTGCGGTCACTACACTCTTCTCGCACACGCCAAAGTCGCAAAGTGGTATCACGAGGAGTTCAAAGGTAGAGGCCGTATCACGTTCAAGAACAGCGGAAACTACTTCGAAGCAAACAGCACATCTGAGGCGGACGCTGTATCAGTCCAGAGAAACTACGATTTCGTGCTTGGCTGGTTCAATCACGGTGTCGTAAGTGGAGCTTCAGAACCACTTCACAGCACAATTTAGCTCGCTGACATATCCATAGTGGAACGACGGCGACTACCCCCAAGTGCTCAAAGACACCCTGGGCGACATCCTCCCAACCCTCACCGACGATGAAAAAGCCCTCATCGCCGGCTCCTGCGACTTCTTCGCCATCGACCCCTACACCTCCTACTACGCCTTCGGCATCGAAGACTTCGACTCCTGCGTCAGCAACACCTCGCACCCCGGCTTCCCTGAGTGCGCCGGCTCAACACAACTCGCGCCAGACGGCTTCCCAGCGGGTCCCTCCGCCGACCCCGGCGCGAGCTGGCTCTACGACACGCCGACGGGCGTGCGCCGCTTCCTGAACGTGATTACAAAGGAGCTCTTCCCCGCCGTGCCGGACATTCAGGTCACGGAGTTTGGTTTCGCGGAGCCGTTTGAGAGCGAGTTGACGAGCTTGCAGACCATTCTGTGGGATTTGAGGAGGACGGACTATTACCAGGGATATCTGGATAATATCCTTGCGGCGATTGCGTATGATGGGGTCAATGTTACTGGTGCTTGGGGCTGGGCGATCTTTGACAGTGGGTTTCGATCCCTCATTTAAGGGCGCAGGTCGAGACTCGGAGGCTGACTTGACATTGCAGATTTTGAATGGGGCTCTGGCGTCTCGACACGCTTTGGGTTGCAGCACGTCAACTACACAGACCTGACCAGGACGCCGAAAGCGTCGTTCTACAGCTTCATCAAGTGGTTCGAAGATCATGGTGCTGGGGCTAGCGGTTCGGAGCCGGCCAACTCGACGTACAGGCTGATGCACTGATTTGCCACGCTTCTACGGCGCAAGGTGTTCACCTCATGTCGATTGTCAGCTCGAAGGTTGTACGGTGGCTCTGTGTTGTGGCAACGGCAATATTGAAAAGCGCTGAGAGCATCGAGCTTCTACCCTACCTTTTGGTAATCGGTGCATCGTGTTCTTGACTTGTGCAAAAGGGAAACGCAAAGTTGTGCCTATGACAAGGCTTATGTTACAGAGGAATAGTACATTAGCTCACCTCAATTTTGATTGCACAGACCCAGAGGGGAGGATAGGGCGATTCAGTTCGTTCGAGATCCAAGAAGTGAGAATGTAAGTGAAGTCCAATTTTGAAGTTTGGATCATACAAGATGGCGGAGCAGTGACGTCTTGTGAATGACTTCTTTACATGCAAACATACCTTATGATGTCTCGCAATGTTGCAGCGACGCCCTCGTCTCTGTCTCTCAGCTCCGTCACTTCAAGATCAAACTTCCTCAACGCGTAGCTTCCTCCTCGCGCCTACATCAATAAACTTGCTGGCTTCCCTCAAAGCTTCATCGATTACATCGCCCTCACTCATTACCGCATTCTTAGTGAAGACCCTCTCAACTCCTCAAATTCAGCCAACAACGTCTGACTGACCTCTTCCAGGCCTGTCCTCTCATTCCCAGCCATCCTCACCGACACCTCCCACCAACGCGACCAAAATGCCCTCTTCCAGCACACGCACCACCCATTTCGAGCGCGAAACCACCTCCCTCTACCGCATCATCCACACACATCTCACATACAGCGACCACGCCGACATCGCCGCCTTCTTCGCGCCCGAGTTTGCCTCCCTCCTCGAAATCGACGTCCCAACCCTAAAACTAGCCATCGAACCGGTCTTCACCTCGGACTTGCACATAGTCGGGCGCGCGACACTGCTCCAGATGGCGCCGCTCGGCGTCGAGAGCAGGGAGAAGAAGCAGAGCGAGCGGCTCGCGGCTGCTGGAGCGGGATGCGCGGAAGTGAGCGATATGTTAAGGAGAGTTGGGAGGGCGGCGGAAGGGGTGCAGTGGGCTAGGTGGGCGGATGAGATTTGGGGGATGGCGAGGGAGGCAGAGATGGCGGAGCAGGCTTGGAAAGAGGTTGGGGCTGCTGGGCTGTTGTGATGAATTGAGGGACGGGGTTCTTCTGGCATTGCGCGAGCAAGATGATGGCGTTTGGGGAGGTGAGGTTGGCGATTGCTCGAGCCGAGGAGAGCGAGACCCGTGGTGCAGAGCTCGAATGCCTACAGCCACGAGGAGGTTGCAACGTAGCTACGCTGTACGCGCTGCTGTGGGTACATAAAGACCTACAATAGCGCTAGCATGTCTTCGATCAAAGATGGAAGGGAAACAGGTTGGATCAGAGCAGGACGACATGCATACAGAACAGAAACTCCCAAGTCATCTACATTCATACTACGCTTCCAAACACCCCCTTTCCCTCTCTCACACATCGAGAGAAGAAATAGCAAAGGTAATGGAATGTATGGCCCCTCTGACGCTGATTTCGCAACGGACAAGAGACCCCAAAACGGGGTCATAAATGCGCAGCCAGCTCTTATGGTGCCTTCATGGGTTCGGTCTGCGCATCACAGAATCGCCTTTCAAAGCAACGGGAGAAATTTTGCGGAAGCAGGCACTGTCTAGAAGGATGCGGTATGGAAAAAAGGAAAACAAGATCAGAGACGAGGCGCGTGAAGTTTTGATGTGCGGCCGATTCAGCACGGGCCGTGAAGCGGAGATAAGAGCTGCTGATGTCGGCGATTGCGATTACTATGCGAAAGGAAAGCTTGGGCTGCACTTGCCCTGCGAGCTGTGGTATCGACATGCGCTCGTGACTTTCTTTCTTCCCTTCTGGTTTGAGGTGTGAGCGAAGTCTCTCAGTGAAACTATTGACGGTGGTGAATCTCCTCCTTTTCTGGAGCTCCATGTCGATCACAGTAATGTCAAAATAAATCTCGCCAACGATGTCGACAACAATTCCGATTCAGGACCTCGACACAACAACAAATCCGCCTGCTGATCGAACAATTCACGCTGTGGTCACACTCGTCTGGCCTTACTCTTCCTCTACACGACAATGTGCACTTCTGCTCTCGGAGCTGGACTTCCGATTACGCGCCAAAGGTGGCCAAGTTCGCGTCAAATTCTCTGGCCCTTCGGCGCGTGCTGTCGCGGGACAGAGACTGGGAATTGGTGACCAGGTGATTCTGGGGCTCAAAGGTGGCGATTGGGTCAGAGACGAAGGAGGAATCGCGGTCCGTGTTCCTGGAAAGAGCGTGGGAGAACTTCAATTTGGGAGAGGCCTACAACTGAAGGTGCAAAAGGATGGCGTCGCCGATGCGGAAATCAATGTTTCGGAAGATGCTATGGACGATGTCGAAGAGGAGACAAGAAAAGTGCCTACAACACCCGCTGCAAAGAAAAGACCCTCTGGAACGGGCTTCAGGTCAAGCGTGGGAAGTCCGCCTGCCAGCGCTGCAATTTACTCCTCGCCAGCTTTTGTGAAACGGATGGCCGAGTTTTCATACCTCGATGGACTGAGCAGGCTTTTTGAGGAAGAGCTGGATGATCAAAATGGACCTAGGAAGAAGGCGAGAATATCGATCGGTGATGTCAAAGATTGGAAGGTCGTGGACCGGACACCTAGTCCAGAGGTCCCTACGGCTGATCCGGACACTGGCGATAATTTGGAAGTAGCTCGTGAGGCCCTGCAAGCAGGCAGTGATGGCAATGAGCCAGCGCCAATTTCTTCGGTCGAAAGACCGATCAAGGACACGAGTACCGCTTTACATTCTTCAGAATCGGCGCCTGCGCCTGAGCCATTGCGATTTGCAGAAAAAGAAAGCACAGGCTCTGTACCGCAATTGCAATTTTCAACAGCATCGCCCGCAGCCCAACCTAGTAGGCATACACCCGCTGCGGAAGAATCGGTGAATCCATTGACACCGCGGTTGTTACCCGTGGCGTCCTCGGCGCTTCCTTCAACGACACCTCAGATATCGCCTCTGACTGCCAGAAACATCGTTGGCGAGCCGTCAGAGATAGCCGGCGTAAGATCAGCGGAAAACAGACCGCAAGAGGCCACAAGCACGCTGGTTACGGTCGAGCAAAGAGGATTACCTGCTGCTTCTGAACTGCAAAATGCACCCGAAGTTGTGGTAGAAGACGATTCGGCTACCAATGCCAGTGAGTTCCTTCTAGACCCTGCGCGCAGCGATCTCTTCGTGGATCAAGCAGGCCACGAAGAGGATCATATGGCCGACGAACGACGGTCGGCCATGGATACTCCTGCAGTCCAGAGTAACATTCCCGACAATGAGCTCGACGAGAACATGAGTGATGCTGAGGAGGAAGACGATGAGATGTTCATGAACGAACAAGACGCAGAAGATGTATTCGATGCCGATGCTCTCGAAGGCGAAGAGCCCAGCGATGACGATACGAACGAAAACCTTGAGATGCATACAATGGCAGACGAAAGGCAAGAGTTCGTCCAGTCTTCTGTCGAAGATAGCGACATTGAATCTGAGCTCGAAGAAGCGCAAGCGGCGCAGGAACAGCTTGACGATGAGACTGATCAGCCTGGTCAAGCAATTGCGGAAGAGGAAGCATCTCAGCCGCCCGTCTTCAAGCCAGCCAGCACGCTTCTCCAAGAAGCCCAAACGCCCATCAAACAACCAGTCGGAAAGGACGTCAACGAGGGAGTATCTGTCGCTACGCCTACCACAAAGCCATCACAGGACTCGCGTAGTGAACAACTTACTACCGTAGCCACTCCAGCGGCCAAGTCGCCAGACACGCCCAAGAGAACTCCCCAGTCTGCTCATGATCGGGTTATGAAACGGACTCTGCAGAGTCTTTTTGGCCTGAAAGGCACCCCTTCGCCGGAGAAAGAAGATCTTGCGGCGACCAAGGCTCCTGTTGAAGCGAAGGCAGAACAGCAGGCCATTTTCACGACGCAAGATGTTGCCGAAGACCCGCGTTCCATGCACGACGAACCGCAGATTGAGGATGCAGAGAAAACACAAGAGGGAACCGATGAGACTCCAGAAGCATCGTCACAGAAAGCGCAGGAAGAGCCTGTCGAAGTCATTGAGTTGGCATCCAGCTCAGACGAGGAAGATGATGCTCCCCTCCCGGCGGACGAAATGGCTGAATCGAACCACAATGTTGTTTCAGAACCTACTCCATCCACGCCTATGCCTCAGCAGCGTAAAGCTCCCGAGATATCGGCGCCCGTCCACGAGACTCTTCAGGAATTGGTGGAGGATATCACCACCGAAGCTGCCTCAATTGCGCAGCAGCCTGCCGAGCCTGAGGATGTACAGCCTGTTGCCAGGCCTCGCTCAGAAGAAGCCGAGATGAAAGATAACCACGAGCGTCATCAAATTATCTCGCCTGAGGGCGATGCAGCTGTGGGAACTCCTGAAATAGCTATGGTTGAAGCCGAGGGCGTAGCGTCGGTGCCTGAGCCCAGCGGAACGGAAGCTCCACTGGCTGAGTTCATGGAAGTTGAGGAGACTCGCCCAGCGGAGGCGGAGATCTCTGATCTAGAGACATCTAAACAGGAGCAAATGACCGAGCAGGAGGTTCAACTGGATGAGCCAGAGCTATTCCAGCCGCCGCTCCCGGCCAAGGCATCGAGCTCACTCCCTGCTGAAGATACACCAGAGCAACCCGCTGCGGCCCATGGTGCTACGACTGAGATAAGCGAGGCACAACAACGCGAGGTTATCTCGTCTCCGACGTCTTTCCATTCTCAATTAAAAGCAGAAGCAAGCTTCGATCAAACCCAACGACAACAAGGGCTTGAGACAAGCAGTCGCCCTGCGTCTAGAGACACGATGGAGGGTTTCTCTCCCGTGGCATTGGGGTCTTTGTCAAGAGAGGTGTTGGGGACGAATGGAAACAACGTCGCCGAAGGACAGGCCCCTGACTCCATTTCAACGCATGAGGTCGGTCAGCCAAGCAACGATGCCCATCCCCATGGACGGCTGGCCAGCGAAGCGGATAACCTCATTCCTGACGAGACCAGAGAGACACCTTCGCGCACCGTGAATCAGACTGAAGTGATCGAGTTGGAATCCTCACCTTCCGAAATGCTCAGCCTTGTGAACACCAAGCAGAGTGAACACATGCAAGAGTTGACGCCTCAGCAGTCCTCGTTTGAAGACAAGCAGGAGTCGTTCGTTTACAGAGAAGAGGTTGTGCAACGTGAAGAGCAAACGCCCACAGAAGTGCCTGAGGAGCAGTTACACACGGTGCAAACGTCTGAACAAGGGACCGCTGTCGACGTGCAGAGGACTTCACACCTTGATCTACCTCCGACGCCCTCTTTGTCCCAACCGGTGAAAGCTGAGACGCTCTTGCCAGAGGCAAACGAAGCCCAGGCACCAGTGCGACATTTACCTTTAACTCCGCAAGGCAGCTCCAAACCTCAACTCAGCTCGCAGCTTCCTTCCCAAGCCGGCCTCAACGGACGTCCGACAATGGATACAGAGATGCCGGAACAGCAGGAAAACCAGGAGGCGCAATCGACACAACCAGCCCAACAACCACAACCGAAGACTCCAGCCCGCAGATCCCTCCGCACTCGCCTGAGCAACGTCCCAGACGTCATCTCGGCCTGGTTCTCGCCAAAACGCTCCAGCATCGCCGCCGCACAAGAAGCCTCCAAAGAGCAAGACCACTCCCCCGACAAACCCATAACCCGCGCACCCGAGCCCGAACCCGAACCCGAACCCACAGAAACAACAAACCCCCCTCCACCCGCCGAAGGCCTCTCCACCCCGCACGCCTACTTCACCCCCCTCTCCGCCCTCCCCCAACACCTCAACCCCTCCACCCCGCAGACCCTCGACGTCCTCGCCGTCGTCACCACCGCGCCCAAACCCCCCGAGCGCGCCAAAGCCGGCCCAAGAGACTACTTCACCTCCTTCCGCGTCGCGGACCCCAGCCTCCCGCTGCAACAACCCGCGTCCAGCGTCCGCGTCGAGGTCTTCAGACCCTGGAAAGCCGTCCTGCCCGCTGCGGAGGCGGGCGATGTCGTGCTGCTGCGCGCTTTTGCGGTGAAGTCGAGGAAGAGGAGGGCGTTTCTGCTCTCGTGCGACGCGAGCGCGTGGTGCGTTTGGCGGTTTGGGGAGGTTGGGGGTGCTGTGGAGGAGGAGGAGGAGAAGATTAGGAGGAGGAGCTCGGTTTCGGGCGCGGAGGTGAGGGAGGAGGTTAAGGGGCCGCCGGTGGAGTTTGGGGAGGCGGAGAGGGAGAGGGCGGGGGTGTTGAGGGGTTGGTGGGTTGGGTTGAGGGGTAAAGAGGACGGTGGTGAGGCAGAGGGAGAGGAGGAGAGAGGGCGTGATGTTGAAGAGGATGAGGAGGAGGAGGTGTAGAGTGGTGGGGTTTGGTAGCGTCGAGTTGCTGGATGATTGGGGATGGGATCGAATGAGGTGGTCTATGTAGTTGCTAGTACTGTGGATGAGAGACCACTCTATTTCCTCCCTCGTTCGTGAGTGAGACTTGGCACACCAGGTACAAACGGGAGCAAAGATTTCAATAAGACTTCGGCGTCGTGACACGATCAGCTTGTATGGTACCACGGGATGCGTGAGTTTCGCCATTGGTTTTTGGATGAACATACTCCAGAGAAGAAGCCTGAGAATCAGAGGCCCTAACAGGAGATTTGCAATATTCGTTGGTGTACTGAAATGCTCGTACGCAAGACTGTCACTAAACTTTCGGTTACCCGTCGGTTTGCACATGGAAATGGCGAGCGGAAGTGATATTGATGGGCAACCCTCGTATCCTCGAGTTCGTCACGCGACCTCGACGGCAAGGACGGAAAAGGTCCTGCCATCCTCAGGCCCACAGTAAGGTATCTTGCCTGCACAACACACCCCGTGACAAACACGCGATCCTAGCCCGACGTCGCGTCAACCATGTGCTCAATGGCGCGATGGCGCGCAAAGCCCTCGCAAAGCATCATCACAAGCCGTTAGCACGAATCACGTCCCCCCGGCCCATTTTCAAACCTCCGTACGTAAGACGTGACTGCCGTCGAGTCTCTTATCGTAGCACGTTCGTGTCCGTGTCGAGGTACCACCACTGACTACTGTACAAATCTCATCGCAGAGTTTCTCTTCTTCGCAAAAGCTGAGGTCCCACCTTGATGGCACGTGGGCGGCGGCTGATTGGCCCGCTGGCTGGGTCCCGGTCCATAAGTGTAGGTAGCGCAGCAAGAGAAAAAAAAGAATCTGCGCATTGTAATGGTTGATGCTTGCCTTGAGCCGAGCGCGTGGGACTCTGATGGTTCGCATTATGTTTCACAACGTTCCTGGGGTCCGTTCACGGTTGCGGCTTTTTTGCGATCTGCACCATAAGGTATCATTCTTCGGAGCATCAAACGCCTAGGCGGTTGGTTGGGGCAGAGGAGCGGGAACATCGACTCGAGAGAGTTCCGGCACTGCGAATTACGCTTTCCCGAACGTTCCGATTGCGCTCTCTCCTTCGCACTTATTGACGTTAGTGAAAAGTGCTGCGCTAGCTGAGTTTGCGGCGTCTTGTCCAACTCCCGCCCTCCCTTCTGACGCCGGTGATCTGTACTCGGCGCACTGCAGGTCTCATTGGCGGCGCGATGTTAGACTTTCAATGTTTATTAACACGCTCGCGCCGGCGGATCTTCAGGCCAGCGGGTGTGGCGGGCGCGCCGGTCCCTGGAGATGCGGCGGAGAAGCAGGGTGCGCGTGAGGTTACGAAGGGGTAATAGAATCGAGTTGCGAAGGGGTAATGGAAAGGTAGGCAGGGTGGCTTGGCGCGCGCCGGCTCTGCCTCCAGCCTTTCGTTGGAGGTCGTGCGGGCGGCGAGACGAGACGGTTGGAAAAGCGTGGGGCTCGGGCGTGGAACGCAGGCTGCGCAGCTCGCCTGGGTGGACGAGTGTTGGGCGGGTTTTTGCCGTCTCTCGGACCAGCTGGTGAGTAACGGGTACATAATCGAGATTGCGACACTCGGCGAAATACTGCGAGAGGCTACTACAGGGCTTTTATGCAGCTCGTGTCTGCGAGGCGAGGGTGATGTGTGGACGAGAGATAGGATGCGGATGGGCGATCCGAAGGGAAGGTGAGGTAGCCAAGGCGTGTCAGCTGACGATAGCAGGAATGAGTCCCGTCGCATGCCCTCTGTCCCCTCCTCCCATATAGGAAGGACGACGGGCGGGAGGAGGCTGGTATGGGCATGGGCGTCGGGAGCACGGGCTGTTCGCGGCAACCCTATGCGCTCCCCGCACCGTGCTATGCATAAGGCAAAGCGAGGTTGAAGTGAGGGAAGGTCCCAGCGCGGTGGAGGAGCCGTGGGCTGCACGTCGCGTAATCCTGGAGTTGTATGGTGCAGGATGCGTTGAGCGAGGCAGCTCAGAGGGCAGCAGACGACGGGCAGGCTGGAGGGAGCTGCAGCGGTGTTCGCGGGCTCGGACATCACGAACGGAACAATGGTCGGGAGCAGGCGTGTCGCGATGCGAGTCGGTGCAAGCCACGCAGTCGTTCTGACGACAGCGCCCGCCCACCATTAGGTAATGCGACGGACCAGCGCCTCCAGCAGCAGCGCAACGTGCGGCGTCCGCGTGCGCCCACGCGCGCTGCGTGTCTCGCCGAGTCGCTGCGGACGTGGCTCCCCAGCGTGTGCAGTCATTAATGTTGCTGCAGTAGTGAGCGCGCATCGTCCTCGTGCTCGCCTCCAACCACGCCGGCGACCGGGAGCAGGCGAGCACACAGGCGCCTCACCCGCAGCACTGCGCTCCAACCAGCTGAGGTATACCCTACCAACCCGCCCTCCACCTCGCCGCTCCGGAGCGCATCCACGCATCCACGCATCCAAGATCCACGCATCCAACCTTGCCTGCCTCAGCCCCTTCGCCCCTCTGCCCCTCTCACGCTCGCCCGCCCACTTCTCCGCATTCGTGCCCGCTCCACCGTTGCCCGCCGATTAGCGTCCAAATCCTCACGACCCTCCACCCTGGGCGTGAGTCTGAGTTGCCCTGCGTGCGTGCGTGCGAGAGCGCCGTGGCCCAGCCGGGCCCGCATCGTCGGCTCTAAAGAGGCCACCCTCGCGCTCGACGGGCTACTGCACCGATCCTCGCCCACCCACGCCCAACCCCTGCCGTACCCAGGTAGCCATCCATCATCGCCCTATTGTGCCACATCCGCCCAGGGCCCGGCCGCCGTCCCGATAGACTTTGTCCCGAGCCAGCACTACTTACACACCGCACCGCGACGGCACGTCCCTTCAAGGCCTTCAAGCAGTCATCGCCCTTCCGACTCCTGCCTTGACCAGACGCACCCTGATATTCACGCCGACCTCAAGAGGCTCCCACCTGCATCTGCACGAACCCTTCTTTCGTCGTCTCTTCCAGCAAGCACCGACGCGCGACCGTGACCAATCAGGATTTGCAGACACTGAAGTTACTGCGCCAAACTTTCCACCCGCGCCACGCCGCCACAGACTGTCCTTACCGATGAGGATATTGTAATGTCCTCCAAAAGAATCGTCGCGACCATCAACTCGACTGGCAGGCAGAGCGCGTCCTTCATCCGTGTCGCCAGCGCCGTCGGCTGGCATGTCCGCGCACAGGTCCAGGCCAAGGAGGGCTTGGTCGCGGAAGAGCTTGCCTCGCTGCCTAACGTCGAGTTGATCGAGGGCGACCTGACTGGCCCGGACGTCAAGAGCCTGCTCAAGACTCTCTTCACCGGCGCGCGGATCGCATTCATCAACACGACTCACTGGGGAGATGAGGTCGCTATAGGAAAAGCCTGCGCAGATGCTGCGAAAAAGGCAGGCATCGCCCACTATGTCTATTCAAGCATGCCGGATCATTCTATCTACGGCGAAGACTGGAGAGCACTTCCCATGTGGGCAACCAAATTTGCGATCGAGAACTACGTGCGGCAACTAGGAATTCCCGCGACTTTCATCTACACCGGCATCTACAACAACAATTTCACCTCCCTTCCCTATCCTTTGTTTCAGATGGAACTCCAAGACGACGGCAGTTTCGTGTGGCAAGCGCCTTTTCACCCCGACGACCCTTTGCCTTGGCTGGATGCGGAACATGATGTCGGTCCTGCGCTCCTCCAGATCTTCAAGATGGGCGCAAATCACTGGAAGGGTCAAGTGTACGTTTCTCCAAAATCTCGCCTCACACGATCTAACTGACATCTCATCAGGGTAACAATGGCATTCGAGCGTCTCACGCCCCTGCAGTGCTGTGCGCGTTTCGCTCGCGGTGTCGGTCGCCCCGTCCGATACATCCATGGGCCCATCCAGGTCAAGGTCAACATCCCCAGTGGCTACCGGGAACAGCTCGACGTCTTGCAAGAAACCCTCGGCCAGAAGCGTGCGCCCTGCTTTGGCCCCACACTCGAGTACCCTCGCGAAGCCCGCAGCATTTGGGAAGGCCACCGCGGAATCGAGGAGTACGCGCGCGAGGTCTTCCCCATTGAGGAATACGCCAACGGCCTTCGCTGGATGGAGGATGGGCGTTCTTTGGGCGTGGGTATGGGCGGAGCCGACTACGGAGAGGGCGAGGCACCGCCTATCCCCGGGTCCAGACCGATTACACCCGCAGGGATGGCGATGCCGCTTCACTACACGGGTGCATACACGCCCCGCTCTCACCCCGAGGGCTTCGGAAACGACTTCTTCGTCGGCAGCTGCTAGTGCCGCCGACGGGATCAAATGAAACAACGCATTTGCATGGGGTGACATTTTCAGTTTCGCGGGACGGCTGCATTCTGCATTTAACGGCAAACCGGCGGGGAGATGGCTCAGGCTGAGTCCTTCTGTTCATGAGCAACAAAAACAAGCATGGCGCAGGGGTTTGTTCGTCTCTGCAACGAGCGACACGAGCATTACAAAAATTGTTTGAAGGTACTGCACACGCGGACGGACGTTCTGGGTGGGGTCGGCGCTGGTCATGTTGGAAATGGGACAAACATTGCGGAAAGACCTTGGTCTTGACGCTCTTGGGGGGACAAGAGAAATGCTGGTTCCTGAAATTAAAAGTTCTTGGATTTTTTTTGCTGATTTGGATGATGATATGAGATGATTGCATAATAGGTCGAGGATGTTACAGCCGGGAACGGAGAGGGAAGGATCATTACCATATCTTTACCATCTCGAGGGGCATTGCATGGTTTTGGATATCACGCGGTGACGGTTCAAGCGATGTAAGCTTATGCCATTGGCAGTATTTCATCCATCTGATCATCCATTTCATATCCATCTCACGCAGTACTTCTGCAGCGCGATATGAGATCGCTTCATCAACAATGTTGGATTTCTCTCCAAATCTTGATCCGATAGTCATCCAGTTCTCAGACTTCAGTCGCGAATTTATCTGTCAAAGCAAACTTAGTGCTTCTGCTTCTTCGCCGCCGGGGCGCCGCTTCCACTCGACTTCCTATCACCACCCTTCTTACCACCAACAAGCGCGCGAATATCAATCGCCTCGCCCTCACCATCATCGCTCTCCTCATCCTCCTCCATCTCCTCAAAATCGATATCACTCATCTCTTCCATCCCCTGCGCCTGCGTGAAATACTTGATCGCACCAGGCCACAGATCCTCCGCGATCGCAATGGCAAGCTGCTCGCCCTCCTCATGCACCTCAACCATCGAGTCATCATCCTTGTCATCATCCTCCTCATCCTCCTCCTCCTCAGTCTCATCCGGCTTGCCCGTCTCCCCCTTCGCCTTCTTCTCCCTATATTCCTTCTCCGCCTTCTCGCTCTCCTCCGCACTCACATACCTCCGCCCACTAACAAACCCAAACCACGTGAAGAACGACGTGTTGACCGCGTTCGCGCTCTCCAGCTTCTTCGCCAGCGCCTCGTACTCCTTCAGGTCCTTCTTCAAAAAGTCACCGGCTTTCTTCCGCGCCTCGAAAAGCTGCACCGCAAGCCCGTTCAGCCCCTCGCTCAGGTCCTTCCCTTTCTTCCACTCCACTTGCACCGGCTCCGACACCAGCCCCGTCCAGCCATCGCTCGCGCGCCGCCAGCTGAACCTCTTCTCCAGCACGCCGTTGCTGAAGAAGTCGTTCGGCGCGAACTCGAATCTGACACTGACGCTGCGCGGGCTGGTCTCGATTTCGGGCCGGCTGACTTCGATGCTCTTGAGCGACTCGGCGAAGATCTGGCTGTCTTGCGGCTGGATGAACTGGTCGATTTCGGGCGGGCAGGTCTCGAGCACCAGGGCCCAGAAGTTGGGGATCGTCGCGAGCAGGGCGCTGCGTTTGGCGTACGAGGGGGCCGAGAGGGTGTATTGGTGCTTGACTGTGGGGAGCTGGCGTTAGCATTCTGGGGGAGGGGAGGCGTGGGATGCGATGGGATGAGATGGACGTACTGATTTGCGTGTCGATCTCCTCGAACTCGTCCTCGAGCGCGGCGAGCTGCTCGTAGGTGACTTGGGAGATTTCCTGCGGTTCGGCGGACATTTCGGGCGGGGGGTTTGGTAGGTTGTTGGTGTAGATTGGGTGTGTAGAAGTTGAGATGAGAGAGACTGAAAGGTCAAATCAAAAGGAGACAGAACAGATGAAGAAAATTACTAGACTATCCCTCTCTGCTGACGATCTTCCTGCCTGTCGGGTACTACACTACTAAAAACGCGCACTGCCAATGGCTGCTGCACGCTGAGCTGCACCCGAAGGCCTCACCGATCATTGCTCCGGCGCAGCTGCCACCAAGCCCTGCTGGAGCTCGAGCTGTCTGATTTTTTGCGCCCGCCCGCGCTGAGCTGAGCCCGACGTCATCGCGAATGCAGGGCAAGCGCTAGTGCAACCTTGTTGCTTGCTTCGAGGGTCTGCTTGGCTTGGCGGGGGGATGTTTGCTGTCCTGCGTTCTCTTCGACCCTGCTTTGATGGTGTTGAAGTGAAGTGCTGGAAGGCAAGAGCTCATTCAGTCACTGCTCGTGCTTCTAGGGTTGATTCGTCCTCGAAATGTGGATCTGACGCTATGCCGACTGGCCTGCATGCGCGCCAACCAAAGGGCTCGATGGGATGCCAGGTAGCAAGCATGTATCGACAGTCTGAACCTCTGTGAGATGAAGAGACTTGCAACCCTTCACTGTCTCCAAGTGAATTGACCTCATTGACTTCACTTTGCGTTGCTGCAATGGGCGCTCACTGTTGCCTGTCAGGTGACTCACATGCTTCAGCCTCCATCTGCTTCACAATGATCTGCCGACAAATACTAAGGCAGCCTTGCACATCCTTTGTAAACTGACATAGACACGACAATCATTTTCGTATTTAGCAAACAACCACAGGAGACTAGAAAACGTCGCACTTGCCAAAGTATCAATCTCAACACCACCCACAATCAAAACATCAAGCAAGCATGGGCGGAGGAGCTTTCTCCAACCCTTCGGCCGATGGCCAAACGGCCGCTCTACATCTTCCACGTATGACTCCACAGGAATACAACCGCTTGAAAAGCACATATGTCAATCGTCTGGCCGAGCTTTATGGCGCAAAGAACGTGCTCGTCCCGCTCGAGGCTCCAGGCAAGGAAAGCTACGGCGATATCGACATCTACATCGTCTCTGAAGAAGAGATCAACTGGCCCGAGCTGGCCTCAAATATCGGCGCCGAAGCCTTCCTCGACCGCGGCAGTGGCCGATCTCCCAAATGGTCCTTCGCCGTCCGCCTCGACGGCGAACGCAGCCCCCACCCTCCAATCGAATACTCTCCCAACCCCATCAAACGCCCCCAAGACCCGCAAACCCCAACCCCCACCACAAACGAACCCTTCGCCCAAATCGACCTCGAAGCCATCACCCCGGACCAAAAGCCCTGGCGCTTCTTCCACGGCTCCTACCCGGACCTAGCCGGCATGCTCGGCCACGTCGTCAAGAACTTCGGCTTCGACATCACCGAGCGCGGCCTGCGCCTTCGGCTCCGCGAGCTCGACGACAGCGGCCACGGCCACTGGGCCCACTTCCACCCGCCACTCGACGAGGCGCGACTGATGCTCTGCAGCGACCCTGAGCACATCATGGCTTTCTTCGACCTGGACGTCGCCCGCTACGACGCCGGTTTCGCGACCGAAGAGCACATCTTCGAATGGCTCGGCGCCTCCCCTTTCGTCTGCGCGCACAGCCTCGAGCGCGAGAAGCCGCCGTCCGCCCGCGAGAAATCCAACTGGAAGCCCACGCGGCCGATGCTCGCGCGCTTCCGCGCGTGGTTGCCGGAGTGCGTGGCGAGGAAGGAGGCTGAGAATCCTGATGATGCGACGACTCCGCTCGCTCAGCGTCGCGAGCACTATCTCGACGCTGCGCTGGCCTTCTTCGGCAAGCGCGAGCAGTACGAGCGCATGCGCGCGGCGCTGCTGCGCAGGCGCGCGAACGAGACGGCGGCGCACCTCCTGCGTCCCGTTCTTGGGAAGCACAGCGGGAAGGCGGGGGCGGGTCTGAGCGAGCTGGTGCGCGCGTTCCGGAGGAATACTGCGTTTCGTGAGGGAGGGCCTGTGGTTTTGGCTGAAGCTGAGGCGACTACGGACGCTGGGTCCGAGCTGTATACTTTTCTGGACGACGCGGGGAGGGAGTTGAGGGAGTCGGAGGTTGTTGGGAAGTGGGTTGAGGCGAAATGGGAGGTTGTCAAGGGGGTTGAGAGGGAGAGGGCGAAGAAGCGGAAGGGGTCTGTTGCTGGGGAGGCGGCTAGATGATGGAGTCGTTGGTTCTGAGGTGGGACTTCTCGTGGAAGGAGCCCTCGCGATGATAAAGTAATGGCGACAGTGGTGTTACTGTTGGCCGTACGGCCAAGGTGGCTTTTTTTGGGATGAGTGAACGGTCTGGATTACTGCTTGTGCGGAACCGTGCTTGGTTGCATTGGGGTAAGCTGACAATTGGATCGATTACATTCCTGTAGATTCGGGCCGTGTCTGGGTGCAGACCGGAGAGCTCATGGCTATCGGATTGCCTTTGAATAACGAGACGACCAATCGAAGAGGCAAGCTAAATAAGCTCAAATTCGTGTAATCGTACCTTACGCCCTGCTCTGATGGCAAGTATATCGTCTCATCAACACCAAACATCCATCAAGCCAGAAAATCCCAACTTCATCCATCAAAAACCCCGTCATTCCCTCCTCTCTCCCTCCCCCAAACATCTCCCCTCCCCAACCGCCCTCCTCGCCTCCTCCAAACCCCCCTCCCCAACCTCCCTAAACCCCCTCGAACTCCTAACCCCACACGCCAAATTCGCCGTCCCCTCCCTCCTCCCCCCCTCCTCTTCCTCTCTCCCCCCTCCCCTCCCCGAATCAACATCCGCAATCTCCGACCCGCCCCCCAAATGCCTCATCAGCTCCGGCGCCACGCTCCAGCAGCGCATTCCCAAGTCCCGACACGCTTCCAGCACTCTCACGTCGTACGCCGCCGTGCCGAGCGGCGCTTCGCGCGTCGCGATGTCGTGCAGCAAACGCTCTGCTGCGGCGCGAGTGAGCGCGTAGCCGAAAGTGCAGAGCGGGGAGACGGTGGGGTGCAGGAGGCGGGTTTGCGGCGGGACGTTGAGGGAGGCGAGGAGGGTGGCTGTTTCGGGGGAGAGGTGGGTGGGTGGCGGGAGGGTGGCGTCGGTGTAGGAGAGGGAGGGGTGCGGGTAGGTTGTGGCGGTGAAGGCGTCGTTACAGGTGCCGAGCCAGAGGATGTCCCAGGCTGTTGGCGGGGCCCAGTAGGTTTGGGGGGTGGGCGGTGGCGGGCTGAAGTTTGAGAGGAGGGAGCGGAAGGCGGACGCTGCGAGGGGGATTTGGGTCGTGCGGAGGTGGATGTCCCAGTCGATGTCGTCTTCGATTACGAGGGTTGTGGTTGCGTTGCTGGCGAGGAAGGTGCGGAGGGCATGCAGATGGCCGAGCCAGGCGAGGGCGGAGCCGCGGGTTAGGGTTGAGGTGTTGGGGTTGGTGCGGAGGTGGGTGATGTCCGATTCGGTCCATTGGGGTTGCGGCGGGATTGTGATGTCGAGAGAGGTGATGTTTGCAGCGAGGAGGAGGCCGGATCGACGTGGTGATTGGGGCCGCGAGACTGCGAGGATTGACCCGAACTGTAGTCTGGGTGTCAGTAAGACATATCGGTTTTTGGTGAGAGATGAGGATTGAAGTATGAAATCATTGAAGGGATTTGCAATACGAGCGAGAAATCAAAGGTCTGTTTAATTGGGCTCTTGCACGTGGAATGAATGGCGATACTTACACCAAGGGTGGAGTTGGCGGGCTTCAAGGCAACATCTTCTAATGACTGAGGTTGCGACTCCTCATCGAGAGGCTTTTGCACCGCGAAAGACGCAGCTTGCTGAGTCAATCTGGCGACTCGTACGTGATCACCAAAATCTCTGTACAGTCCGAGAGTCAAAACGAACAAAAGCAGGACGAGCACCAACCGCTGCGATCGCGGGTCCATTGTGCCGCATGAGCAGACGGCGCAGGTTTGACAAGAGACATGGCGGCGGCGATTACTTTAGCGGGTTTGCAACCACCTGGTGAAGATCAATAGTGGCGAGGAAGGGCAGCACAAGCTTTGCGGGAAGCAGCAGTGGCGGCGATTGCACGATGTGACAAACGTGATGCGGTATTACCTGCCTGGCTTGTCGTTGGACGTCGCGCGGAGCCGTGGAACTCTAAAGCGGCTGGCTTCACACCTCATCTCGGATGTGCCGCCACGAGCTGAAGATCTGAGATAAGGATTGTGATTTTGTATTGGTGGAGGGTGATAGTCTTTGTGGGGTGCAACGCCTATTTACACAAGTGCCAGAGCTGGCAAAAGTGATATCGGAATTTTTGTCCGCTGATGAGTGGTCTGTTCAAGCACCTGGCAGCATGAGAGTGACGGTAGGTAATCATCTGCGCGGGCGGGAAGTCACATTCGTCAGAGAGACTTGTCCGATGTGAAGAATATTCTCATGCAGAGATGAGACGAAGTCATTGCTTCAAAAGTTGCACGATGGCCCCTGTCCATCGAACTGATCCAGCTGTCTCTGCAACGGCGCGTCCGGGTGTGAACATACACGGTATATCATTTCTGCATCATGTTCAATATTGACGCAACGCACTGCCATATTAGCGCAATCCGAAGATGTAGCCAGGGATTTGAAGGGCAGTGCTACTATCGACTCGCACTTGTGTGAGCAGGGAGGTAGGGCAGTGCCAGGGTCAAGTATAAGGATGCTCAGGGACACAAGCTCGAGACAAGCAGGGGCCGAGCCGACGCTGATCGCGGATGCACGGCGGCTGTCGGGTAGACGTGTGTACAGTGGAAAGGTTGCAAGTACCTGCGTATTGTGTGTACATGCAGAGGTAGGAGAGTGGGCGCTTACGTAGGTGTGCATGCCGCCAGCAGGAATAGTCGCTGCATCACATGCACCATGTAGTCGTCTGCGATCACATGGCCGCGGACGGTTTCAGCACCAGAAATAGGCACGATTGGCACGATTGGCGACGAGACACGCGCGTTTGTTTGAGCAGTGGAGCGGCGCAGGCGCTAGGTAATAAGGTGTGCCTCCTAGCCGCGGGCCTGGCTGGCTCCCTGTTGGCCTGGTTGCGCCCAGAACTCCAGGCGGAGCGGCGGCGCCAGAGCCTGCATCTGCCCTGTCGCATCCCACCTCTCCCCACACTCGCCCATGCCTCCACCAGGAGCGCCGACATAAACACCCATTCGCCGTCTCGCCCTTCCCCTGCACCCGTGAACACCTCTCCGAACACGCACATATCCCGCTCTATCCGTCTATCCGTCTCCCCGTCCTCACACGCGCAACGCTGCCCACTCCCACTCTCGCATTGCGCGCCAACAGCCGATACGAAATTACCCGTCGATCCCTCCCGCCTGCATAACAGTCACGCGCTCGCTTCCTACAAATGCAAGCGAGGCAATAGCTCGCGCCGCCCCGCCACACCCTGCTCGTATCTTGATTTCGCGACCTGCTCTCTCGTCGATATAGGCCTCACCAGCTCTCACGCACGCGTCCACTCCAATATGCACCATGGCGGACCCTGCATCTCTCCCAGAACGCAAGGTCTCTCGCTATCGATCGCAGCGACAAAAGGCTCAGCGCGCCCACGAGTATGATTATGACGACGTGCCTCAGGTTCCTCAAGTAGACAGCTCGCCGCAAGACGACGGCGTTGCGAGGAGCAAGTCGCGATACCATCGCAAGAGAGGAAACACAGGGGCTGGCGCTGCAGATGATCGGGGACGCGTCGGTACATCGCACGGTCAGAACAACGCCTACGATCAAGGCTACGATGATCGCAACTCGTCTTCGGAGCGCTACGACCGTCCTTCCACTGCGAAAGCTCCACCCAGCAGGCACGGAACACAGCGACCGGATGCACGAAGGCACATCAGTCCTTCAAATCACCCGTATGGCCATGATCTGAGGAGGAATCCAAGTTTTGAGCCAGGCTCAGATAGGGAGCAAACACATCGTGTCACCCCAGTCATCCAAGACTTCTCTCAGATCGCGCCTTCTCAGCCAACTGGAGAACTGTTTCCTCCACCTCGACCAGAACCTGCAGAGCCCACTCCCCCACCTGTCCGAAGAGACGGTCCTCCCACGTCGGATCAGATCAAAGCTACCAGAAGCACCAGCGCATTGCCAAAGTTCGAGGATGAAGAGGAAGACCATGGTGGTTGCTTCGGTCTCTTCAAGCGGAAAAAGAGCGATTCGACACCAGCTGCAGAGATGGCGCGACCATTGTCCGACCATCGTCCGAAATATATCATCCATGGAGGCGGCGGCGTTATGCCCGGGTCGGATGCGCCTGTGTCTGCCGTCAACACGGGCGACCGAAAAGTGTTGATCGAATGTGGCAGGTCGAAGATGATATTTCCTGTGAAGCCAACAACAACTGGCGTCGATCTCATCAGAAGCGCGTCGACAACAATGAGCGAGCGAATCGATGTGAAGTCTGCAGTTTTGCTGGAAAATTTCGCGAGCGTTGGCGTTCAAAGACCCTTGCGTCGATACGAATATGTTCGCAACGTGATGAACAGCTGGGATACGGACCGACAAAACAGCCTTCTGTTGGTTGACCCTCGTACAGGCAGTTCCGAGCCAGAGCTGAGTCTGGCCGGCGCTCCAAAGCACAGGCCAGAGGAATCCTCTTGGCTACTGACATACTCGCAACGGCCCGGAAAATGGGAGAAGCGATTCGTCACGCTTAAGTCGGACGGCCAGATCACATGCCAGAAGGACCCGGAAAAGATCAAGGATCAGTTCAATGTTTGCCACCTGAGCGACTACGACATCTACACACCAACCCCCGAAAAGATCAAAAAGAAGATCAAACCACCGAAGAAAGCGTGCTTGGCCATCAAGTCTCAGCAGAAGTCCAGCATGTTCGAAACCACACAGAACTTTGTCCATTTCTTTTGTACTAACGACCGACGCACGGCCGACGATTTTTACGACGCAGTCCAGAATTGGCGCAGCTGGTACCTCGTCAACGTTCTGGGCGAAGGAGAGAAACCTCAATCTCCAAGTAATCCAGAAAAAGAGGGCGGAATCAGCACAAGCTTCACAGCACATGGCCACAGGAAGATGGATTCCACAGCATCACACTATCAATTGGGCAGCTTCAAGCCGCTTATGGACACAGATCAGATTGGTCGACGGCCTTCTCAGCGACAGGCTCCTCGAGCGGCGCGAATCACATCGAACGAGGAGCGTCAACATCTGAGCGATGAATCACAGGCGCCTGCCAGACGTCCAAGCACAAGGAAGCAAACTATGACATCAAGGCCTAAGTTGGCAGAGGACGAGCCGCTTGTCAACCTCGCCAGACAGCCAACATCAGACGGGCGACGAGCATCGATTGAAGAGAGCCGCCCAGAAGAGTTCAATTCATCTGGCCTCCTCGGTCGCTCCTACAGCACCCGACAACGCGAAGCCGCAGCCCGCGAAGCAAAACAACAGAACCCATTCACAAACGGCAGCAACCTCCTCAGTGCCGGTACAGACGGCCCTCGTCGCCAGACCTCCACCCGCCAAAACCGCCGCGGCGGCGGCGGCCAAACAAGCGACCTCGGCCGCTCAAACTCCACGCGCGCCGCCAACGGACCCCCAGACCACAAACCCCTCGTCGACCTCACGCCCCACTACCGCGAACCGCCCCAGCACAACCCAAAAGGCCGCGGCCACCACCCGGACCAAATCGGCCCCGGCGGCCTCATCGACTCCGCCACCTCCCCCGACGACCCCATCGGCATCCCGCCCGCCCACGACTGGCGCGGCCGCAACGCCGCCCAGTCCAACAACGCCGCCACGGCCAAACCCCGCTCCAACTCCCGCTCCGGCGCCGACCACCAGCGCAGCCTCCGCCCGACGGCGTCCCAGCGCCGCCCAGCTACCGCGCGCCCTTCGACCGCCCGCGCCGCCAACAGCGAGACGGCCACGAGCGGCAAGGCCTTTACGGGCGAGGGCTTGCTCGCTGCGTCGCAGGATGGGTGGGGCGGGGGCACGAAGGGAAGGGGCGTCATGGATGGGTCGAGGGCGAAGGGGCCCATGGTCGATTTGGGGCTTGAGAGCCAGTTTGCGCAGGGCAGTTTGTTGAATAGGGTTGAGAGGGAGCAGGGGGTTGCGGGGCCGGTTATTGAGAGGTAGGGGGCGTTTGTTTGGGGGGTTTGGAGAGGTGTGCGATAGATATACCCTTGGGATGAGGTAGGGTGGGTGGGTGGGCGAGGCTGGAATGGTAGTGGTTAGGTATCTAAGTTTTACTTTTTTTCACACAGTGTGTCTACATTTGTCGTCGAGATTCTTCTCTTCCTGTCTTCAAGCGGTCTGCCGCCACGAAGCGCACCTGGGCACAAAAGCCTCGTTTACGCCTTCATCGCCTCCCTGAACAGCGGCGCAACCTGCTTCCGACTGGCCTCCAAGCTGTCCTGCCTCCACGCCTTCACCCACGCAACCCCATCTTCCTTAGCCTCATATCCCTCCAAATCCACCAACTTCAGCTGCCCACCCGCCTGCTTCACAAATTTCTCCGCCGCTTCGACCGGCTTCCCCTCCTCAGCCGCCATCAACAGCAATTCCCTCTCGAACTCGCCCTTCCCATTCGAAAAAGCAGTCATAACCGCAAACAACCCCAACTTCCTCTCCTTCGCAAACGCCGCACACGCCCGCAGCAGCGCTTTCCTCCCCTCCGCATCCGACCCCTCCGCCTCCCCCGCCGCCTTCTCCTCCAAAAACCCCAACCCCCTTACCACGCTCGCCACCCCCAACTCCAGCCCGCTCCCTCCGTCAGACCACGCCTTGTAGTCCTTCCGCAGCACATCGCCCAACGCCAGCGGCCCGATATCCGACTTCGCCGCCTCGAGCTCCCCGTAGAACGCATCCCTGTCGAACCCGACGCTCAGCTTCGGCGAGAGGTTCACGAACGCTTCCAGCAGCTTGGCCGCTCGGCGGTCGTGCGCCGTCACTTTGTGCGCGCTCGTCAGGTTCTGCGTGTCGATCAGCACGGCGCCCAGCGCGAGCAGGGCTGCTTGCGCGTCCCACGTCGACGTGTAGGCTGTGTCGTCGATGACGTCGTAGGATTGCTGCCCGTTGGCGGCCCCGGTGCTGGACGAGAAGAGGGCTAGTTGCACCCAGGCGTCGTGTAGGTGGGTTGCGACGAGGGAGGCGCAGGAGCCGGAGGGGGTGATGAGGCGGGGTTTGCTGGTGGGGAGCACGGTGTTTTCGTCCGCGTGGTGGTCGATGCAGGCTGTGAGGGAGGTGGGGGTGGGGAAGAGGGTGGCGAGGGGGCCGGTGAGAGCGTTGTGATCCACGAGGGTGAGGGTTGTGGTAGCGGGGGAGAGGTTTGGGGGAAGGTCGGAGAGGGTGATTAGGTCGGAGGGAGTGAGGTTTGCGTGGCGGAGGAGGGTGGTGAGTTCGGGGCGGAGGGAGAGGTCGGCGGCCGGGATGTTGGTTAGGGGGATTGTGAGGGTGTTGGAGCGCAGGGCTTGGGTGCTGGAGGAGGTGATGTAGCCGTAGACGATTGCGCTGGCGATTGAGTCGAGGTCGGCGGATTCATTGCCGACTACAAAGGTGGTTTTGGCGTTGGTTTGCGAGGCTTGTTGGAGTTGGCGTTTGGCGTGGGAGAGGAAGGTTTTTACTGAGAAGCGAGCCATTTTTGTCTGTTCTCTTTTTGTTGGAAATTCCTTCTTTCAATGGCTTCTGATCTCGCCAGACTGAATTGTCTGACTGTGAATGAAGTTATTTGGCTTGCGTGACGTCTGCAGCGTGAGACTCGCATGTGAATGCGGGCTGCTGCAGGGTCCTCGAGTGCTCTTGGTGGGGTCGGCTTCACCTCTGGAACATTCGCTGCTGCTTCCCACGACATTGTTGCCTTCCCGTAACGACGTTACTGTACTCCTCTTGAAGAACTCTACTTCTTGCGCTGCTACAACACTGGATACATACCGTGATCGCACAAAAACCATCTTCGCATTCTCACGACACTATCCACCCGCACGCAGATTCCCTCATCTCGAGCCGACAGGAAGCGAGTCACACCTCCACCATGGCAACCCAAGCCGCGCGCGGCAAAGAACTGATCGAAGCTGGCAAGTACCAAGAGGCCATAGAACCTCTCACTGCAGCTCTGAAGGAATCCCCAACCTCTCCGAACTACCTTACTCTTCGCGCCCTCGCATACCAAAGAAGCCAGCAATACCCAGAAGCCCTCGCCGACGCTGAAGCCGCCGTCGCCTACGCTCACAAGCGTGCAAAGAAGGAACTCATTCTCGACGCACAGATCCGTCGCGGAATTGCTCTTCACAGTCTGGGGCGCTATGGCGATGCTCGTTTCGTCTTCGACATTGTCTCGCGCATGAACAGCGAGGCTAAGGATACCAAGCTTTGGGTGCCGCGGAATGACAAGAAGATTGAGGCGCTTGGAAAGGATCATGAGCAGGTGAAAGTGACGGTCAAGGAAGTTCCGGACATCCAAGAGACTAAATCGGAGGAGTCGCATGAGCCAACACCAGCAACTGCCGCCGCGTCAACACCCGCACCCGCCAGACCCCAGCAGACCCCCGTGGAGAAGATCCGCCACGACTGGTACCAGAACAACCAGAGCGTCTACATCACCCTCCTCGCCAAAGGCGTGCCCGCCGACAAAACCCAAGTCGACATCACCGAGCGCTCCCTGACCGTCTCCTTCCCCGTCGCAACCAGCGGCACAACCTACGACTTCACCCTCGACCCTCTCTACGCCGCCATCGACGCCACGCACTCCACAACCAACGTCCTCCCCTCCAAAGTCGAGATCATCCTCGCCAAAGCCACGCCTGGCCAAAAATGGCCCGCCCTCGAAAACCCCGACCCCCTTTCCTCCTCCGAACCCACCGCCTCCCACGCAACCTACACCGCCCCGCCGCCCCAACCCAGCGGCCCCTCCTACCCAACCTCGTCGCGCTCCGGCCCCAAGAACTGGGACTCCATCGGCGCGGACGAGGACGAGGACGAAGGCGGCGACGCGACGAACGCCTTCTTCAAGAAGCTCTACAAGGACGCCTCGCCCGAGGTGCAGCGCGCGATGATGAAGAGTTTCACCGAGAGCAACGGCACGGCGCTGAGTACTAATTGGGAGGAGGTGAGCAAGAAGACGGTCGAGACATTGCCGCCGGATGGGATGGAGGCGAGGAAGTGGGGGAAGTAGGGTGTCGCGTTGGCGAGCGAGGTGGGGTTGAGGAGGTCGGAGCGTCGAGGCTTCGACGTGACGTTTTGATGCATGGTTTGCTTGCGAATTGTCACCTGGGTTTGGGGAGTTCGAAGGCATTTTCAGCAGGGCGTTATGGGCGTGCACAAAGCATTTGGTAGGCACTTGAAAGGACGAGTGCATGGAGCAAAGGTTCGGGCATCGAAGCGAGTCAGAGGAAATCGTAGATTCACGTATGATCAAGCAAGATCGCTCATTTATTTCCTGCATCTATAAGTGTCACCAGAACATGAATTCCTATTCCAGAAAACTCCACACCGTGCTATGACCGCCGACCAAGCAGCAGCACCGGTTCCGTATTTCTTACAATTCATTGCACTCATCATAATCCTCGCGCCAAACCCTTCTCTCCTACTCCAACATAGCCCTCGCAGCCGCCTTCTTCCTCTCCTGCGCCTTATCGTTCTTCTTGAAAAACTGGCTCCGCCCCGCGTCCCTCGCCGCCTTGCTGCCCCTCGCGTACTCCATGTACGCCATGTGCTCGCCGCCCGCAAGACTGCTGAGCGTGCCCGCCTGCCTCTTGACGCCGGTGCCTTTCCCGCGGCCTTTGTTGCGCGCGACGTTGCGGTCGGAGAACAAGTCGTCTTTGATGTCTTCCACGTCTCCCGCCGTCTCGGACTGCAGCAGCACGTCCGTCAGCAGCGACATGCGGTCCTGCTGGGAAGTGAAGGCCAGGTTGGGCATCTTGTCGATGCCGTTGAGGTGCGTGATGACTTTGAAGGCGTAGCCCTGGTCGACGAGGAAGGCCTGGCGCTTGGAGGAGTAGAACATCTCGTTCGTGTCTTTCGAGACCAGGGAGTAGAAGAAGGCGTTGAAGCCTTCGTCGTTGCGGCGCTTGGCGCGCAGGATACGGCCGAGGCGCTGCGCTTCTTGGCGGCGGGAGCCGTAGTGCGAGGAGATTTGGATCAGGCAGGTTGCTTCGGGGAGGTCGAGGGAGGTGTCGCCGATTTTGGAGAGGAAGATGGAGGAGACGGCGTCGTTCATTTGGAAGTTGGCCAGCACCATTTCGCGCTCGCGCTGGCCGGTGTCGCCGTAGATGTAGGGTTTGGTCATGCCCTCGGCGTACTTTTTGAGGGCGTAGACGTTGTCGGAGAAGACGATGATCTTGTCGCCGCGCTTCTCGTGGAAGTCGATGAGGAACTGGCAGGCTTGGAATTTGCGTGGATTCATCGTCGAGAGGAGAGATTGCTGGTTGACCTTGCCTGTTGCGTTGATGTATTCGGAGTAGAACTCGGTCGTCATGGGACACCACACTTCGGCGCACTGGACGCGCGCGATGTGGCCTTCCTCGCTGAGTTGCAGCCAGTTGGCTTCGTAGAGCTTGGGACCAATGAGGAAGTTGAGATCCTTAATCTTGTCGTCTTCGCGGAGTAGTGTCGCTGTCAGGCCGAGTTTCGAGTGCGTCTTGATCTTGCTGGTCACTCGTCGGAACATCTCAGCTGGAACAACGTGGACCTCGTCCAGGACCATGAGACCCCATTCGCGGCTCGTGATGAAGTCCATGACCTGCTGACTATCGTGTGCTCGTCTCGTATTTTGCGTGACCATGCTGTATGTGCAGATGATAATACCAGCTTTGTGGTTGAGCTTCTCCTTCTCGCCAGACGTGAAAATGGCGATATCATCTGGGTTGATATTCGACCACTTCTTGAACTCCTCTTTCCACTGCACCACACTCATGGCCGATGTGCATAACACAATCGCACTCTTCTTGATGGTACACGCCGCCGTGATACCAACCAGCGTCTTTCCAGCACCACATGGCAGGACGATAATTCCAGACCTCGCACGCCCATTACCGAACATCTTACTAAGCGCGTGTTCCTGGTAATATCGAATCTGCACGTTAGGCCGCAAATCGATGTCCAGTCCAGCGTTCTGCTCGTCGTTTCGAAAATCGTACTCTTCCGTCAGCGGCATGGCCAGATGGACGTTACACCGCTCCTGCACTTGCTGGATCATATTGCCGTCAATCTCAAAAGAGTGCACTTGATCCACCTCGTCATCTTCATCATCTTCCTCCCGCAAGTACTCCGTCATGTCCTTCTCCGCGTCCCGGCCGCCAAACTCATCATCCGAATCCTCATCCGACTCATCCCTCTTCTGCGCCTGCTGAACATTCGCCTGCGCCTCCCTCACCCCAGCCGCATCCTTCGTGCCCGGAATCACCAGCTCGCCCATCTTCGCCGCCTTCTCCGTCTTCAGCTCCTCCGTCTCCTCCACCCTGCACTTGCTCACCACCTCGTCCCTCAGCAACCGCTGCAGCACCGCCGCATCCGAGCTCTCGACGAAATACCGGTTGTGCTTCAGCACCAGCCTGATCTTGCCGAAACTCTGCGTGTTCATGTGGATGAACTCCTTGATGCTCTCCGGCAGCTTCGTCTTCGAGAACAGCTCCAGGTCCCTTATGATGTCGTGCTCCGTCAGCCCGACGCTCACGGCGGCGAACAGGCTGTGCCCGTTGATCGTGTACTCGTGCACGTTCGTCGTCCGGCTTTGGGGCTCGGCGATGTTGATCAGGAAGGTCTGCGCTTGCTTGAAGGACGGCGAGAAGGTTTCCATCACCACTTTGCCGTTCGCGGCGTCGAGCCAGATGGGGCGCAGGCGGTGGTCGGGTTTGAGCTCGAGCCCGGACAGGTCGCGATCCATGCGGAAGAGGTGGGAGGCGGCGTCGCCGGAGGCGCGGGGGCGGTTTTTGTTCGCGTACGTGGACATGGAGAACTTCTCGACCATTTCTGTTGAGAAGGGCATGTCAGTATGGTAGGGGGATGGTAGCGAGGCGAGGATGGGAGGGATACTGACTGTCGTATTTCTGCGGCGCCGCCCTGCCTTCCGGGTCCGACTCGCTGCCCATGGAGTAGTTGTCGTCGTCGTCGCTGTCGATGCTCACCGGCGTGCTGACGCCGGATGCCACGCGCTTTGAGGCCCTGCCGTTCGAGGCGGGCGCTTTGCGTTTCGGCGCCATGGTGGATGCTGTGTTTGATGTGGTGATGGTGTTGACGGATGTCGCTGCTGCTTGCGTGGACCGCAGGCGCGGCGATCAGGCTCTATTCGCTCGATTCGCGCATGGACGTCTTCCTGGGACACCGAAGCACGGTCGTGATGTCGGGCGGGAGGTTTGGAGTGCGGACGTTGCGGTAATGATGCCGTGCAGCAATAACCGTAAGGCTGCAAGCGTAAGTAAGCTCGACCAGGCAAGCATGTGAACCTAAGCCCGCCGACGGCATCGGAAGCCTCGGAACCATCCCCCGACAAACGCCGCTAGCACAACTCAAAACCGCAGGTCCCGACCGTTACTGACATCAATCCGCAATTCGTACTTCCAGTCCAATCCATCTCGCCTTCCCTCCAAAAACCACCCACTCAACCACCCAACCACAACCACAACAATGAACACCGTATGCTCTCCCATCCCCATCGCCTCTCCAACCTCACCTCCCTAACTCAGCAAAAAACAGAAGGCCTCCGTTGCCTACGGCTGGGGCGTGCTGATCCTCGCCGGCGGCGGCGCCTACTACTTCGCGAAGCGCAGCATCAACGCCGACCGCGAGGAGCGCGCGCTCGCCATGGAGCGCAGGCGGCAGGCGACGCGGCCCGTTCGCGCGAGCGACGTCGCTGCGTCTTCTTCGAGGAACGGCGTTTCGGACCGCCCGAGTCCGAGCTTGGAGGCCGGCGCGGATCCGGCGCCTGTGGGGCATGTTGGGGAGGAGAATGGGGTTGCGAAGGGGAAGTTTGAGGCGGCGGAGCCGTTTAGGAGTCGGAAGGGGGATCGGTTTAGTTGAGCGGGGATTGAATGAAGATAGTGAGGGAATGAGAAGAGGATGGGAGGATGGGATGTACAGTACAAGGATTCAAGACGGGAGACAGCATGAACGACATGCTGTGATTATGAGGCAAAGAGATGGAGAATGTACATGAGAGGAAGCAGACGACTGAGGAAGATTGAATGACCTGGAAAGATCCCTTCGTCAGAGGGGAAGACTGTACGCTCGGGATGGCGTTTGCTATAGCAAATCTGTGTTTGCTATGTGTATATATATTTTCTCGATGTCATCAAGAAACGATATACGGACAAAGGTTGCGGGGAACATGACCGCAGGGTATGTGTTGCTAGACAGTGAAAGCACAAAAGAAACATCCCCTCCAACGCCGTCATGATCATGTATGCATAGGTGGAAGCCTGTGTCGGTCGAGCGAGCACTTGAGCTCCAGTGTCTTCATTCACGCCTCTAGCGGGCGAGACGCTTCATGCCAGCGTAGTCTTCCAATGGCGAGCAGGGGAGGCAGTCACGGAAGCTCAGTGGGCGGCTGTGCGTGGTGTTATTAGCTGAGCTTTGAGGTGCGTGAAGGTAGGTGATGGCGTACAGATTGGCATAGCGACCATCTTTCTTTGCATTCTTGCTAACCAGAGCGGCGCCGGCGAAAGGTGCACTGAAAGCCAAACAGCAGTAGCCAGCGGTCATGACAGCTCCGAGGCGGTCTGCTCTTGTTGCTCTTGCGCTGTGGGCGTAGTAACGCAGAGTCTGGGCATAGAGAGGCTGAATGTGGAAACGCATGCTTGCTGCGAATGCTTGCCGAAGCCAATGTGTGTAGAAGATAGCTTTGGTGGTTCGTCGAGGGGGTGTTTGTTCAATGGCAGCTAGCCAGCAAAGACAGCTCCCGGCAGTGCGGAAGAGGGCGACTATATGTACGTCAGGGTCTCTGACGACAGTGAAGGAGGCACGCGCCTGTTGCCTGCGAAACATCGTAAGACTCCGACGCAAGCAAACGGACACGCGTGGCGCGGCATAGCCTACCAGAGACGAGTGATGGAACTGATCCCACTTATCTGATCGAAGGCCGAGCGTCGCAGGTAGGCGATCTGCGCCGAAACAGGGACCGGGCCCCTCCGCTGGTGGTGGAAGGTGGGGAATCGCGTGATGGCTTGAGTCGTGGGAATGGCAGTGTTTGCTCGGGAGGTGAGAGCGGTGTTGAGAGGAGCGAGGAAAGACACGAGCAAGCGAGCAGGTAGGTATGCACAGAGAGCCTATCTACATATCTACCGTGCCCCTGGCGGACGACGCAGAAGGGACTTGTGCCACAGTCACCTGGTGCGGGTAGCACCTCATCCACGCGGAATGACGCGCGCGGGCGCGCTTGCCGACGTTCAAGCCCGCAGCAGTTAGGCTTCTTAGGCTCCTCAGGCTTCCAGCCAAGGGTTGGAGGGGCTCCAGTGGGGCGGAGAGCTCTCTCAGGGCTGGCTGGCTGCACATCGCGCCATCCGCCGTGTCAAAGTCGCCTTCACGTGAGCGTCGGAGGCCGGGATGGGTGGGTGGATGAGAGATCAAGCGCTGCGCCCAGTCGGCGAGACGCTCCCACGCCCTCGAGCACGGCCCGGGACTTGGTGAGGCAGTCGGGAGGAGTGGGAGGAGTGGGAGGAGTGGGCACGCCATCACACAGCCGGCGACAGGGCAGGCTGCTGTCGGCTCTCGTCCTTAGGCGCTGCGTTGTCTGGTGGGTGGGGGGTCGTGCTCCAGCACTTGACGCAAATGCCCTCAGCCTGCTGTCCGAGCACAAGGCTGCCGCGAGCATCGTCTATCCCCCGAGGGTCTGGGATCTTGCGGACGACTGCTCCTCTGCCTCATGTGCAGCTTTTCAGCACGCCATGTTTCTGCTGAAGGGAAAATGCAGACTGATCACCGCAGCAGTCGCTGCCCGCATTCAGGAACCTCGGGACAGGCGAACGCGGGACACCTTGATCGCATCATTGACCTCACCTTAGTAATCCAGACAAGCAGTCCTAGCTACCGTAGGTAACAATCGCTGGCATTGCTACCATACCAGCCATTGACACAGCATCTTGCCACCAATTGCATCCAATAGTATAAGGCACTGTTCCACTAGCTACACAGATCAAACCCAATCATGGTTCTCCGACCTCCCCAAGTACCCCAAATCCAACCAGAGCAACCCTCCCAAGATGCCTCAAGCAAACCCAAACAATCCCCCGAAGACGCCTCCATGACCAATGGCATATTCAACGAATACAACACCACCGCCCCAACCTCCACCAGCAACCGCGCCCTCTTCTCCCTCGCCCACAAAACCGCCATCGTCACCGGCGCCGGAGCAGGCATCGGCCTCGCCGTCGCCCACTCCCTGGCCGAAGCCGGCGCCAACGTCGCCATCTGGTACCACAGCAACAAATCCGCCCTCGACCGCGCCGCCGAGATCGAGAAACGCTACAACGTCAAGTGCCGCGCCTACGCCGTAGACGTCACCGACGAGCACGCCGTCTGGCACGCCGTCCACTCCATCGCAGCCGACTTCAACGACCGCCTCGACATCTTCGTCGCCAACGCCGGCATCCCCTGGACCCAGGGCCGCATGATCGACGGCGACACCGCCCACTACCGCAACGTCGTCGCCACAGACCTCGACAGCGTCTTCTACTGCGCGCGCGCCGCGGGCTCCATCTGGCGCCAGCAGTACGCTTCGGGCAACCGCTCGCTCTCCGGCTCCCACGAGCTGCAGCACTACACGGGCGGCAGCTTCATCGCGACAGCCAGCATGAGCGGGCACATCGCCAACATCCCGCAGCTGCAGTCGGCCTACAACGCCGCCAAGGCGGGCGTCATCCACCTCGCGCGCTCGCTGGCCGTCGAGTGGGTGAGGTTCGCGCGCGCCAACAGCGTCTCGCCGGGCTACATGGCGACGGAGATCAGCAAGTTCATCCCGCCGGAGACGAAGAGGGTTTGGAGGGGAAAGATCCCGATGGGGAGGGAGGGCGAGGCGGAGGAGTTGAAGGGCGTTTATCTGTTTTTGGCTAGCGAGGCGGCGAGTTATGTTACGGGGCAGGATTTTGTCGTTGATGGGGGGTATACTGCTGTTTGAGATGATGTTTCAAGTTTGATGGTGGCGATGATGATGATGTTGATTTGTGGCTTGGATGGGATGCGAACGGCCTGTGGACCTTGGAAAAGGATTTGAGGGAGCGACAGAACGTTGTTTAATACATAATGTGAAGGGGGGTATAAATATATGCTCGCTAAACCTCACCGTGAGGTGGAACCCATCATCTGCCTTTTGTATCGTACATCAGCTTGCCCCTCTCCTACTCTTGTCCAAGCGCGCTGACATTATGTTACACTTTGAGGGCACGACATTTAATCCTCGAAGAAATCACTGAGCATATCGCCCCAGCTCGATCCGCCCTCTCCAGACTCGCCTCCAGCACTTGGAGGCGGGCCCTGATCATCTCCACCCCAACCGCCACGACCCCAAGGATCCTGCGACTGGCCCCAGACCTCGTCGCCAGAATCACCAACACCTTGTCCAGGACCCTGCTCAGGAGTCCCACTTCCGCCCTGGAACGGCTCATTGGCCTGCGGACTCGCATCATCCCCGCCTCTAGGCCCATACGCCCCGCGCTGCATCGCCTCATAACCCGCCATCGTTCCCGCGCCCGCAACGGCGCTCTCGCCCGCCGCTCCAGCGCCAGTCCCCAGCCCGCGTCCAGCAGCCCCAGCAGCACCCTCCGCCGCGCCCACCGCGCCAGCTTCCCCCGCTGCTCCTGCGCCTGCTCCCGCACCAGCACCAGCACCCACAGCACCACCCTCCGCCGCCCCGCCGCCCATACCCGGAAACCAAAGCGGCATGAACCCCCCGCTGCCAGCCCCCGAGTGCCGCGAGAAGTAATCGAAGTCAATACTGACAGCCGCAGCGAGCATCACCGCGCGCTGGTCCAGCGTCATCCCCGCGGCCTCCCGCTCATACCGGCCTACTTCCCGGCCCTGCGCCGTCTCGAGCGCGCTGCTCTGCGCCGCGCTGTCCATCCGCAGCGCGTACACGCCCGTGTCCGTGAAGATCTCGCGCGCGAAGCCCGCGAAGTTGCGGTTCACGCTGCCGATCGTCGACGCGTCCTCGGCCCGCAGCGTGAAGTCCCACGACAGGAAGCGCTCGTTGATGTGTGCGAACTGCGACATGCCGGCTGAGAGGGCGCGGTCGTTGGGGTGGGATTCTGTGAGCGCCGTCGTGGTGTTGTCTGGTTTGTCGCCGGATGAGAGGGCGGGGGTGGAGGAGTTGGAGGGAGAGGGGGCCAAGGGGCGGTAGGAGAAAAGGTCGTATTTGCGCCGGAGAGGGGCCCAGATTTGTTGCGCTTCGCCGATTACGCGCATTTCTTCCAGGGGGAGGGGCGAGACTTGGGCGACGGAGGAGGGGTTGAGGGCGGAGTTGGCGCTTGTTCCTTGCAGGGCGGTGGAGGGTTCTAGTTGGTCGTAGCCGCCTTCGGGCACGGGATCGTAGATCCGGATTTTGCTGTTGATCCAGGCGAAGGGCCGGTGGATGCGCAGGACTTCGCGCTCGGAGGCGTCGAAGATGTGGGTTGTGAAGGAGCGGTGGGTCTTGAACATTTGGCGCGCGAAGGCACTGCCCATGCCGTGGTCGCGCTCTGCGATGTATCCTAGCGTGTTGCCTTGTCCGTCCATCATGATGTAGCGGTTTGCTTGCTCGAAGCCGATGATGATGTTCATCATCTCGATCTGGCGCTGAATTACAAGACTGCTGTTTCCCAGGATCGCGAGCGCCGGGTGGTCAGGTGGGAGGACTCCATCGGGGTCGGATGGGATGTGGACTGGGGTGACGAGATCGGACGAGTCGGATTGTGCGAGCGTGGTTGCGAGTTGCGTGTTGGGCTTGGGAGGCTCTTGCTGGTCTTGCTGCTGATTCGCGATCTCGTGGTTTTGGTGGTTGCCTGTCGCGCGTTCTCCCCATGGCCGAGATCGAGGCGGCGGCTTTTGAAGCCATCTTCGTTGGTTAGCGACGGCAAGTGAGGTTCGTGGTGCGCGTGTCTCTGCTAGACTGACGGCTGCCCGAGGCAGAGCCCGGGGTAGTCTCGATGATAATCGCGCTGCTGACATGATCGATCGTGTGCGCTATCAGTGTAAAAGCGCAGGTTGAGTAGGGAATATCTAATTCCCAAGGCGAAACGCCATGTCGATGTTTCTGGAATGATGTCAAAGTTGGTCTCTCAAAAAGCACGAGAATTGAGACCCTTGAGCTTGACGCGGCGGGCCGCGGCAGCAGCAGCACCTTTCGGCTCGCAAGCCGATGCGAGAGGTTGCTTCGGAGTCAGATCGTTTGGTCTGTACATTGACAGGGAAGCCTACATTTCTCTTTTTATGTCTTGGACGAGAGTCTTCGAACTGTAGCTACGAACGCAATGAGATAGTCATTTCTATCTCAGCTGATTTGCCTGATTGAAACATCTGTCGCTCCAAGCGCTTGCAAATTTCGACTTCACAGCTTGAAACTTTCATTTCGTCTGACAATACCGACATCCCCATTCAGGATTTTGCCCGCGACATAACCAGTCGACTCTGGATCTTCAGCTTGGACCAAACTATTCTCTTACCTCACCTGGTGACCAAATCCACGACAGGCAGAGGGATCCTCCTCCTGGCTGCAATATACCCTGCTTGATCGCAAACCTTAGCCGGACTGACGGATCGATTTCGACTCATTGGGATTGATTTGCGCGCTTTTAATTCACTATGTCTGAGGCAGTGCCTCCGGTTGCGATCGGTCGGATACCGGAGACTGCGAAACCCGTCGCGGACAGCAAGGATGCGAGTCCAAATACACAATCGCAACCCTCGCAACCGCTTAGCAAAAAGCCACCGCGCAAAAGGGGACCGAACTACGCCCATATTCACCGCAAACCACTCCCTCTGGACGTCCACCCTCTGCCGGCTTTCCATCCCACAAATCCGATCTCGCTGCTGCGGCTCGCCTACGCATTTCTCTCACAGTTAGTTTCGCCACCAAAGTCACACCCGGAATGTCTCTACGTTGGCTACTTCTCTCCCGAATCGCGATCTGTGCACATCACGGATCCGGCTCAAGTAAGGGCACTATGGGAGATGGGATTCTTTGGCAAGGGTACTTTGAGCAGAAGTGAACCCAGCTGGATGGAGAGAGAGCAGGCGAAGCTCAAGGCTGGAGGCAGAGGTCGCGGGACTGCTGAGGAGGCTACGAGGAAGCGAAGAGAGGAGAGACGATTGTTCAAGTTGGAGCGTGCTAGACTGGAGGCGGAAAAGATCGAGCATCAGCGTGCGGTCGAGGAGGGTAGAGCTCTGCGTGAGCCTGAGGTGGATGAGAATGCTAAGCTGGAGGGCGATGCTGTACCTGGCGCAGACGATGCCACGGCTGATTCCAACGAGATTCCTACAAGATCTGCAGAGATGAAGGCAGAGACGGAGGGCAGAATACCCGATGCCGACGTCGTCGCCAGCAAATCCGCAACCGCGGCCACCCCCGGCAACAAGGGCGCAGACATAGCATCAACCGACGTCGTCCAAGACGAACCGACCGAGGACCCGACTCCCGACATCGAAAACCAAGAATATCTCCAACTCACCCTCGAAGAAGCCTTCTTCCTCTCCTTCGGCCTCGGCGTCCTCGACATCCAAATCACGCCCGGCTCAACCCTCAAATTACCAACCAAAATCCAACTTCAAAGCAAGAAGACCCTTCTCTCCCTCTTCGCAAGCCACGCCACCTTCCCTCCTGAGCCTTTCTCCTCTACTCTACCAGCGCCCGATAGCCCCTTCCTCCTCTCCTATGTCGCCTACCACCACTTCCGTTCTCTCGGCTGGGTCGTGCGCGCCGGCACGAAATTCGGCGTCGACTACCTCCTCTACAATCGCGGCCCGGTCTTCTCGCACGCAGAGTTCGCCGTCATGATTCTGCCGTCTTACTCGCACGCTTACTGGTCTACGGAGGAGGGCAAGCAGGCGAGGAGGATCAAGGAGCAGAAGGATTGGTGGTGGTTGCACTGTGTTAATCGTGTCCAGAGCCAGGTGAAGAAGAGTTTGGTACTGTGCTATGTGGATGTGCCGCCGCCTTTTGAGGGAGAGGTGGGGAATGTGGCGGAGGTGTTGAAGAGGTACAAGGTTAGGGAGTTTCTTATTAGGCGGTGGTTGATGAATAGGAGTCGTGGCTAGTTCGATGAATCGGTACGGCGGGGTCCTACGATTGTTTAAATGTGCAAATTCGGTGTATCAAATAAGGTCGTGTATATGATGATCATGCGGAACGATCACCACAAAAGCAATCCGGGAGAGTCGAAGAAGGTGAAGAGAAAACCTACGCTGTGAGCTACTTTGCAAGCTATACTGGCAGTCACCTCTAAGGAAAGCTGCAGAGGACCAAAGAACGCCTGAGCGATTTATCCCGCAATGACTGTGTTGTCTACGCCCGTGCCCCTGACTCGCTTGGAAACATATCTCCTACGATCTACCTTTGCACCATTCGGGGTCCAACATGACCTGTCTCGCCACATATTCTTCAATTGCGACGAACCTTGGACCTCAAGTTCTACGCTCAAGCCTCGCCCGCAAACACTATGACCGGATTCCTCAAGAAATCCGTCGAACGCTCCATCCACTCGTTCCTCGCCATTACGCTGGGCCGCACGCTGGTGCCAGACGAGCGACTGAACCGATGGCTGGGCAGGGAGCCCAGAGACCTGGAGGGAACGGAGCGGACTCAGCCGCCGAAAGATCATTGAGAAAGACCGTGGATGGACCGGACTAGTGACTGGTGTTGGATGATCTTCCATACTCGGTAACGGCTGCCTCCTTCGCTTCGATTAAGCTCGAGGGTGAATCGATTGTAACGTAAGTATGCTTCATCGAGGTTACCGAGGCTGGCGTTACTTGTGCTGACACTCAATCAGAATAATTCTAAATTTATGTATTCATAGCAGATTCTGGGAGATCTTCGGAGTGGAAAGATCGGTGAGGGTCGTTTGACGATTCTCAAACGTCCCATACGACAAAGAAGTAGCGTTCATGAGAAAATGGTGGCCTTCGTAATTGGGATGGAAGGATTTATGCGGCGGAGCTTGGTATATGTCGATAAGGTCGAATGTCGATGATGTAGATCCCATAACCAACAACTCACCTCCACTCCCGGCAGAGAAGACATGCCCGACATCATCTCCTCTGATATAAAATTTGTAGCCAGATGACCAGGAAGCTTCACTTGAAAACTTCGTGAGTCAAGAGACCTGGTGGACCACGGTCGTGAGATCAGAAGCCAGGCTTTACGCTGTCCTGCCGCATCAGTGGATCAAATTGGCCAAGACGTGATTAAGAATCGAAGTGAGATGGTAGTTTCGTGTTACCCGTATGGTGAAGGGCCTGGTGAACCAATGGTTTATGATACATGATAAGCGTGGTGGTACAATTTGCCTTTGATTACTCCCTGATACAGTTCTTCCACACGTCCAGTGCTTGGGCACCGTAAGTGCCCTCCGCTGGTAATTTCGCCTCGATCGAGTTCGCAAGGTTGTTCAGGCCCGCTTCGTAGTCTGCAATGATCTGATTGGCTTGGGTAGCCATAGGCATCTGATCACCAAGCACTTTCTGCGCGAGCTTGAGACCATGCCAAATCGGTACACCCTCCAACATCTCGAAGACCGGACCGTATTTCGGAGGCGCGAACGACGGAGGTTGCGCCATCTCGCCGATGCAAGAAATGAGACGTGTGACGTATGCGCTGAGCACGCCGCCCTTGTCCTGCTTGTCTTGAAACTTGTATGCGTTGACAGCGGCAAGCTCAAGGTAAACACCAATGATATCGGGTCTTTGCCTTGGGTCGTCGCGTGACAGAACCTTGCCGGAGCCGTGCTCCTCCGCCTCCAGCATGAGAGCGAGCTGTCGCGCCTCTGCCAGACCCTTGCGCACCGCACCCTCACTCCAGTTGTCATTTTGTGCCTGGCGGTGAAGTCCCAACACAACGTTTCTCAGCACCACCTCTTTCTTCAGCGTCATGCCCGTGAAGCGGCTTTGCTCCAGACACTGGATGATCACATCGAGCCTCCCTGCATTCACCGCTTTCCGCGTGATCTTCCCCATCATTGCATCGTCTGGCGTACGCCCGTAACCCGTCAATCCAGCAAGCAAGCCTGGTAGGTTGGACCAGGCTTTCCTGTTGCCCGACTTCTCCATGAGGCCGATGGCGCGGTCTATGAGAGATTTCCGGCTCGGAATCTCTGTGTGACGGTCTATCCATTTGAGGGGGATCTCCTCTCCACCAATCTCAACGCTTTGAGGGTTGTCGTGGAGCTGTTGGCGGTATTTGGTGCCGAAGATAAGCCTTCGTTGGTGAGAGTCCAGGTATCCCGGTATGAAGTGCTTCGTGCGGAGCGTGGAGAGGACATCGTCGAGCTCGGCATTAGAGGTTTCGTGGAATGTGGGAATGCCTTAAGCACAATGTGATTAGCATGAATATTCCAGCATCGTGAATAGTGCTCGATGTACCTCTCCGCTGGACAGGCGCGCTGGAGAATGCGCGCTTAGAGGCGGATCGAATGTCCACCTGCACAGCGCGCTGCACGCGCATAGAGCATCTTGTGCAGACGGAATTCATTGTGCCTTGCGATTGGAGGCGCGAGCGCAGTGGAAGATCCTCGCGATGCTCCCGTGAACTCCATCCAAAGTCGCTGTCCCTCCTCCGTCTCGAAGACTTGGCAGGCACTTCCGCGGCGAACTTTGACCAGCATCACGCGGTGGTATAGCCAGACGTCCGACAGATCACATCCACACCTGGCAACCATGTCGTTATCCTCACAGTCGGCACGGCCTCTGGCATGCCTCAAACAGGCATTGCGACAATGCCGCGCAGAGCGGCAACAGCAGCAGACGCGGTCCTACGCCGCCGCTGCTGCCGAAGTGCAATACCCGTCTCTACAGACACGCTACCCTTTGCCTGCTAAGAGCTTCCGGACGAGCCAGGCCACAAAGCAGAACCGTAAGCGTAGCTTGGACTGTACGATTGAACTTATGCTTACACTCTCCAAGGCTTTGAGACAGGAATGCGCAAGATCCCCGTTGCTCCTCAGGTCCCCTCCACCCGCAAACTGTGCCCCGATCCTGTGGCCGCCGTCACCGCCTCACAAATCTCTGCGCTTGATGCTACTGGCGCCCGTACTCGTCTCTTCAGCCAGGAAAACCCCGACCGCGCGCGCGTAGGCGATATCCTCCTGGTCCGCCAAAAATCTGGCGAGCCCTTCTCCGGCGTCTGTATCAACATCCGACAAGGGAACTCAAAGATCGATTCTGCGATCCTGCTGCGCAACAACCTGACGCGCGTCGGCGTCGAGATGTGGTACAAGATCTACAGCCCGAACGTGGAGGGAATTGAAGTCGTGCAGAGGAAGGCCAAGCGCGCGAGGAGAGCGAGGTTGTATTACATGCGCCAGCCCAGGCACGATGTGGGCAGCGTGGACAACATTGTCAGGCAGTATCTGAGACAGAGGGCCGGTGGACCTATGAACAATGCAAAGGGCAGGGACGCGCGCTCCAACAAGAAGAAGAACAACAAGAGGGGAAGGAACTGAACCGTCTGAGTGTACAATTGTGTAAAATTAAGATATCATATTCAGAGACAATTTTTTGATCAACTGAAGGTTCTCAAACGACCTCAGTAGGCACGGTATTGCTTGGGCGAGCAAGTCTGAACGTCGTGCTAGAGGACCAAATTGTCACCACCGTCAACATGAAAACGCATGGTATGCCGGGACGCTTCTCGCATTACAATACGGTAGACAAATTGATCGTTGTCCAGGGGTCGAAACTGCGGCGATAGGCTTCCAGCGAGCCACTACTCATGGCGAAACAAACAAGCGGATTTGCAAGCCTTTCAAACTTAACAGTCTATCTACATCTACATCGAAACGAGTGTCCCGGTCAATCATCCCTTGCAAGCTCTCAATGGAACATTGAGCACCACCTTCGCAGCAGCCCCTCCTCTCTCCCTCATGCTTCGAAATACGTGCCTAGTACGCCCTTACTCCCACTTGCTCACTTTCGAATACTTCTTGTGCGGCACATGAGTCGAGCGGCGCGCAACCGTCATCCTCTTGGTGACGGTACCCTCAACATCATCAAGGTCGACACAGCCATCAACATCTTCCGTCGAGCAAAGCGAAGTAAGCGTCTTGCTTGCCATGTCACACAGCTTGCCGTCTGATCCCACAAAGTCTGGGCCCCAAGAAGTCTCAGAGTTGCAGAGGTTACCGGCCGTGTGGCTTGAGAAATTGGAAATGATGAGCTCGTTCTCCATGTCTTCGGTGCGAGCCTTCAGGGAGCGTTTGCCTGGAGTTCCTTCAATGGCAACAACGTCAGTGAGTGCTGTCTAAATTTGCTCGAGTTAGACTTACCGCTGATAGGGCCCTTGTCAGTGCCCCAGACGGTCTCTGTACACTGGCGTCCATCATCGAGGGTCTTCTGTGCATTGTCGCCGACGTATGGCTGTAGACGGAACTTCAAGGCGGCCTTGTCGGTCGGATCCTGATCAACGCAGTCAATACGGCTACTCGCGGATTAGTGGGAATGACATTGCACTCACGCCGTTGCCGTCCAGCCAGGTGCAGTACGGCTTGATGTTTCCATCCTCGTCGATGGCCTGGTTCCCGTAGTACCATGGCTGACCACAAGCGTAGCCGATGTCGCCCAGCCAGGCACCCTTGGTACCTCTGCCGTCAAATTGGTTGACAGCAACCCAAGAAATGCACGTGGCGTCGTCGCTGTTCTCGACACTGATGTAATCGGCTTGAACGCCTGGCTCGGCTTGATCGATGGTCAGGGAGACGACGCCTCCGTCGCCCATGCTTCCGCTGCCGGATTTGCCAAGGTAGATGTTGCTGTTGTCGAAAGCGTAGACGGCCGTGATGCCACCGCCCTGTGTTGCGAGCTCGAAGTTAGCGTTGATCGACGGGCTCCCAAGTTGGACGGGCTTGATAGCTTACCAGCTCGCTGCTGTCTCTGTCGCCGAGACCAGCTTTGATTTGAACTTCAGCACCTTGCGGTCCTCCACCAGGCAGCTTGCGGTACTGTCAGCTTCGTTCATCAGTTGATGAAATGAGTAGCTGGACGTACGTTTGACTGCGCGAATCCCACGGTTGTGAGGATAGCGCTAGCGAATCCGATTGCGTCGATGAAAGCGGCGGCGGACATGATTGATACGGGGTTATATGGAATGCGTGGAAAAGACTCTTGTGAGATGTGCAAGTTCGAAACGGGCGAGAGACGGTGAGCTTGCTTGAGTTGGACTGAGAAACGCGTCTGAGGACTTGCGCTTTTATACACACTCTTGCGAATAGCACTGCCTAACAACATCACGGTTGCTCAGACTTCTCGCTCGTATTCTTCAGATCCTACAACGAAGAGATATCAAAGTCGAGGCAAGATCGTCGCTCCATTGCAAGGAATGTCTTCCAACTCGATAGTCCACACGCTTGCAAGAGACAGCTGAGCGTAGGAAGCCTGCGCTCGCGACACTTGGGAGTGCGCATACGAGGAGTATTCCGATAGAATTGAGGGGCGACAAGCCTTTAGTTTCGCTAAATGACGTCGTGTTGTCATTCCAAGACGTCGCAAGACGCGAAGGATGTGATGCTGCGCTTGTGTTCAAGCGCACTGTTGTTGCTGCAGCGCTACATTCTTGGCCGTGCATCCTTCATAGGCCTTGACCTATGGTTGCTAAAGTCACGTTCTGCAAGGCTATTGCGGCTGAAATTCTCGAGGCCCGTGAGGAGCGAGGGTCCTTTGAGCAGGCCTATGTCAAGTTATGAATATGCTAGAACATTGTGGGAAATGAGAAACGTCGTGCAGCAGAGAAGCATTCAGCCAAAAAGATCGCTGAAAAAGATATAGATATTAGACGTGCCATTTGACATAGCGTGGAGTGGGATGGTACTTACTCTCGTTGCCGACATACCGGGTCTGGCCACGACTCACAGTGCCAGGCGCCATGCTCCGGGACGAGACTCCCGTCGCAGGTACGAGACCAAGAAGAGTGGGGTTCGTTGCCTGCGATCCTAATCCTACCTTGATCATTAGTACGGTTAGCTTCTATAGCCTCACGTCTCATATCGCGAGATCGCGAGTCAGTCGGTAGCATCGCCACGGAGCCATGATGTGTTTGGCTCCATTGAAAGGAGCTGAAGTCGGAACTGGCAGAGCCGTGCGGACTTTGCCGTCTCCACCTCCAACGAGAAGGATTGCTTGGCTCTGTTGGCCAATCTTTGGCTAATGTTGCCCGAGCAGGCCAGTCAGGCGTCGCTGTTGAAAGGACGAGACGTGAAAGCTTGATTGATGGACATTTTCTCCTTTCCACCGCGGACTGAGTACAAGCTACGAAAGGTAATTTGACATGATGGTGGGGAGATGCCTTCGAAGGCCACTGGACGCCTGGGTATCTTATTATACGACCTTACTTCATCAATCTGATAGTCATTCTCGCCGTGATTTAGTGCGATCACCAATCACTGGAATATGCTCGCTTGTTGCCATGTGCCTTCCGCGAAACCTCGCTCAAAACTAGTACATCGGCCGAGGTGTTGATGGGACTTCCTTCGCCGTACTAATCGTACAAACTGATCTCAGGGTGATTTATCTGCAACGATATGTCAGTTCCAGAATAAGGGCAAGTAGTCGCAAGATGGGATAGCCACCCACCTTGGGAAAGAAATCCACAGTGTACTTGAAGCAGCTGCCGAAAGCAACACCGCCCGCTCTGTTATTGTTGCTAATTCTCAAAGTCAGCGAGAAGCTATACATGTTTACAGTGAGACCCGCATACCAAGTGGCATTTTTGAAGTTCTCCTCGCATTGCTCTTGTGTCATTTTCCTTGGTGTCTTGCAAGCGTCGCCTTTGAAGTCGCGGTTATACTCAGCCATGATCAAAGTGGCCGGTACCAGCTGAGCGGCCGTAACACGGCTCGCATAAGGATCAAATCCATACTCGTAATTGGAGATCTTGTTGCAAGCTCTCTCGATATACCCATTCAAGTCGAAGCTCTTCCTACCACCAAATACGCCATAACACTGACAGTTGACACTGCCTTCAGCTGCCGGATCGAGCTTGAGGTCGTTGTAAGGGCAATAGCCATCGTGGAAGCTCTGAGGAGCCTGCTGATGTAGTGAAGCAAAGTAGGAACTCGCTATATCCGCCGAAGCCATGGACTTGCTAGCAAGGATTAACAAGAGCATGAGGCCAAGGCCAAAATGAACAAATTTGGACAACATGATTTTCACGCTCAACGTGTTTTGTGGGTACAGAAGAGTGACACTTGTCGGTGCGGATGGTATTGTCCACATTTGTGTTCACGTCGGTTGCGAAGTATGAGGTGAGAACAGGGCAACAAGCCGTTCCGCGGATCGCATGATATAGAAGTTGTCAAGCGAACAGAATCTTCGAGGCCCAACGCCTCCGAAACAAGCACCAAGCTTCTCGAGCAAAGGGAGATGAGCCAGAAGGTCGCAGGCATGTGTAATCAGTGCAAAATCGTGGGAGATTCCAGAATCTGAAACGTGCTGATATGGGCAGCATTTCGCGGCTGACACGAGAGGTGAAAACTGAGTCTGTTCAATCGAGAAACTTCGCAAATACTAAGAAATCTGTGTTCAAGTCGAAGGTCTCTTTTGTGTACGAATTGTATGGGTATCTTTATAAATCTCTGATCAACATGAAGTTGGAGCTTACCAATATAGCGCCTGCCATGCGAAAAAAAAAAAAGGATTTCTCTGGGCATCAATCTCCAGGAAAGCATGCCCACTGCCTCCACACGTCTGTGGACAAGGCGTATACTTTTATAATCCGACTGTGGTGAAGCCTTGTTGAGTCATGCATGTATGTCTTCGGGGGTTTCAGTGGTAATCGTGGAATTTCGCTCATACCTCCAAGAAGTCAGTCCAGTTTCGAGTGGGAAAACAGGGAAATGACTTACAGTCTGATTACAAGTGCCCATTTCCATCCCCAGTGGCCGAATGCCATTGTATCTTCACCCCTAGAAGCTCGTCGGTAGCACTCGGCGGATTCTCTCTTCCTGCTTTCGTGCGCGTACAGACCGCTGGAATCGTGACAAATCTCAGCTTCGTTCTGGTTCTTGCAAGTTCGTATGCTTCCTCGGCACAAATTGGCCTTCTAAGCAAGCAAGTCGGCGACGTTCATCGGCATCTCATCAATCTGGGTGGAGTAGTAAACTGGGTACAGCGTTAGCCATCACTACCACGATATGATATTGACAAACTTACGCTCAATGTCACGCAGAATGCGGACGTCTTCACTAGTGACGAAGTTGATGGCCACACCCTTGCGGCCGAATCTACCGGACCGACCAATGCGGTGGATGTAGTTTTCACGGTTGCTAGGCAGATCGTAGTTGATCACCAAACTGACCTGCTGCACGTCGATACCACGGGCCCAGACATCGGTCGAGATGAGCACACGGCTGTTGCCCTGGCGGAATTCTTGCATAATACTGTCGCGCTCCTTCTGAGGCATCTCTCCGTGCATGCTCGAAACTGTGAAGTTGGCATCACGCATCTTGTCGGTAAGCCAATCGACCTTGCGGCGAGTGTTGCAGAAGATGACTGCTTGTGTGATTGTGAGTGTGTCGTAAAGATCGCACAAGGTGTCGAACTTCCACTCTTCCTTCTCAACAGCGATGAAATACTGCTTCAGGCCCTCAAGTGTGAGTTCGTCACGCTTGACCAGAACGCGGACAGGGTCGGTCATGAATTTGGTGGTCATGTCCAAGACGTCGTAAGGAAGCGTGGCGCTGACAACAACGACCTGGGTGGCCGGAGGGAGGTAACGATACACATCGTAGATCTGTTCGCGGAAACCCCGGTTCAAAAGTTCGTCGGCTTCGTCCAGAACCAGCATCTTGATGTGACGTGTGCGCAGATTGCGACGACGGATCATATCCGCCACGCGACCAGGCGTACCGCTCACAACGTGCTGTCCATAGTCAAGCTTCCTGATGTCCTCGCCCACATTCGTTCCACCGATGCAAGCATGGCATTGCACGTTCATGTAGTCACCGAGCGCAAGCAAGACGCTCTGAATCTGAGTGGCCAGTTCTCTCGTCGGGCTGAGGACCAGTGCTTGCGACTCGCGAACGGCAGTGTCGATGACCTGAAGAATACTGATGCTAAAGGTCGCAGTCTTACCAGTACCAGACTGTGCCTGTGCAATGGTGTCGCGGCCCTTGCAGATCTGTACGATTGCGCGAGACTGCACGGCCGAGGGCGATTCGTATCCGTAAGCGTAGATGCCGCGCAAGAGGTTTTCCTTCAAGTGCATGGCCTCGAAGGTCGGCGCGACCGAGACCTCCTTGGAGGTGGAGAACTCCATACGCTCCTCCGCCTTGCGATCGATAGCATCTTCGGCCATGGTGGGCAATTGGTGATGATTGGTAGGGTGTGGTTGTGGAGATGGTCCTGTCGCAAAGCTCACAAAAGTTGGCTTGCTCGCTGGCGTTGGCCTGACCTGATCTTGAAGGTGGAGTGGCTGCGGGCCGCCCCCGCATCCGCCTTGCCGCGAGCTTCGCGCGACGATTTGCGATTGCTCGTGTCTGGCGCCAGCTCTGAACAAGCGCGCATACAATTTGATCGGCGCAACACCTCAACTACGCTCACCCCTCATATCGTTGAGAAACCAGTGGAGCCGAGTCGCAAAGTACAAGGACACTCAAGGACGCATACTTCGGATCACGCGACACTGGAATAATCCACTTCGGACGCCACACGTGCTGAGGCTTCCTCACAAACAAACTCTCTGCCACCGCCTCTGGTGCAAGGACCCAATATGCTGGTGGAGGACTTGCGCTCCGCACATGAAGATGTGGAGCGCCTCGAGGCAGCCATCGCTGAGCGTGTGATGGACGAGCCCAAGCACATCCGCAATCAACTCGCTCGCGACCACGAGATCGCCAACTTCACAGCGCGCATTGCAGAACAGAGTAAGCGCGCACTGCATATCTACAACGATCAGAAAGAGCAATGGACACAGGAAATACAGTCAATGAACACTGGCGGCGACCCCTTCGAGGAATTCTACAACCAGCTCAACGGCATCAAGGACTTCCACAAGCGCAACCCAAACGAGCCGGTAGAAAATTTGGAGCGCGCGTACAAGAAGCCGGAGAACGGAGGCCCGCCTGGAGGCTTTGCAGGAGACGTCACTAGCATGTTCACTGGCGAGGAGCATTTCGGACGCTACTTTGACTTGACCATGCTACACGAGGAGTTCCTGAATCTGCCGGGTATTCGAATGGTGCGAAAGGCGACATACATCCAGTATCTGAACTTGTTTGACCAGTTCACGCCGCCTCAATTGAATATCGACAAAACCCAACACAAGATGACGGACGAATACTTCGACTATGTCGGCAGCTTAGCGGAGTACCTGCAATCATTCATGCGCCGGTCACGTCCGCTCGAGGATCTGGAAAAGCTATTCGGCAAGTTTGAGAAGGAGTTCCAGGAACAGTGGGAGAAGGGCGAAGTGCCAGGATGGGAGCCAGACAAGGAGGTCAAAGCAGCCCAGGACAGAACAGGTGAGGGCATTTGGTGCGAAGATTGTGAAAAGGATTTCAAGAACGACAATGTGTACCAGGCACACCTGAAAGGAAAGAAGCATATCAAAAGTGCTGAGGCGCGGCAGAATGGTGGGGAGAAGTCGGCAATGGGGCCGAACGGCGCCAGCTCAGACGTTAGCAAGGACCTCAAGCGTTTACGAGAGAAGGCTATCGCCGAGCGGGAGCATCGTGTTCGCAAGCTATCAGAGGCAATGCAAGATACGCGAGAAGAGACCCGTATGAATGCCGAGCGGAAGCATGGCATGACCGACAAGGAGCGCCAGCAGGAATTGGCAGCTCTCTACGAGGAGGAGGCAGCGCTGGCAGGTAACGCTGAGCAGGAGGGCTCGGATGACGACGATGACGAAGAGAAGGTCTACAACCCTCTCAAACTTCCACTTTCATGGGACGGTAAACCCATCCCATTCTGGCTGTACAAGCTCCACGGTCTCGGCGTCGAGTTCCCATGCGAGATCTGCGGAAACTACGTGTACATGGGTCGACGTGCATTCGACAAGCACTTCTCCGAGTCCAGGCACGTCTATGGTCTAAAGTGCCTAGGCATCACAAATACCGCGATGTACAGAGACATCACTCGGATCGAGGAGGCTGAACGCCTGCACGCGAAGCTCAACTCGGATCGGCAGGAACAGCAGCATGCGAAGGATGATGTTGAGGAAATGGAGGACAGCACTGGCACAGTCATGCCCTGGAAGGTTTGGAATGATCTTAACAAGCAGGGCTTGCTGTGATGCGGCGTACCTTGTATTTGTTGATCCAGGAAGTGTTGTTCACTGATTCAAGGAATTGTATGATACCATCACGGCATAGCCGTCTTGTCAATAACTACTGAAAGCTCAGAAAACGCATTAGATTCCGTTTCATGATCGTTCCGTCAGCAATGTGGATGTAGGAAGCTCGAGGTGCATGGCCTTCCTGCCCCGGCGTCAATGAACATTTGCTCGTCCACAGCCAAAGCTTACCGGCACAACAAATTGACATCTTGACCATAAAGCCCGGTCGTCAGTTGTCGATGTGGCAAGAGCTAAGGACCTTGCTGCGGAAGAGGCAAAGAAGGGGCAACGTTTGTTGACACGGGATTGCCTCCATTGAGCTGGGGAAGGTAAACATCACGCAATGGATCAAAGCCTTCACTTCGTTACCTGTCCCATTCGAGTTAAGCTTGGAGGTCGCCTAAACACGGTTGAAGGGATAGTGGCGGCCCTTATTTAGCTTCCCGCGCGCGCCCAATCGTGCCTTCCTGCCCATGGCCGACTTCTCCCGCTGCATTCAACAACATCTCATGTGCTGCTTCTGGCCCTTCGTCGATCTTTGGCTCGAAGATCCTCCACCGCCACCAAGAAAATCGCGGTCCAAGAAGAAACACAGATCTCGAACGACTTCTGTTGTTCGCGACTCGAGTGGCTCCAAGGTACGTCGCGCTTGTTTACCTCCATCAGTTGCTCTTCACCTCATCACTGCGCGACTGTCACATGCTCCCGACACCGGCCGCGCCCCACTGCGACACTCATCAATCCCTGGGAAGCGGGTGCTGAGCGCTACCTCCCTGAAGTTGCGCGCTTGACCTCACTTCGACCCAAGAGTACCCACATCTTCGCTGCGCCTCCTCTTCCCACATCAACAACAGCGCAGATGGCTTCCACCGTCGTCGACTCTGTTGCAGACGACAGCGGTAGCGACCACGAGCACTGGCCGGAAGACTTCAAAACTTCTGATGCCATCGCCGCTCCTGGCTACGACTCCAACAACGGCCTGAGGATGCACACTTATCACGCCACTGCTCCGGTCGCCAAGGAGCCGTCTCCGCCGCCATCTCCAAAGGAAAGCGTCAAAGCAGCCCCGCTAACCCAAGTCCCTGCCCAGTACGCCTACGTGCCCGCTCCTGCTCCCAATATGAGCGGCTACGTCTACGCCGCTGTTCCGGCGCCGGCACAGGTCGTGGCTCCTGCTCCTGCTTCTGTCGCCGCTCCGAAGCCGGAAGAGCCGAACAACACCTACACCTATCACCCGACCTTCACCGAGAAGCCTGCCGTCAAGGAGACGTACAAATGGCAGGGCCGCACCAAAGGCGAGGTTCAGGAGGACAACCTCAAGATCGCCGCTGAGGAGAAGGTCTGGGAGAAGCGCAAGGTTGTCCCGACCGGGCTTGCCACTGACCAGATGTGCTGGGTCGTGGAGGTTGATGGTAACTACACTCTTCGGTAAGTGACTACTCCGTGCGTTAGACCAAGCTCAATGATGATTTTCTGACTTAAAAAGCACCTTCGCAGACATCGGCAGCCTCGCCGGGGACTGGAAGAAGGACCCGCGCTACGAGGACTCGTGGTATTTCGTGATCGAGCAGCCCAAGGAGGACTAGGCTGAACGATCACCAAGTCCCTATACCGGAGCAGTGAGAAAGGTTCATTGAAAGGACGGGATTTCTAGGTTGGCAACTCGAATCGGGTGTAAATAGTTGCCAACGAATTGACGATGTTTCCTTGCAACTTCGTGATCGTGCTTTGATCTTGATGCCGTGTCTTATCAAACGGAAAAGCTCGTAGTATCACACATGTAGGTTGAAACTCTGCCTACCCGACCAATACATGCGTCGTGTCTTGCATTACCTGAATGAGCTTTGCGGACACATCGCGTAGTATAAGAAGCGCATGGAGTGAGGTTGTCCGTAAGTCCCCACGCAGACAACAGACCGAAAAGTCCCACCACCTGACGTCACGCCAGAAGTCAGCCTCTCAACCCGACTTCCCAATCAGCATGCCTTTCGATACAAATCTGCGCAACACTTCAATCTTCCTTGCTATCTTCATACTCGCCTTCTTCCCAAGGTAAGACTCTTATTACCTCTCCCTTGTTGGACAAACACATCCTAACAAATACCAGCGTCTTCCACCTACTCCTCAAACCTTTTACCCTCCCATTCGACCTCTTCGGAGCACCCCTCGCACCAGCCAAACAACTCCTACCAACCTGCGCCTGCTGCCCGCCAGCCTCCTGCACAGCCGCCGACATCCCACAACCGCCCACCATGTCTTTCTTCCAGAAACAGTTCTCCCTCCCCTCCAAATCCCGCGGCTGCTACCTGATCACGGACGAAGTCACGCGCCAGCTGCCCGAACTCAAAGACTACAAAGTCGGCATCCTGCACCTGTTCGTGCAGCACACTTCCTGCGCGCTCTCCATGAACGAGAACTGGGACGAGGAGGTCCGCGAGGACATGAGCGATGCGCTCGACCGCCTTGCGCCTGAGGACCGCAAGGGCAACCTTTACAGGCATTCGGCGGAGGGCCTGGACGACATGCCCGCGCACATCAAGAGCAGTCTGATGGGTGCGAGTGTTACGGTGCCCATTACGAATGGCAGACTGAACACTGGCACGTGGCAGGGCATTTACTACATGGAGTTTAGGGCGAGCAAGCACTCCAGGAAGGTCGTTGCCACTATCCAGGGCGAGAAGGCTTGAGAATTTGCACTGGGATTATTGCATAAGGGTATGAATGATGATGATGTGGAACGAAGTATCTTTCCCGGCGCAAAGTGTATATAACAGACCTCGCGTGAGGCGAAGCAATCTTGAGACGCTGAATACCAGAAAATGTTGTTGAAATTGACAAAGAAATTCGCATGCGTATGTACAGGTCTACAGTACATTTTGTTCCATTTATCGCTGCTCCAGAGGCTTGCCGGTAGCGGTCTGGTAGGCTTCGGTAGAGCCAGTCTTCGCGTTGGTAGCCTCGAAGTCGGAGGCAGGGAGAGCGGCTGGGTCGTTGACGGGCGGGTCGAGAGGGAATGATGTGGAAGGCAAGCTCTCGAGGTGCTTGCGGTGGTGCTTGTTTGCCTGTATGGCATTAGCGCAATGTTCTTATTGAACTAGGATCTGGTTGATTGGTTGACTGGGAACGTACGTAAGGCACACCGCAGTATGTGCACCAGCAGATCTGAGGCTTGTCGGTGTTGATGAAGATGCGAGGGTGACCAAGAGGTCCTCCACCGCCGTCACAAGAGACGACCTTCTTCTCGGTCCAGCGGACGGGCTGCTTGTGGATAAGGTCGATGGCTGCCAGCGGTCTCGGCTGTGCCATTGTTAGCCACAATTATCATTCTTGATTCCTTCCCGTGATACAGTGCTCTTCAAATACTGCATTCTCCTTCGATTCTTGCAAGACGTACCTGGTCGGCCATAATAGTCTGCTCAAAGCGCGGGCCAACCATGGCCTTCTCGCGCGGCTGCTGGCTCCTGCTCCAGATACCCTTGCGGTTGGGCGCCTGCATCACGCGCCTCTCCTCGCCAGCCTCTGGGCTCTCCTGCAGAGCCTCTCTCTGGCTACCCTCAGCGGAAGTCGGGGTGGCATTGGTGGCCGAGACGGGGGAGCGCGGGTGGCGGCCGTGGGGGTCGTTGGCAGGGACCGGGTTGTCGGTGGTGGTGCTGTATGCGCTGCGTAGGGCAGGCATGCGCCTGGGAGCGGCGCGGAGGGTTCGTGAAAGCATTGTGGCGGCAATTGTCCGTGTTGCAATGGCGCTGGCGTAGCGTGAAGTCGCTGGATGTTCAAGCTTGAGATGCGCCAAGCAGGAACGCTCGGGCACGGCCCCCCGCTGGCGGCTTTCTGGCGCGCTCCAATCGCAGTCTGTACTTTACATATCGCTGGCGCTGGAGGACTTTTCGAGAGTGCCGATAGATATAAAGCATACGAATATCTTGTGCTAGAGCCTACGCTCATCATACAAGCTGGCCGTCGTGATCAGCATGTTAGCGACTGGGTACTGGCTTTCAACGGCTTTTCAAACTTATTACTAGCTCTGCTTCTCAGTATGAAAATACTGTATCGCGGCGTCTCTGACGACGATTGACTACAGATGATGGAAAAGCTTCACCGGCAGACATCACCATTCTGATACAGGGTTTTGTCGGCGTCTGCCATCCGGAAAAGGGTGCATTGCATTCCATCTTCAAACGGCTGTTGCTTGGTACCTTTGCAGTCGGTTTGTCGAGTGTAACTCGCCTTACAATTGACGCTCATGCGAATTCAGCAGTGCTTCTTCAATCATGGAAATTTAGCATGGCACAAACTTTGACACTCTGGGTATACACCTGATAGGCTTGAGCCACTGATCCATTGCCACCTTGTCTTTCATTCTCCATCCTCTTCTAATTAAGCTCGTTTGCTAATTAAGCTCGTCCAGACGGGGAATAGCAGCCATCGCACCCATTCTCTCAACGGTCTTGCCTGCAGCCATAGTGGCGAATTCCAAAGCAGCCTCGTACGCAAAATCGCCGTCACCACTGATATGCTGTGCTCTCTTCGCAGCGTAGGCTCCAAGGAAAGTATCACCTGCTGCAGTAGTGTCGACAACCTGGACCTTCTTTGCAGCAACCTTGCCTTGCTTGCCACTGGCGGTAGCATACATGACACCAGCACCACCAAGCGTGATGATTACCGCTTCGCGGACACCGAGTTTCAGGAAATGGGAGAGAAGTGGCGTTAGGTCAGCTGCTTTCTCTGTGGATTGAGAGCGGCTGAGGATGTGTGCTTCGCTCTCGTTCATTATCAGCGTGTCGATATCCTTGTAGGCAGACTCGGGGAGGGGCAACGCAGGCGCTGGGTTGAACATGGTGTGCTTCCCTTGCTCGTGGGCCAGGTGAAGGTTGTGAAGGACCTGATCGTCAATATTAATATAGTTCAATTGTTGACACATGAACCGGGAAGAACACGTACCACGTTCATCGGAATCTCCAGCTGGCAAACGATGACACCAGCGTCCTTGGGCACCAAATCCCACTGCGCATCTTTTTGCTCGGAGAAGGCAAAGTTTGCACCCTTCGTGAACATGATCCGGTTCTCGCCAGTCTCCTCTTCAACGACAATGTTCGCTGCACCCGTCGTCTGGCCCTTGACTTTACGTACGCCATCAGCGTTGATGCCCTCCTTGCCGAGCGCCTCGAAATAGTCATTGCCAAAACCATCGTCACCAACATTGCCGACCATCGCCACCTTCGTATCTTTAGAAGCGAGACGCGCACATGCTACCGCTTGGTTGGCGCCCTTGCCGCCGAATCCCGTTGAGAATGAGTTGGCCGTCAGAGTCTCTCCAGCTTCAGGAACGCGAGGCGTGCGGGTGATGAAGTCGATGTTCAGCGAGCCGATCACGGCGATCGAGTTCGAGGCCATATTAAATTCTGTGCAATTGATATCCCGGGGTTGCTCTGTGTTTTGGGGATTATGCGATTTCTCGAATGATGCCGTGGCGTTGGAGCGGGAATTCTGGGGAATTTGGGGGTTTCCTTGAGAGTCGGAAGCTTCCATTGTCGACCCACAACCACTCCACAATGCGGTTTCCTGAACAGTTCGTAGGGTTACATTGACATTACGCGATAAGTGAAAGAGCATAGAGCGCTAGTCAAAATAATCGATGGCCACGATGGCGAAACTTTTGCGGGATTTGGATGGAATTGAGAACAGTTTTAATGTTGATGCATTAATTGTTTCTCTGTAGAGCGCAAAAACATACGGGTAGCACATCACTTTACCGTGCCCAACATTCGATACCTCGTTTTGCTAGGCGATGATGTGAGGAGTTTGCACTACAACATTACCACATTTTGGAGATTTCATAACGACCGCGCCCTTCTTCCGCCTTCTCCAGATCTTGCCATTCGTTTGTCCCATACGTGACTTGGCTCGGCGACACTTGAACCGCTGATGGGGGGCAGATCAGGATCCTGGGAGAAGATGCCACATTGTCCCCATATGGATCTGACACCACAAGCGGTCCAGGAGCATGGGCAGAGTGCTGGCTTCCCGAGATCAAGTCTTCCGGCTGTAGCCATTCCGGGTCCGTCGGGCCTGACAGCGAGGTCGTACGATAAGGTGCAAACTCGCTTTGTGAGCCAAGCCCCTGATTTTTGGAAACAGTGAAGTCTGAGTGATAGGACTGATGAGCTGAGTATTGAGGTAGCGATGGTTTCGACGCAAGGCTCTGTCTGCTATTCCATATATCGTAATCAGGCTGAGGCGATGCCTGTTCTGCCTGCAGGAGGGAGAGATGTGAGGAGTAGCGAGAAACTATGCTCCCGAGGCGTCGTTGGTAGTCTCCGAGTTCGGTCGAAGTGATTCCAACAGTATATGGTGCTGGATTTCCAGAGCCGGAACCGTGACTTTCGAATGGAGAGCTCCAACCTGCGTTCTGTGAAAGGACGCTTGAAGCCTTGTGAATGGAGCCTTTCTTATTGCTTGTACCGCCTTGAAAATCACTGTGCGCCCGCTGTTGAAGAGAGTCTGGGCTATATGCAGCACTGTTCTTGGATGCTGAAGCGTGCCGCTGGGTACTCCGAGACGCACGGCTGTGCGCTTTGGGAGAGCGCTGCGAGTCCCGCGGCACCATTCCAGGATGACTCCCAGCATAGTCTGCCGGAGGCTGGCGATTGTGTGCTAACGGGACCGTCTGTGAGCGAACAGCGCTCGGCACGTGAGATGGCGCGTAGCTTCCAGGTATGCTGACCACATCGTCCCGCCGAGCCTTCCATTCTTCGTAAGTCAAAGTGCCGCTCTGGCCAAGGGCGTCGGTCGACAATTTCACGGCAGCTTGCGGCGATGCTCCGACATCCATCGAGGCTACACTCAGAGGGTGTGGAGATATCCAGCCATCTCCAGCGAAATTGGTCTTCCTCTGGCCGGAAGCTAAAGACTTTAGTGAGATCGCTAAGGGAGGGGCGGAAGTACTCTTTGACTCAGCGCTTGATTTGGACTTGTTGAGGGGGGAGGTGGTAATGCGATTGCTTTCCAAAATCGACGCCGAATGCTCGTGAACTCCAGGAGATGATGCCTTGGAGGCTCGACTGCTCTGATGGAATTCGTCTTGATATTTAGCACGATTACCATTGACATCTTGGCGGAATCCGCGAAAGGAATGAATAACGCTTGTAGAACTGCTGCCTGACCGTACAGTCGGAGGCTTGTAATTCGAGCGTAGAGTGCCAACTTTGCTGCCGCTATTCTGCCGTAAAATAGCTGAGGCCTGGCTCCCATTTGCAGCAATGGATGTCTGCTGGTGTAATGCCTGTTGGATCGCGAGGGGGGTGCCGCGTTTGCTACCCAGGTTGGATGTGGATGGTGCGGTCGCAGCACCGACAGGTGCCTTTGCCGTGCAATTCGAGTGAGCAATCTTTTCTGCAATGCTAAAAGCTGCTTGTGAAATACCAGACCCCGCCTTCGATCTCACTTTGGAACCAATACTCATCGCAATGCCAGAATCCTTGCACGACCCTGGTTCAGAACCCGGTCCTCTTGAAGACTTCTGTGACGACTGTGCGGCTTTATCTAGCTCTTTCGATTTGTTCAGGTCTGGCGCATCGCTGCTTTGGGGAGGAAGCTTTTCCATAAGCGTATCAATCATTACGGGTACCTGCTTCTTTCCTTGGCCGGCGGATCTGAGTTTATTGAGATTTTTATCGCTGCTTTCCTTCACTGTGGGAGCAGCCTGAGAACCGGAGTGCCGGGAATGTGCTTTTGCAGCCGATGCGATCGTAGATACTGTTCGACCATGGGAGGCCTGCTTCTTATCTGGCCACGCTTCTGTTCCTGACGAAAGACTTGTAATCAAGGGCAACCTGACCAGTGCTTGTTCACCATTTTTGGCAACGATCTGGACTATCCGATCCCTTGACTGCGACTGCGAGTTCCTGCTGGGAGTGATGCTCTGTTTTGGTCGGATAGTTGAGGGTACTAAATTGCGAGGCTGTGCAGGCATTTCCGGCTTTTGCTCTCTCGTCGCTATTGCAGACGCTGGTTTCGCTTTCAGTTTGATGCTGTGACCCGGTGAACTCACTGACTTATGGTGCAGTGGCGGCACGACAAAAGCTTTCGGCTTCCTTTCAGGATGAGAGGTTGAAGATGCCCGGGCTTTATCGTTCACCGACTTCTTGCGATCGTTATCCTGCTGTACCAAAACTTGTGCGCGCTTTTCTTCAAAAGTTGCTTGCATAAATCGTTTTGTAAGCCCTTGGTCGATCGCCAGTCCTGACTTGGCCTGTGTATAGCTTGGACGATACCCGTGGACTGTTGCGCAGTGTGCGTCGACAAAAGATTCGATGCCGCTGGCAACTTCCCAATTACCTTGGTGGGGAGTGTTGTAGGCATCGTTCATGATATCGTTGTCGGAGGCCTCAGCTGCGCATCCAGCTTGCGGTGTCAGATTGAATGTGTCGTCTACGGCACTAACCAAGTCCGCCATGTTGATGTGAAGTCGGTGGCGACGTGGACGATGTGAGTGTTCGCTCGTCAAAACTTGCTCGTGTCGAGTAATGTCGAGTGATAAGTCAATCGACGGACAGCGCGCTGCCTTGAGGTTATGGAAGGCACGTGCGCGAGCTTGGACCAGCGTGAGGTGAGGTTGAAGCGCATGTGAAAAGACGTCGGTACGGTGAGGTTCATCGCCTTGCCATGCAGTAAGGAGCGAGGATCTTGCTTCACAATTTCGCCTTCTCCTTCGCTTTCTCCTGTTCCCATTGCATTTTAATGTACCAGCTTCTCAAGTAGCTCCAACCTCCGCTCAATACCCCAAGAGGTGGGAACAAGAGTAACATCCAAGCCCACCATTGAGGACTGCCGTCTTTCACAATACCCATGACGCGATCAATCTCTCTCTTGAGGTCGTCCTGATCTCCATCGTTCCACACAACAACGCCAGCCTTGTCCCCCCTCCTTAGGCATCGCTCGGCCTTGTCCCGCACATCCCATTGCGACGCTACTCTGTTCTTCGCGTCCTCCTCTGTGAGATGTTCATCTCTAGCCCGTAACCTCTGCATCTGCACAGCCGCGTCTTTGACCGCGACCACCATGATGGTCCCGCACAACGGCTCCCAACCCGACTCGAACAGCAATGGGACGTCGAGTACGACGGCCCAATTCCCGCGCAAATAGGCATACATCATTTGCTTGTACATCTCTTGTCTTACTGCCGGATGCACGATCTTGTTCAGCGCCTTCCTGTCCTCATCCTTGCCCTCGCCAAACACTCTTCTGCCAAGCGCCGGCCGGTTCAGTGCCCTTCCCTTGCCATTCACGCCCTTCTCTCCTCCGTTTTCGGGCGTGGGAGGGACCAGTAGGTCGGGCGTTGAAGGACCGAAGTGCGCGACGATCTTGTTGTAACCTGAAGTACCTGGTTCCACGACTTGGCGGGCGACTTTATCGGCGTCGATCACGGGAAGATTGTACGGTGGTGATTTGAGGATTTGAGAGACAGTTGATTTTCCGGTGGCGATGCTACCGGTCAGACCGAGGAGCAGCATCTTCACAAGGCAGTGAGGGAGCAAATATCAAGAGGTACGTTACGACAGGAAGGTAGATACATAGATCACGAATCTGAGGTACCTTAGCGTCGCTTCGAAAGAGGTGCCGGCGTTCCAGCCTCGGCTGTACCCACCAGTTCTGTTTGCCTCAGGCGCCCATCCTTGCAACTCACCAGCATCTGGTTCATGCCTCCCCTGCTTTTGTGGTTGTGAATCGTATTTATCACTTCTTTGACCCCTTTTTCAATATGCGACGAGCCATCAAAAATCCATGATTCACGCCGGACGCGTTTCCCATCTTTGTAATAAGTCTCCAAGGCCCTTCCTCGTGGCTGAGCTTCAGATTATCCAATTCCAAGAACGGCAACGTCAAATCATGCACGATCCACGATAATACGCGGTGCCAATCACACTTCTTGAAGCAGATAGCACGAAGAATCAGGCGTCGCAATGAAGCTTTGTGGGGATTCGTCAATGCAATGAAGTCATCAGACGGCATATAGCTGTTGGAGCATAAATATTTCCAAGCTGGAGTTGCAAAGCCATCGCTCGAGGACCGTGCTGGTACCAGATCTGGATTGTTCTTCATTGGGTCGATCAGGGGTCGAAGATCGTCCAAGTCTCAACGTCAATTCCACGAGGCTGCTTTCGAAATGAGTTTCCCTAGGGAATGAGTTTCATTGTTCGAGTTTCTTAAGTCTTCAAGCTCCTCCTCAATCGGCGAGATGAAAAGGAGCAAATGCCAGCTCCAAGGTCCCTGGCAAACATGAGCCAGCTACGCAACGACAACATTGCCAGATGCAGTCAATGGTTCAGTGCCAGAGCGCATGGGTTGCCCTTGGCGCTATAGCATCACGTCAGTTTTGATGTATAACATGCTTTTGAGAACACTTGGATCTTGTACCACACATGTTGTTCGAATCAATTGGTGACGGCTGGGGACCGTGACATGAACTGCTCTGTCAGCCCACTCTCTCCATGCCACTCAGTCCCATTTTGACATTACACCAACTATATGGACCGAACTGGCTCCTTCTTCGTGCGGAAACGTGAATTGCCTGCACTGGGACTTCGTGCTTTGAACTCTAGGTCAATTCCTCGAATTCCTCGGTTTCTTTGAGGATTCAGGACACCGGGCTTTGATGTGTCCTTTCTTTCCACAATTGTGGCAAGTCATGGATGCGGCCGAAGGCGAAGGCTTGCCCGAACCTGATATACTTGTGACCTTATTAAGGTTCACTTCCTTTTCTCTCCGCGTCTTCGCTAACCGTGCTGCTTCCTTTGACTCTGCTTTTCGTTGAGCTTTGCGCTCGGCACGGGCCCTGTCGCCAGCTTCCTTTCGTGATTGCTTGATTAAAGCTTTCGCCCCGGTAGGATCGTCCTCCTCATCTTCTTCACTCTCGGATTCGGAGTCTGAGGAGCTTTCCCCAGATAAGCCAGAATCTTGTTGCGGTTTCTGTGTCGATGTGAGTCCGGGTTCTTTAAACAGGCCAAGCAAAACGTACAGATTGCTTCTTTCCGAAGTTACCGAAGTTCATCCTACCCGGCACACTCGCCGCCTTCGTGTCTCCATCTTCTGATTCATCGTCATGTGCGCCCTTTCCAGAGTCCAACGCGCCGTATCCTGCTGACACAATCCGCAGTGGTGACTGATCAACCGGCTTGGGCGCATTCTGAACACTCAAATACCACTTCGTTTCCCCCTTCGCAGCAGCCTCACGCTCCGATGCTTCCATGCGCTTCTTCTCCTCTGGCGTGTGGATCACTGGCGTTCCCGACCCAGGAGTTGAACCCGGGCTGGAGTTGTACGTACCATTCGACATACGCTGCCTTTTGGCGGATGGTTGCTCTGGCGTTCCAGGATTTGGCGATTCTGATGCGCCTGAGCGCTGCATGAACTATACATCATTGGATCAGTTTTTGTCGACACAGGACAGCTCCACACAGAAAAGACAAACCTTCATGTTCGCAAGACGCGAAGACATCGTCTTCGCGCCTCCTTTGTTTGGCGTCGACATGGTGATTGGCCCCAGGATTTCGAAGTCCTGTAAGCAGTTTTGTTCAGAGAAAAGCGACTCTTAAGATATTCGCGAAATTGTGTTTTCGCGACACCAGCTGGAAAAAGTTGACATCAGAGGCAGCCAGGCGCGGAAATCAGCCGCGCGCGCCTGCTTCTTCAGAGCTTCACGCGCCAGCTTGTTTGTTGACTTCAAGCTCAAGCTCACCAGTTCGCAAGCTTGACTCTCGCTCTCTGCTTCAAGTCACCTCCCACCTTCGCATCTGAAGAAGAATACCATCACTCCACCTTTGCGAGCACACATGACCACCTAGCATCACGGTCTAAGTATTATTCAACAATCATCACAACCTTTATTGACTTTCCTCGCCCGTGGCGCACGCCTGCACTCAACTTGCGACGTGTTGGATATTGCCGTCACCCTCTGTTGAACAACAGAAGTCGCGATCGTGCAACGCATCTTTCTATCTATTCATCTTGGCAGCTTCACTATCGCTGTCGTACTCTTGGGACATCACAGGTATCTGAATACCTTGACAAAGGACAATGTTCCCGCCGGCTTCTGTTGGCCATCGCACTCCGCCTGCCGGCATGGCTTTTTCACTAGCTTTGATTTCGCTGACCATAAAGATTGTACCAATGTTCGAAGCTTCAAATGTCTTCCTCGGATAAGGCAAAGACGTCCCTGGTCGTTAACGATTCGGCCGAAACCTTCAATGACGGATCGACGGCCATGGACATCAGCGATGACGAGACCGAACAGTCTGAGGAGAAGCCCACTCACAACCTAGGGCATCAGCTTCAGTTGCGTATTGGAGAAATGTCTATCGAGGAGAATCCGGTCAATTCTGAGCCTGAGTCTCAGCCCCGCGCCAACATTTCCTTCACTCTAGCAACCGACCTCTGGGTCGAATGTTTAGGCCAGCCCTTCCGCTTCCTTGATCTCCCGCCTGAAGTCCGCAATATCTTCTACGAGCTCTACTTCACCGGAAAGCACAACATCTCGCCGCCCGCCATCACGAGGGCCTGCAAGCTCCTCCGCCACGAAACGTTGTTCATGCACAAGGCCGCCGTTCACACCTACCAAATCCCCGTCTGCACGCCGCCGCAAATGAACGCCTTCCTCAAATGGGTCGAAGCCGGCGACTATTCCATCTCCTGCAGCTCCGAGAAGGCCTTCGAATTCTCCTTCGTCGAGCCGGGTTTCGGGCCCCTGACGGTCCGCTTCGAGCGGAAGATCATCGAGCCCGCTGCGATCTTCGACAGCGTCAACGAACTTTGTCACGCGCTCCCGGCGGTCACTGCGATCTGCACCTCAGAGGAGTACGCCTGGATGGTCAGCGTGGGCCTTCTCAGAAGCCTTGGCGTCGTCCCCGCGGGCTTTTTGCAGCGCTTCCGCCCGGGCAGGCGCATTCGAGATGCGGTTGCCAACCGTGCGAGCTGTGTCGTCCACGATGTTTCGATCGTCGGAGACGTCCCGGCGTTCAGTGAGCACTATGTGCTCGTCTATAACCCCTTCGACATAGCTCGGCAGTCGACCGGGCGGGAGTGGGCCGAGCGCTCACTTAGGGTGCTCGGGTGGTTTTTCTTTTGGAGGAGCATAAGGGCGAGAAATCAGGGGTGATGGGTGCCAGGGAGAGAGCTGATTGGGAGAGCGCGCGCGGTAGCGCTACGGCCGTCGTGATTAGCTGAGAGGGTGAAAACGTGCTTGAAATAGCGATGGAAATGAAACATGTGATTCTTGGTGCTGTGTGTCATGCGATGCCTTTCGCTCTCGTGTGTGCTTGGAGCTGATATCATCGCGTTTAGACTACTTAATCCCAATTTTTGGGTGGAACACTGCTCCAATCAGTGGTCTCTCAGTAGTAACCATGCCAATCCCATCTGGCGTCGAATTAATCGGGCTGCCTCGCCACAGTAAGAGAATGTGGACAACCTTGTCAGTCATGGTGGATGATAGCGTTGTAGATGATTCTTGTTGGAGTTTGTGCGAAGATAGACGGGCGGGTAGGATGTGGGAAGCGACAGTAGGGGCTTTGCCGCGGAATATGCCTCTCTCCCGCGCTACTTGAGCTGCTGCCATCGCCTTTGGACTACTAGAGAGAGGATTTGTCCCGAAGAGACTGTGTTCTCAAATGCAGCATCTCCGTTCCCATAATGTTAATACCACCTGCAGTAGAGTCCCTTGGGCTACTTAACTCCAGTGAAAGTCATGCGATCACCAGCTGACTTGTAAAATTAGGGTGGCAACGCTCCAGTATGAGTTCATGTGTGCCAGCCAAAACATCTGTTGATGTCGAAGGCTGTCAATCCACGTGCTGATCGATGCATGACTCGCGGACAAACAAACAGATTGCCGATCCAATGCTCGATGACTTGCATTGCGATCGCGGCGCAAGTATGATATAACGTCGATGGCAGAGAAGCTGAGCAAGCACCCGCGAAGACTGATCGTGACAATTGAGCCATACCATTGCGAGATTTAGGTCACGTATACCTCTGATAGGGACAATGCTGTTGCGTTGAAGAGTGAGGTATAGCGGACAAGGCTCGGAGCCATGTCCAGGCGCGATCGTGGGCTGATGTCAAGCACAGACGGGGTTGAGCTGTCGGGCGTGGCGTCAGTCGCTTCTTGCCCGCTTGCATAATGCCGACGTACACGACCGCCCGGATAAGGCGCTGGCGAGAAAAATCTTGCATCCCGCTCCCGTTGCGTGAAGAGGCGTGCGAAGCGCGAGACTACTGAGGCCTGTCTGAGACCTGCTTCGCCAGCCCAATCCTGCGCACTTCCGCTCGCATAAGGTATCGCATCCAGCCAGCCGGCACCTCAGGCTGCCCACCAGGTACGCAGCTCGCTGATGCCTCGGCGCTGCTCACCAGCCACGAAACATCCACGCCTGAACCCACCGCAGGCCACGGCACGAACTGGCCAGCCGCTCGCAGCCCGGGCTCGCTTCATCGCCTACACGCGCTGTAGTACATCACTCGACCCTTGCCTCCCTCCCTCGCCGCCCTCTCCGCCACTGGTGCCCGGCCGGCACAACCGCGGGATTGCCATCGCAAGGCCATCGTCGCCAACAGACCCTTCGAGCGCCTTCGCGCGAGTGCCCGTCTCTACGGCCTCATATACGCGCTGCCACGCCGTGCCTGACTCGACGCCGGACTGCGTCGTGATTCCAGTCCGACCGTCGATGCAGTGAGTTTCAACCTCTTCTCGTCTGGTCCATTGCAAATGGTTTCCAGCGAATCCGTGCGCGCCAGCAATGCCCAGGGCCACCTGATCCATGACTATGTCGGCATCTTCGTCGGTGGCACTGGCGGCATTGGCGAGTCTACGGCCAGGGAATTGTTCAAATTGACGATAAGGCCGAGGATATACATGATTGGCAGGTAAGTTTGATATATCCTCCTTCAAAAATTGTCCAGATCAAACGTGGCAACCGGTATACAGAGACACTCGATGTTAACATCAACCTCCAGGCGCGAAGCAGAAGCTAATCGCATCATTTCCGAACTCCTCGAAATCAATCCAGAAGGCAAGGCGACTTTCATTCAAAAAGACATCTCGACCATCCGCAATGTGGACGCGGTCTGCGCCGACCTGCGCGTCAAGGAGCCCCTCATCAACGGCCTCTTCCTCACCGCCGGCTACATGACGCTCAAAGGCCGCAGCGAAACCGACGAGGGGCTCGACAAGAAAATGGCCGTGAACTACTACTCCCGCATGCGCTTCGTCGTCGATCTCATGCCCAACCTCACCGCCGCCTCTGACGCCGGCCAGCTCTCCCGCGTCAACAGTGTCCTTGCCGCCGGCTCCGAGGGCGACGTCAACCCGGACGACCTCGATCTCCGCCACAACTTCACCCTGCACGGCGCCCTCGCCCACTGCACCGTCATGACCGACTTCATCATGGAGGAGTTCGCCAAGCGCTACCCGGGCACCACTTTCATGCACTCCTACCCGGGCACCGTCAAGACCGGCATCGCCAACCAGCTCAACGGGCCCATCCGCCTCGCCGTCAAAGTCATGTACGCCGTCATGACCCCCTGGATCCTCAACGTCCAGGAGTCCGGCGAGCGCCACTTCTTCCAGCTCACCAGCAAAGTCTACCCGGCCCGCAAGTGGCAGGGCACCTCCTGCCGCGCCGACGGCGACGCCCCCGGCATCCCCGCTGAGGCGCCCCTGGACGTCATGGAGGGCTCCAACGACGTCAAAGGCTCGGGGGCGTACTTGCTCGACTGGGACTCCAAGCCCGCCGGCGACGAGCGCGTGCTGGGAAAGTACCGCCAGATCGACCTCGGCCCGCGCGTCTGGGAGCACACGATGGCCATGTTCGCGCAGGCGGAGGCGAAGGCGCAGACGGCGGGGTCGAAGCGCGCCGCGCTCGAGCAGGCGGATGGCGACGGCAGGAGCAATCCCATTGGCTGGCGGCCTGCGTGATCCAGGTGGTTGGTCTGGACGTCGATGTCGATGGCAAGGCCACAGTTTGGCACAGCCGGAGATAACTGCCGCTGTCGTGATGGGAGGGAAAAGAAGAACCCCTTCCGTTGCGGTGGAGATGAAGTCGAGGGCCGCGGACCGCTCGCCCGCGCCGCGACTGAGTGGGTGAGTGCGAGCACGTCATGGTCTTCAGGGGGCGGGCTGCACGATCTTATTCTCACCATCAGGGCTGCGCACAGAGGGCGTCAAATGGCATGCGCGGATAAGGGAGCCATTTTGATTCCTCGGGAAACGAAGATTACGATACCCACTACGTGTATGATGGGATGTGCGGAAGAGCTTACTTCGCCGAGTCGGTAGACGAATGTATCAGCTTACTTTTAGAAGAAAGACTGGAGCCATGAAACACTCGGAGAGGAGATCGGAAGGGATGCAGCAATTAATCAAATTCGGATTAATTTTCGGTCTATTGTGGTCGGGTCGCTTTTCATACTGTTCAGATGCTCGTCGTCTTCCTCTCTGGTTGCGCCTCACATGATTTTCGTGAATTTGGTCTTTAGATGCTGCCAGCCATCTCTTTCATTTCTCACAATGCTTGAGTGAACGCCTCAAGCATACCCCAAACACCCATCCTCCCTCACCCTAAACCTCCTCCCGCTCCTCCACTCGCCCCCGGCAACCGCTGGCCCAGCAACAACCAGCTCGCCAGTAGGTTCACTCGCTCCGACATCCTTATCGTCAGCGCCCAGGACTCTCACCTCCACGCAGCTCAGCGGCGCACCGAACCGGCTGTGCCCCGCGCCTTCTTCCCGGCGGTAGTCGAAGACGTGCGTTTGGGCCACGGCGCCGGCGACGTTCGGCGCCGTCAGAGCGTAGACTATGCGCGCGCGCGTGAAGATCCGCAGGTCGGAGAGCTGCGCTGAGCTGAGAGGGGGCGAATCGGCGCCGAAGCGCTCGGAGGTGAGGATCAGGCGGAGCTTGCCGGGCGATGTGGAGGTGGAGGTCGAGGGGGGCAGGAAGAAGGAGGACGACGGCATGCGGCCTGCGGAGAGGGTTTGGGATTGCGTTAGGAGGCCGAATTTGTGGAGTGGGGAGGTGATTTTCGCGGTCGCTTCGGTATGGAGGGTACTCATTGCTTCGGCGGAGGCGATGATGATTGTTGGGGATGTGGAGCCGGTGGCTGCGGCGAGGCTGGCTTTGGGGCCAGCGACGCTGTTGATCGCGACGGATGCGTGGGTGTAGAGTGCAGCTAGGGTCCAGCAGAGGACATAGGAGCGGTTGAAGCTGTCGGCTGGAAGGAGGAGGTCTGCTGGGGTCATGCGCTGGCGGAGAGGCAGGGACGTGGTCATTGCGGCGACGGCAGAGATAATGTTCGCCTGGGTAAAGGTGGTGATGATCGGCTTGGCTGAGTCATCCACAGGCTGCCATACGGTGACAATCTCGCCGAGCTTGCTAATACTGTCGTTTTCAGGGAGGGTGGCAGAAGCGTTGGCGGCCTCGTCGACCAGATCGCTCCAAACGCTCATACTGAGACGGCTCTGAGCGGAGTCTGGCACACCGGCCCAGTCCATGTGGCGGTTGGGCTTGTGGACGACGGAGGTGATGAGACGAAGGCCTTTGCACTCGCGGGCGATGTCGTCTGTGGGGAGAGTGCCAGCTTCAGTGACAAGTGTGTCGGCACCAACAAGATTGAGCAGCTCATGGACCTTTGCGGGAGCCAGGTCGTGTGGGAGGAGGATCGGTGTCAGGCCGTAGAATGCACAGGCTGCGTCGATGTTAGCCTGGAATTATGTTTCTCACATGAAGCAACTTACCAAAAATAGATACAAGGTATTCAATGTTGTTCGGCAAGTAGACCGCAACCTTGCCATCGCCAGTCTCTTTCCAGTACTTTCCAAGTACGTTGATCTGCTTGCTGAGCTTCTGCAGATCGTGCTCTTGGATCTCTTTCTTGCCGAAAACGCTCATAATAGAACCCTGAGGTGTCTCTTTCCCATCCTGCCCAGCTTGACCGCCGCGCAAGACCTCTCTCCAGATGTCCCTCAAATCACCGTCCTTCCCGGTCTTCCATCGTGGCTCGCCCGGTTGCTTGACGTTCAGACCACTTTTCAGAGGATAGCCGTGAGGGATCTCGGGACTGCGGTAGACTGCAGACTCGTTCTTATTTCTGACCGGTGCCGCCGAAGCTTGTCGTGCAAGCAGAAGAGGGTGAGTGTCCGGCTCACTCGGATAGACGATCGGATAAGCGAGGAAGGCAACGATGGACGCAGCGATGAGAGTGGTGTAGAGGTTCCAGTCGGAGAGAGTTGCTGCGATCTGCTGATCGAGCGTCTCGAGGAGGACGGGCATCCTGTCAGATATCCCAAGACAGGAGCGTGTGTCTTTGGTACCACGTGGGCTGGTGAGTGAAGTGAATGTTGTGCTGGCTGAGCAGCTAAATTAAGGTCAGGTAGCTCAGCGGACTTGGGATCGTGAGCAGCCATGCGACGTCAGTGGGGCTGGCGGCTGCGGGGGACGGGCGGGAGTGCTTAAGGTTCCACCTGCAGGGCTCGAGCAGGGCTCGCAGCTCAGGCCGCGGCTGGCACTGGCACTGGCGCGTTCGCATAGCAACATCAGCCAGCACTTCCACCTCACGTACCGCTACCACGCCAGGACTGGGCTTGCGACGACAACGACGCGATGCGTTAGGCGACATCTCTCGGCACGCGAATACTAACGTACTAATTACACAGCAAGCGAAAGACCAGACCACCACCAGACGCGAAACCTTTCCAACCGAAACACGCTCCCAAGTCTCTCCAAACCCCCAAAATGGCCTCCACCTCGCTGACCCAGTCGACTTCGGGCAGTAGCTCCAGTAGCCTCACGCGCTCTGGCACTCCTTATGCTCAATCACCTGCGAGCAAGATCAAGAATGTTGCGGCACGTCCGATCTCCAATCTTACACTACAGAAAAGTCCTGCGACTCCCTCTGGCACTCCTTATGCTCAATCACCTGCGAGCAAGATCAAGAATGTTGCGGCACATCCGATCTCCAATCTTACACCACAGAAAAGTCCGGCGACTCCCTCTGGCACACCAAATGGCTCTCCCGCCATTATTATGACGCCAGGAAGATGGCAACACCCACGTATGGACGAGATTGTGCGGCGCCAGAATGCTAGCTGCTTCAATCCTGGTGATGCTCGCATTGTCGTGCTCAACCTAGTCGTCATCGTCCTCACCCTCAAAGCTCAGCCCTACATCTCCTCGTACGTCTCCCAGGACACTGCAACAGTTGAAGATCCAACCCTAACAGCAAGCAGCATCCCCATACAACTTGTCCGCAACACGCCCTACGCAAGCTGGACGCTCCACACTCTCCGCCTCGGCCTCCTAGTCAACATGGCCGTCACCCTCGCGCCCCTCTTCCGCCGTCCTGACGCCTGCGAAGACATCCCTCTCACACCCCAACAACGCCATGCGCTCGGCCTACCTCCCATGAGCCGCCCTGCCACACCGCAAGAGCAAGCTCAATACGTGACGCCGCCCAAATATTCCCGTAGCGCAACACCTCGCTCCATCAATTCCACGGGCAGCTTCGCAGACTCGATGCGTGTGCAGGCACGCGCTTCCCCTCTCTCAGGCCGCGGCAGTCCTCTCGATGCGAGCATTTCTTCGCCCTTTGGTAGCGCGCGAAGGGCTTCTGGAAGCGGCAGCCCGTTTTCGGCTTCACCTCTTAAAGACAAAATGCTCGCCAACAACCCCGATATGGGCAGGAGAGGGAGCTTTGGATCGTCGCGTGGCAGCCCGCTCGGTGGAGATTTCGATGGGCTGAGCAGCTCTAGTGGAAAAACTGGCAGAGCCAGCGTGGGGCTGAACAGCAAGTGGCTGTACCAGAAGGGCAGGGCGAGCCCGGGATTGACTGGAACTGGATGGGGGACTGGGAGCGTGTTCAACTGAGGCGTGGGAAACGATTGGTTGTATTACGATACCCTTGTATATTTTTCTGCGCGTTTGGTATTGTTGCATGGCGAGGCGCTTACAGCATAGCAGCTTACAATGCGAGTGCTCAAGATCTATCATCGTCACTGTCACACAGTGGATGTCCGACTTGTCAGGGTTTGATGAGACTTTCGAGGACCGCATACTAGACATCTTCGATCGCCATGAATGTCGATACTTCCGCCGGCGCGCCTTAGGGGATCTTAAGAAGAGACTTTCTCCGTCACGAGACCTTCAGCGTCGAATAACTCGAACTCGACACCTTCGACATTGCCGTAGGTCTTTACTTCTCTGTTCTCCGAATCCATCCAGTCGTAGACAGTCCTCGTCTCCCCTTCTCGCCCCAGAGCCAGCACAGTGCCCTCGCGCACATACATCGGCAGCGTCGTGAAGTCGTGGCGCTGCTTGATCCACCTCGGTCCCTGGATCACATCCTCGTCATCCCAGAAGCTTGTCCAGGCACCCTCAGGCAAGTAAAACTCCACATCACCTCCTTCAGTGAACACTGGCGCAACCAGAATCCTCGACCCCAACATGAATTGCGTATCGCACGTCCACGCCGTCCGGTCGTCCGGAAATTCTAGTGCCATTGCTCGCACACTCACCGGCCACCCCGCCGCGATAGACCGCATTGCCTCGCTGTACAAGTACGGCATAAGCCTGCATTTCAGCTGGGTGAACTTCCGCAACACCGCGCTGCATCCTTGCTCCGAGGTATCGTCGTCATCAAGTAGCCAGGGCACACGGTAGCTGTTGCTGCCGTGTAAGCGTGAGTGCGAGCACAGAAGGCCGAACTGCACCCAGCGCTTGTAGATCGCGGCGTCCGGCGTGCCTTCAAAGCCGCCGATGTCTACGCTCCAGAATGAGTAGCCGCTTATGCCGAGCGAGAGCCCGCCGCGCAGCGACTCGGCCATCGCCTCGAAAGTGCTCTCACAGTCGCCGCCCCAGTGCACGGGGAAGCGCTGGCCGCCTGCGCAAGCGGAGCGGGCGAAGAGCACCGCTTGGTCAGCGCCGTAGCGGGCTTGCAGAGCCTCGAAGACGATCTTGTTGAAGAGGAAGGAGTAGTAGTTGTGCATCTTCGTCGGGTCGACGGCCGCATCGTGCCACTGCACGTCTTCAGTCGGGATGCGCTCGCCGAAGTCCGTCTTGATGGCATCGACGCCCGTGTCGAAGAGCTTGCTCAAATTCTCGACAAACCACTCGCACGCCGCCGGGTTCGTGAAGTCCACGATCCCCATCCCAGCCTGCCATAGGTCCCACTGCCAGACGTCACCGTTCTTGCGCTTGAGCAAGTAGCCCTTCTCGGCGGCTTCTTTGAAGACAGGCGATGCCTGGCCTAGGTACGAGTTGATCCAAACACAAACCTTGCTGACCGCACCGCTCTGTTTCATCCGCGAGATCTGCCCCGCCGGGTCTGGGAAGCGAGAATCGTCGAATTCGAAGTCGCACCACTGGAAGCCGCGCATCCAGAAGCAGTCGTAGTGGAAGACTTGCAAAGGGATCTCGCGCTCGCGCATGCCTTCGAGGAAGCCTGCGACCGTCGCCTCGTCGTAATCGGTCGTGAACGAGGTGCTGAGCCACAAGCCTAGACTCCACGCGGGGACTTTGTTCGCGCGCCCAGTCAGCAGCGTGTAACGGGTCAGGATCTCTTTCGGTGTCGGGCCTTGGATGATGAACCACTTGAGCCGCTGGCCCTCGACGCTGGTCTGCACTCTGCAGCTGCGCTCGCTGCCGATCTCCAGGTCGACTTTCTCCGTCGCGTCGACGAATACGCCGTAGCCCTTATTGCTGAGCCAGAACGAGACGTTTTTGTACGCCTGCTCGCTCGACGTGCCGCCGTCTGCGTTCCATAGCTCGACCTGCTGCCCAACCTTATTCAGCGCGCCGAAACGCTCGCCCAAACCGTATACCTGCTCGCCGACACCAAGGGTAGTCTGTGTGAGCATGTAGTGCTGCAGGTTTCGCATGTCGGCGGTCTGCATCGGCGAACTCGTGGCGGGCGAGAATGCGAAGCCCACACTGCGGTTGAGGAGGGACGTGAGTTTGTGTTGCGGGTCATTGGAGCTGTGAAAGCGGATGTCGAATTTGTGAGGCTCTGTCGTGACTGTTGCGGCGATGGAGCCAGAGAATAGAGTCGTTCCAAGGGTTGCATTCTCAAGAGAGCTTTCAATGTCGGGCTGGCCGGAAGGGAAGAGGTCGAAGTGGGGGCCTTTGTTCTGCGAGCCGTGCCAGTGGGTTGCTTCTACCGACAGGATGCCCTCGGCTACTGCTTCGATGTCCTGTGGCGACGGTCTTAGCTTTCACATCTACAGTGACTGATCTTGTCACGATGAGCATTTACAATGGTTATCGTGGGCTTGTTGAGCGTGTCTCCTCTAGACCGGATTTGCGTGGTTGGACACAGCAAACTGATTTTCTTTCCATCTTCCAAGGGCGTGACAGAATAGACCTCTTCAGCATATTCGATCCTCTTCCCTTCCGCCGGCAACCACATTCCTCGAAGCAGTTTCAGTGAAAGCCCGATCGTATGCACTTGTTGTTGGTCCAACTCACCATCTCTGAACTTCATATTCACGACAGCTGAGCAATGCGTCCGGTAATCCTATTCGAAAGGGATATTTTGTCCCAGGGAAAAATTGACCGAGAACATGAACGCATCAGGTGGGAAATAAAGGCGCAGCGTGTCGCGGAACCCTGCTGGAGGCAACTGCCCGCATCCATGGAGGTCCCGCTTGTATAGCCGACACGGAGAAACTCGATCATGCATGGATGAGCTATATCGGGTAAGATTGCTGAGCGCACCGGACGGTTGCCATCGAGCTCTGGGTAAATGCATTCTTGACCCGCGCAGAACCGGTTGCAAACTGTTTGAGCTGATGATGGGGAAAAAAACGCTCGCGAAGTCGCCTGTTCTCTCGTGGTCTGAAATTTGGCAGCTTTAGAAACTGCAGTACTACCCCAGAAGCCCGAGAATGAGTTTCAGGCTCTGGCCCTCGGATGGAGAAACCCCCACGTGATGAAGCAAGTCGATACTTCAATAGTTCCGCGGTGAGCACGATTCTGCCTCCGGCATTCTTCACGGACAACCGCTCAAAGTCAGGCTGCTGCCATCTCATGCATGACCCATTCTGCGAAAAGCGACAAATACTCTGAACCCCTGCGTGTCGCGAAAAAGGGTGTCTCTAGTACCGTTCTGATAGTGACAATGTTTTATCAGGATCATCCGAAAGCTGCATAGACTGGTGAGCTGTCGTGCATACAGAGCTAACCCGTCTCAGAGAGTCGCATCGACGCCCACTCAGCCTTGCCGTTAAATCAGGCTACGGACACGATGAGAACATCGTTGGATTACTCCTCATTTCGCACAGTTTTTCCGATAAGATGGTCCTCCTACCGCTGGAAGCCCTGAAGAATTGGCAGCCTTTCAGGCTAGATGCTCTTGGGTTGGTAACTCTTTTGGGCGCAGAAGAGGTCGCGCGAGCCATAGGAACCCTCGCGCCAAATACCTTGACAGACTATATGCCGCTACTCGGTGCGTATCGAGTGGCCGGAAACCATTTTACCACACCTGAACCGGGTCACAATATGTATAACCTGAGTGACGGCATCACCAATACGGAGCTGAGCGCCTGGTTCACGAGGTGGATGTCTCACTACGTGACGGAAAGCTATTCTTTCTTGGAGATAGAGCTTGCCGAAGATCAAAGGGGTTTCGCTGAGCTGGGTGGTCTTCATGTTGGTCTTGCCTTTCTTTTGGGCACCGTCATGCACCTCGGTCTGATAGCCCTTGCGGCTCTCCAAGCCGATTGGTACGGTATAGCAAACGGAGCCGCATTGCTGATGGCTACGCTGGTCCGCAACTATCTTATTCACGCCAATGTCAAGAAGTTTGATGGAAAATTCAAAGGCGAACTGCAACAATCCCATGGCGGCACACAACGATTTGTGAGGGATGGGTTCAACCAAAGGAAAAAAATCCTCATCGTAAGGCCAGATGGAGGCTTGGTCGGAATGCACATCAAACTTGGACTTTTACTCAAGCTATTTGGCAGGCTCGACCCTACAGCTGCCAAGTTCTTCTCTCTAGAATGGCAAGGGATGTACACAATCGCCAGAGGGGTTGGCTGGCTAGCTTTCGGAGTGCATATCGTTTGCATCGGCCAAGCCACTTTGCCATCGCAGCTTTTCGTCGTGACAGTAATGTCTGTTGCCACAATCCTGACTATCTTCAATGTCGGAACTCAGCAAAGTTGGCAACAGTTTCGGAACATCTTGCGTAGCAACCATAGGCAAAACTCAGACTACGCACGCTACGACATGGGGAGGTTCATGACCATAAAAGTGGTAGGACCCCCCGTGGACGCCTTGGTTCCGACCAATCGTAGTCGTATGTACGCTCTCCTCGCGCCAACCGAGAGGGAAATGTCCTGGATGGAGTCTTGGAATCTTCTACCGCTCAGGCCGAATGATATGTGGTACGAACACTGGTATAAGCTGGCCAACACGGTCAAAGAACAGACGATTGATCACAAAGGCAACCGCTCGATGCACTTCTTGGAAATCGACTATGCGAAGATGTGTACCGGAGACCCAACGTCTGGCACAAAAGTGGAGAATGCTTTGACGAGCACAGACTCTGGTGACACTGGCAGTCAAAGCGATGTAGTTTCTGGCGCAAGGAGAGACGATCCCATGGCCGGTGAAGCAGCGTGACCTCCGAAGGCGCTTCCACTCACGCAACGGATGCTCAAATAGACTTCCAGCTTTGCAAAACGCATCCAGAATTTCGAACGCTCAGGGAATATGACGAATCCAGGTTTAAGCGCTCTTCGGGATCTCGATTTGTTTGCAGGGCTAAGATTTCAGCGTGGGCCTAGCATAGTATCGGCTATATGGGCGAAGGTGTATTTTTGTGTTGTCTAGCAGGATTGGTTTGTATGCCGTGTCTCAGGTTGCCCTTAATGTTCTCTCGTCGATTTGTTGGGGGATTGTCGAGGAAGGGACTGAAAAATAGTCCAGAATGCCTACCAGAGCAGGTACGCGATGCCTATCGTCGCTGCAGCCAAACTCGTTGATCGTTAAATCTGACAACTCTTGCAAAGTGATTCCACAACCAGACTGTAGATGAACTGTCTTCATTCTTCGGAAACAGTGGAACAGCGGATTCAAGACGTCGCCGGCCAGTTCCGCAAAGTGTGACCATTCAAGAAAATAAGGGCCGATTATCACAGTCGGATCAGTGGGCGAGACTGCGAACTCCTGCAGACACCACAGCCTCCTCCACCACACTCTTTTCGTGTTTCCCTCTGTTCTGCTCCTGGAATCCCACGCCAGTATTGCTTCCTTGAGTGCCACATCCAGGAGTCTCGGGTCTGCAGACGGAACGTCTTCGGACTCACCAAGATGCCACTCGACAAAGTCGCCTAGCCACACGAGGGTACCGCGGCACACGCGAAACGCAGGGCTCGATTTCCGTTGATGTATATACTTTTCCACGTCGTCATCGCATTGTTTGATGCAGATCGCGTCAATCCAGACGCGCCTCGTTTGTGCCTGATGGCGCACTCGCCGAAGGCAGGCTTCCAAATGTTGAGAGATCTTGAATCCATCTACTCCATCTAGTTGAATGTGTACCAAAACCGAATCAGGTTCCCAGCAGTACGATATTGCCTCGAACGAGGGTGTGTCCCCTAGCGAATGGTTCTCCAAGGCGCAGATCAGCGGGTCTCGGAACAGTCCGGGCTGGAGAGCTAATAAACAAAGACGCTCTTTTTGTGCATGGTCGTGGTGGACTTCTGAATCAATCACAACGCCGTCGCACATCTGCTGCTCTCTGGATCCGACTGTGTCTGAAGGAAGCATGATAAACGGCCATATTCGATTGGTGACAAGTAGGAGAGGTTGAGAAGCAGGATTGATAAGGTGCCTTCAGCTTCCAAACTCCGCCGCCACAATGCCAAGAAGACGGTGCTCCCGCCAGCCAAAGCACGTGGCTCCTTGGATGACTTTCACTGTAGGTGGCGAAGGCACTATACTAGGTAGTGAATGTACCTGTGCACTACCACGTGGCTGCGCCCTCGCCGATGGTTTTCGGGACGGGAGTTGTTGTTCTGCCGAGACGGAAACGCAAAGATGCTCCAAACATTCACAAGTAACACATTCGTCTGCAGAATCACTGCGCGTCTGCTGACAGCACGCATGATGCTCAAGGCGGGGCTGTCGCGTTCTGCCGGGATGATCATTGATGACCTGGAATTGGGGCACCACGCTATCGCAGGTGACGGCGGTGGAACGTATCTCATGGGGCTTTGAAATCGTTGCCACCCGCGAGCCTGCCCGCACAATGCTGTCTGGCAGGCCAGAAACACACAAGAGTTGGACTCCCGGGAGCTTTGGTGCGAAATTCGGAAGTTCCTGGGCGTCTGTCCCTTGCAATATAGTAAGTCATTAGAACTCGTATGGCTTGTCGAAGTTTTGGACGAAACCAGGTCGGCAGGCAGGTCCTCGAACGCTACACCTTGATCCGGTGATGTTAAGGCATCAAGGGACTGGAATTGCGACGTCTTGTCACCCCGCTGGGACATGACGACACCACGACGGATGGAGCCATCACAGCAGAATGCATTTCCTTCATAGGGCGGCACTATCACTATGCAGTCACCAGGAGATCTCTCATTGGGCGCGTTGGTGTGGCATCATCCTCTTCCAGTAACCCTTGATAATTGTCGTCTTGCGTCCCCCTAAGCAGCACGGCAGCCGGCCTCAGTCAGTCTCGGCCAACGCGCTGCCCGAACTACCATCATTTCTCGATACTATGCCTCAGCTACCTAGCACACCACTGAACCGCGAACCTGGTCTCCACTCGCTGATCTCTTCCTTTCTGACCACCAAGGATCTCAGGCCATATGACCGTAACCATTGCCCTCAACCGCAGATATCAGAAGACACACATCGCGTCCGTCTCGACGGATTAGTCTCCGCATCTGCCTCGCTGTCCATCTCCAATCTTCGGAAAGACTACCCTCAGCATGAAGTTACTTGTGCTTTACAATGTGCAGGCAACCGTCGCCACACTATGCGCACTCTTCTCAAAGAAGTCCAAGGTCTCGACTGGTTTGCCGGTGCCGTTATGAACTGTTCCTGGCGAGGGCCTAGGCTCCGGGACATCTTGCTACGTGCTGGGCTTCAACTTGATGAAGAAGAAATGAAAACGGCGCACGTTGCTTTCGCATGCAACGCCGTGCCCTGCCAGGATGACGATTGGTATGGCGCTTCAATCCCTCTATCGCGGGCGATGAGAGAAGACGCGGATGTCATCCTTGCTCTGGAGATGAATGGCGAGCCGCTGAGCATCGAGCACGGCTTCCCTGTACGCGTTGTTACGCCGGGGATTGCGGGCGCAAGAGCGGTCAAGTGGTTGGATCACATCACTGTTCAGAGAGAGATGAGCAGCAATCATTACATGCATTTCGACTACAAAGTCTTGCCGGAAGATGCTGTGGATTCGGAAAGCGCGCAAAGGTTCTGGGGCTCCACGCCGCCGGTCATTGAGATGCCTGTCAACTCGGTCGTTGCGGTACCGCAGGACGGCAGCACGGTCGAGAGTGACGCAGAGGGTATGGTGGTTGTGAAGGGCTATGCTCTGCCAAGCGGTGACGATGGACCGGTCGTTAAGGTTGAGGTCTCTGTGGATGGAGAGGTGTGGAAGGAGGCGCAACTTGGCTCGTACGAAGGAGAGAGCAAGTGGTCTTGGAAGCTATGGGAAGCAAAATTGAAGATTGAACGAGGCGAGGGAAAAACGATTTTCAGTCGAGCGACAGACAAGGCCGGAAATATGCAGCCGAGACATTCGCAGTGGAATCTTCGAGGGGTCTGCTACAATGGCTACGGTGAAGCGAGGGGCTTGAAGATACAATAGCGTCGGAGTACCGTCATCAGATCTGCAACGGAACCCTAACGATGTTCGCAAGCGAACGTCAGAGGGTGAAGGAGGCTAATACTTCAGCAGCATATTAGCGAGGCTCTCATGGCTTCTTAGTAAGGCTGCCTATTCGCTGCGTTTCTTCTCCTCCTCGATTTCTCTCGCCATGCGCAGAACCCCATCACGACAAGGAGTTGAAGCTTTGAATCCATTCCAGCGGGAAACAGCATGGACTTGTTCCTTCGCATCCCGAGCTTGAGCTTTGAAGAATGTGTGGCTATCATCTCCTGGGTCTCAAGGTCCAACGCATGGTACTGTCCGCTCCTGCGACCAGAATTGCTGCGAGAAATTTCGTACATCCTCCCGTTCCATTCGAACGTGTAACGTTTCGATCCGGCGAAGCCATGTGGCCTCATTTCAATCCATTCCATTGTCGTCTCTTTTGCGCCAAGACCACATTTAATCGAGCGTCCAATGCGGATGAAGACGTGGCCAATGACAGGGCTACTCTTATCGCCCATGTGCCATACCATGTCGGGAGTATTGGGTGTGTACTGAGATACACCGCAGAAGTAAGTTGGAATTCCATTTTCGAGGACCGTGATGTCTCGCCAGGGAAAGCTTCCATGTTGGATAGTCAGACTAAGGCATGCCAGAGAAACCTGATCAGTTTGGCAATCGGCAACCCCTTGGAGTTCATCGGAATCGTTCGATGGCGAGGTCTCGCTGGGGGAGCACACGTTATTGTCTCCCTTCATACTGCTGCTCAGAGTAGCTTCAGCCTGGGAAAAAGACATAGTGATGATTTCAAGGTCTTATCGACCAGCGCTACCCACGCAGATGGCGAGCTCATATATATACATAATGTTAGGCATGCCATGTGATCAAGTCTTTACTTTCGGATGCCTGTTCTTCTTTGGTGTTGATCAGACTAAAAGACGAGAAATGACTCGTCGAGCGAATCAGTCCACGAGGATTGTTGTTTGAGTTTCGGATCGCAAGGCTTGGACTGGATCGTTCGCGCGGAACGTTGTTGCGCGCCAGAATGGTGAGTAAAGCCACGCGCCGATGAGATGCATTCATCATGTCAAAGAACGGAAAGACAAATCTTGAAAGAGGTCTACGTGATGCATGAGAAAAAAAAAGACCTTGCTCGTCTTTTCACTTTTAAAAGGCGGAATGACCCTTCCAGAAGCATGTCCGGGTATCTCACCGCTGCGATAGTTTGACGTCTAAACGCTCCCTCGCTTTGCACCAGGCCCTAAAATGTGCCATGCTTCAGGCTTTAGATCTTGTACCGAGCCTTCCAGGTTGGTGACCATAGGTATCGGGCAGCCTTGGCAATGGCGGTGGTGTCATGATCGTGAACGACGGTAGCTTATGTCCGTCTCTACAAGACTTCAATGTGTCCACACGCCTTGGTGTGCTTGGTTAGTCATCCGGAGTTTGCGATCATAATGCCTCGTTTATTGCTCGAATCTCGATATACAGGGGAACGCAATCATCATCAGTCAGCTCGGGGTTTCGGGTGGATGGGCTATCCGCTCTTGTCGCCCGCTGATTGGTGAGGAAGGCTGGCCTATAGAGCCGGTTTCTTGCATCCTTCCTAAACCAGCGATCCTCCCAAGACACCAAGGAAGTGGCCATCAACCCTCTTCTGAGGAAGGGAAATCCTCTGCCAGAATCGACCACTACAATTGTGAAGACGAAGTTGCTTACAAATTGTCAGGCGAGTGCAAACCCGGAGCTTCTACACATGACAAACGATCAGGTGATGGTAGATTTAAGTTCTGAAACCCGCGTACAACTTATAAAGCTCATACTGCCTGCGATGATCGAAGCACCTCGTTCGCGCAATAGTACATTTCACAATCAGTCTCAATTTCGAAACCATGCCTGAAACCGTTCTCGTTGTAGGATCGACCGGCAACATCGGCCTTGCTGCTGTCAAAGCTGCCCTTGACACTGGCCGCAACGTTTTGGCCGTCGTGCGCACTCAAGCGTCGGCGGACAAATTGTTCAAGTTCATTGGTTCTGACAAGGGGATCACCACAGTCGAAGCTGATGTACTTTCCGACACTGCGATCAAAGGCGTTGTCGATCAGGTCCGAGCTGGCAAGCTCCCGGCTTTCCAGCACGTCTGGTCAAGTGGTAGGCTTCTCGAATCGTTTTCCTCGGTGCAATATGTACATGCTGACAATGTATCGATCGATAGTTGGCGGCGAATACGTTGCCGATCCAATTCAAGGCATCACTACCGAGCGTTTGCGGAAGAATCTGAACTCGATGTTCGAAGCAAACTTCTGTGAGCAACATCATCTGAACTCTTACTGTTCCACAAGCTGATGCATATTCCAGTCGCTTACAGAGACACCATCGGGTACCTGCTCGAGCAGAACAACCCGGCAAGTACTTGGACCATCTGCACAGGGGCGCAGGGTGACATGGCCTTGTACGTGCTGCCGGCCATGACCCAAGGGGCCCTCTTCCCATTTTGCAAAGCTGCTGCTCGTGAGAACGAGAACACAAATGTCCGCTTCAATGAGGTATACCTTGCCTTCCGAGTCGAAGTCGACGCGGATGCCGTCGAGCACGGCGTGACGAAGTCGTCCGAGTTTGCCAAAGTCTATGAGATGTTGTTGGCTGCTCCAGAAGTCCGCGGTTCGCGGGTCTTGTTGATGAACCCCGATGAAGATTTGAGGAAGTTGAACCACCATAAGAAGAACTAGCAATTTTTGATCTGTTAGTCGCTCGTAATTGCAATCAACTTTTCTTGAACTATTCTTGCGCTCGATCCTAATTTTGTCGCTAAAGGACTTGACTCCACTCGAGTGGGAAAGGCGGTACGTCGCCAAGCTGTGCGAGCCAACCGTTCGCCCCCACCCCAGGTGCATTGTTGAAGACTCCTCGCCAATCTTCATAATGTTTCCTCTCATGCTGACCGATCACTTGCTCTGACGTTTTGCTGGAAACAGACGCAAGTCGTTCCTTGTACCTCTGGAAGTCTGCTTTCGGTGCTCTCGTCCCATCCTCGGTGACATTGACTAAATCGTAGCCCCCGGGTACCTCAAAATCTTCCTCGTCATCACCATCTTCATCAACACTGGTTTTGCGGTCTCGCTTTGGATCAGTGTAGGCATATGTTTGGAAAAAACCACCACTGAACACGCCCGTCATGTCAGGAGATAACAGACATTCGACTTCGTCGAGGACACGGCTCCTCCCGACAGCAGCACCGTACTGGTTGAAGAACATGGGCACTGGCAACTGCCCCAGGGACTCTACCATCGAGTTGTAGCCCGATATTTGGAAGCTTGATGGTCCTACCCAGTCGTAAACGCCAAACGAGCAGAAGTCTACCCTCTCTTCGGGAGCACCTGCCGCCATGAAACGCGGTGCCGCTTGCCTGGTTGGGCCCTGAATGACAGAGAAGTTCATGCCAACTGGGATCGTACGCCCGCCACGCAGATGAAGGTACTGCTTCACGTCGCGGACTGCGGCTCTGCAAACAGCAGCCAGACGTGTCTCGCCCCTTCCATTGAGTCCGGTCATGGACACAGAGTAGCCGAGCACGTTAAGAAATTTGGCGGTTTGGTCGACGAGGAAAAGGTTTCTGCGGACAATGCTTTGTGAGTACAGACGTGCCATGTCGAGTTCTTCTTCCGTGTCCGAAAGATCAACACTGAAGGGAACACGCTTCATGACGTTTGTAAAGATTTCCAGCAGAACGTAGATGCCTGCATCCTGTAAGACTTTCAAAGCGGCGTCCGGTGCTTTCGTTGTGTCGGAATGGCAGATAAATATCGAGTTGATGCCCAGCTCATGGAAGTATGGAATGTCTTTCCGTAGCTCCGGCAGCCATTCCTCGCTCAACGGGTCGATGTATGCTTCCTCGGTAAATGGGCGGACGTGGGGTTTCCTGGGTGTGTACGTGACACCTTTGATGAGGAACTGTTCCGGTCAGCCTACGAGGAGATATGGTCAAATACGTTGAATGGCCATACTCTCTCGTCTCCTTGATAGAAAAAGTTTCCCTTGGTCTCGATGGAAATCATGTTGGGCGTAGAGGTTGGGCGTATAGATTTCAATGTTGGGAACGGCAAGCAGAGGTCTGGCTATTTCGCCAACTGATGGAATGTGGACGATGGCGGTAATGGAAGAAATCGTAAACCATAGAATGGGAGCCGAGATAAGTACCTACATCTGAGAAAGAGCTTCGACTGACCGTTCGCTTTAGTGCAGAGTAGTGTAGGCAGCAGACAGACAGACTGGACGCTGCTATGACGCACGAAGGAAGGGAATCCTTCAGACGCGTCGTGAGCTGTAGACTTGAACCTCTGCCAAACAATACCAGACTAGGATACTGTCGACTCCCTTCAGTGTGTCTGCAAGCTCTTGACTTTCACCTCCGCAATTGTGAGGTGATGGGGATGTCTCGGTCCAACGTTCTGTGGAGAAGACGCCGTGGACGAGCTGAGCTTCTGTTTTGCCGCGGCTAAGTCCCTCTAATGCATTCAGCTCTCCCCTCGCCCCTAGACTGTGTCTTTCGGCGCAGTACAAGACGTGATCATGTAGACTGCTCTCATCTTATGGCTCTTATGCCATAGAAAAACCAAAAATTCTGGTCAAAATGACACAATCACCGCCTCTTCATGGTCTACGTGTGCTGGAGTTCGCGGGACTCGCGCCAGGTATGATCCCCTCCACCACCTTCTACGCATACTTCTGTCTCACAATGCCCAGGCCCTTTTGCAGGCCTCCTCCTAGCAGATTTTGGCGCCACGGTACTGCGAATCGACCGTGCCCACCCCTCTGCACACACACCAAGCCCACCGCCTCCGACAGCCGACCAGCTCACCCGCCGCAAGAGCTCAATCGCCGTGAACCTCAAGTCGCCTTCTGGACTAGCGTTGATTAAGACCTTAATCCCACGCATCGACATCCTCATCGATCCCTTCCGACCTGGCGTGCTGGAGAAGTCCGGCCTCGATCCCGCTCTGTTGTTGAAACTCAACCCGCGGCTGATCGTGGCGCGCATGACCGGTTTTAGGCGAGATGGGAAATACAAGGATATGGCCGGACACGATATCAACTACATCGCTGTCGCGGGTGTGCTGAGCATGCTCGGCCGAGCGGGCGATAAGCCATACGCGCCGGGCAACATCGTTGGTGACTTTGCTGGTGGAGGCGGGGTTTGCTTCATGGGGATCCTGCTCGCATTGCTGCAGCGCGAGAAAACGGGTCTCGGGCAGGTTGTGGAAGCCAACATGGTTGACGGCAGCTCGTTCATGGCGAGCATGCCGAGATTCTCTGCCAAGACGCCCATGTGGAACGGGGAGAGAGGGACAAATGTGCTCGATGGAGGATGCCCGTACTACGACACGTATGAGACAAAGGACGGGAGATTTATGGCTGTCGGTGCACTAGAGCCGCAGTTCTTCGCTGCATTGTTGAAAGGAATGGGAATTGAGGCGAAACGTATAGGCGGGAAGAGGGATGACAGACGGACTTGGCCCGCGATGCGAGAGTTGTTTAGGAAGACTTTCAAGTCTAGGACGAGGGATGAGTGGGAAGGTATCTTCGACGGTACCGACGCTTGTTGCACGCCAGTCTTCGAGCAGGCGGAGCTTGAGAAGGCTGGGTTCGATCAGAGGCCTATCGTTACTTTGAAGAGCTCCCCGGGGTATGCCATCCAGGATGGCGAGGCCGAGGGCAGACCTGCCGCTGAGGGGCAAGGCATTGGAATCGAAGGTAGTGGTTGGACGACAAAGGGATTAAGGCCGGGAGCTGGTGGAGAAGAAGTTCTTGCGCAATGGATGGGATGGAGTAGAGGTAGGCATTATGACGTGCGGGAGGGAGGATTGGAATCTGTTGAGAAAGTGGGAAGATCGAAGTTATAGTGTCGAACGTTCAATCGAAGTCGAACATTTATAAGTGCTCCAAGTAAATGCATCACAGGCATGAAGAAGAGTTCAATTACTTGAGTCAATGTTGTTCAGTAATAAACATAAAGCATCAATCAAATCAAAGCGAGACGCACGTGCCAACCCAGCTTCGTCACACGCAGCAGCGACGGGGCCAAGCCGAAGCCGAAGCTCCCAGCGCCTCGCGAGCTGGACATCCACTACTGCCACCAGCTGGTACATGCTCGGCCTCCGTCCACGACCTCAACTGCGATCGAGACCTTCCTTTCTCGATCTCATTGCCGCCACCTCAAGGACTTCGCCGACCCGCCCCGTCTCACGGTCGCAGATCGACTCCCCCGACGACAGTCCAGACGACGAACCGCAGCGCCCGCACACGCCTCGCTTTCCCGCGCCCTTTGATATAGCCCTCCCCGCCAGTCCAGCTGCCTCGTCGATACACACCCCGGATCCTGTCATTGAAGAGTCGGAGGAAGAGTATTTGGACCAGCCAACCCCGCGTCCCAAGAAACAACAAACACCTCCCGCCACAATGGGTTCCAAGGGCCCCGAGGAACAGGAGCATGGCTCCATCTTCTCCATCTCCGGTCCCGTCATTATCGCCGAGAACATGATCGGATGCGCCATGTACGAGCTTTGCAAGGTTGGAAACGAGCAGCTCGTCGGCGAGGTCATCCGCATCGATGCCGACAAGGCTACCATCCAGGTCTACGAGGAGACCGCTGGTATCACGGTGGGCGACCCCGTCGTGCGCACTGGCAAGCCTCTGTCCGTTGAGCTCGGCCCTGGTCTCATGGAGACGATCTACGATGGTATTCAGCGTCCGCTCAAGGGCATCAGCAACGAGAGCGGTAGCATTTACATCCCCAGAGGCATTGACGTGCCCAGTCTGGACCGCGAGAAGAAGTGGGAGTTCACCCCCAGCGACCAGTTCAAGGAGGGTGACCACATCACTGGTGGTGACTGCTTCGGTACCGTCTGGGAGAACAGCTTGCTGAATGTCCACCGCATTCTGCTGCCTCCGCGCGCTCGCGGTACCATCACCAAGATGCCAAAGAAGGGCTCCTACACCGTCGACACCAACATCCTGGAGATCGAGTTCGAGGGCAAGAAGAGTGAGTACAGCATGATGCACGAATGGCCGGTGCGTGTCCCGCGCCCGACTACGGACAAGCTTTCCTCTTCCGAGCCTTTCATCGTTGGCCAGCGTGTGCTCGACGCTCTCTTCCCGTCTGTCCAGGGTGGTACTGTCTGTATCCCCGGTGCTTTCGGCTGCGGCAAGACTGTCATCTCTCAGTCTGTGTCCAAGTTCTCGAACAGTGATATCATTGTGTATGTTGGCTGTGGCGGTATGTTACTCTCTCCTGGACGCGCGCTCTGCAACGTTTGCTAACACTGTCATCAGAGCGAGGAAACGAGATGGCCGAAGTCTTGATGGATTTCCCCGAGGTGAGCTTCATCTTCGAAACATAGTTTGCAGCACATGCTAACATCCCCACGCACAGCTCACTATTGACGTCGAAGGCCGCAAAGAGCCCATCATGAAGCGTACATGCTTGATCGCCAACACCTCTAATATGCCCGTGGCTGCCCGTGAGGCTTCCATCTACACTGGTATCACCGTCGCCGAATACTTCCGTGATCAGGGCAAGGACGTCGCCATGATGGCTGACTCGACCTCCCGCTGGGCTGAGGCTCTTCGTGAGATTTCTGGTCGTCTCGGTGAGATGCCTGCTGACCAGGGTTTCCCCGCCTACCTCGGTGCCAAGCTGGCCTCTTTCTACGAGCGTGCCGGCCGCGTCACTGCTCTCGGCTCGCCCGACAGGAACGGATCCGTCTCCATTGTCGGCGCCGTCAGCCCTCCCGGTGGTGACTTCTCTGACCCTGTCACCACCTCCACTCTTGGTATCGTCCAGGTTTTCTGGGGTCTCGACAAGAAGCTCGCTCAGCGCAAGCATTTCCCTTCGATCAACACCTCGGCCTCTTACACCAAGTACCTCACCTCGCTTCAGCCGTTCTACCAGAAGGAAGCGCCCGATTTCCCTGTCCTGTCCAACAGGATCAAGGAGCTTCTTACCACCTCTGAGGATCTCGACCAAGTCGTGCAGCTGGTCGGCAAGTCTGCTCTTGGCGACAGCGACAAGATTACCCTGGACGTGGCAACACTCATTAAGGAGGACTTCCTGCAGCAGAACGGTTACTCGGACTACGACCAATACTGCCCGCTGTGGAAGACTTCGTGGATGATGAAGAACATGATGGCTTTCCATGACGAGAGCCAAAAGGCCATCTCGCAAGGCCAGAACTGGTCCAAGGTGCGCGAGGCGACTGCCGACATTCAGACCCAGCTGCGTAGCATGAAGTTCGAGCTGCCCAGTGAGGGTGAGGAGGCTATCGGCAAGAAGTACGAGCAGCTGCTGCAACAGATGAACGAGAAGTTTGCGAGCGTGATGGACGAGTAGGGGATGTACGGTATTGATGTTTCCAGTTGTTATGTTTTGTTCTGGGCGTGTGATTTGCGGCGCCGTACATAGCGATCAATAGACTGTCTCAGGGAAGTCTACATTCACATGTAGCATTCGGTTATTGACCATATGTTCCTGATGTTATTACTCTGGGATGCTTTCATGCTGCAATCCCATGCTGAGATGCGAGCCGCTACATACCCGCTTTCCTCAGCAGAGTGTGGGGATGATGAAGGCTGGCGGAGGGGTGACGACGATTGAACCCTTGCGTGGCGCTCGGACTGGCTCGCTCGCGCTTGCTGAGCCACAGCTTGGCGTGTATACGTCGCTGCGCGCATGCTCAAGGCCCAACTGTCGCAGGCAGAAGAATAAACCCACCCACCACCACATCACCGCTGCCTGCCCCCAGCCGTCGCAGTATCTCACAACACTATCCTTGCGACATCTCCCCCAGAGCCTGACAGCGCGCTCGGTTAGAGACCAGATCTTACGTGGACGGAGTGCTATCAGGAGAGCGGCCTAAGATGGCTCAAACAAACCCTAATGCGTAGGATACAATAGGAATGCGGACCGCATAAAGCCCAGACTGATGAAGCGCAGGATCAACGTGAACGACCCTGGCCTTATCACACTCGTCAACAAGCTGCAGGATGTCTTCACCACTGTCGGCGTCCAGAACCCCATCGACCTGCCTCAGATTGTCGTAGTCGGATCACAATCCAGCGGCAAATCCTCCGTACTCGAGAACATTGTCGGCCGCGACTTCCTGCCCCGAGGCACTGGTATCGTCACTCGCCGGCCGCTCGTGCTGCAGCTCATTAACCGGGCCGCCTCCAGCAACAAGCAAGAGAACGGTGAGCCGAACGGCGACAACGAGATCAAGACCACCGACGCTGCTAGCAACACCGATGAGTGGGGCGAATTCCTGCACATTCCTGGCCAGAAGTTCTACGATTTCAACAAGATCCGCGATGAGATCGTCAAGGAGACAGAGAGCAAGACTGGCCGCAACGCTGGCATCTCACCCGCCCCGATCAACTTGCGCATCTACTCGCCCAATGTGCTCACCCTCACACTCGTGGATTTGCCTGGTCTGACCAAGGTGCCGGTTGGCGACCAGCCCCGCGACATCGAGAGGCAGATTAGGGAGATGGTGCTGAAGCAGATCAGCAAGCCCAATGCGATCATGCTTGCCGTGACAGCTGCGAACACAGATTTGGCGAACTCGGATGGTCTGAAGCTGGCAAGAGAAGTGGATCCGGAAGGTCAGAGGACAATCGGTGTGCTTACGAAGGTCGACTTGATGGACGAGGGTACAGACGTTGTGGACATTCTTGCGGGCAGGATCATTCCCTTGAGACTGGGATACGTTCCGGTTGTCAACAGAGGACAGAGGGATATTGAGAACAAGAGGGCGATTTCTTCTGCGCTGGAGGCCGAGAAGAACTTCTTCGAGAATCACCGCGCGTACCGTAACAAGGCGTCATACTGTGGTACTCCGTACCTCGCCCGGAAACTCAACCTGATCCTCATGATGCACATTAAACAGACTCTGCCCGATATCAAGGCTAGAATTCAGGCGTCGCTGCAGAAGTACGGTGCTGAGCTTTCGCAGCTCGGCGATAGTATGCTCGGCAACAGCGCCAACATCGTCCTCAACATCATCACGGAATTCTCGAACGAGTACCGAACCGTCTTGGAGGGCAACAACACCGAGCTTTCTTCTATCGAGCTGTCAGGAGGTGCTCGTATCTCATTTGTCTACCACGAGCTTTACTCCAACGGTATCAAGGCGGTCGATCCGTTTGACCAGGTCAAAGACATCGACATCCGCACAATCCTCTACAACTCGTCAGGCTCTTCACCCGCTCTTTTCGTCGGCACGATGGCTTTCGAGCTTATCGTCAAGCAGCAGATTAAGCGTCTAGAGGAGCCTTCACTGAAGTGTGTGTCACTCGTCTACGATGAGCTTGTCCGCATCCTTAGCCAGCTTCTCAACAAGCCCTTGTTCCGCAGATATCCCCAGCTGAAGGAGCGCTTCCATGGCGTCGTGATCTCTTTCTTTAAGAAAGCCATGGACCCTACCAACAAGCTTGTCAAGGATCTCGTCTCGATGGAGGCCTGCTATGTCAACACTGGTCATCCCGATTTCCTCAACGGCCACCGTGCCATGGCCATCGTGAACGAGCGCCACAACGCTTCTAAGCCAGTACAGGTCGACCCCAAGACCGGCAAGCCCCTTCCTCCAGGCGCAGGCCCGACTAGGAGCGCGAGTCCCAGTCTGGACATGAATGGACAGGATGGCTCTGGGTTCTTTGGTTCTTTCTTCGCTAGCAAGAACAAGAAGAAGATGGCAGCCATGGAGGCACCTCCGCCAACTCTGAAGGCTTCCGGCACCCTGAGCGAAAAGGAGACACAGGAAGTTGAAGTCATCAAGCTCCTCATTACCAGCTACTACAACATTGTCAGGCGAACCATGATCGACATGGTGCCTAAAGCTATCATGCTTAACCTCGTGCAGTAAGTTTGAGCTCTGCTGTCGTTATGAAGCAAAGTGGGGAGTGAAGAAGCTAACAGATTGCACAGATTGACCAAGGACGACATGCAGCGCGAGCTGCTCGAGCAGATGTACAGGCAGCAGGACATGGACAACCTTCTCCAAGAGTCCGACTACACCGTCCGCAGGCGCAAGGAATGCCAGCAGATGGTCGAGAGTCTGTCGAGAGCGAGCGAGATTGTCAGCCAGGTTCAGTAGACCGATTTTGGTACGATTTTGTTACAGAGGGGCAGCAATCACTACATGGGCTGAAGCAGGCTGTAGTCGAATTTTTTGAAGAAGTCTGTTGCAAGCATATGGCGCGTACAAGAGAATAGACAGGTCTTGTTCCAGGAACTACTGTTCCTTGCCGTGGCGAGGATGGGAGATTGTACTACCCGGGCTGCTTTTTGATATCCCGTGTTCTACTTAGCGCTTTTGTTGTATGAGGGATATTGTTATGACTCTAACAGTCCATTCTCACATCGCATCTTGCTACTTTTCTCCGTGAGCACATCATAATTCAAGAGACCTGTGACGCGTCTCCGTTACCACCGACGTGAAGACATGCCCCGCCAAGACTTCCGGACTTCGGCCCAGATGAACGACCCAATGAACTAGGTTGTCCACCTTCACACGACTTTTACGTCCTACCCTCCAGCCTACCTGCGCCATGCTGTCTCGTCCACTCGCCATCCTCAGGCAGCATGGCCTCCGCAAACCTCACCATTTCCGCCTCTCATCAACAAGCACCGCCCAATCCCAATCCCGCATCTCGCGCCTTGAGTCTCGCCTCCCACCTTTCCTCCGCCGCTACACGACCCCCCTGCGCTCCGCTCCCGTCTCGCACATCACCGCCTTCCTCCTTTTGCACGAAATCACGGCTGTCGTGCCACTGCTCGGTTTGACGGCCGCGTTCCACTATTTCGATTGGCTGCCGAGCTGGTTCGCCGAGGGCGAGCTGGTAAAGGAGGGCGTAGAGAAGTTCGGGCGGTATGCGAGGCGGAAGGGCTGGATTGATGATGAGGAGAGGGGAAGGCTGGCTACTGGTGCTGAGGGTGGAGGGAATGCTGCTGGTTGGTGGGGTGTGGGAGAAGGAGGTGTGAGGCTTGTCGTGGAGCTTGCGACTGCGTGGGCTGTCACGAAGGTTTTGCTGCCGGTCAGATTGGTGCTCAGTGTTTGGGCGACGCCTTGGTTTGCCAAGTGGAGTGTGCTACCGGCCATGAGGGTTTTTGGGAAGTTTGGAGGATCGAGAGGTGTTGGCAATGGAAAGCTTCTGAGTGAGGCTGCGGGCACGAATGCTGTTGCTGGAGGCGCAGTGCCGAGAAATATCGGGAATGTGAAGTGAAAACATCGAAGGAGGTTATGGGATTACACATCGCAAAGCCCTGGCACTGGCTGCATGTGATAAACATGGCCATGTCACCGTGAGGGCCGTGAGTCGTGAGCAGCGCCGTGGCGCGCGAGTACGCACCGGTCGATGAACACGATTGCTGAACAAACAATTAAGCCTTGGGTTCCTGAAGAGCGCAACCGCCGCGCGTCACCGGACGGCGTCTGGAGTGACTCCCACCTGCATCCTCATCGACGGAGGGAACCCGGCCAATTGACCCGTCCGCTGCATTAACCACCGCGCTCTTGAGATCCCATCGCGTCCACGTCGCTGGACAAGAATTGGAACGCCAGCATTTCGTGGTGATCATTCAAGTCGTAGGCAGTTACTCAGAAGAGCCCTGGCCTCTCTGTTGTCATGACAGGTCAATGCTCTACAATCAGAGACCCATGGCCCTTACGTGTCAGCAACCCCATGCACTTGATCTGCTTGGAAATGCACAAGGCTACTTTTGGATACTCGTAATCATACGCAATACCAAGAGCCCGCACCAGAAGTTAGTGATCGATGATGACTATGTTCACTCGCCCACTCCTCGAGCCGCTAGCACGAGACAGCAGAAGTCATCACTACGGAGACAAATGGAAGCTCTCATCATATGTCTGATCTACCGAGTTTTGGTCAAGCCGTGAACATGATCTGACCACTGAGTGGCGAACTTGACATTGTATCTGCAACGGAACATGGAATGGAAGTTCAATCAAACAGCATGCCGACTTGGAAGCTTCTATTGACATGACGTATTGTATAGACGCAGTGTCTGCGGTGACTCAGTAAATCAACCGCGTTCGGATATCCGATCCAACGACCTCAAATTCGACCGAAAGTGGCAGGGTTTGCCAGGCGCATGATTGAGGACGGCGGTGGTCGCCTGTGGCGGAAGAGCTGGGCTCCATCGACGCTCAACGATAGAAGCAGTGCAGGTCGAAGCGCAGATGCGCTGGCGTGGAGCAGCGCTTGGACTGCCGCATTTCGCAAGCATTGCCGCTGACCCGCAGGCCTCACAGCGCTTCCACCTGCTGTGCCAGCTAAGTCCTTCAGTTTCCTACCTTATATGGCCTCTCGACAATGGCGGTATTTCTACAGTGGGCGATGCGCCCTTGGATGGCTGGCTAAGTACATTAGCTCCCCTCCCGGTATCCATGTATCTTCGTCCTCCTTTCTTTCATTTGCCTTGACTCCACGCCGTTTGCACCATCATCTCTTTTCTTCGTTCTTCTGTTGCCCATCATGACAGTCTCCAACGGCACAACGAACGGTGTCTCTCACGCAACGCAGAATGGCAGCACAGATTATGGTAACGTCGCTGCCGACAAGATCATTGAAAAAACCGCGACGAACGATGCACAAAGCAAACACCCGCTCGTTCTGCAGAGCTTCCGACTACTGATCGCCGATTTGTGTCAACAGTTCGGTGGTGGTCATCCTGGGTAAGTCACGACGGTACATGGGACTCATGCATTGCTAACGATTTCTAGCGGTGCTATTGGTATGGCAGCCATCGGCGTAGCTCTTTGGAAATACACCATGCGCTATGCGCCTCATTCACCGGACTTCTTCAACCGCGACAGATTTGTGCTCTCTAACGGTCACACATGCTTGTTCCAATACACTTTTCTCCATTTGACAGGCTATAAGGACATGACTTTTGAGCAATTGAAGTCTTATCACTCAAAGAGATACGACGCTCTTTGCCCTGGTCACCCGGAGATCGAGCATGAAGGAATCGAAGTCACTACTGGCCCTCTTGGACAAGGCATCTCAAATGCCGTCGGTATGGCAGCAGCTGGCAAACACCTCGGCGCAACCTACAATCGTGAGAACTTCCCCGTTGTATCGAATCACATCTGGTGTATGGTCGGCGATGCATGTCTGCAAGAGGGCGTCGCTCTGGAAGCCATTTCTCTCGCAGGCCACTGGAAGCTGAACAATCTCACTGTGATCTATGACAACAACCAGATCACTTGCGATGGTACAGTCGACATTACGAACACTGAGGATGTCAACAAGAAGATGGAAGCGTGTGGCTGGCGAGTAATCGACGTGGAGGACGGCTGCTATGATGTTCCTGCCCTTGTACGGGCCCTGCACAGCGCGAAGACAAGTGACAAACCGACTTTCATCAACGTACGAACTATAATCGGTCTTGGAAGTGCTGTTGCTGGTCAAGCCGTAGCCCATGGAGCCGCTTTCGGTGCTGCCGATGTAGCAAACATGAAGAAGGCTTACGCCTTCAACCCGGAGGAGCATTTTGTCATTCCCGAGGAAGTCCGAGAGTTCTTTTCCGACCTGCCTGCAAAGGGCGAGAAACAGGTTCAGGAGTGGAACAGCTTGCTCAATTCTTACAAGAAGCAATACCCAGAGCTTGGTGCTCACTTCCAAGCTCGCCTGAACGGCGAGATCCCAGAAGACTGGGAATCTCTTATTCCCACAACCTTCCCAGAGAAAGCCACCGCGACCCGTGCTTCTTCGGGTCTGGTTTTTAATCCAATTGCTGAGAAGGTACCAAGCTTCATGGTCGGTACAGCTGACTTGGCTCCGTCCGTCAACATGTCGTGGAAGTCGAAGCAGACTTTCCAGGCAGATGGTGTTGCTGATGGTAGCTACGCTGGACGGTATGTCCACTACGGTATCCGTGAGCATGCAATGGCGGCCATTGCCAACGGTTTTGCCGCCTATCACCCCAACATGGTTATCCCCATTACATCCACGTAAGTCAAATGCCAATTTCGTGGTGACGGGCACTGCTAACATCAATTAGGTTCTTCATGTTTTACCTGTGGGCTGCGCCAAGCGTGAGAATGGGCGCTCTGCAGCGACTACAAGTCATTCATGTGGCGACACACGACTCCATCGGTATGGGAGAAGATGGCCCGACACATCAGCCTATCGAGCTGGCAGGGCTGTTTCGGACGATGCCGAACGTTCTTCACATGCGCCCGGGCGATAGTGAAGAAACGGCTGGTGCCTGGAAAGTAGCCATAAAGGCTAAGAACACGCCTAGTGTCCAGAGAGTACACCGACAGTCATGTCCAATAATTTTGCCATGTTCATGTCATGTGCAGTGGGAAAAATCTATGTTCATATTCATGTCGCGTCATGTG